>NC_090332.1:46282911-47002911 GCF_035084215.1 Heptranchias perlo | reverse complement strand
CCCTCCCTCCCTCTGATTCCTTCCTTCCTTCCTCTCCCTCCCTCTGATTCCTTCCTTCCTTCCTCTCCCTCCCTCTGATTCCTTCCTTCCTACCTCCCTTCCCTCCCTCTAATTCCTTCCTTCCTTCCTTCCTTGCTTCCTTCCTTCCTTCCTTCCTTCCTTCCTTCCTTCCTTCCTTCCTTCCCTTCCCTCCCTCTGATTCCTTCCTTCCTTCCCCTCCCTTCCTTCCCTTCCCTCCCTCTGATTCCTTCCTTCCTTCCCCTCCCTCCCTTCCCTTCCCTCCCTCTGATTCCTTCCTTCCTTCCCCTCCCTCCCTTCCCTTCCCTCCCTCTGATTCCTTCCTTCCTTCCCCTCCCTCCCTCTGATTCCTTCCTTCCTTCCCCTCCCTCCCTCTGATTCCTTCCTTCCTTCCCCTCCCTCCCTTCCCCTCCCTCCCTCTGATTCCTTCTTTCCTTCCCCTCCCTCCCTTCCCCTCCCTCCCTCTGATTCCTTCCTTCCTTCCTCTCCCTCCCTCTGATTCCTTCCTTCCTTCCTCTCCCTCCCTCTGATTCCTTCCTTCCTTCCCCTCCCTCCCTCTGATTCCTTCCTTCCTTCCCCTCCCTCCCTCTGATTCCTTCCTTCCTTCCCCTCCCTCCCTCTGATTCCTTCCTTCCTTCCCCTCCCTCCCTCTGATTCCTTCCTTCCTTCCCCTCCCTCCCTCTGATTCCTTCCTTCCTTCCCCTCCCTCCCTCTGATTCCTTCCTTCCTTCCTTCCCCTCCCTCCCTCTGATTCCTTCCTTCCTTCCCCTCCCTCCCTCTGATTCCTTCCTTCCCCTCCCTCCCTCTGATTCCTTCCTTCCTTCCCCTCCCTCCCTCTGATTCCTTCCTTCCTTCCCCTCCCTCCCTCTGATTCCTTCCTTCCTTCCCCTCCCTCCCTCTGATTCCTTCCTTCCTTCCCCTCCCTCCCTCTGATTCCTTCCTTCCCCTCCCTCCCTCTGATTCCTTCCTTCCTTCCCCTCCCTCCCTCTGATTCCTTCCTTCCTTCCTCTCCCTCCCTCTGATTCCTTCCTTCCTTCCCCTCCCTCCCTCTGATTCCTTCCTTCCTTCCCCTCCCTCCCTCTGATTCCTTCCTTCCTTCCCCTCCCTCCCTCTGATTCCTTCCTTCCTTCCCCTCCCTCCCTCTGATTCCTTCCTTCCTTCCCCTCCCTCCCTCTGATTCCTTCCTTCCTTCCCCTCCCTCCCTCTGATTCCTTCCTTCCTTCCCCTCCCTCCCTCTGATTCCTTCCTTCCTTCCCCTCCCTCCCTCTGATTCCTTCCTTCCTTCCCCTCCCTCCCTCTGATTCCTTCCTTCCTTCCCCTCCCTCCCTCTGATTCCTTCCTTCCTTCCCCTCCCTCCCTCTGATTCCTTCCTTCCTTCCCCTCCCTCCCTCTGATTCCTTCCTTCCTTCCCCTCCCTCCCTCTGATTCCTTCCTTCCTTCCTTCCTCCCCCTCCCTGCTTTCTGCAAGATTTTTGAGCACTAAATTCCTTTCAATATGTAAGGAATGTAATGTGAAAATTCAATGTTAAGTCAATATATTGGTATCTGATTCATTTTTTCCTCGCTTTAGCATGCATACATTGGAAAACTGTATTGGAATTTATACCTGTATAAGCTTGATAAGATGCTTAAATTAGCTTGCCTTTGGACAATCCTACTAACCAACCAAATTGCTACCAACCTCTTCCTTTTCATTAATCTTTTGTTTCGCAAGATCCATGGGACATTACTCCGTTCCTTACCCCATCACCTGGAGAGTTAGCTTCCAGACCCACCTGAGTCCCATTGACTCTTGTGACTCTAAAAGTAGTCGGTGAGGAAATTGTTGATGCATTGGTCATGATCTTCCAAAACTCTCTCGAATCAGGAATTGTCTCCTTGGATTGGGGAAAATTGCCAATGTCACTCCATTATTTAAGAAGGGTAGGAGAGATAAACTAGGAAATTATAGGCCTGTTAGTCTAACGTCAGTTTGTAGGGAAGTTACTCAAATCTGTTATTAGGGACAGAGTGACGGAACGTTTGGACAAATATGAGCTGATCAGAGAGAGCCAGCATGGATTTGTAAAGGGTAAGTCATGTCTAACGAACCCTGTTGAATTTTTGAGGAGGTGGGAGTGTCTATGGATGTTATTTATATGGACTTCTAAAAGGCATTCGACAAGGTTTCACATTAGAGATTGTTAACAAAAATGTGCGCGCATTGAATTGGAAGTAACCTATTGGCTTGGATACTAAATTGGTTAGGAAGTAGGAGACAGAGAGTGGGATAATGGGTCGGTACAGTGAAACCTGTACAAATGGATACCTACAAAAATCGGACACTTATTGACAGTCCCAAATAACTTACATTGTAATAGTTACAAGCTGCACCTTGCCATCCCTCTCTCAGTGGAAAACGACCCCAGGATGGCAATGAACTGGGAAATCCAAAGAACAGAAAATGACATGAAATCACATTCCACTGGCAGGGCCCACGATCCCAGGTGAGGGCGAAAAAAAAAAGGAACGCTGCAGGAGATGCGACCAATCCCGGGATATTTGGCTCATCCAGTTTACTGTACATACAATGACCAGTTCTCAAATAAAGGACATCTGATGCAAATCCCTTAGGTGTCTGTAATTTACAGGTTTCACTGTACTCGAATTGGCAGGAAGTGACTAGTGGTGTCTCCCAGGGATCTGTACTGGGGCCTCAGCTTTTTGCTATACTTATAAATGACGAATGATGGAATAGAAAGCTGCATAACTAAGTTTGCTGATGACAGTAAGTTAGGTGGCATAGTAGATAATGTAGATGGGAGCAAAAATTTGCAAAGGGACATTGATAGATTAAGTGAATGGGCAAAACTGTGGCAGATGGAGTTCAATGTGGGAAAGTGAGAGGTCATCCACTTTGGACCTAAGAAAGATAGATCAGAGTATTTTCTAAATGGTGAGAAGCTAGGGATCTATCAATGTCCCTTTGCAAATTTCTGTTCCGATCTACACTATTTACTGTGCCACCTGACTTAGTGTCATCAGCAAATTTAGATATACGGCTTTCTATTCCTTCAAGAGCAGAAAGATTTAGGGGTCCAAGTACAGAAATCACTAAAAGCTAGTGGATACGTACAAAAAATAATTAAAAAGGCCAATGGAATGTTGGCCTTTATCTCAAGGGGGCTGGAATACAATGGGGTGGAAGTTATGCTACAGCTCGGACAGAGCTCTGGTTAGACGCCATCTGGAATACTAAATTCAGTTCTGGGCACTGCACCTCAGGAAGGATATATTGGCCTTGGTGGGGGTGCAGCACAGATTCATTAGAATGCTACTGGGGCTAAAAGGGTTAAATTATGAGGTTGGTTGCATAGACTAGGCTTGTCTTTCCTTGAGTATAGAAGATTAAGGGGTGATCTAATTGAGGTGTTCAAGATGATTAAAGGATTTGATAGGGTGGATAGAATCTATTTCCTCGGGTGGGAAGAGTCCAGAACAAGGGGGTATAACCTTAAAATTAGAGCTAGGCTGTTCAAGGGTGATGTCAGGAAGCACTTCTTCACACAAAGGGTAGTGGAAGTCGAGAACTCTCTCCCTCAAAAAGCTATTGCGGCTAGGTCAATTGAAAATGTCAAAACTGAGATTGATAGATTTTTGAGAGTTAAGGGTTACGGAACCAAGGCGGGTAGTTGGCGTTAAGATACAGATCAGCCGTGATCTAATTGAATGGCGGAACAGGTTCAAAGGGCTGAATGGCCTACTCCTGTTCCTATGATCCTATAAACCCATGATGTATAAATCTTTTGAGTTTTAGTTTTGTAGAATTCAAGTATTAACCCTTCGTTTTACAGAATTTCTTAATGCATTTCAGAATGGCCAGCTTTCCTACATTCCTGTTCCTTCTTCCAACTTTCCTCCCTCTACTTCCTTGTTTGTTTTCTTCCCTCCTCCTTTCCTCACCCTTCCTTCCCCTCCCTTCCTCCTTGTCCCTTCCTCCTTCCTCCCCTTCTCCCTCCTTTCTCCCTTGCCCTTCCCCCCCCCCCCTTCCCAGTCCCATCTTCCCCCTTCTTTCCCTCTCACTCCCTCCTTTCTTCCCCCTCCCTTTTACTGATATATCTGCCTAAGAAAAGGTATAAGTGTCCACCCAGATTCTGACTTGCTCCATTCTGAACTCTTGCGCTCATTCCTGGACTCCCATAGTCAAACTTGAAAATCCAGCTGCACTTAAATTTTGGAATTCTTATTAGTAACATCTAGATAAGACGCAGTTACTATTCACTAATGTTTTACTTTATGTCCAAAAGAACAAAGTGAACACTGTTAAGCGGTGATCTCAATGTTACTATCTTTATAATAAAGTTTCCTGTGTCTCATAACTATCGTTTATGCAGTGACAGTCAAGTCTAACCTCTATTTGTGATGTTTACCTATCTTTATTAATACTAAAAGGATGCAATTAGTTTTTCTTGTAGAATGTAAATGTTAAGTTGTTGAGACACCCTTGTATTGTGTGCCCAAGTCTGTGATTAAGAAATGCAGGGCATAAATGTATATGGGTTCTGTCCCCCTTCTCCCTCCAGTTTATCTTTCATCCATAGCAGCATCAGATAGCTGGATCCTTGAGTCTGACTCCAGAACTTCATGGGAGATAGAAGGAAAGGGAGAGAGTGAGAAACATACCAAGGGACACAAACATGCAGAGAAAGAAAAAGAAAATGTGGGAGAGGGAGATTGGGAGACATATATAGAAGAAAGAGGGAGGGAGAATGAGTGAAGAAAAAGGGCAGAGACAAACAGATACACAGATGACGAGAGAGAGAGTGTCACGACAGAAAGGCAGAGAGTGGGAGTTGAGATGAGAGACAGTTGTATGACAAATTTGTCAGTGAGCAACACTACCGGAGGTCAGTTAGTGTTATAAAAGAGTAAGATGCAGGATTGTATCTACTGTTGCCCTATATAAGCAGTGCACAATTTCTTTACAGTTTTTTGACACAGTACAATATGCACAGCATTAGGAAAACACATCAGCACAACTTTAAATTTCTACTGCAATGGAAACCTGTAATTTTTGGTATAAATGCAATTGTTTGTGACTTTGGGGTTTTGTTTTTTATTTTTTATTTTTATTTTTAATTTTTTTCATTAGTTGCTAGGTTAATTGCATGATTGCAAATAGGGGAAGAGTTGACCTTTTGACATGGATACCCGTTGTCAGAGCACAGTGCTGATGGGGGTCTGAACCCATAGTGTAGGCCTATTTTCACAACTGCCAGATTCTCTGAATTTCTCTTGCATTTTCTGTTTTATTTTCAGATCTACTGCATTTAGTTTTTTTTCTTTTTCTCTTTTTTGACCTATTTTCTCATATTTTTGTTTGTGTGGACCTCTCCATAGAACCATGGCAAAGATACAGCACAAAAGGGGGCCATTCGGCCCATCGTGTCTGTGCTAGCTCGAAGAACTACCAAGTGCCCATTCTAATCCCACCTTCCAGCACCCGGTCCGTAACCCTGCAGCTTATAGCACTTTAGGTGCAGGTCCAGGTACTTTTTAAAAGAGCTAAGGGTCCCTGCCTCTACCACAAATTCGGGCAGCGAATTCCATACACCCACCACCCTCTGGGTAAAAAAGTTTTTCCTCATGTCCCCTCTACTTTTCTGCCAATCAGCTTAAATCTATGTCTTCTAGTTCTTGAACTCTCTGCTAGGGGAAACAAGTACTTCCTGTCTACTCTATCTGGGCCCCTCATAATTTTGTACACCTCAATCAAGTCACCCCTCAGTCTCCTCTGCTCCAAGGAAAACAACCCCAGCCTATCCAATCTCTCCTCGTAGCTGCAATTTTCAAGCCCTGGCAACATTCTTGTAAATCTTCTCTGCACTCTCCAGCGCAATTACGTCCTTCCTGTAATGTGGTGACCAGAACTGTGCACAATACTCCAGTTGTGGCCTTACCAGTGTTTTATACAGTTCCATCATTACATTCCTGCTTTTGTATTCTATACCTCGGCTAATAACGGAGAGCATTCCATATGCCTTCTTCACAACCTTATCTACCTGTACTGCCACCTTCAGGGACCTGTGCACATGCACTCCAAGGTCTCTCACTTCATCTACCCCTCTTAATATATTCCCATTTACTGCATATTCCCTTTTACTGTTTGCCCTCCCTAAGTGCATTACCTCACACTTCTCCGGGTTGAACTCCATTTGCCACTTTTCTGTCCACTCCACCAACTCATTGATATCTTCCTGGAGTCTACAGCTATCCTCTTCACTATCAACTACACGGCCAATTTTTGTGTCGTCTGCAAACTTGCCAATCATGCCCCCTACATTCAAGTCCAGATCATTAATATATACCACAAACAGCAAGGGACCCAACACTGAGCCCTGTGGCACACCACTGGAAACGGATTTCCATTCGCAAAGACATCCATCAACTTTTACCCTTTGTTTCCTGTTACTGAGCCAATTTTGGATCCAATTCGCCACATTTCCCTGTAGTCCATGGGCTTTTACCTTTCTGACCAGTCTGCCATGTGGGACCTTGTCAAATGCCTTACTAAAATCCATGTAGACAACATTCACTGCACTACCCTCATCGATCCTCCTTGTCACTTCCTCAAAGAATTCAATCAGATTGGTAAGGCACGACCTTCCCTGAACAAATCCATGCTGACTATCCCTGATTAAACCATGCCTTTCCAAGTGACAGTTTATTCTATCTCTCAGTGTTGATTCTAATAGTTTGCCCACCACCGAGGTAAGACTGACCGGCCTATGATAGTTCGGCCTTCCCCTCGTACCCTTTCTAAACAATGGTATTATGTTTGCAGTCTTCCAGTCCTCGTACCTCCCCTGTATCTAGTGAGGATTGGAAAATGATCCTCAGAGCATTCACTATTTCCTCCCTGGCTTCCTTCAATAGCCGAGGAAACAATCCTTCCGGCCCTGGTGACTTATCAACTTTCAAGGATTCCAGTCCCTCTAGTACTTCCCCTCTCGTTATGTTTACCTTAACCAATATTTCACATCTCTCCTCTTTAACTACTACGTCCGGATCATCCCTTTCCTTTGTGAATACGGAGACAAAATATTCATTTAAAACCCTACCCACATGCTCTGCTTCCACACACAAGTTACCCTTATCATCCCTGATAGGTCCCACCCTTTCCTTAGCTATCCTCTTGTTCTTAATGTACTGATAAAACATCTTTTGGTTTTCTTTAATCTTACTAGCTAATATTTTTTCATGCCCTCTCTTTGCTCTCCTTATTTCCTTTTATACTTCATCCCTGTACTTTCTATACCCCTCAAGGCTTTCTGCAGTATTTAGTTTTCTGTGACAGTCATAAGCTTTCTTTTTCTGCTTTACCTTGCCCCGTATACTTCTGGACAACCAAGGGGCTCTAAATTGGCAGTGCTACCCTTTTTCTTTGAGGGGACGTGTCTGCATTGTACCTGTAGAATTTCACTTTTTAGTGCCTCCCACTGGCTTGCCCACTTTTTTCTCCTCAAGTAGTTGTGTCCAGTCCACTTCTGCCAAATCTCCTCTTAGTTCTGTAAAATTTGCCTTCCCTCAATTTAAAACATTTACTCCTGATTTAACTCTGTCCTTTTCCATAATAATGCTAAAACTAACTGAATTGTGCTCACTATCCCCAATATGGTCATCCACTGTCACTTCACCCACTTGCCCATCTTCATTTCCCAGGACTAAATCTAGAATTGCATCCCCTCTTGTTGGGCTTGTCACGTATTGGTTAAAAAAGTTCTCCTGGACACCGATCAAGAATTTTGCACCCTCTGTGCCCCTCACACTGTTTGAATCCCAGTTGATGTTAGGGTAGTTGAAGTCCCCTACTATTATTGCTCTCTTATTTTTGCACTCAGAAATTTGCCTACATATTTGTTCTTCTATCTCCCTTTCGCTATTCGGGGGTCTATAGTACATTCCTAGTAGTGTGACTGCCCCTTTTTTATTTCTTAGCTCAACCCATATGGCCTCGATTGATGATCCATTTAGCGTATCATCTCTTGCTTTTCAGGCTGCTTCCATTTACACCACTGTATTGCAAATATGCAAATTTCTTCTTCTCACCGACAGGAAGTGGGAGAACAATACTCACCCAGCACTTTGTCTGGAATGTGTAATTTGATCCAGTCTGCCGTTGAGTATTTCAAGTTCTCTGCAATGAGTAATTTAATCCATGATGTGGAGATGCCGGTGATGGACTGGGGTTGACAAATGTAAGGAATCTTACAACACCAGGTTATAGTCCAGTTTATGGGTTATAGTTGGACTATAACCTGATAATTTAATCCAGTCATTGTCAGGCAGGCTGCAGAGTTCAGGGAACACACAGCGCTAACACAACAGAGTTCAGAGAACACATAGCACTAACAATGTAGAGTTCAGATAGGAAGGGATTTCAACATGAGGATAAGAATTTTAAAGTCAAGGTGTTGGTGGCCCGGGAGCCAATGTAGGTCAGCGAGCACAAAGGTGATGAGTAAACAAGACTTGCTGCGAATTAGGATACGTGCAGCAGAGTTTTGGATGAGCTCAAGTTTATGGAGAGTAGAAGATGGGAGACCGGCCAGGAGAGCATTGGAATACTCTAGTCTGGAGGTAACAAATGCATGGATGAGGCTTTCAGCAGCAGATGGGCTGAGGCAGGGGCTGAGACGAGCAATGTTGTGGAGGTGGAAGTAGGTGGTCTTTGTGATGCAGAGGATATGGGGTTGGATGCTCAGCTCAGGGGCCAAATTGGATGCCGAGGTTGCAAGCACTCTGTTTTAGCCGGAGTGTGGCCAGGGAAGGGGATGGAATCAGTAGCAAGGGAACAGAGCTTGTGGCCAGGACCGAAGCCAGTGGGGTAAATTTTAACCCCCAAGAACAGGTGGGTTGGGGGCGGGTGTGCAATAAAAATACTCTGCTTTCGGAGCAGGACCACGTCCCGGCTCCAGTGCACCAACTTCCGGGTTTGACCTAGACGTGTTTGGATGCGTGCATGCTTCTGATGCCTGGAAGTCCTGCCAGCACTTAAAGTCGGCGGGCCGATATTTAAAGGGCCAATTTAGGTATTTAAATCACTTAATGCGATTAACATTTTGTGTATTGAGTTACACAAGCTATTTCAACTTATCCTGAATGTGTCTCCTGTGGCTTCTGAAACATGTCATGGAAATGGAGGTGAGTTGCAGCCGACCCTCATTTGGACCTTTAAACCGGTGATTGACACGTGAATAAAAGGTGAGTTTTTGCAGCGGGGCACTCAGTTCTCTCAGACAAACCTTTGGCTGGAAGTTCTTTGTGTTTAGATTGAGATTTCTTTGTTCACACTCAATTCTTGTGTTTAGACACACTTACTAAGGATCCCTTCAAACTGACATCAGGATGGGGGGGCGCAGTAGATGTAATCAGCAGTACATCTGAGGAGGAGGCACTTTACCATCCACGGCAGGCACGGTGTGCAGTTCTGGGAGTTGCAGATGCACAAGACAGAGGTGCGCCACAAGGACTTGCAGAAGAGCAGAGAGGGGAACAACAGAAAGGCCAAGGTCACAGGAGGCACTACCCACGAGAGAGGATGTACAGGCAGAGGTGGAGCAGTGCCTATGCAGGCTGAGATTGAGTTGCCAGGTGGTCGTAGACATCTGCACATTCCATGCTCGTGGCTGGGCCTGGTGGCCACGCGTTGCCTGTTGCAGTTAAAGTAACCACTGCCCTCAATGTTTTTGCCTCTGAACCCTTCCAGGGCACCACCGGTGATATCTCCAGGGTGTCTCAGTTGTCTGCAGATAAGTGTACACAACAGGTCACAGCACGGATGGCTTGTTTGCCAGGGCATCCAACTACGTCAGCTTCCGCTGTGACGACATCAGCCAGACTTGAGAGGGCAATGAGTTTGAACTCTGGCTGGCTTCCCATGGGTGCAGGGTGCAACTGATTGTACACATGTAGCAATCCGAGGACCTGCATGTGAGCCAGGACTGTTCATCAACCGAACGGGATATCACTCCATCAATGCGCAGCTGGTTTATGACCACTGGAAGAGATTTCTGCAGCTGTGTGCTAGATTCTCTGGCAGCTGCCATGATTCCTTCATTTTGTACGAGTCCAACATCCCGGCCCTCACACACAAGACAGACTTTAAGGGCTGGCTCCTTCGAGACAAGGGATACCCCCTGCAGATGTGGCTCATGACACCTGTGAGAAACCCCACCGACAAGGCACAGCAGCGGTACAATGACAGACCTGGTAGTGATGTGACTGTTCTTGAACAAGCTATAGGAATGCTGAAGATGCGCTTCCGGTGCCTGGATCAATCTGGGGGAGCCCTTTCAGTACTCACCAGCGAGGATGTGCAGAATAATAGTCGTGTGTTGCGTTCTGCACATAATGGCACAGCGGAAGAGGGTTACAGGTGGAGGAGCTCGAATGCGCTCATGAATCATCTTCATCTGCTGGCAACATTGAAGACGAGGAGGAGGAGGAGGATGAAGATGGGCAACCAATCACCAGAGCAGCGGCGTACATTGGCTGCTCGTGATGCCAGGGAGTCACTCATATCTTAAAGGTTCTCATGAGATCTGCAAACTGAAAACTGTGAACTACTCGGACTGCCTGGAACAACCACCACCACCAATAACTGCAGCCCCACCCCTCCACTTGCACCAAACAGTCCTTCAACCGCACATATACCCATTGTAAACGCGGCCAATGGATGGCATCAAGTTTTGGTGTTCATTTTGAAGCACATGAAAGGGCGGTTTCACAAAAGGGACTTGAATGGGCAAGACGAGGCGGTGGTGGTAAGAATTATAACATTTAATGTGCATGTAAGACAAAACAAATATAACTGAAAATCATGACACTGTGTCAGACACCCTTGTGCACAGCCTTGGTGACTACAAAACCTTAGCCATCCTCTTCCGACTGCTTCTACCTGGTGCATCCCCTCTGGCTTCAACAGAGGTAGTGGCAGGTTGCTCAGGTCCCTGCCCTTATTGCTGAGATGCCCTAGGCCTACGACCTCTGGGTTTTGGAGCATGTGAGGGCCCCGTCCCACCTGCACCTGTGCAGGGGCAGACTCATATGTTGGGATAGCTGTTGGGAATTGCAGGTAACACAAGCTGCACAGTGCCTCCTCTTCACTCCCACAGCTGCTCTGCCAGTCGGGTTATGTGTATCCATGAATGTTGCTCATCCTCCTTCCATTGCTCCTTCTTCATTCAAAAAAAATCACAAAATAACTATGAATGAGCAAGGTAATTTGGCTCGCCTTGAATCAAGTGTTGAGTCCTCTTTGTGTGAAGAATGATTTCTTGATATCGTTCCCAAATTTGAATGTTATTTTCTCCTATACTAGCGATCCTCCTGGTGGCTTTTCTCTGCACTGACCACAGCACATTAGTAGCTCCCTTGTGCCTCAGTGACCAGCACTGCACAAGGGAGTCAAGGTGTGGTCTGAGCAGCAGACTGTTCACAACTTCCTCTGACATAAAGGCCTGGACTTTCCTTATGAAAAACACCCGCTTCTGGGTGGTGGTCTGGCAAGTGAAGTGGGGCAGGGCATCTCAGCCAAAACTCAGCACCAGAGTTTGCCACCTTGATTTCTGTCATGATTTCCCTCCCATGATCATTCTGGCAGCACACCCACTGGAATCAAAATAACGGGTGGGGGGTGGGGGGGGCGGCTAAATGCAAGCACATGGGTGTGACTCTGGAACACTGATTTGACCAGAAGTCACGCCTACTATGTTGAAACTGTAATTTCTGAACAGTCAAGGCTACTTTGTAAGACCACCATCTATGCAAGCAGTAACTGTTGCCAATACAGAAGTGACAACTACTCTTATACCCTCCTCCTAATCTCTGGCTGGCGACTACATTGATTTCTTGGCCTGCCAGTCACCAGGGACTTCCTCACTTCATGTCCTGCTTCCCTCATTGTGTTGCAGATGCAGGTTCTGGACTCCTCCAGTTGTCCCTTCATCAGCACCACAAGTGAAGAGATTGTCTCCACTGCCTGCATGCGAGACCAATGCTCCTGAATCATTGATTCAGTCTTGACCCCTGAGATCATGGTCTTGGAATCCTCAGCTGAGGGCTCTTGCTTATGTCATCTCTGGGAAGAGAAAGTTGTCTTCTCAAATTTTCCTACCAGCTCCTCCTGCTCACTGCTACTTTGGGATCCACCCAGTAATATCTGCTCTTTGTCAGTAGTACCACCTCCCTGAATGTGTATATCTGAGCTGTTGCTTGAGTAATGACTCAGTGAGTGATGTTCAGAGAGATTTGGGTGTCCTTGTACATGAAACACTAAGTTAACATGCAGGTACAGCAAGCAATTAGTAAGGCAAATGGTATGTTGGCCTTTGTTGCAAAGGGTTTGGAGTACAAGAAGTCTTGCTACAATTGTACAGGGCTTTGGTGAGACCACATCTGGAGTACTGTGTACAGTTTTGGTCTCCTTACCTAAGGAAGATATACTTGCCCTAGATTGATTCCTGGGATAATAGGGTTGTCCTATGAGGAGAGAATGAGTAGAATGGGTTTTAGAAGATTAAGGGGTGATCTCATTGAAACACAAAATTCTTAGAGGGCTTGACAGGGTAGATGCTCAGAGGCTGTTCCCCCTGGCTGGAGAGTCTAGAACTAGGGGGCATAGTCTTATAAGGGGTCGGCTATTTAGGAGTGAGATGAGGAGGAATTTCTTCACTCAGAAGGATAGTGAATCTTTGGAATTCTCTACCCCAGAAGGTTATGGGTGCTCAGTCATTGATTATATTCAAGACTGAGAGCGATAGATTTTTGGATGCTATGGGAATCGGGCGGGAAAGTGGAGTTGAGGTCGAAGATCAGCCGTGATCTTATTAAATGCCGGAGCAGGCTCAAGGGGCCGTATGGCCTACTCCTGCTCCCATTTTTTATGTTCTTAAACAAGATGCCATGACAGAATGGATGGATCAGGTGCAAGAAGGGTCCTTCTGGAGGTACCAGGCTGCACTGATGCTGCTTTCTCTACGTATTCAACTTGTGTGGCAAAAGATTGTGACGTTCTTCAGAATCGCAGTGTTTCCCTGAAGCTCGTCGAGAGCTGACTGCTGCCATTGTAAAGGTTTTACTGTGATCCTCACAGAATTTTGGCCCTTGCCCACTCGTAGGTGGGTGGTAATTGTTGAAGTGTCATGCACCAAGATACCAAGAGAACTCAGTGAGGAGGCACAAAATTAGTTCTGTGGCCAGGCAGAGGAGCTGGTGATCTATGACTTTTTGGTTATGATCTGTTGATCAGAACTGAAGACTGAAAGGTAAACAACATTTTATTTAGTTTGAAAAAAAATCAGGAAAGTAAGGAAAGATTGGGGGGGTGGCGGTGGGGAAGAGGAGAACGAGAACCAAAGAATGCACCACCGATCACAGAGAGGGCGTTAATGGATTAATGATCTATAAATAGCTTAACGCAAGGTTGTCAGGTGACAGAAAAGATCAGCGAGAAAAAATTATTGGTGAAAAGATACAAAGATATGAAAGGACTAAAGAATATGTAAATAGTAGGGTGTGAAAAGACCATTGTGTATATTGATACGGAATGAGAACATTCTCTTTTCCTCCTGGCAAGCCAGGCTTCACTCAATAGAGGGCTGCATGGCACCAATTTGTGCCAGTCATAGTGTGCCACGCATGACTCCAGGTTCACAATCGGCATGATCTGTAAAAACTCCCTCGAAACTCCCCTGTCTGCTGGAGGAGTGAGGCCTCCACATTGAGCAGCCTCCCACCTCGTTTTGACTCTGAAAACACTCCACGCCAGTCCAACCCAGCAATTGACTTGTGGGCCCCTTCAAATATGTGACCCCAGGAATGGGCACCGCAAGATCATGCGGGGTGCTGTAGCCGTTTCTCTGAGGCTGAATTTGACAAATCCACAGCATTGACTATTCTACATGATTTGAGCTGCAAGGTTGGTTTGCTGAGACGCATTTCATTCAATGAGAATGGGTGGGGGTGATGTAATTGGAAGTGACGTTACTAGCAGAGCCGTTGATTTTTAGCGTGCGTTGAGTAAAGTCATTGGGTGGCCTGACATATGCTTCCCCCAGGCTCTCCTCTCCTCTCCCTTTATAGCTACCTGTATTTGCTGCTTGGCCTTCGGGCTCCAGGCCGCGCTTTTAGTGAACGGCAACGAGGAGGGCCCAGTGAGGTGTGCATGCGCAGTTAGTGATCTACAATACGCACGCACGGTAAGATCGGAGTCCCGCGCATGCGCATCAGCAAAAGGGGACATTCTCATTCCGTGTCAATATACACAATGGTCTTTTCACACCCTACTATTTACATATTCTTTAGTCCTTTCATATCTTTGCATCTTCTCACCAATAATTTTTTCTCACTGATCTTTTCTGTCACCTGACAACCTTCCGTTAAGCTATTTATAGATCATTTAATCCATTAACTCCCTCCCTGTGATCGGTGGCGCATTCTTTGGTTCTCTTTCTCCTCTTCCCCCACCCCCCCATCTTTCCTTATTTTCTTGATTTTTTTTTCAACCTATGTAAAATGTCGTTTACCTTTCAGTCTTCAGTTCTAATTAACAGATCATAACCAAAAAGTCAGAACCTGTCTTGTCTCTTTGCAGGCGCAGACTGGCCTTCTGTGCATTTCCAGTTTTTTCAGTTTTTATTTCAGATTTCTAGCATTTGCAGATTTTCAGCGCTGAGTTAAGGTTAGAGTGAATGATACTTCGTGGTGGTTTATATTCTGCAAAAGGGACATAACCAAGTAAAGCTCATAGAGCTATAGTTCTTAGTAAATGGTTCAAGATGAGACATTTTTACATTTATTTTATGTACACCTTTCATCAGTAGCTGAGACTTGTTTTGTTAACATTTTGTTTTTGTTCTTTTTTTTAAATCAATTTAAGAATTGCAGAATTTATTTTTCAGTTCACTTTCCTTTGCTATGAATTAATGACTGCGAGAGAGTGACTGCCACTGGAAAAATATGTATGTATCCATTGATACGGGTTATGCCCAGTGGTCATGCCCTTCATGGTTAAATAGCTCACAAACATGTGAGCTAGGTGAGGGACTGAACCCCAGCACTGAATCAGGAGAGAAGTGAGGAAAAAAAAATCAGAGGGTGGAAAAGTAGTTCCAGTTAAGTAGCTGCTCACTGACGTTGGCTTGCCATGATGTTAACTGAGCAGAAATCCAGGTCTCCAGCTGCTCCAGAATGTCAGAGCTCTGCAAAGGCACAACAGTGGGCAAATGCTTTTCATCCAGATCTTTTTAAAATTTTTGTTTTCAAATTAAAAGGGAGAATTACTTTGAAAATACTCCCCTACAATGCTGTTCTATTTTAACTATAACAGTGTTATATAAACAGAATCCCTGTCACTTGAGTTGTAAGCATAAATGCTGTATTCCACAATTTCCCATTGGATAGCCTCTATTCTGATGACTTCAGACAAATAGTAAAACGTACATAAATTTCACTTGGAATAACAATTGTCGTCATCATCAGTTAAGTTTATGGAACCAAGAAGTCTGCGTCAACACAGCAACAATCTGCATCAACACACTAGTGTCAGTTAATGTCTTGGGTGACGGATATATTGTTTGAAAGCACAGTGTTATATTGGTATAGCTTACTTGTACTCTAGCCTCCAAGTTCCCAGTAATGTTTTGGAGAGACTAAGTCATGCATTTTCTGCCACTTTGTGTGTTAGATATTTATGGATTAAGGTTTTTCAGGATATATTTGAAATTGCGTAACTGGTGGGGTGTGGCGGGCGGAGAAACGGAATCTGAGAATAATTGATTGATATATTAAATATCTTAAGTTTGTGTCTCAGTATTTTTGGCTTATTCCCCAATCTTCATGTCCCTTATGGTAGAAGACTTGCGTCATTGCTAGCACTGCATGTGAAAGGTCCAGTTCCCAAAGTGCTTTAGTTATTTTTTAAACATCCTGTTCTAATTCACTTCTCCTTTTTGACTGCCGTTTGTTTTAAATATCCTTGTACTTGTGAAGTTAGTTGTGATCCTGACTGAGTTCAATTTAGCCACATCTGATAGTGATTATATTTGTATGTAGTATTACATTCGTATGTTAATCTGTTCCATGCTTTCCTTATCATTCTAAGCAACTGAGATTTCCATGTGTTGAAGTAATTTGTTGTATAGATACCAGTTGTGATTTTAATATTTTTAGCTCCATCTAACCTAGTGCACAGAATAAGACAGTGTAAAATCTGATGCTAACTGAGATTAAGAGCACAAATCCATGCAGTCTGCCTTTCAACTGCTTAAAGGTCCAGTGTGGATCACAGTGCATAGCGCAGGTTGTTTGCACTTGGTAATATTAAAATTCATTTAGTTAACATATGTAAAATAAAGTCTTTAGTGAACCTCATTGCCAAATAATGATGGCAAGAAAATGCTTTTCAAAATATATCTATATATTAATAAGGAATCTGCAGCCAACATATAAAAACCATAATGTTAGAACAGAAAAAACCTTTTTAAAAAAAATAATTATTGAATAACAGAGTTAATGTGAAACATTCATGTCAGTGTGTAGTGGGACCAAAGTAAATTCATGCAAGGAACATAGAAAACTTGAGAGGTATAAAAATATAAATATAGAATGAGGAAACATCATTTGGCACATTTGGAATTTGCCTTGCCGTGGACCCTGCCTAACCAACTTATGAGGTTAACGACCATCTGCAGGTAAACTTCCAAGAAAAAATCTGCCTTAAAATTTCTGCCGAACCCACACAGCAAATTCCAAATGTGGAATTCTTTCGCTACCCAATGTAGAGATGTGGAAGGTATCCTTGGATTTTGCTTTTGTCTGTTTGCTGATAATTAAAGAAATATAATAGTCACAGATGCATCTAAAGGGGATGTGTTTTTATCAGAGATAATATCATAGGATCATTACAGCACAGGAGGCCATTCGGCCCATCAAGCCTGTGCCGGCTCTTTGTAAGAGCAATCCAGTTAGTCCCATTCCCCCGTTCTTTCCCTATAGCCCTGCAAATTTTTCCCTTCAAATATTTATCCAATTCCTTTTGAAAGCCATGATTGAATCTGCATCCACCACCCTTTCAGGCAATGCATTCCAGATCATAACTATTCGCTGCATAAAAAAAGTTTTTCCTCACGTCGCCTTTGGTTCTTTTGCCAATCACCTTAAATCTGTGTCCTCTGGTTCTCAACCCTTCCGCCAATGGGAACAGTTTCTCTTTATTTACTTTATCTAAACTAGTCATGATTTTGAATCCTTCTATCAAAACTCCTCTCAACCTTCTCTTTGAGAACAACCCCAGCTTCTCCAGTCTATCCATGTAACTGAAGTCCCTCATGCCTGGAACCATTCTAGTAAATCTTTTCTGCATCCTCTCTAAGGCCTTCACATCCTTCCTAAAGTGCGGTGCCCAGAATTGGACACAATACTCCAATTGTGGCCGAACCAGTATTTTACAAAGGTTCAACATAACTTCCTTGCTTTTGTACTCTATGCCTTTATTTATAAAGCCCAGGATCCCATATGCTTTTTTAACAGCTTTCTCAACCTGCCATGCCACCTTCAAAGATTTGTGCACATATAGCCCCAGGTGTCTCTGTTCCTGCACCCCTTTTAGAATTGTACCATTTAGTTTATATTGCCTCTCCTTGTTCTTCCTGCCAAAATGTATCACTTCACACTTCTCTGCATTAAATTTCAGTTTTGTGTCATCTGCAAATTTTGAAATTGTGCCCTGTACACCCAAGTCTAATTCATTAATATATTTCCAAAAAATCAGTGGTTCTAGTATCGACCCCTGGGGAACACCACTGTATACCTTCTTCCAATCTGAAAATCAAGCGTTCACCACTACTCTCTGATTCCTGTCTCTTAGCCAATTTTCTATCCATGCTGCCACTGCCCTTTTATTCCATGGGCTTCAATTTTGCTGACAAGCCTATTATGTGGCACTTTATCAAACGCCTTTTGAAAGTCCGTACGTACATCAACCGCGTTGCCCTCATCAACCCTTTCTGTTACCTCATCAAAAAACTCAATCAAGTTAGTTAAACACGGTTTACCTTGAACAAATCCGTGCTGGCTTTCCTTTATTAATCCACACTTGTCCAAGTGACTATTAATTTTGTCCCGGATTATCATTTCTAAAAGCTTCCCTGCCACTGAGGTTAAACTAACTGGTCTGTTGTTGCTGGGTTTATCCTTGAACCCTTTTTGAACAAGGATGTAACATTTGCAATTCTCCAGTCCTCTCTCTTTGCCCCTCTTATTTCCTTTTTCACTTCTCTATATTTTCTACATTCAGCCTGGTTCTCACTTGTGTTATCAATCTGACATACGCTCCCTTTTTCTGCTTTATTATACTTTCTATCTCTTTCGTCATCCAGGGTGCTCTGGCTTTGGTTGCCCTACCTTTCCCCCTCGTGAGAATGTACCTAGACTGTATCATAATAGGTCAAAGAGCCTTACAAAGGAATGGATTACTCAACCAATGTTCAAGCTCACAATATGCTCTAACAACGGGACATTGACTTCATTTCAGGGAGACCGCATCCTAATCTCATCCTTGATGAAAAATTGATGTTAACTATTTTGTCCTCGGGGTGAATTTTGTTGGTTGTAAAGTTGTTAGATGGAATCTTGAAAGGACATTGGAGAAATAATGCATCAGCGAATAAGGTCAAAGCAAGGAAAAATGGTAAAAAGTTTTTTTAAAAAATTAAAGGCTCTTCGTAACAAGATTGACAAATTAGTGGCACAAATAGAGATAAATGGGTTTGATCCAATAGCCATTACAGAGACATGCTTGCAAGGTGAAGGTTGGCAACTAAATATTCCAGGGTACTTGACATTTCGAAAAGATAGGCAGAATGGAAAAGGAGGGGGTAGGGGGTGGGTAGCTCTGATAATAAAGGATGACATAAGGACAGTGGTGAGAGATCTTGGCTCAGAGGATAAGGAAGTATCAGTATGGGTGGAAATAAGAAATAACAAGGGGCAGAAAACACTGGGAGTAGTTAATGGACACCTTAACAGTAGCTATATCATTGAAATTGTATTAATCGAGAAATAATAGGACCTTGTAACAAAGGTAATGCAATAATCATGGGGGACTTTAATCTTCATATGGAGTGGACAAATCAAATTGGCAAAGGTAAACTGAAGGATGAGTTCATGGAATGCATTCGAGACAGTTTCCTAGAACAATACGTCATGGAACCAACCAGGGAACAGGCTATTTTAGATCTTATATTGTGCAATGAGGCAGGGTTGATTAGTAATCTCACAGTAAAGGATCCTCTGGGAAGGGTGATTATAATATGATAGAATTTCATATTGAGTTTGAGAGTGACATTCTTAAGTCTGAAACTAGAGTCAAACTTAAATAAAGCCAATTATATAGGTATGAGGGGCGAGTTGGCTAAGGTAGATTGGGAAATTAGATTAAAAGATATGACTGTAGGTAAGCAATGGCAAACATTTAAAGAAATATTTCAATATTCTCAACGAGTATAAATTCCATTGAGAAATAAAAACACCATGGGAAAAGTGATTCATCTGTGGCTAACTAAAGAAGTTAAGGATAGTATTAGATTAAAAGAAGAAGCTTATAATGGTGCAAAGAAGAGTAGTAAGCCTAAGGATTAAGAGAGTTTTACAAACCAGTAAAGGATGACCAAAAAATTGACAAAAAGGGAGAAAATAGAATATGAAAGTAAATTAGCAAGAATATAAAAACAGATTGTAAGAGCTTCTACAAGTATGTAAAAAGGAAGAGAGTAGCAAAAGTAAACATTGGTCCCTTAGAGGCTGAGACAGGAGAAATTATAATGGGGAATAAGGAAATGGCAGAGATGTTAAACCAATCTTTTGTATCTGTCTTCACAGTAGAAGACACAAAAAGCATTCCAGAAATAGTTGGGAACCAAAGGGGCTAATGAGAGTGAGGAACTTAAAGTAATTAATATCAGTAAAGAAAAAGTACTGGAGAAACTAATGGGACTAAAAGCTGATAAATCCCCTGAACCTGATGGCCTACATCCTAGGGTTCTTAAAAAAAAAAAGATGGCAGCAGAGATATGGATGCATTGGTTTTGATTTTCTAAAATTCCCTAGATTCTAGAACGGTCCCAGCGGATTGGAAGGTAGCAAATGTAACCCCGCTATTCAAGAAAGGAGGGAGAGAGAAAACAGGGAACCTCAGGCCAGTTAGCCTGACATCAGTCATCTGGAAAATGCTGGAATCCATTATTAAGGAAGTGGTAACACGGCACTTAGAAAATCATAATATGATGAGGCAGTCAATATAGTTTTATGAAAGGGAAATCGTGTTTGACAAATCTATTAGAGCTTCTTGAGGGTGTAACTAGCAGGGTAGATAAAGGGGAACCAGTGGATGTAGCATATTTGGATTTTTAAAAGGCATTTGATAAGATGTCACATAAAAGATTGTTACACAAGATAAGGGCTCATGGGGTTAGGGGTATATATTAGCATGGATAGAGGATTGCTTAACAGACAGAAAACAGAGAGTAGGGATAAATGGGTCACTTTCAGTTTGGCAGGCTGTAAGTAGTGGAGTGCTGCAAGGATCAGTGCTTGAGCCTCAGCTATTTACAGTCTATATTAATGACTCAGACGAAGGGACTGAGTGTAATGTATCCAGGTTTGCTGATGATACAAAGCTAGGTGGGAAAGTAAAGTAAGCTGTGATGAGGACACAGTGTCTGCAAAGGGATATAGACAGGTTAGGTGAGTGGGCAAGAAGGTGGCAGATGGAATATAATGTGGGGAAATGTGAGGTTATTCACTTTGGTAGGAAGAATAGAAAAACAGAATATATTTTAAATGGTGAGAAACTATTAAATGTTAGTGTTCAGAGGGATTTGTGTGTCCTCGTACAAGAAACACAAAAAGTTAGCATGCAAGTACATCAAACAATTGGGATGGCAAATGGCATGTTGGCCTTTATTGCTAGGAGGTTGGAGTACAAGAGTAAGGAAGTCTTACTACAATTGTAGAAAGCTTTGGTGAGACCTCACCTGGAGTACTGTGTACAGTTTTGCTCTCCTTATCTAAGGAAGGATATACTCGCCTTAGAGGCATGCAACGAAGGTTCACTAGATATTGATTTCTGGGATGAGAGGGTTGTCTTATGAGGAGAGATAGAGTAGAATGGGCCTATACTCTCTGGAGTTTAGAAGAGTGAGAGGTGATCTCATTGAAACATTCAAGATTCTGAGGGGACTTGACACAGTAGATGCTGAGGTTGTTTCCCCTGGCTGGAGAGTCTAGAACTAGAGGGCATAGTCTCCGGATAAGGGGACGGTCATTTAAGACTGAGATGTGGAGGAATTTCTTCACTGTGAATCTTTGGAATTCTCTACCCGAGGACTGTTGATGCTGAGTCGTTGAATATGTACAAGGCTGTGAGAGATAGATTTTTGGACTCTAGGGGAATCAAGGGATATGGGGATCAGGCAGGAAAGAGGAGTTGAGGTCGAAGATCAGCCATGATCTTATTGAATGGCAGAGCAGGCTTGAGATACCATTTGGTCTACTGCTGTTATTTCTTATGAAATGAAGAGGAAGAATTAGCAGAGGAACACATTTCTTTCATTCTTCACTGAGGTGGAAGACTGTAGCAAATAGAGCTCACATTGGAGGTAAAATTGCAGGTTGTTTTGCAGTAGATTGGTGATGAAATGCATGTTGTACGAAAAGTTAATACAACGCAAACATACTAAATGTTATCACATTTATAGAAATACAAAGATGATATTGGGTAATATTGTCTCGCAAGTTGTTTGTTCAAACATAAATACAAGTCAGTGATGCATGAGGGGTTCATAATTATAAAAGCTGCAGTTCAGAAACATCTGCTTTAAACCGCCAACAAGAATTTTCCTAGGTTTTTGATGTACTTGTGTGATAGCTATGGTGTCTGGAAAACACGTACAATTAGTCTGAAGGAAGCAGGTGTATTTAGAACAATGCAATGGCCACTTGTGAAACCTGGATTCTTATCCGCCAAACACCGTTGAATGACGGTCAGCCCTTCCAAACCCTAAATATAAATTTGGATAGTGTTGATACCATTCTCAGTTGTAGCAAGTCCACAACATAAACTATTTTGTTAATTAACTAGTGTGGCTAAGAACAGATAAATAAGGAAAAAGCCATGCCACTATGCCGGGCTTATTCTTCTGATACTAGGGTCAAGGCATGATGTTGAAAGCTGACAGAGAGCATTGTTATATAATGGCATGAAATTGTCCTCCAATCCCAAAGTCTTGTGCTGCTTCAAATAAACTATACAACATGCCATAAAAAGGCATTATCTCAATAATTTATAGCATTCAATCGGTCACCATACAACCTCCATGGAAACCAGAAAAATATTCCCTTAAAAACAGCTGCTAATGTTAATGAACATAAATGAGAATTTAGATGGGAAAACACATTTGGAGCCAATTTCAATGTTATAATGCATAATATTTTTCTATGTTTTATCACCTAGTGAGTCCAGCATGCCTACATTTAGCATAGCTTGGCACAGTACAGACAGATTTAGTATAAAGCTCCTACCATCCTGACATAACCCTAATGTCAGAAGAGCAAGTATCCCTTATGACAACTGTGACATTTCTATTTCCTACACCATTTATCTCTCTGGCCCCTCAATGAAATTATGGGTGTTTTTGTGACACAAATTAAACTGGACTGAGACTGCTCATTTTTTTTTACTTGTTACAGAGAAGAGAGCAAAAGGTGTTGGGGGTGGGGGAGATTTTCATCTCATCAGCCAGGGTAGATTCCAAACTAGATAAAAGGACTGTGTGTTAACCTACCACACTACCCAATACCTGGCCTTTATATCTGTACTGCATTGTGTGAGACCTTTTCCTCTCAACGCCCAAACAAAATTCTAGTGTGCCAATGCAAAAGAAGACCAGGAAGTAATGCAAATGGTCTATTTAATATTCAGTCGCACCAAACATTGCTTTGTGCTGTCAAAAAGAATAGACAGAATAGTATCTTGAACTGTGAGGTTCAATACATTGCACCCATGCAGACTCAAGTCTGGAATAAAAATCAGCGCTCTAAGCATGTTAGCTTTTGAGAAATGCGCTCCAATTATTTTGCTGAAATAATTATTGTGCATTCACCTGACCTGTAAAGTACATGGTTTGAATTATACTAGCACTAGATTTTACTGTCAGCTGGCTTTCTGAAAATATCAGCAACTTGAATTTATAGAGCACCTTTAAGGTAGAAAACACCCCAACATACTTTACAGAGAGGCGAGAAAAAATATTTTAAATAAATAAAAGAACAGAGGCTGAGCCACGGAAGAGAGTTGTTAACTTGGAGCAAATTTTGACACCTGTACGTTTTGGTTTCGGACAGGCAATCTGAAGCACAGAGGTGGTCAAGGGCAATGGTGGAAATGTAGAGTTGGGTATCATCAGAATACATATTGAAGATAACCCTGAGCTTTTAGATATCCCATTACTGATGGGATTGCTATTTCCTTTGCCTGCTTGCTAAGGGTCCTGTGTGAAATGAGTTTGGACATTCTCAATCCATTTCCTAGTGAGTTTCGGCCGACAGCCCAAAGCTGTCCCAAATGCAGCACTAATTTGCAATCTCACTCAGTGTTGTAATATTCTTAACACAGAAGAAAAATTAATGCTGTAGTTCTTAATAATTTTGGTGATTGACTATAAAGCTGTTCAATTATCAAGGTTTAATTTCAAAAGTATTTTGATTTTATAAAAGAGCTGTCCGCTTCTTGCCACTTATAAAAAGTGTGCCAAGGATACAGTGACATTAAGATTGTTTACCTGAACATCCCTTGCCTGGATTGACTTATTATCCAAACCAGCTGGAAGTCCCAGTATTTCCTTTGTCTGTAACTATTGAATTCTATTGTATATCATTAGAACTAATGTGTGATCAGTTACCCGAATTATTCGCTTATCCTAACAAGCCAGTTTCCAAACTATTGGAATGACTGGCACCACACTTGTTTTGTTTGAAGGTTTACTATTCTGAAAACTTGTTACGTAAAGGTGGTTACCACACGTGGAGTTGGCATATACTCTTAATTAGCTATGTATGCGCTGTTACGCTCAGTAAGAAAATAAATATACCCTTGTTATGTAAGAAATTAGATACTTTTGCTGGGATATTAGTATTTATTAATATTTGTAATTGCATCTGTTTTTATACTATTTAAAATCTATTTCCATGTAGTGAAAGCTAAACAACTTGGCCCCAGCCCTTCGCCTCCTCCTCTCCCTCCTCTCTGCAGATAAAAACAGTCTTGGAAATACAATCAGAAAGATATGCATTCTCTTTTGTATCCCTATCTTTTACAATGCCTTCATAAGCTTTAAAATGTAATAATTTTCACCTACATTTCTCTGACATCACTAATAATGTTATCAACTTTACCAAGCATTTGCTAAACTCTAATAGAATCATAGAATGATACAGAACAGAAGGAGGCCATTGACCCACCATGCTTGTGCCGGCTCTTTGAAAGAGCTATCCAATTAGACCCACTCCCCTGCCCTTTCCCCATAGCCCTGCAAATTTTTCCATTTCAAGTAGATATCCAGTTACCTTTTTGAAGTTATAATTGAATCTGCTTCCACCACCCTATCAGGCAGTGCATTCCAGATCATAACAACTCGCTGCATAAAAAAAATTTCCCTCATGTCGCCTCTGGTTCTTTTGCCAATTACCTTAAATCTGTGTCCTCTGGTTACCGACCCTTATTTACTCTATCAAAACCCTTCATGATTTTGAACATCTCTATTAAATCTCCCCATAACCTTCTCTGCTCTAAGGAGAACAACCCCAGATTCTTTAGTCTCTCCACGTAACTGAAGTCTTTCATCTCTGGTACTATTCTAGTAAATCTCCTCTGCACCCTCTCTAAGGCCTTGACACCGTCCTAAAATGTGGTGCCCAGAATTGGACACAGTACTCCAGCTGGGGCCTACCCAGTATTTGATAAAGGTTTAGCATAATATCCTTGGTTTTGTACTCTGCCTCAGTTTATAAAGCCAAGGATCTTATATGCCTTTTTAACAGCCTTCTCAACTTATCCTGCCACCTTCAAAGATTTGTGTATGTGCACCCTCAGGTCTCTCTGTTCCTGCACCCCCTTTAAAATTGTACTATTTAGTTTATATTGCCTCTCCTCATTCTTCCTACCAAAATGAATCACTTCACACTTCTCTGCATTAAATTTCATCTGCCATGTGTCTGCCCATTTGACCAGTTTGTCTATGACTTCCTGAAGTCTGTTACTATCCTCCTCACTGTTTACTACATTTCTGAGATTTGTGTCATCTGCAAACTTTGAAATTATGTCCTGTATACCCAAGTCCAGGTCATCAGTATATATCAAAAGGAGCAGTGCTCTTAACACCGACCCCCGGGGGACACCACTGCACACTTCTCTCCAGTCTGAAAAACAACCATTCACCACTGCTCTCCACTTACTGTCTGTTAGCTAATTTTGGATCCATGCAGCCACTGCCCCTTTAATCCCATGAGCTTCAATTTTGCTAACAAATCTATTATGCCTTTTGAATGTCCATATACACAACATCAACCGCACTACCCTCATCAACCCTCTCCGCTACTTCATCAAAGAATTCAACCATTAAGAGCAAGAGGATAACTGAGTAAAGAATAGGGCCTATTAGAGACTAAAAAGGTAACCTATGTGTGTAGGTAGAAGATGTTGGTATGGTTCTTAATAAATACTTTGTGTCTGTCTTCACAAAAGAGAGGGACGATGTAGACATTGTAGTTAAGGAGGAGGAGTGTGAAATATTGGATGGGATAAACATAGTGAGAGATGAAATATTAAAGGGATTAGCATCTTTGAAAATGGATAAATCACCAAGCCCAGATGAAATGTATCCCAGGCTGTTAAAAGAAGCAAGGGAGGAAATAGCAGAGGTTCTGACCATCATTTTCCAATCCTCCCTGAATACAGGCATGGTGCCGGAGGATTGGAGGACTGCTAACGTTGTACTATTGTTTAAAAAGGGAGAGAGGGATAGACAGAGTAATTACAGGCCAGTCAGTCTAACCTCAGTGGTGAGAAAATTACTGCAATCAATTCTGAGGGACAGGATAAACCGTCATTTAGAAAGGCACAGATTAATCAAGGACAATCAGCATGGATTTGTTAAGGGAAGGTCACGTATGACTAACTTGATTGAATTTTTTGAGGAGGTAGCAAGGAGGGTCGATGAGGGTAACATGTTTGATGTAGTCTACATGGATGTTAACAAAGTTTTTGACAAGGTCCCACACGGCAGACTGGTCAAAAAAGTACAAGCCCATGGGATCCAAGGGAAAGTGGCTAGTTGGATCCAAAATTGGCTCAGTAGCAGGAAGCATAGGGTAATAGTCGATGGGTGTTTTTGTGACTGGAAGGCTGTTTCCAGTGGGGTTCCACAGGGCTCAGTACTGGGTCCCTTGCTTTTTGTAGTATGTATTAGTGATTTGGACTTAAATGTAGGGGACATGATTAAGAAGTTTGCAGATGATACAAAAATTGGCCGTGTGGTTGATAGTGAGGAGGAAAGCTGTAGACTGCAGGAAGATATCAGTGGACTGGTCAGGTGGGCAGAAAAGTGGCAAATGGAATTCAATCTGTAGAATTGTGAGGTAATGCATTTGGGGAGGGCAAACAAGACAAGGGAATACACAATATATGGGAGGATACTGAGAGGTGCAGAGGAAGTGAGGGACCTTGGAGTGCATGTCCACAGATCCCTGAAGGTAGCAGGACAGGTAGATAAGGTGGTTAAAAAGGCATATGGGATACTTTCCTTTATTAGCTGAGGCATAGAATATAAGAGCAGGGAGGTTATGCTGGAACTGTATAAAACACTAGTTAGGCTACAGCTTGTGTACTGCGTACAGTTCTGGTCACCATATTACAGGAAGGATGTGATTGCACTAGAGAGGGTACAGGGGAGATTTACGACGATGTTGCCAGGACTGGACAATTTTAGCCATGAGGAAAGATTAGATAGGCTGGGGTTGTTTTCTTTTGAACAAAGGAGGCTGAGGGGTGATTTAATTGAGATGTACAAAATTATGAAGGGTCCAGATAGAGTGGATGGGAAGGACCTATTTCCCTTAACAGAGGATTAGAGGGGAGCTGAGGAAAAAAATTTTCACCCAGAGGGTGGTGGGGGTCTGGAATTCTCTGCCTGAAAGGGTGGTAGAGGCAGAAACCCTCATCTCATTTAAAAAGTACTTGGATATACGCTTGAAGTGCCGTAACCTGTAAGTCTACGGACCAAGTGCTGGAAAGTGGAATTAGGCTGGGTGGCTCATTTTTGGCTGGCGCGGACACGATGGACCGAATGGCCTCCTTCCATGCCCTAAATTTTCTATGATTCTAAGTTAGTCAAAAACGATTTGCCTTTAACAAATCCATGCTGGCTTTGATTTATTGACCCATATTTTTCCAAGTGCCAATTAATTTTGTCCCGAATTAATGTGTCTCAAAGTTTCCCCACCACCGACGTTAAGCTGAGTGGCCTGTAGTTGCTGGGTTTATCCCTCTCCCCATTTTTAAACAGGGATGTAACATTTGCATTCCTCCAATCCTCTGGCACCACTCCCATATTTAAGGAGGTTTGGAAGATTGTGGCCAGACCCTCTGCAATTTCCACCCTTACTTTCCTCAGCAACTTAAGATGCATCCCCAAACCTGGTGGCTTATCTACCTTTAGCGCTGCCAGCCTTTTAAGTACCTCCTGTTTATCTATTTTTATCCTATCCAATTTCTCTACTACCTCCTTCTTTACTGTGATATTGGCAGCATCCTCTTTTGTGAAGACTGGTGCAAAGTATTCATTTACTGCCTCAGCCATGCCCTCTGCCTCCACAAGAAGATCTCCTTTTTGGTCCCTAATTGGTCCCACCCTTCCTTTCCCTTTTACTATTTATATGTTTATAAAAGACTTTTGGGTTCCTTTTTATGTTACCCGCTAATTGATTCTCATACACCCTGTATGCCCCTCTTATTTCCTTTTTTAGTTCTCCCCTGCACTTTTTGTATTCAGCTTGGTTCTGTACTGAATTATGAACCCAACATTTATCATAAGCCTTCCTTTTCTGTTTCATTTTAATCTCTATATCTTTAGTCATCCAGGGAGCTCTCGTTTTTGATGCCCTTCCTTTCCTCCCTTATGTCACAATTTCTGATTGATGTAAGGAATCTTACAACACCAGGTTATAGTCCAACAGTTTTATTTGAAAATCACAAGCTTTCGGAGGCTTTCTCCTTCGTCAGGTGAGTGTGGGATTCCATGAAGGGTACCGCATATATAGTCAGAGAACAATGCCTGGTGATTACCTGACGAAGGAGAAAGCCTCCGAAAGCTTGTGATTTTCAAATAAAACTGTTGGACTATAACCAGGTGTTGTAAGATTCCTTACATTTGTCCACCCCAGTCCATCTCCACATCACAATTTCTGATTGAAATCTAGCCTATCTAATTATCATGGGTAAACTTGATTTTCAGCACATTATTCAGCTATATTGGAAAAGTCCTAAATGAACTTGATTGACATTCTGTAAAGTTATTTTAGGCCAGCCTTTTTTTATTGGCTTCTCCCCTAACTTCCTTGCAGCCTCACAGTCTTTATGATCTCAATCATGATACTTCTGTGCATTCTTAGTTTGGTGTTTCTTGCAGTGTGCAGCACACGTGCAGAATCAGCATTTTTTCCCCCCTGTTGTGAATAGATAGATTTGTTTAAAGTTTTAGGTTTTAATTTACTGCTTTTTCCGCATCAGCTATCTTCAGGTAATATTTATTTTCTCCTCATTTAATTTCTTTGTCGTTTTCTTTTAGCAATGCCTCAATCAGGCTCTCTTGCTCTGGCCTGGCTCTAGCCATACCAATCTCTGCTTTCCCAGCTCTCGCTGCTCAAATTCCCACTCTCTTGGCTTTCTCCCCTTCTGTTAGCTGTCTTTTTGCTCCTACACTTCCTTTCTAAAACAAAGTGTTTTTTTTTCAAAAAAAAAAGAAGCTGTGATGGTTGGAAAAGTAATTCTTTCAGTGTTTTAAATTAAAGCCCAGACTTACTGGAACCCTTGAGAATCCTGTTTCAAATTCCTTCTTTGCCTTTACAGCATCTTTTTTTCAAAAGTTTTTTTGGAGGGGAGTACATTATCTACATCTATTTGTTATAAAAACGGTTTATCTGGAGTGCATCTTTTTGTCCGTCACCTTTCTCCCTTCCTATGTGTCACAATTTGTGTCATACTCAGATTCCTGTGTCACAATGCAAAGAGTAGTGTAAACAACCAAAAGCTGTTGTTTGCAATGTACAGGAAAAACGCTCAGGAACTTCAAATACCACAGCCAGCATGTCTGCACCTTAACTGACCTCACAAGCAAATTCAAGGTTCTGATCTCCAACCTGAATATCAGTTATCCTTTGAATGAATTAAGATTTCATTTACTTAATATTAATTAAATGTTCTAGCCTTGAAAAGACATACACCTGCACTTTAGGAGAATAATGCAGCGAGTCCTACATGGTGTTATGTTCCTGAGGTTATTCAGATAGCGTGTGCTGTAACTTACCATGAAAAGTGCCACACTAGATTTGGCGGTAATACATTAAAATTATGTGTCTGCATGTATAGGTGTTACACTCCAGATGTCCTATTTTACATGTGTTGCATGGATTTCTGTAATCTGCTAATTTTCAAAGATTAATTTCCTTGCCTTTTAAAGCCTTTTAAAATTTTTCTTCTTCAAATATTTGTCCACTTGTAGATTCTGCTTCCACCATCGTTTCTTTTGACGTTGATCTTAAATTGATGCCCTCTAGTTATTGACATGCCAAACAGTAAAAATTGTTTTTCACTGTTTACCTTACCGAAACATAAGATCTAGTGAAAAGAGCCTCAGTTTCTCTGCCCTCGTAACTAAGGCGTTGCAACCTTAGCATCTTATTGAATCTCTTCTAGCACCACCTCTCCATGGCCTTAACATCCTTCCTAAAGTAGAGCGGCCAAAACTGAGTGCAATATTTCAACTGCAACCAATGATTTTATATAGGTTTATTAGTTCTGTTTTGTATTCTATGTCCCTAGAATCCCTTTTTTTTTAAAACAGCTTTATCAACTTTATTTTAGTATATGTTCTTAGGATACAGGCAACATTGGAAAGGGTGCATTTATTGCCCATTCCAAGTTACCCTGAGAAGGTAGTGGTAGGCAATCATCTTGAATTGCTGCACTCCCTGTGGGTGATGGTTTATTCATTCTTGGGATGTGGGTATCGCTGACATTTACTGCCCATCCCTAGAAACTGTGTGGCTTGCTAGGCCACTTCAGAGTCAACCACGTGATGTGGGACTGGAGTCACATATAGGCCAGACCAGTTAAAGATGGCAGGTTTCCTTCTCTAAAGGATATTAATGAACCAGTTGGATTTTTATGACAATCTGACAATTTCATGATCACTTTTACTGATAACAGCATTTGAATTCTAGGTTTTTAAAAATTGAATTTAAATTCTCAATCCAGAGAATCTGAGTTCAAATCCCACCATGGCAGTTTGCTAGCCCAGTATCATAATAACTAAACTATCATATTAGGTAAGGAATTCCAGGATTTTAACTGAGTGACATTGAAGGAATGGCAATATATCAAGGCCCAGGTGGTGTGTGATGTGAAGGGGAGGTTGAAGGTGGTGATGTCCCCCTGATATTGCTGCTCCTGTCCTTCTTGGTGGCAGATGTCATGGGGCTGGGTGGTGCTGTCAAAGTAAGCTTTGTGAGTTGCTGCGGTGCATTTTGTAGATTGTAGATAGTACATAGTGCATTCAAAGTGTGCTGGTGGTGGAGGTGAATATCGAGTCAACTGACTTCCCTCTGCCCAATCTACTAATCTCATCAGATTTTAATATTATACGCCCCTTATACCTGAATCCACATATATATTTTGAGAAGAGCAATAATCCCAACACTGATCCCTGGGGTCACCATTTACATCCTCCAGTCTGACAATACCCATTAATCACTACTCTCTTTTCTGTCCTTTAGATAGCTCTCTATCTATGTTTTCATATTCATTCTGTGCTCCTTAGTTTTATCAACCAACCTCATATCTGGCACCTTATCAAATGCTGTAGAAAATCCATTTACAATATATCTATATACACAATATCTTTATCAGAGCATTCCTCAAAGAACTCTGCAAAATTTGTTAGATGCAACATGATTTTTAGAAATCCATGCTTGCTATCATTCATTAAGCTATCACTTTCCAGGTGAGTATTAATTAGTTCACATATTATGGCCTCTAGAAGCTAACCCACTGCTTATGTTAGGCTGACTATTCTATACTTTCCATTTTTTTTTCCCTTTCCCCCTTCTTGAACAGAGGTGTTACACCGTCAACAATCCATTCTTTAATGGAGTCCTTAGCTGAAGTACTTGAGACAGAGACCATTGCATCTTTTAAGTCAACTTTGAAGTAAAGAAAGATCCAAGAACTTAGGGAGAGAACTTGGGCGGTGCGATTACTTTTGGTTTGCTCTAATAAAGAGCCGGCACAGATGCAGTGGGCCAAATGACCTCAATCTGTGCGGGAGAATTTATAATGGGGAACAGGTAAATGGCAGAGCAATTAAACAAATACTTTGGTTCTGTCTTCACGGAAGAGGACACAGATAACTTCCCAGAAATGCTAGGGAACCAAGGGACCAGTGAGAAGGAGGAATTAAAGGAAATTAATATTAGTTAAAAAAAAGTGCTGGAGAAATTAATGGGACTGAAAGCCGATAATTCCCAGGGTCTGATAATCTGCATCCCAGAGTACTAAAAGAGGTAGCCATGGAGATAGTGGATGCATTAGTTGTCATCTTCCAAAATTCTATAGATTATGGAACAGCTCCTGCAGATTGGAGGGTGGCAAATGTAACCCCACTATTTAAAAAAGGAGGGAGAGAGAAAACAGAGAACGACAGACCTAACATCAGTAGTAGGGAAAATGCTAGAGTCTATTATAAAGGATATGATAACAGGACATTTAGACAATCTCAACATAGATTGATGAAAGGGAAATCATGTTTGACAAATCTACTGGAGTTTTTTGAGGAAATAACTGTAGAATAGATAAGGGAGAACCAGTGGATGTGGTTTATTTGGATTTTCAGAAGGCCTTTGATAAAGTCCCACATAAGAAGTTAGTGTGCAAAATTAAAGCACGTGGGATTGGTGTAATGGATTGAAAGTTGGTTAACAGACGAAACAGAGAATAGGCATAAATGGGTCTTTTTCGGGGTGGCAGGCAGTGACTAGTGGGGTACCGCAGGGATCAGTGCTTGGGCCTCAGCTATTCACAATATATATCAATGATTTGGATGAGGGAACCAAATGTAATATTTCCAAGTTTGCTGACGATACAAAATTAGGTGGGATTGTGAGTTGAGGAGGATGCAAAGAGGCTTCAAGGCAATTTAGACAAGTTGAGTGAGAGGGCAAATACATGGCAGATGCAGTATAATGTGGGTAAATGTGAAGTTATCCACTTTGGAAGGAAAAACAGAAAGGGAGAGTATTATTTAAATGGTGATAGATTGGGAAATGTTGATGTACAAAGGGACCTGGGTGTCCTTGTACACCAGTCACTGAAAGCAAACATGCAGGTGCAGCAAGCAGTTCGGAAGGCAAATGGTATGTTGGCCTTCATTGGAAGAGGATTTGAGTATAGGAGCAAGGATGTCTTACTGCAGTTATACAGGGCCTTGGTGAGACCACACCTGGAATATTGTGTGCCGTTTTGGTCTCCTTACCTAAGAAAGGATATACTTGCCATAGAGGGAGTGCAGCGAAGGTTCATAGACTGATTCCTTGGATGGCAGGACTGTCATATGAGGAGAGATTGGGTCGACTCAGCCTGTATTCACTTGAGTTTAGAAGAATGAGAGGGGATCTCATTGAAACATATAAAATTCTGACAGGGCTAGACAGCCTGGATGCAGGGAGAATGTTTCTCTTGGCTGGGGGGGGGTCTAGAACGAGGTGTCACGGTCTCAGGATATGGAGTAGGACATTTCGGACTGAGATGAGGAGAAATTTCTCCACTGAGGGTGGAACCTATGGAATTCTCTACCACAGAAGGCTGTGGAGGCCAAGTCGCTGAATATATTTAAGAAGGAGCTAGATAGATTTCTAGGCACCAAAGGCATCAAGGGGTATGGGGAGAAAGCGGGAATATGGTATTGAGATAGAGGATCAGCCATGATCATATTGAATGGCGGAGCAGGCTCGAAGGGCTGAATGGCCTACTCCTTGCTCCTGTTTTCTATGTTTCCATGGCAAACACCATGGGTGATAGTCAGGATTTGAATCCTCCGCAGCCATTATGGGATTTTTTTTTTTAAGAACTTTTTTTTCCCAGTAATAAATTATGTGTTGAACTACGGGTAAGGAATCTGAAAATTTTAAAAGAAAACCAAAGGACAAATGGGGATTGGAACTCTGTGCCTGTAGAGTACAGTTCAAAATCTCCTATTTCCTCTGAAGGATTTTAATAAAATTAAATAAGGTATTATTCTTTTTGTACTTTTAAGAAGTTCCTTTTCCAATTTTAATACATGATGAAGGAAATTTGAAGATTTTTTAAAAACACAGTATATGATATAACATTTTACTTTATTCAGTGTATCAGCCTTTATAGGTACCTCAGACCAACAAGAGTTCAAATTCCTCATCCACAATTACTGCATCTACCTTCCTCCATGCTTTACTGACACCAATACATTTTTTTTTTGTAATCTGGAAGACGGTCATGCTGACTGTTACGTCCAACATGGTTTATTTTGTATTCTATCACTGTCCATCAGCTGTATTCAACAAATGTGTAAAAACGAAGACAAATAATGTAGACAGGGTGATTTTGCTTTGAAGTCAGCGATCCTACAGCAATACATATTGCGACTTTTCAGGAAGTTATTAAAGGAACCACACATCACTGATGTATTCAAATGTGACTTAGGTCATGCATTTTGTATTTGTAAACAAATGGGAGTAAAAATTTGACACTTTTTTGTGTCAACATAACAGAAGTAAAAAGTATATACCATTAGATAAATGCATGTGCATTTAGATTGGTAGTGCCTCACAGTGCTTTCATATATCTCATGAAGGAATCACATGATACAGCAATGAGTCTTGTTGACTTCACATATATCCATCACAAAATTCAATTATTATGTGTTGAGCTGTTTTTTTTGTTGCCTACAAAACGTGCATACGAAAGTTGTCATGCTGTCTGGCAAAGTTTGTAAAGATCAAAATGGTGTCCTATCTGAGCCTATACTTGCTAGAATTTAGCAAAGCATACCTGAGAACCATTACCTGAGAATGCTCTAAAAATTAGATGGCAGTGATGCTGTTCTCTCTCCCTAAAGCTTGGTTAACCTCTGGTAGAAAATAACAATAGGATCATAAGTAAAACCATGCAAGATATGTCTACTCGCCTGGGGCTATGTAAATAGTTGGCACTGCTCAAGATGGAACGAGCAGTTAATAAAACCTGAGCAGAAAATCCAAGAAGCAATACAAATGATGAAACTTTGTGAGAAAGAGGGTCTTGAGATGTCACAAAACCATCCTTTCTTCGTGCCAAATTGGACACTAATGGCCTCAAAACAGATGAGGGATAAAGCTCTATTTGCAATGAGTATTCCCTCAAAAGCTTTCTGAAGTCTTTACTGGCAACTCTCTGAAGATCCTTAACATTCTGGGGAATGTTGATCAATTTTGAGAAGCTAACAAGGTCTGAGTATTAAAGTGGCAAGTTCATCACTTATGTAAAAAGACCTGTTCAGTTATGACCCCCTTGACAGGCAACTAAAGACCAGGGTTGACTGTTGTAAAAACATTCCTTTATTCTCTTAGAACTGCAAATGTTTACTTCATATCAGCAGTACGAGGAGCTAAGGAATAATATACTCCTCCCTTTGTTGGAAAAACAACTTGAAATTTGCAAAGGGAGTGATCTGCACACTACTTTCAGTACAAAAAAAAATCTACCGCATTTTCCATGGAGTAAAAATTATTAGTACAGAAATTTCTACTGGACTGGGTTTAGTAAAGGGTTGTTGAGAAAAGTTAAAATGCTTTTGTGCAATAAAACTACTTTATGTGAAGGAAACACCAACAATTGTCAGCGTTCAATAAATGGGATAAGAGTAAATGATCTTTGAGCTCACTTGCATTGCTTTTAATTCAGGGCCATGTCCAATCTATCCTGAAGTTTTTTTTAAATCATTTTCATAATATAAATGCTCTTGGACATCTGTAGAATTGTAATTCCACAGAATTTAGACAGTTAATGTGCAGCAATGGGACTCAGATATCTTTCTTATCTGAATCACCTTTTCCAGATGGTGCTTATGAGTGTCCCACCTGGAATGCTACTTGATCCTACTCTGTCTTTTTTCTAGTAAAAGAGCTTCTGATGGTACAGTGGGTTGACGAAGACATGCATTGAATACCATTATTGGGCATCTCCGGTCTATCAACTGCAATGCAGTGTCTGGGCAACTATGCCCTGGGTTGGCTTGCAATGGAAGAGTGTGCATCCCACTATCTGTCTCTGATTACCCCTTAACAGCTATGTAGCATTTTAACTTGGCCAAAGGTGCCTAGGTATCATAGAATCATAGAAGGTTACAGCACGGAAGGAGGCCATTTGGCCCATTGAGTCCGCGCCGGCTCTATGCATGAGCAATCCAGCTAGTCCCACTACCCCGCCCTATCTCCGTAGCCCTGCACATTTTTTCGTTTCAAGTACTTATCCAGTTCCATTTTGAAGGCCATGATTGAATCTGCCTCCACCACTCCCTCAGGCAGTGCATTCCAGATCCCAACCACTCGCTGTGTAAAAAAAAAATTTCGTCCTCTCACCTTTGGCTCTTTTGCCAATCACCTTAAACCTATGCCCTCTGGTTCTTGACCCTTTCGCCAATGGGAACAGTTTCTCTATATCCACTCTGTCTAGACCCTTCATGATTTTGAACACGTCTATCAAATTTCCTCTCAACCTTCTCTGTTCCAAGGAGAACAATCCCAGCCTCTCCAGTCTATCCACGTAATATAAGTCCCTCATCCCTGGAATCATTCCGGTAAATCTTCTCTGCACTCTCTCTAACGCCTTCACATCCTTCCTAAAGCGCAGTGCCCAGAACTGGACACAATACTCCAGTTGTGGCCGAACCAGTGTTTTATAAAGGTTCATCATGACTTCCTTGCTTTTGTACACTATACCTCTATTTATAAAGCCCAGGATCCAGTATGCTTTATTAACCGCTTTCTCAACCTGCCTTGCCACCTTCAACAATTTATGCACATATATTCCCAGATCCTTCTCAACCTCCACCCCTTTTAGAATTGTGCCCTCTAGTTTATATTGCCTCTCCTCATTTTTCCTACCGAAATGCATCACCTCGCATTTTCCTGCGTTAAACTTCATCTGCCATGTGTCCACCCATGCCACCAGAGTGCCTATATCCTCTTGAAGTCTATCGCTATCCTCCTCACTGTTCACTACCCTGTCAAGTTTTGTGTCATCCGCAAATTTTGAAATTGTGCCCTCTACTCCCAAGTCCAAGTCATTAATATATATCAAGAAAAGCAGTGGTCCTAGCACCGACCCCTGGGCGTCACCACTGCACATCTTCCTCCTGTCCGAAAAACAACCACTCACCCCTACTCTGTTTCCTATCATTTAGCCAATTCTGTATCCATGTTGCTATTGTCCCCTTTATTCCATGGGCTGCGATCTTAATGGCAAGCCTACCATGTGGCACTTTATCAAACGCTTTTTGAAAATCAATATACACCACATAAACTGCATTGCCCTCATCTACCCTCTCTGTTACCTCATCATAAAACTCTATCAAATTGATTAAACACAATTTGCCTTTAACAAATCCGTGCTGGCTTTCCCTAATTAATCCACACTCGTCCAAGTGACTGTCAATTCTGTCCCAGATTATGTTTTCCAAAAGTTTCCCCACCACCGAGGTTAAACTGACTGGCCTATAGTTGCTGGGTTTATCTTTACACCCTTTTTTTGAACAAGGCTGTAACATTTGCCATTCTCCAGTCCTCCAGACACCGCCCCGTAGCTAAGGAAGATTATGGCTAGTACCTCCGCAATTTCCCCCCTTACTTCCCTCAGCAGCCTACGGTGCATCCCATCCGGACCAGGTGACTTATCTATTTTAAGTATAGCTAGCCTTTCTAGTACCTCTTCTTTCTCAATTTTTAGTCCATCCAGTATCTTAACTATATCTTCCTTTTCCGAGACTCGGGCAGCATCTTCTTGGTAAAGACCGATGCAAAGTACTCATTTAATACCTCAGCCATGCCCACTGCCTCCATGAGCAGATCTCCCTTATGATCCCTAATCGGCCCCACCACTCCTCTTACTACCCATTTATTGCTAACCTGTCTGTAGAAGACTTTTGGATTCCCTTTTATGTTGATCACTAGTCTATTCTCATACTCTCTCTCTGCCCCTCTTATTTCCTTTTTCACTTCCCCTCTGAACTTTCTATATTCTGCCTGGTTCTCACTTGTGTTGTCAACCTGACACCTGTCATACGCTGCTTTTTTCTGCTTCATCTTATTCTCTATCTCCTTTGTCATCCAGAGAGCTCTGGCTTTAGTTGCCCTACCATTCTCCCTCGTTGGAATGTACCTCGTCTGTACCCAAATCATTTCCTCTTTAAAGGCCGCCCACTGTTCAATTACAGTTTTGCCTGCCAATCTATGATTCCAATTTATCCAGGCCAGATCTGTTCTCATCCCACTGAAATTGGCCCTCCTTCAATTGAGTATTTTTACTCTAGATTGCTCCTTGTCCTTTTCCATAGCTATTCTAAACCTTATGATACTATGATCACTGCTCCCTAAATGCTCTCCCACTGACACTTGCTCCACTTGGCCCGTCACATTCCGTAGAACCAAGTCCAGCAACGCGTCCTTCCTCGTTGGGCTGGAAACGTACTGGTCGAGAAAGTTATCCTGGACGCATTTCAAAAATTCCTCCCCCTCTTTGCCCCTATGTTATTACTATCTCAGTCTATACTAGGATAGTTGAAATCCCCCGTTATCACTACTCTACGGGCTTTGCACCACTCTGTAATTTCCCTGCAAATTTGCTCCTCTATATCCTTCCCACTAGTTGGTGGCCTATAGAATACTCCCAGTAGTGTAATGGCACCTCTATTGTTCCTTAACTCTAGCCAAATAGATTCTGTCCTTGATCCCTCCAGGACATCCTCTCTCTCCAGCACTGCAATATTCTCCTTAATCAATGCTGCCACCCCTCTCCTAATTTTCCTTCCCTATCCTTCCTGAACACCTTGTATCCAAGAATATTTAGTACCCAATCCTGCCCTTTTTTGAGCCAGGTCTCCGTTATTGCCACATCATCGTATTCCCACATGGCTATTTGTGTCTGCAGCTCACTAACCTTATTTACCACGCTTTGTGCGTTCACACACGTACCGCAATTGTAGGTACTTAAATCCATGTCATTATCTGGGTTAAAATAAGAACGTAAGAAATAGCAGGAGTAGGCCATACAGCCCCTCGAGTCTGCTCCGCCATTCAATAAGATCATGGGTGATCTTCTACCTCAATTCCATTTTCCCGCCCTATTCCCGTATCCCTTGATTCCCTTAATGTCCAAATATCCATCGACCTCAGTTTAGAATATACTCAACGACTGAGCATCCCCAGCCCTCTGGAGTAGAGAATTCCAAAGATTCACCACCTTCTGAGTGAAGAAATTTTTCCTCATCTCGGTCCTAAATGGCTGACCTCTTGTTCTAGACACTCCAGTCAGGGGAAACAGCTCAGCATCTATCCTGTCAAGCTCTCTAAGAATTTTATGTTTCAATGAGATCACCTCTCATTCTTCTAAACTCCAGAGAATATAGGCCCATTCTACTCAACCTCTTCTTATGGGACAACCCTCTCATCCCAGGAATCAATCTAGTGAACCTTCGTTGCACCTCATCTAATGCAAGTATATCCTTCCTTAGGTAAGGAAACCAAAACTGTACACAGTACTCCAGATGTGGTCTCACCAGAGCCCTAGATAATTGCAGCAAGGCCTCCTTACTCTGATACTCCAACCCCCTTGCAATAAAGGCTAACATACTATTTGCCTTCCTAATTCCTTGCTGTACCTGCATATTAATTTTGTGATTCATGTACAAAGATACCAAATCCCTCTGACTACCAACATTTCTTAATCTCTCACCTGTTAAAAAATGTTCTGCTTTTCTATTCTTCCTACCAAAGTGGATAATTTCACATTTCCCCACGTTATACTTCATCTGCCACCTCCTCACCCATTCACTTAACCTGTCTATATCCCTTTACAGGCTCTTTGCATCCTCCTCACAGCTTACTTTCCCACCGAGCTTTGTATCGTCAGCAAACTTGGATACATTGCACTTGGTCCTTTCATCTAAGTCATTGATATGTATTGTAAACAACTGTGACCCAAGTACTGATCCTTGCAGCACCCCATCAGTTACAACCTGCCAACCCAAAAATGGCCCGTTTATTCCTACTCTCTGTTTTATGTCCATTAACCAATCCTCAATCGATGCTAATATATTACCCCCAATCCTATTAGCCCTAATCTTGTGTAACAACCTCTTGTGTGGCACCTTATCAAATGCTTTTGAAAATCCAAATATACTACATCCACTGGTTCTCCCTTATCTACCCCTGCTAGTTGCACCCTCAAAAAACTCTAATAGATTTGTCAAATACGATTTCCTTTCATAAAACCGTGTTGATTCTGCCTAATCATATTATGATTTTCTAAGTGCCCTGTTACTACGTCCTTAATAATAGATTCTAGCATTTTCCCTATTTCTGATGTCAGGCAAACAGTTTGCTGTTTTCTCTCTCCCTCCTTTCTTGAATAGCGGGGTTACATTTGCTACCTTCCAATCCACTGGGACAGTTGTAGAATCTAGGAAATTCTGGAAGATCAAAACCAATGCATCCACTATCTCTGCAGCCACCTCTTTTAAAACCCGAGAATGTAAGCCATCAGATCCCGGGAATTTGTTGGCTTTTAGTCCCATTAGTTTCTCCAGTACTTTTTCTTTACTAATCTTAATTGCTTTAAGTTCCTCACTCTTGGTTCCCCACTGTTTTTTGTATATGTCTTCACAGTAGAAGACACAAAATATTTAACATCTCCGCCATTTCCTTATTCCCCATTATAATTTCTCCTGTCTCTGACTCTAAGGGAACCGCGTTTACTTTTGCTAATCTTTATTTTTACATTCTTGTAGAAGCTCCTACTATCTGTTTTTATATTTCTTGCTAGTTTACTCTCATTCAATTTTCTCCCTCTATCAATTTCTTGGTCATCCTTTGCTGATTTCTAAAGCCCTCCCAGTCCTCAGGTTTGCTACTCTTTTTGGCAACATTGTAAGCCTCTTCTTTTAATCTAGTACTATCCTTAACTTCTCTAGTTAGCCACGGTTAGATCATTTTTCCCGTGGAGTTTTTATTCCTCAAGGGAATGTATATTCGTTGCGAGTTATGAATTATTTCTTTAAATGTTCGCCATTGCTTATCTACTGTTGTATCTTTTAATCTATTTTCCCAATCTGCAAGCTTATCATTTTTTTAATTCATTCATGGGATATGGGGGCGTCACTGGCAGGGCCAGCATTTATTGCCCATCCCTAATTGTCCTTGAGAGGGTGGTGGTGAGCCGCCTTCTTGAACCGCTGCAGTCCGTGTGGTGAAGGTTCTCCCACAGTGCTGTTCGGTAGGGAGTTCCAGGATTTTGACCCAGCGACGATGAAGGAACAGCGATATGTTTCCAAGTCGGGATGGTGTGTGACTTGGAGGGGAACGTGCAGGTGGTGGTGTTCCCATGTGCCTGCTGTCATTGTCCTTCTAGGTGGTAGAGGTCGGGTGTTTGGGAGGTGCTGTTGATGAAGCCTTGGTGAGTAGCTGCAGTGCATCCTGTGGATAGTACACACTGCAGCCACAGTGCGCCGGTGGTGAAGGGAGTGAATGTTTAGGGTGGTGGATGGGGTGCCAATCAAGTGGGCTGCTTTGTCCTGGATAGTGTCAAGCTTCTTGAGTGTTGTTGGAGCTGCACTCATCCAGGCAAATGGAGAGTATTCCATCACACTCCTGACTTGTGCTTTGTAGAGGGTGGAATGGCTTTGGGGAGTCAGGAGGTGAGTCATGCAGAATACCCAGCCTTTGACCTGCTCTTCTAGCCACAGTATTTATGTGACTGGTCCAGTTAAGTTTCTGGTCAATGGTGACCTCCAGGATGTTGATGGTGAGGGATTTGGCGATGGTAATGCCGTTGAATGTCAAGGGGAGGTGGTTGGACTCTCTCTTGTTGGGGATGGTTATTGCCTGGCACTTATCATGGTGTAGCCTTTTGGAATTTGGTGGAACATAGATTAGATCCTCCATTCTGCAGAATTCTTGATTTCAGATGCATTGCTGTGGGGGATACCCAGCAGAATTTAATGTGTAAATGCTCATGTCCCATTTCATATGCATGACTGAGAATGTTGCATTTGGTGAGCTGTGTGAGATGATTTCCCACAGAGTATTTAGTCATCATTCTTTTTACTAATTAGCCAAGATTGTTGACATCAACATATTTATTTTTAAACCACTTGTAACCTGGATTAGTTTGTGCATCATTTAGAAAGTATAGACTGTTGAGATATTATATACAGACCTTGCAGGTTTTAAGCTGGCAAATATTTTTTAAGTGCTGGAGAGGTCCTCTGTCTTGCCATCTTGTACAGTGTGTGCGCTCCCCAGTTTACCCTCCTATCCTGACGTTGGCGACTCCTGCAGAGGTACAATTCCACATTTGCTGCTCACCCTCTGGTACCTCGGTGAAGAGGCCATTTTTCATGACTGCCTTGTCAGCAAGTGTCAGCACGCTGTTCGTTAAAGAATTGGCCCTTGTGTTATACTTTTATTGCTCCTGGTATCATAGAATCATACAGCCCGGAAGGAGGCCGTTTGGCCCATCGTGCCTGAGCCGGCTCCTTGAAAGCGTTATCCAATTAGTCCCACACCCTGCTCTTTCCCCAAAGACCTGCACATTTTTCCTTTTCAAGTATATATCCAATTCCCTTTTGAAAGTTACTATTGGTAAGATTAACTTTTTGATACAGCCAATTGTTTTTTAATGGATAAAGTAGCCCAGTGCTTCTGGCCTGGAGAGGGAACACCTGCAAAACCATTGTCTTACAAAGTTTAAACTGTACCAATGAGTCCCCTGGCATACTCTATGCACTTCATGGCATCTCTAAAACCGGTCATTTGCAGCACCAGCCTCAGAACTGAAGGTGAGAAGTAGGAGAATTGTCACTTATCCCCCCCCATTATTGCCAGGGACAGGAAAATTGTTGACTCAGGAGATAGCTAGCTAGCGCCTGAAGCACAGCAGTCATTAGCTGTCCAGGTGAGAGATTGGCTCACAGGCGAACACAGTATAAATCTATAAGATTCGAGATGCTATTAAAATCTCATTAGTGTGCTGCTTTCGTGCACCCAACTGGCACAGGCTGATGCCATCCAGTTATTATTGAAGTAACTACAGGATGGATATCCAGTAAAAGTCTAGGATCAGGGCATAAAGTAAAAATACAAAAAGTCACCTTGCCTCATGCTATCTGCCTACATAGGACACATTTTAGCTCATATTAGAGAAATATAATGAATTATGTAAGATAAAATGCTAGCATGTAAAGAACAGCAAAGAGAATTTTTTTTTCAATGTTTAGTTCCTTCGGATGTCTTTTCTTCCCATCTTCTTTTCCCTCACCGGTTTTCTCTGCTTGCCCCCTATCTTGAAGACATTTGCTCTTTACTGGGATACATTTCCTCAGCTGTTGAGCACCTTCTTATTTCTTGCCCAAGTGGCCATTACTCATGTGTGAGTCTAGACATGAGTGGCAGCAAGCTATTCAAACAATGGGGCATCACAGCCGAGGCCAACCTGGTCCTCACCTTATGTTCATACAAATATGTTTCCAGGAGCAGTTGCTGGATAGCAATTGGAAGTGGGAACCCAAGTCAATTTTCTCTTCCCCAATTCAGGATGGCTGAGGCCATTTTTAGCACATGGAACGTAGGAACAGGAGTTGGCCATTCAGCCCCTTGAGCCAGGGCTTTGAGCAGGAGTAGGCCATTCAGCCCCTCTAACCAGGGCTTTGTATATCTGTAGCAAAACATCCTCCCCTTTACGTTTTAGCCCTCTAGTTATAAAGGCTAACATTCCATTCGCCTTCTTGATTATTTTTTGTATCTGACAACTGCATTTTAGTGATCTGTGTACATGGATCCCTAAATCTCTTTGGACCTCCACTGTTCCTAGCTTTTCACCATTTAAAAAAAAAGTCAGATCTATCCTTTTTTGGTCCAAAATGGATGACCTCACACTTAACCTGTATTGAAATCTATCTGCCACAGTTTTGCCCGCTAACTTAATCTATCAATGTCTGTTTGTAATTTTATGCTCCCGTCTACGCTACTTACCATGCCACTAATCTTTGTGTCATCGGAAAACTCTGATATATGGCTCTGTATTGTGTTATCTAAGTCATTAATAGATATAGTGAATAGTTGAGGCCCCAGCACAGACCCCTGTGGGATACCACTAGTCACTTCCTTCCAATCGAGTAGATACCCATTATCCCTCCTCCCTGTCTTCTACCACTTAACCAGTCTCCTAGCCAGGTCAATAATTTGCCTTCAATTCCATGAGCTTTAATTTTAGCTATCAGTCTCTTATATGGAACCTTATCTAATGCCGACTGGAAGTCCATGTAAACTACATCCACAGACATTCCCTTGTCTACTTCTTTAGTTGCTTCCTCAAAAAATTCAATTAGATTCGTTAGACATGACAAGAGAGCCAACATGGATTTATTTTATCAGCTTAAATTTCTCTTAAGTGCTCAGTCACACTTTCCTTAATTATAGATTCCAGTAACTTCCCACAACAGATGTTAGACCTCTGGTCTATAATTTCCTGGTTTCTCTCTCTCACCATTCTTAAACAATGGAGTTACATTTGCAATTTTTCAATCTAAAGGGACAATTCCTAAATCGAGAGAACTTTGCAAGATCATATCTAAAGCATCTACAATTTCCTCACCAACTTTCTTTAAAATCCTGGGATAGAAACCATCTGGTCCTGGAGAATTGTGATCCTTTAAGGCCATTAATTTTTCCAATGCTATTTTCTTGCTTCTGTTAACTTTAGTGAGTTCCAGTCCTTGATTCATTATTAGTTACCCTGGAGTGTCAGATATATTATCCTTTTCCTCTACTGTGAAGACTGACACAAAGTAATTATTTAACAAATCTGACATTTTCTTATTTTCATTTGCAATATTATCCACATCTGTTTTTAAAGGGCCCATGTTACCCTTGACTACCCTTTTTCTTCAAATATTAAAGTAAAAACTTTTTGTTAATCTTGATATCAATCACAAGTTTTTTTTGGTATTCCTTTTTTGAAACTTACTATATTTTTTTGTCTTCCTTTGCTGTTCTTTATATCTCTCCCAGTCCCCTGTTATAGGAAGTGTGAACTATATGCAAGACTTTAATATATAATTTTTTTAAATGATCAGCACTATCATTAATTTTCTTTGGCATATTCCTGATTTGGTTTCTAATTGTTGAAATGTTCTAATGGGGAAGAAACAGGATGAAACCCAATTCACACCTCATCATTTCTTACACCACAATAAAATTGCATTTTTTAAAAATGACATCAGTTCTCGAGATTATTTCCTGTAAATTCACATTGTGCTTTCTCACAATCTCTTTTTTTCAATCTCTTCCCCAAACTTCTTTGTTCATCTTCTCCATTTTTTTGTCCCTTTCTGCCCTGCCCACTTTTTTTCTGTAAATTTTATATAAGATGCTCTAGTGGATAACCTGCCTTCCTCCTTGATCTTCGTCATTGACTTTCTATAACTATGCATTGATTACGAACAGATGCTTTTTATGCTTGCCTGCACATGCTCATGTGCACTTGCGTCACTTCCTCACAAATAATGTGCTGTCGTAAAAAGTTAAATTACTTCCCTTAAACTTTTCAAATGTACCTCAATAATACATGATTTCTGCTGCAAACCAGATAAAATCTCGGATTTGGTGGAATACTAAAAAAATAAATTGTCCGCAAGTTAGACCTACATAACTCATTCATTTTCAGGGTGCATCCTGTATATAACACACTGGTTTATTTAACAGTACGGTAGTAATTCTCCTCATGCATCCTCTAAGATACTATAAAAACATTTGTACTGCCACCTTGTGTTTCATGTCATCACTGGAGGATAGCACCACCACATCATTGTGGAGAGTGATAATTTTTCATCAACACTTCACTCACTCTTCCCTCGTTCCATAGGAACATTGGACATTTTTGGAGGAAAATTACAAATTAAACAATTTACAAACCAATGAGCTTTAACAATTGGCAAAAAGTAGAAAGATAGAAATTTTAAGCATCAGTTATCATTGTAATCCAAAATCAATCTGGAGCGCTATGGGATAATAAGGAGTACTGCAGAGTACAGTGAGTTATGATCTGGAATGCACTGCCTGAAAGGGTGGTGGAAACAGATTCAATAATAACTTTCAAAAGGAAACTGGATAAATAGTTGAAAGGGAAAAAGTTGCAGGTCTACAAGGAAAGAGTAGGGGAGTAGGTTTAATTGGATAGCTCTTTCAAAGAGCCGGCACAGACATGATGGGCTGAATGGCTCCTGTGCTGTATCATTCTATGAAAAGACCCAACAAGCTTATCCCTTTTTCATTGATCTCAACCCTTACCATTTCCCTTCAGGCCATACCCTCTATTCTCTTTCTCTACGGAAACCTAAGTAGTCTCTTGAACCCATTTATACAATTTGCTTCAATGGCTTACCTCTGGTAAATTAACTTATATGTTATTCTTTGTGAAATGGTGGTCTGAAATCCCTATGTTCTCCTAATTTTTAAGTGATATTATCGAAACCTTGAAACCTTTATCGGGATGATGTTTTTTTTTTGTTAATCCCCTTCATAACTTTCAAAGCTTCTAATAGGTCACCCCAAAGTCTCCCCTTTTCCAACAAGAATAAGCCCAATTTCTTTAATTTTTTTTACTCATAATTTAGAGACCGGATGCTGTTGTGGTTGCCCAACTTTGCATCCTCAAGAACGATAATGTTCCTGTTACTTAGTGACCAGTGCTGCACGCATAGCTCTGGATGGGATCTAACCAGTGCCTTATACAGTGACAATATCCTCCCTTTGATATGTATTGTGCCCCTCTGTTAATGCACCCAGAACCACGTTTCCTTTTTTTTAAATTGGCAGAAAATGTATGACTTTGGTCTGGTGCAAACTACCTACCTGAGATTTGCGAGAAAGCTGATATTGAAAAAGTTGTCAGGAGGTGGTGGCAAATTCCCTTGGAAACGGCTACTAACATTTTTATTCCTACTTTTTTTTAAACTCAAATTTCCTTTGATGCCTAATTATTTGTTTTGTTTTCTCACAGATGAACCAATTCATAAGGATATTAATAGGGTAAGTACAGCAGTAATGATGTTCCACCGCTTTACCACTGGGATGACTTGTAATTGCTTGACTGCATGACATGATCTCAGTGTACCTGAGCAAATTAAAACAGCAATGCCACAGGTGGAACATTTAGTGAGGTTTTGCAATTACCACACCTGGGAGTGCTGTAAACCTCTGCATTGGGGAGATCTGGGTAGACACAACACAGGCTATCTGAGTAGAACGTTGAGGACATTCTATGTCAAGTGTACAGCCTTGATGTAATGGAAATATATTTTAAAAGAACAGAAGTAACATGTTTAAATAATTCATCAACCCCAGGTGGCAACCTAATGAAATCCCTAATTAGCCAAAGTGACTGCAAGGCACATGGGGAGTTTCTATTCCTGCATAATGTTAGCTAATAGGGATCCACTGGTTGGAACATTGCTTTTCAAAGTTGCTGTGCATTTTTCCCTTACTCCAACTTTAAAAATTGTTTAGAAATGTATGACAAGTTCTTATTCAATGTTACTGTAAAACTGCATGATCCATCACCTCCCAGGTGTTGGCCCAAAAGCATCAAAACATATTTTAAGTACTGAAATATTCTAAAGAACAAATATCAGCATGTTCCCCATAAGGCATCCTAAAAATTAGGGTGTCTATATTACAGATTAGACCTGGGATGAAATTCCTTCTGTTGATAATTTTACCGAGAAAGTCTGGGTGAGTACGTAAGTAGATTTCACTCCACAATTAAATTCTCTGAAATATCCTTGTTATACTTTTTATTTGGGGGATAACTTAAATCAATTGGGGGGGGGGGGTTAAAAAAATCACATGACTGATGACCTTTATAACAGTGCTTTAAAAAAGCAAAATGAATTCAATAACAATGGACTCTGCCTGTAAAAAAAAATACATTCTATATGTAATATATAAAACAGTCTATAATGCATCCCATATCAGATAATGCACAGTGTGGGGGGTGTTAAAAGGCTGCAACATTGAGGGCTTCAGGTGTTTTCAAAAACAAGTGGCGTATGGCTGAAAACTGTCGGCTTTTAAAATCCAAACTTGACATCACGACTTGTTGATATATCATCTCTTCCCTCCTAGTCTTTTCAACCTATCCTGCACTGTGGGCTTAGCCCTTCACCTAGGTCTTGGTAAGGGAAAATACAACACAGCATAGCCCCTTAATATGTTTGTTATTTTCAATTGCTGTGATCTATGATTTCAAATGATGCCTTATACTTTCAAGCTCACCTCACTTCACCAGTTGCCTAAATCATGGTGCCCCTACCCTATTCAGCAAGTCCCCTGCAAAATTATTTTTCAAAAGAAATTGAGGGATCACAGATATGTCAATGAGTTTAAGGTAGTAATTAAATCTGAGGATTCTGCTAACAAAAACTGGTCAAACTTTGTACTTGCAGTCTATACTGCTTTTTTAAAAAAATTGCTCAATTGAGTTATTGACCAGCATCAGATATGCTAGTGCACTCATAGCCATTTCTTATTAGCTACACACAGCTGAATTTTATAAAAGAGAATTGAATTTAAAAGCAAAGGATTATGAAAGGCATTTTCTAAGCAAACCTAAATTTCAAGATGATTTTCTGTTGTTTATAATTCAAGGATGCTGTATTCTTTAGTGTTAATGCAATTGGCAATCCAGCAGATATCAATCCTTTAATTTGAGGCACACTATTTACCAATTTTAGCACTCATGAAGTGTAGGAATGCAGAATAATTAATATCTATCCTATATCTGATGCCCATCAGCATTCCACAGTAATTTAATTAAAACTGTTTTAAAAATGACTTCTGCCAGAAACTATATTTGTCTGAATATATTACTTTTATTCTGGTCTTTAGAATATGTATAAGTACTGAAAATTGCTTGACTTTTTGGCAGTTTTTGTGCAGCACGTTACTTAAATCCTCTGTGGATTTTTTTTTTAAGTTAAACTTTTTCCATGAAATGACTACAAATGGTTTAGTCCAATGGAAGCCCAATCCACAACTAAACCAATTACACGTGAGGACTGAATAATATACATAATTGTGGGTTTTTTTGGCCGTAAAAATAATTGCTACTCTGCAGGACTGATTGTTTGTACAAGTTTCAATGCAATTTGATTATCAATTAAAAGATTGTTTACTTAGCATTGGTTTAGTTACTTTTGATGGTTACAAATGCTGAAAAGTTATTCATTTTCAAAGATAATGCATAATTCCTCCAATTTACTTAGTACCAGGACTGTAACATGCAAGCAGTGGTCTATGAATTAAACTCCTACATAGAACAGCGGCTGGACGCTGGTGGCGACAACAAACTACTCTTGTATGAATTGTGTAGCATCATAAAAACAGGTAGGGCATTATATTTGTGAAATCCTGCATATAGGGATTATTCAATTGCTCAATTAATCCTTTTTTGAAATTAAAGTCTGGGATTTTGTTTTTATTTTCCCCCTTCCTTCCCGTGGACTACTTGTCACGCATCTTCACCAGCCAAGATGATGTATTAGAGGTCTATGTCTAAGCCTCCATCAATGCTCTTCTGCAATTGCCATTACAGGGTGCCCAAAGGCATCCCAGTTTGATTAGCCCTTCAATTTTCCTTCCAATTCCCAATTGGGAAATTAAGGTTATGAACCCCACATCCTGCTGATTCTGTGGCACAACACCAGCATTGTATAAACTGTAATAATGTAATTTCACTCAACCAGATTTACATAGTATAACACCGTATATTTTAGTAGAGGTAAAATTTAGTCTTGTTGACCAACAACAAAATATTTATTGGATTTCAAATGATAAAACTAAACAATGCTGTACTTAGAACTACTTACATATCTACTTACAGAGATAACATAATATCAGTAGAAAAAAGGAACATAACTAACATTAAGATAGAAACAAAATCCATATGGATTGAAATAAAGGAAAAGAAGGAATCACTCACGCTAATAGGGGTATACAATAGACCACTTAATAGTGGAAAGGAAGTGGAGGAAGAAATATGTAGGCAAATCTATGAAATGAGTAAAAGACATAGAATAATAATCATGGGAGATTTTAATTACCCCCAAATAAACTGGCACGAGGAGGTAGTGAAAGGGGAAAAGGGAATGGAATTTTACAGTGTGTACAGGACTCCTTTCATATCCAGTAGGCAAGAAGCCCCACAGGAGAGGAATCACTGCTCGATCTAGTAATGGGAAATGAACCAGAGCAGATAAGTGAAGTAAGCATAGGGGAACATCTAGGCAATAGTGATCACAACATAATAAGGTTTAAGACAATGATTGAGTAAGACAAAGACCAAAATAATAGATTGAAAAAAAGCTAATTTTGAGGGAATGAGAATGGAACTAGGGAAGGTAAACTGGAAAAAAATATTGACAAACGAAGAGATAGAACAGCAGTGGGAATTATTTTTAAAATTGATCAGTAGAGTTCAGATGAAATATACTCGAGTAAAAAACAGGAACAAACTAGCTAGTAATGAAACACCATGGATGAATAAAAAGATAGGGACCAAATTGAAACTAAAGGAAAAAAAATGCACTAAGTACATAGACAAGAAAGGAGAGGATGACAAAAGAGAATACATAGAGGTTAGGAAATAAGTCAAAAAAAATTGGGAAGGCAGTGAGGAACTACAAAATTAAATTATCAAAGAATATAAAAAGAAATAGTAAAGTATTCTACAGACATATAAATAACAAAAGGAAAATTAAGATAAGGATAGGGCCACTGAGGGATGCACAAGATAAACTCACAGGTAATGACAGTGAAATTGCAGAAATACTGAATAATTATTTTGCTTCAGTATTTACCAGGGAGACTAACACGTTCTGGTCTCCAAATTACAAAAAGGACAGAGATGCAGTAGTAAAACGCAAAATAGATTTACAAGGATGATACCAGAACTGAGGTTATAACTATCAGGAAAGGCTGAAAGGCTTGGTCTATTTTCTGAAGAAAAGAGGTGACTGAGAGGTGGCCTGATAGAGGTCTATAAAATTATGAAGGGGTTTGATAGGGCAGAAGTAGAGAAGATGTTTCCACCTGTGGGGGAGTCCAAAACTAGGGGCCATAATATAAGATAGTCACTAATAAATCCAATAAGGAATTCAGGAGAAACTTCTTTACATAGAGAGTGGTGAGAATGTGGAACCTGCTACCACATGGAGTTTGTTGAGGCGAATAGCATAGATGTACTTACCTAGCTTCCCCTTAATTACATGAGGGAGAAAGGAATAGAAGGATATATACTGCTAGGGTGAGATGAAGCAAGGTGGGAGGGGGCTTGTGTAGAGTATAAATACCGGCATAGACCTGTTGGACCAAATAGCCTGTTTCTGTGCCGTAAATACTATGGAATACGAAATGAAATTTTCCCCTACCAGTACTTTGTGTGAAATGTTCTCATTCCTCCCATATTGATTTTTCAGGGGTACAAAATTATAAAAGGTTTTTCTTATCTGTTTGAAGAAATCCCAGTTTTTTCTCCTTGACAGCAATCTGCTTGAGATCCATCATATCTGGTCTTACAACTGACATAAGGGTAATATGGAGACATAAGGTCAGCAAGTTGCTATTTTGTTGTGATATGGATGAGCATCCTTGCTGCCCCGGATGCTGATCCAAGAACAGACAAGTATTGAGAATTCAGTACTAGCTAATTACATGCTTGAAGTTCTTCAATCCATCTATTTGCTACTGACCAATAAATATTAGTATTTTAGTTTTTGTGATCACTTCAAACTAATTGAACTCAAGTATCTTTGGGTATACAAAACTTCAGAGGACTAGTAAATACTTACTAAATCACAGAAGAGTAAATATCACAAGCCAAAACTAGACATACTGGTACCTCAACCGCTATGTGTTTTCTTTTCTTTACTAAGTAGCCAAACAAGCCAAAGTTCACTTCTCCAAGTCACTTTGATGCTTCGGTAATTAAAGGGTAGTGAAAAATAGGATTTAGTTGATATAAGTCATTTTTCAGCGTTCAGTTGACCCTGTCTAATTCCCTACCAGTCTTACACTTAGCTCTGTCCGTGTCTAATTAGGTGTGAGCCTTGGCTCAGCGGTAGCAATCTCAATCAGAAAGTCATGGGTTCAAGCTGCACTCCAGATACTTGAGGACAAAATCTTGGCTGACACTCCAGTGCAGTACTGAGGGAGTGCTGCACTGTCAGAGGAGCCATCTTTTGGACTGAAGGTTAAACCGAGGCCTCATCTATCCTCCTGGTGTTCTGCCCAACATTTATCCCTCTGTCAACGCTAAAATGATTCAGCTGGTCATTTATCTCATTTAAACTGTTTTAATAGCGTTGGTAGAGGGATGTGAGAACTCCAGCTGTATTTTACTTTAAAACAATGAAGAATAAGTTGCATAGTAGATAACTGTTCTTCATTTTAAAATGACGCAATAGATTTTTTTTATTCACTTGGGGACTGAAATTACTGTCTTCACTAGCTAGTAAAAAGTAGATATTAGTTTAAAAAGTGTGTGAAGCATAATTTTTGCTCGTGTTTACCTCTCTAAATTAGCAAAGACAGCAATTTTGATCCTTCAGTGATTAACAAAATTCAGACATTTTTGATGGCCACAGAACTAAACACCCAATTTTCAAAGAGATTCAGGAGTCCTAACTGTGGTGCAGTCCCTGCTGTAAAGGAATAAAGGTGAGACTATTTACAAAATAGTAGACCAGCAAAACTTTCAGGTAGTCCAATCTCTGTGAGTAATTAAAATGGAAATGACATGTAAACTGCATCATTAACATCAGATGCAGCAAGCTTTGAGAACACCATGGCAAGTTGAGACCACCAACTAACTTGCAATTCCCCAGAAACACCACAAGCAAATCCTGGTCATCAACTAAGCAATTTGCCCACAAGCAGATGCATTTACATCTAGTGTTCCTTACATCAGGTTGAAGCTACCTCAAAGGGGGACCTCATTGAAGAATGTAAAATGGTATAAAGTAAACCCAGATTATTACTTCAAAGTACAGCAACGAAGTAGGACCAGAGGGCAGAAATAGAAATTAGCGATGAAGTAAATTTAGAATGTGTATCAGGAAAACTTATTTAGTCGAAGAGTAATAAATATTTGAAATAATTTACCAATAAGGTAATAGAAGTAAAAAGATTGGGGTTATTCAAAATACACTGAAATGATATGATGGCAAAATTAATGTACTTGAGGTATGAGGTCAATGGGCCAAGTGACGACGACTTATCACTGAGTTTTCTTCAATTCGTGCATATATGTCCCTAAATAAAGTCACAGCAAGATTGAAAATAACAGGATTCGTCACACCCCCATTATAGTCCTAGAATGTTACAAATTCTTTCCAACCTTACATATCTCAGCTAAAGGCTCACTGGATTGAGTGGCCCTTCAATTTTCCATTTCCCCTGTGGGAAAGTGCCTGGATTCTCCATGGTGCCTCCCCACGATACCAGGAAATAAGTCTGCAGCTCACTGCACAAAACACTGCTGGCACAGACTAAATTGGGTGAGGGGCTAGGAGAAAACAGAAGGTATCATTCCATCAAAAAGAATATTAGAAATATAAATACTATGTAACATCATCATATTAAGTAAAAATTTCATGCTGGTGTTGCTACTGAAATAGAATGCAATGTTATGGAACCAGAAAATGGGTATTTCTATCAAGATTCTGATTTCTGACTTTAACAACCTTTTTCTCCCAGCCCCTCACACAATTTAGTCTGTGCCAGTTCTGTGCAATGAGCTGCAGACTTCTTCCCTGGTTTCATGGGGAGGCACCATGGAGAATCCAGGCACTTTCCCACAGGAGAAATGGAAAATTGAAGGGCCACTCAATCCGGTGAGCCTTTAGCTGAGAAATGTAAGGTTGGAAAGGATTTGTAACATTCTCGGACTATAATGGGGATGTGACAAATCCTGTTATTTGCAATCTTGCTGTCGCTTTATTTAGGGACATATATGCAAGAATTGAAGAAAACTCAGTGAAAAGTCACTTGGCCCATTGAGCTTATACCTCAAGACCTATTGTGGTGTGTCTTTTTGCAGTTATTTACACTGTTGATATTTGGTTGAAATTTGTTTTAACACTGAATAATCTATAGCAATTTTGTGCCGCACATCTGTCATTTTTTGAATAAACAATATGAAAATAAACAAAGCCGCATTGGTAGCAATTTTTAATTTTATTTGTCTGTCTTTCTGTTTTTCCTTTTAGAAATTGCTCACCTGAGTAGAAACTCAGTATGCATTATTCAATCTTTTATCTGTAAAGCATTGTAAATGCAGTGTTGTAACTGTCTATCCTAATTATTTACACCTTTCTGTACTGCAATAACAGTGGCTCTTTTTGTTACTATTTTCACAGCTACCAGAGCTGACGGATTTGCGCTATATTTTCTGGGAGATTGCAACGATGTGAGTACAATTTAACACAACAGGTGACCATGATATTGTAATATTTTAGAAACCAAGGGCTACGTTCTCTTCCGATTGGCAGTATTGAGACGGGAGTATGGCAGTAGGGCTTGCCACTCAATTTTCTAACCTTTTCTGCTGGTATCTCGCCCAAATTGGAGTAAGATAGTGGAAGTAAATCCAGCCTTAAATGTCTTCAGATACTAATCATTAGTGAACTGTTTTAATATTAACCCGTCTCCACAAGTGGAAGTGATTAGCTTACCTGTACCTTACCTTACCAGGTCCTGTTATATTCCAGAACCACTTTAAGAAGTGATTTTGCTGATTTGACATCAATCTACACTGGATTTCATAAAAGTCTAGAATTAGGGGATGGTTTAAGAATGGACACAATTTCACAGCAAAATAAAATATCTGATGATTTAACTCATTAAATTACTGTTACATGCAAATCAAATAGACAAGTGTGCATTTCAAATTAATTAACTCGGTGCATGCCCGGCAACATTGATTTCATGCCCGAAAACTGATGATGTTATAACAAAAGCAAAAACCTGCAGTTGCTGGAAAATCTGAAATAAAAACAGAAATTGCCGGAAACACTCAGAAGGTCGGGCAGCATCTATGGAGAGAGCAACAGAGTTAATGTTTCAGGTCGATGACCTTTCATCAGAACGGGTGATTATTATTACCCATTTTATCTTAGTAATTTCCTTTGTTTCATAATTGGTTGCCTTGAATCATACCTACTTTTCTTGATACTTCTAAAGGCAGTATAAGAAGTATTGATATGTTAAATTTTCCTATATGATTACTTTTTTTCTTTTAATTCTGACTTACTTATATCTAATTATATTTTATATGGAAACAACGCTGTTGTATTATATTCACTAAACAAATCAAAACATAGCTGGGCCCATACTTTAATAGTAACCCCTCAAAGTAATGTGGGCTGAAGATCAGAACCTGTGTTTGCAGCATCCATCTTCAAACATCACAATAACAACAACAACTTGAATTTGTATAGCACCTTTAACATAGAAAAAACTCCCAAGTCACAGAGGAAAAAATGAACATAAGCAACATAGTCCTCTAGTGTAGTAGACGTGGTTTCTGTCATGCACTAATTATGGATCGAATTACAACAAACTGTGCAAAATGCAAGAGAACTGATCTTTATAGTTTGTAAGAAGGATTTTCTGATTGTTTGTCCGTAATGATCATAGATCTTGAGCAAATGGAATATGTGGCCCTTCAAAGAAGATATGTGCATTTTCATTATGGGTGTATGTATTGAACTGTATAATATATACATTGCACTTTTATGATGTATGTGACTTCACAATATGATGCTTGTATCTGCAGACTTTGAAATGCAAATTTCCTTATAATTCCTCATCTAGGTTTTTCAGTATTCTGCTTATCTATCCTTCTTGTGGATGTTTGTTTTTCAAATAAACCAGTAAAATACTATTAAGAAGAAATTGTTATGGTAGTACAAAGGGAAGGTGCTGCAATTATATTTTGACAAAGCTCCAATAGGTTTACAAGAATAGTTTAGAATTATTTTCCTCTAAACTTGAAGTATTTTCCTACCTGACAAATAAGATTCTGTTGCAACAAAATTAGAAATTGAAAATGTCTTTTTTGTTGGTTAATTCTTCTCCCCTTTAGCTTTTCATGATCCCATTAGCCAAAAGGACAGTTGGGCAATTTGTGCCCAGATTTTCACTAATGTTATTCCAAAACCAGTCACTAAGAGTTGAACCAAAGCAATCGGACATAGCCGCCTGGCCTCCACTTGGTGCCTCTGTCCAATAAATAGCATGGCTGGAAACTTGGTCATGCTACCCACATTACATTTGTCTGTGGTGTAGTGCTACCTTGGAGTCACAACTCTGCTTTAATATCACCATAATGCAGTACCATAGGGGCTCTGATATAACCACAACCAGACATGGTATTTAGGAAATGAAGCTCCAGTTAACTCTGAAACTGCATTTCATCAAAAGGAATGCTTCACTTTCAATGTATTTAACCCTTATACTGCTAGCACTTCCTCTCTGTCTGGACAGTTTCACAGGTTTCCTTTTCATGCACGGTAATGCAAGAAAGGGAGTAATGAAGCTTGTGAAATTGCCCAGACAAGAGAGGAAGTGTTAGCAGTATATGGGTTAAATATATTGAAAGTGTGATAATAAAGCTACTCAGATGTCAACAATGTAGTACTACTGAAATAAATTCTTAAGATGTTTTTACTTAAAATAAACAAAATATTTCAATTCTGGTCCCTTATTCTCCCATTACAATTTACAAGGATGATACCAGAACTGAGAGGTTATAACCATCAGGCTGGGGCTCTTTTCTCTAGAAAAGAGAAGATTGAGAGGTGACCAGATAGAGGTCTTTAAAATTATGAAGGGGTTTGATAGGGTAGACATAGAGAAGGTGTTTCCACTTGTGGGGGAGCCCTAAACTAGGGGCCATAAATATAAGATAGTCACTAATAAATCCAATAAGGAATTCAAGAGAGAGAATGTCCAGTTGTATTAAAAACAGATAACTTTTTTTCCTGCTGGTGGGGTTACGTGTAGCGTGATGTGAACCCAAGATCCCGGTTGAGGCCGTCCCGCACCCATGAGGACGGCCTCAACCAGGAAAAAAAAGTTATCTTTTTAATACAACTGGACATTCTCTCTCTCTCTCTCTCTCTGCTTTTTGGGTCTCTTTCTCTCTCTGGCTTTGTAATCTGACCCTTGTGTATTCAGTATACTGGGATGTACTGTTATCCGTGGCTAACCTGTCTGAACACCAACGACGCCTTTGATTGGTGTGATCGTGTCCCAGCCTAATATAAGATATGCGATTTGAGAACCTTTCACTCACCTAACGAAGGAGATAATCTCCGAAAGCTTGTGATTTTCAAATAAAACTGTTGGACTATAACCTGGTGTTGTAAGATTCCTTACATTTGTCCACCCCAGTCCATCACCGGCATCTCCACATCATGCCATTCAATTAGATTATGACTGATCTGTACCTTAACTCCATTTACCCGCCTTAGCACCTTTACCTAACAAAATTCTATTGATCTCAGTCTTGAAAGCTCCAGTTGTCCCAGTATCCACAACCTTTTGGGGGGAGAGAATTCCAGATTTCTACAACCCTTTGTGTGAAAAAGTGTTTCCTGATTTCCCTCCTAAATGGCCTAGCTCTAATTTTAAGATTATGTTCCCTCATTCTTGATTTCTCCCATCAGAGGAAATAGTTACTCTGTATCTACCGTATCGAATCCTTTTAACACTTCAAACACCTCGATCAAATCACCCCTCAATCTTCTCGACTCGGAGCATTTAATGTCACAGAGCTTGAACAATACATGTTTACTGCTACTGTGTTGAAAATTTATTGAAACAAAACCACCTTGTATGTTGAAACATCACAGCCATACAGGTTATAATATTTGGTTTACAGAAAATGTTCATATTGTACACTTCGCACTGGTTATTTTTGTTCAGGTGAATTATGAACAGAAACCACCTGTATTGATTCTGATTCTGTATTATCACAAAATATTTTAAGTTTCTGATTGTCTGAAACTGAAAATGACAGTTGTTACACATTGGGTGCTGGTGACATTCATTCACATACTGTTCAGATATAAGGGATATACAGATTCAAATTAATCACTCCTCGACTAGGATAAACACCATCTTTGCTGCGTGTTAGTTGTATGTTAGTAGTAGTAATTACTAGTAGTAATTGTAGTTAGTAGTAATTTGTTGTTACAAATTTGGGTCCTTCTTAGAAACTTCAGTGGTGACGGTCTTAATGTAAACACACTCACTTTTTTGGGCATTGACTTCTACTGTCCTAAATCTACTTCTACAGTAGCATAATCCAGGGGAGTAATAATAGTACCCCCTGGTGACCTGAACTGGACATCCGTATCATTTGCATATGTATTTCTTCAATCTCTCCAAAGACAGGCTGAGTTAATACTAGATGAGGCAAAGTTTGGTTCAAATCATAAGCTGCTTTATTCCATAGTAAGGTGAAACATACAGAGCAAAGATAGATCAGATTTTTAAAAATTCAACTTATATTCATATTGATACAAAATAAAGAAAACAAAATGATACCAACTCCAGTGGGTCATTTTACTTCTAAACAGAATAATCCCACTGCATTCTGGCCTACAGCACAGAGCACAGCCATCTCTCTCTGCAGTCTCCTATCTTTTCAATCTTATCACAGCACTTTGCTGCCTATGCAGTCCTGTTTCCAAAAGCCAGACTCCACTGTCTGCTTCAAACTGACTACCTGCTCTGGCCAGGAGTGGAGAACAGCCTAACTGGGCAATAGCCCCTGCTAAGTTCAAGGCAATAGCTTCATTCTAGCAGCAATGATTGGTTGCTGGAATGTCAAATATCTTTCATTGCCTCCAGGATGTTGGGAACAGACACTCCATCTAAAACCTAGCCCTGCTGTCATAAGAACATAAGAAATAGAAGCAGGAGTAGGCCATATGGCCCCTCGAGCCTGCTCCGCAATTCAATAAGATCCTGGCTGATCTTTGATCTCAACTTCACTTTCCTGCCCGATCCCCATATCGCTTGATTCCCCTAGTGTCCAAAAATCTATCTATCATATTCAACGACTCAGCATCTCTGGGGTAGAGAATTCCAAAGATTCACAAACCTCTGTGTGAAGAAATTCCTCCTCATCTCAGTCTTAAATGGTCGCCCCCTTATCCCGAGACTATGCCCCCTAGTTCTAGACTCTCTAGCCATGGGAAACAACCTCTTAGCATCTACCCTGTCAAGCCCCCTCAGAATTTGTATGCTTCAGTGGGATCACTTCTCATTCTTCCAAACTCCAGAGAGTGTAGGCCCATTCTACTCAATCACTCCTCATAGAACAACCCTCTCATCCCAGGAATTAATCTAGTGGATCTGATGTCCTGTGAATTTAGTCCCATTAAAGCAAGCTTTATCTTATAAGTTATTTTAAAATGTGCTTTTATGTAAAACAACTTGCATTTATATAGCGCCTTTAATGTGATCCCAAGGCGCTTCACAGGAATGGTTACCAAACAAAATTTGACACTGAGCCACATTAGGAGATATTAGGTCAGGTAACCAAAACTTTGGTCAAAGAGGTAGGTTTTAAGGAGCATCTTAAAGGAGGAGAGAGAGGCAGAGAGGTTTAGGGAGAGAATTCCAGAGCTTAGGGCCTAGGCAGTAGAAGGCACGACTGCCAATGATGGAGCGAAGAAAATCAAGAGGCCAGAATTGGAGGAATGCAGAGATCTCGGAGGGTTATAGAGCTGAAGGAAGTTAGAGATAGGGAGGGACAAGGCCATGGAGGGATTTGAAAACAAGGATGAGAATGTTAAAATCAAGGCATTGCCAGACTGGGAGCCAATGTAGGTCAGCGAGCACAAGGGTGATGGGTGAATGGGACTTGGTGCGAGTTAGGATTCGGGCAGCAGAGTTTTGGATGAGCTCAAGTTTACAGAGGTTATAAAGTAGGAGTTCGGCCAGGAGAACATTGGTATAGTTGAGTCTAGAGGTAACAAAGATATGGTTGAGGGTTTCAGCACCCGTTGAGCTGAGGCGGGGCAGAGATGGGCAGTGTTACGGAGGTGGAAGTAGGTGGTCTCGGTGTTGGAGAGGTTATGGGGTCGGACGCTCAGCTCAGGGTCAAATAGGAGCCAAAGTTGTGAACAGTCTGGTTCAGACAGTGGCCAGGGAGAGGGATGGAGTCATTGGCTAGGGAACGGAGTTTGTGGCGGGGACCGAAGACAATGGCTTTGGTCTTCCCAATATTTAATTGGAGGAAATTTCTGCTCATCCAATACTGGATGTTGGCAAGCAGCATGACAAATCAGAGGCTATGGAGACGTCCAGAGAGGTGGAGGTGAGATAGAGCTGGGTGTCATCAGCGTACGTGTGGAATGTGATGTGTATTCAGATGATGTCGCCGGGGGGCAGTATGCAGATAAGAAATAGGAGGTAGGAGGGAGCCAAGGATAGATCCATGGGGGGTGTGGGGGGGGGGGACTCCAGAGGTAACAGAGCGGGAAGAGAAGCCATTGCACGTGATTCTCTGACTATGACTGGATAGGTAGGAATGGAACCAGGCGAGTGCAGTCCCACCCAGTTGGACGATGGAGGAGAGGCATTGGAGGAGGATGGTTTGGTCAACCATGTCAAAGGCTGCATACATGTCGAGAAGGATGAGGAGGGATAGTTTACCTCTGTCACAGTCACATAGGATGTCATTTGTGACTTTGATTGGGGCCGTTTCAGTGCTGTGGCAACAGCGGAAACCTGATTGGATGGGTTCAAACATGGAGTTGCAGGAAAGATGGGCATGGATTTGGGAGGCGACATCACGTTCAAGGACTTTGGAGATGAAAAGGTGGTTGGAGATGAGGCGGTAGTTTGCAAGGACTGAAGGGTCAAGATTGGGTTTTTTGTCACGGTGAGGTAATGACGGCAGATTTAAAGGGGAAGGGGAATAGTACCTGAGGAGAGGGAACCGTTAACAATATCAGCTAACATGGGGGCCAGGAAGGGAAGGTGCTCAGCAGTTTGGTGGGAATAAGGTCGAGGGAGCAGGATGTGGGTTTCATGGAGAAGATGAGCTTGGAGAAGGCATGAGGGGGCGATAGGAGAGAAACTAGAGAAAGATGCGAGTTCAGGGCTAGGGTGGGGGGAACCTTAGGGGAAGTTTGGATTGGTGGGCTTGGGGAGGGGAAGGAAGCGGCAGAGGCAGCTGAACGGACGGTCTCAATCTTAGCGACAAAGGAGTCCATGAGCTCCTTTCTTGAAAAATGGTCAAAAAATACAGAAATTTACATATATTTGTTAAGGGAAGGTCATGTCTGACTAACTTGATTGAATTTTTTGAGGAGGTAACAAGGAGGGTCATTGAGGATAGCGCATTTGATGCAGTCTACGTGAATTTTAGCAAGGCTTTTGATAAGGTCCCACCTGGCAGACTGGTCAGAAAAGTAGAAGCCTATGGGATCTAAGGGAAAGTGGCAAGTTGGATCCAAAATTGGCTCAGTGGCAGGAAGCAAAAGGTCATGGTTGACGGGTGTTTGTGTGACTGGAAGGCTGTTTCCAGTGGGGTCCCGCACGGCTCAGTACTAGGTCCCTTGCTTTTTGTGGTATATAACAATGATTTAGACTTAAAAGTAGGGGGCATGATTAAGAAGTTTGCAAATGATACAAAAGTTGTCGGTGTGGTTGATAATGAGGAAGGAAGCTGTAGTCTGCAGGAAGATATCAATGGACTGGACACTGAGTACAGGAGCAAGGATGTCTTTACTGCAGTTATACAGGGCCTTGGTGAAACCACACCTGGAGTATTGTGTGCAGTTTTGGCCTCCTTGCCGAAGAAAGTATATACTTGCCATAGAGGGAGTGCAGCGAAGGTTCACCAAACTGATTCCTGGGATGGCAGGACTGTTGCATGAGGAGAGATTGGGTCGACTAGGCCTGTATTCACTAGAGTTTAGAAGAATGAGGCGATCTCATTGAAACGTATAAAATCCTGACAGGGCTAGACAGACTGGATGCAGGAGGATGTTTCCCCTGGCTGGGGGGTCCAGAACGAGGGGTCACAATCTCAGGATACGGGGTAGGACGTTTAGGACTGAGATGAGGAGAAATTTGTTCACTCGGAGGGTTGTGAACCTGTGGAATTCTCTACCACAGAAGACTGTGGAGGCCAAGTCACTGAATATATTTAAGAAGGAAATAGATTTCTAGACACGGAAGGCATCAAGGGGTATGGGGAGAGAGTGGGAATATGGTATTGAGGTAGGGGATCAGCCATGATCATATTGAATGACTGAGCAGGCTCGAAGGGCCGAATGACCTACTCCCGTTTCTATTTTCTATGTTTCTATGTAAGCAGAAATGTGACAAACGGAATTCAATCCGGAGAAATGTGAGGTAATACATTTGGGGAGGGCAAACAAGACCAGGAAATACACAATAAATGGGGAGGATACTGAGAGGTGTAGAGGAAGTGAGGGACCTTGGAGTGCATGTCCACAGATCCCTGAAGGTAGCAGGACAGGTAGATAAGGTGGTTAAGAAGACATACGGGATACTTTCCTTTATTAGCTGAGGCATAGAATATAACAGCAGGGAGGATATGCTAGAACTGTGTAAAGTACTAGTTAGGCTACAGCTAGAGTGCTGTGTACAGTTCTGGTCACCATGTTACAGGAAAGATGTGATTGCACTAGAGAGGGTACAGAGGAGATTTACGAGGATGCTGCCAGGGCTGGAGAATTTTAGCTATGGGGAAAGATTAGATAGGCTGGGCTTGTTTTCTTTGGAACAGAGAAGGCTGAGGGGAGATTTAATTGAAGTGTATAAAATTAGATAGAGTGGATAGGAAGGACCTATTTCCCTTAGCAGAAGGGTCAATAACCAAGGGGCATAGATTTAAAGTGTTTGGTAGAAGGATAAGAGAGGAGTTGAGAGGGTGGTGGAGGTCTGGAACTCACTGCCTGAAAGGGTGGTAGAGGCAGAAACCCTCAACGCATTTAAAGGGTACTTGGATGTGCATTTGAGGTGCCATAACCTACGAGGCTACGGACCGAGAGCTGGAAAGTGGGATTAGGCTGGATAGCTCTTTTTCAGCTGGCACAGACACGATGGGCCTTAAATTTCTATGATTCTATATGTTGATAATCATATTTAAATTAAGTGTTTGTTAAGTTTGGTAATATTTTTAAATTATTCCTTTTTACTAATTTCGCTGGTTACTGAACAGTGAATGTCAGCAATCGAGATTAAAATTAAGCGCTTTGAATCTATCAACTGATGCTGCTGGAAAGGGACATAACTAAAGTTTTGCGTTTTAGGCTTTTTGTCCCCTGGTAATTGCTGCACTACAAATTAAAGTTAACATTTTATTATAAAATGTGCATTTGATATATTTATCCAAACTTGAGAGCGTAACAACCCAGATTACTTCTGCACTTAATGATCAAACTCAATCAGTAAATTGACTTATCGTTCTGTGACAACCTAACTCATGCATTCTGTCAGGTAAAAAGATGAGAAGATTCTGCTTATAAGCTTTTTAAAAATAATTTCCCTGATTGTACACTGTAGACCCAATTTAGTTTTAAAACCAATGTTTTTCTAAATTAGCAACCTTCCTTTAAATATTTATAAATAACGTTATTTGGTAACTCTTAAATCCCTAGAATCATATCTGGCTGCTATCCTGTTTTCTCCTGGCATCGTTATTTACTCTGCGAAGCTGTTGGTGGAATCCAGGGGTCTCCATTTCTTTCCCCTGGTGCACTGTTCTAACCTCCAGACTACCACTGTTACCAGCTGTGCTTTGGCTTAGACTCTCAAAGCAGCAGGGTGCTATTTACCTCAATCACAGTGGGGATTCTCTTTTCACTTGCAATCCCTGGGGCTATGGCTTCATTCAGTGCACTGTTGCTTTCTTCACCAAGACTCTATCACAGTTATCATGACGTTGATATTCAGGATTGTCTCCACCATTCCATGACCAGTCACTTCTCTCCCAGGCAGCCAACCTTAACTCTCATACTGCTGGTGTCATAACCCTGGTACTGCTGCTGTTTCAGCCTGCTCCTGAGATGACATCTCTCTTCAACCAAGTAATTTCTACTCCCAGTGGAGCTACCTTGCTCTTCCTGCTTCCAAAGAGCTGTACAATGGAACAGATTTGCAACAAGAATTGCTCTCATGGCTGCAGAGCCTTCATCTGCACACTGCATCATATGTATCCAATTTATCTTTTAAATCAGAGTTTCCCCAGTTTTGAAAATTATTTTTAAAAATAAAAAAATTCCCTCAAGTTGTGTCCTTGGTTAAGATGCTGATTCTTGCTGGGATATAGTTCCATGCCCCAGCAGCTGTCATCCAAGTGAGCCTGGAAAGTGAGTGCTGACAGGCTATTCATTGGGAGGAGGACATCGCATCTGATCCTGTCGTCACCCAGCATGCACACAAGCACACTTTCCACCAAGTCGCAAGATGATGATCAGGAGCAGGATTCCTGGTTGATTTTGTTTCTCTCTGTCCTTATCTCAAGGAAGCGGAGAAAAAACAAAAAGTTAGGCCAACTGTCATGCACCCACTATTTCATTGGCTGAGACCAGCTAACTCAGCACAGGCCAGGGATCTAACTTCGAAGCTTCCTGATCCGGTATAGTTCAGTAAGATGATGGTGGGGCCGAGTGCAGTGTATCCAAGTTTGCCAACAATACAAGCAAGGTGGGAAAGTAAGCTGCGAGGAGGACGCAGAGAGCCTACAAAGGGATATAGACGGTTAAGTGAGCAAGCAGATGGATTATAATGTGAAATTATCCACTTTGGTAGGAAGAATAGAAAAGCGGAATTTTTTTTTAAAAGGTGAGAGACGAAGCAAGGTTGGTATTCAGAGAGATTTGGGGCCTGATATTACTGGGGGGGAGGGGACGATTGGGCGCATGAGTAACGCGCCCGGTGAAATCAGTCTGCCCCGCGCGCAATTGCAGGCTGATTGGATCCACTTACCTCTTGTTCCGGGTTCCCCGCTGCTGAGCTGCGCGGCGGGCGGACTGCGCATGCGCAGTAAGGTCTGTCAGCTGGAGGAGCTCTATTTAAAGGGGCAGTCCTCCACTGACTGATGCTGCAAGAAATAGGAAAAATTACAGCATGGAGCAGCCCAGGGGGAAGGCTGCTCCCAGGTTTAATGATGCCTCACTCCAGGTATCATTGGATGGGGTGAGGGGGAGGACAGAGATCTTCCCCCCCCGGCGGGCGGGAGGAAGCGGCCTGCCTCTGCCACCAAGAAGGCCTGGCTCAAGGTGGCAGAGGAGGTCACCTGCACCACCAACATATCGCCCACCTGCATACAGTGCAGGAAGCGCTCCAATGACCTAAGTAGGTCAGCCAAAGTGAGTACACTTACTCATTCCCTTACACTCCGTCTGCATCACCATCTCCTTCTGCACTGCCAACATTACTCTGTCACATCACCCCTCACACCCACTCAAACCTCATCCTCATCTTACCTGCACTTACTCACCTTGCCAGTACTCATCCCGCCACTACCACTCAACCCAATCCTCATACAATCTCGTGGCTCTATCTCATACTCACCCTCTCATGCATCTCTTTCACAGTCAGCCTCACTCAACCTGCCACTACCTGTGCTGCAGCCACAGGGCATGCATCACATTTGTGCAGTAGGAAGCGTAAGGCAAACGTGTCGTGAGCATGAAGGGGATGCACAAGGGCGTTTGAGGGTTTGTCATGGTGTTTACTTATATTTAATTTCTGAGCAACTCACATTACATATATTGGCACCACTACTGCCACGTCTTTGCGAATCTTGTCTGGTTTGTGCAATAATGCCCTTTCCTGAGGATCACTATGAAGACCCACAACTGATGCCACCCATTGTGTCACTGCAGAGTGGGTGTAGGTGTATTTGCAGGGCTCTTTTGTGCAGACGACTGAGAGACGTCGGCGATGTCCCCGGTGGCACCCTGGAAGTTTGCGGAGGAGAAGTTGTTGAGGGCTGTGGTGACTTTGACAGCGACAAGTAAGAAGATGGTGCTCGGGCCAGCCGGGAGCAGCTCGGCATGACGGAGGCTGCAGATGTCCACGACTACATGTCGAGTGACTCTGAGCCTCCGTGTGCACTGCTGCTCAGAGAGGTCCAGGAAGCTGAGCCTCGGTCTGTGGACCCTGTGGCAAGGGTAGTGCCCTCTGCGACGCATCTCTCTCTGCGGTTGCCCTCCCTCCTGCTGTGCAGGTGGATGTGTCACCGCACTGTGTTGTGGAGCTCCACGTGTCAGAGGTGGACGGCGTGGCCAGCGAGGCTGGTGATGCTGTTCGGCCTCCGAGGAGGTCATGACTGCAGCTACGGCGGCCCCCATGCGGAAGATGTACATCTGAGGGGTCCACAAGGTAGGTACATGTGTCTGGACACTGGGGTAAGTGTACAAGTTGGTGAATTTTGTTGTTAGGAGGAGGGTGGTGGAGGCCAAACTTTGTCCAAAGTGACAGAGTGGCCTCCTGCAATGAGTGAGGGTCTCTTCCCCCCACCCCCCACCCAATCTGTCAAATGGACCTTTGCAGCTGCCACAGGCTGGTGGCTGCAATACGTCCATTTGAACTGGGAGTATTTCCCCCAGTACAGGAAACAGTCCCGGTTGTTTGTAAAATCCCAATCCTCCTACAATATCACGTTAATCAGGTCTGTAAACGACCTGAAGTACCAAAATAAATACCTTAAGTGACACCCCGCTGGCTTTAATTGCCGGCGGGAGTCCCACATGCGGGGGCTGCGCCGCATGTCAGCGCGTCAGTGGGGAACCCGTAAGTGGGCGGGTTGGAGCCGGGCTCCCGCCCCGCCCCGGGAGTCCCCGATTTTCATAGCCCCCCCCCCGCCAGGAACGCACCTGATCGCGGGTGCTAAAATTGAGCCCTTGGTGTCCTTGCACACAAATCACAAAATTAACGTGCAGGTACAGCAAGCAATTAGGAAGGCAAATGGTATGTTAGCCTTTATTGCAAGGAGGTTGGAGTATCAGAATAAGGAGGTCTGGCTGCAATTATAAAGGGCTCTGGTGAGACCACACCTGGAGTACTGTGTCTAGTTTTGGTCTCCTTATCTAAGGAAGGATATACTTGCCTTGGAGCTGGTGCAACGAAAGTTCACTAGATTGATTCTTGGGATGAGAGGGTTGTCCTAATGAGGAGAGGTTGAGTAGACTGGGCATATACTCTCTGGAGTTTAGAAGAATGAGAGGTGACCTCATTAAAGCATACAAGATTCTGAGGGGTTGTTTCCCCTGGCTGGAGTGTCTAGAACTAGGGGCATAGTCTCAGGATAAGAGATTGGCCATTTAAGACTGAGATGAAGAGGAATTTCTTCACTCGTGGTTGTGAATCTTTGGAATTCTCTCCCCCAAAGGGCTGTGGATGCTCTGCGTTGAGTATATTCAAGACTGAGATTGATAGAATTTTGGACATTAATGGAATCAAGGGACATGGGGATTGGGTGGGAAAGTGGAGTTGAGGTCAAAGATCAGCCCTGATTTTATTGAATGGTGGAGCAAGCTCAAGGGGCTGCATGGCTACTCCTGCTACTAGTTCTTCTGTAAGTTATGACATGGCACGTTTTCACAATGTGCCATCATCTTACATGAGGATTAAAATATATTTTGTAAGAAGTTAATTATACTCCAAAAATAAGGGAGAGAATGTGTAGTTGTGTGTTCAACAGCCCCAATGTTGTCAGTAGAATTTCAGTAAAAAGTAATGGTGCATGGATGAAAATTTTGTATCGCGTCCACTTGAACTGTGAAAAATGGCATTACAGTTAGATTATAGGCTACTTCCCTTCCAAAGTTGCGAGTTTGTTTGGAGAGGGCATTTTGAGCTATATAACCACTAGAGTGAAGTACCGGTGATTAGGTGCATTATTGCTGGTACTGGCAATTTAAGGTGATGAATTTAGAGTAGCACACATGAAGCGTGTCATAAACTTTAAAGCAGATTGGCTAAATTTGATAGCTTGCATCAGTCAGTTGTGCATTAATAAATGTGTCCATCTATTTGGGAGGTAGTGCCCTATATAAATGCACAGCTCTGTTTTCTTTCCAATCGTTATTTTTCTCTCCTTTCTCTTGATTTACTCCATACGCCAGGTAGATAGCCTGAGAGCAGGGGGGGAGTTTTAACCCCCAAGAACGGGTGGGTTGGAGGTGAAAATAGTAGGTTTTGTGATCACGACCGCAACCTGGCTCCAATGTGGGCACGTTTGGATGTGCGCGCGGAACCGAATCCTGACAGTCACGTCCCCAAAAAGTGCCAGCGGGCGGGTCGTTAGCAAGGCAATTAACATCATTGCGAGAGTTGAGGTAGGTTTTTTTAAATTGAGTTTGACAAAATCGAATTTAACGTCTCCGGCAGGGGTTTCCCGGGGCTTCTGAATCTCACCAGTGAAATGGGGGCGAGATTCAGCCACAGTTAATTTGGGTTTTTAAACCTGTGATTGCCCTGTCTGAATAAAAGGTCAGTTATTGCAGCTGGTCTCTTAGTTCTCTCAGGCAAACTTTTGGCTGAGAGTTCTTGTGTTGAGACTGAAAGTTCTTGTTTTGAGACAGCTTTAGCAAAACTTCGGAGCCTTTCAAACTGACAAGATCAGGATGGGGGTGGGGGGGCGCAATGGATGTATTCAAGAGGACATCTGAGGAGAAGGAAAATGACCATCCATGGCAGCTGTGTTGGGATCTGCAGGTACACAAGAGAGAGGTGCACAACAAAGATCTGGAGAACAGCAGAGGGGAGCTGAGGGAAGCAACAGAGGGGCCGAGGTTGCAGGAGCCATTATCCACTCGAGAGGGTGTACAGGCAGAGGCTGAGCTGCTTGGACCTCTCTGAGGAGCAGTGCCTACGCAGGCTTAGATTGAGTCGGCAGGTGGTTGCAGACATCTGCAGCCTCCTCGAAGAAGAGCTGCTCCCTGGTGGCCACGCGTTGCCTGTCGCAGTAAAAGTCACCACTGTCCTCAATTTCTTGGCCTCTGGATCCTTCTAGAGCGCTACCGGTGACATCTCCAGGGTGTGTCAGTCGTCTGCACATAAATATATAAGGCAGGTGACAAATGGGTTGTTTGCCGGGGCGTCCGCTTATGCGAACTTCCCCCACGACGCCAATATCCAGAATGAACGGGCAGTCAGTTTCACCTTTCTGGCTGGCTTCCCAAAGGTGCAGGGCGCAATCAATTGCACACACTTGGCAATCCAAGGGCCACCATGTGAGCCACGAGTATTCATCAACCAAAAGGGGTTTCACTCCATCAATGCACAAGGTGTTCAACTACAAGAGGAGATTCATGCAGGTGTGCACAAGATTCCCTGGCAGCTGTCATGATGTGTTTATACTGTGCCAGTCCAACATTCCAGACCTCTTACAAGCAGGAGGCAGACTTTGAGGACTGGTTTGTTGGAGACAAGGGATACTCCCTGCAAACCTGCTTCATGACACCCCACCAATGAGACACAAGAGCACTACAACCAGAACCACATGACCACCAGGTGCCTAGATAAATGTGGAGGTGCCAGATTTTGGACTGTATGGGAATCAAGGGATGTGGGGATGGGGCAGGAAAGTGGAGTTGAGGTCAAAGATCAGCCCTGAATGGCGAAGCAGGCTTAAGGGGCCGTATGGCCTACTCCTGCTCCTATTTCTTATGATCTTATGCGCCCTTCAGTACTCAGCAGCGAGTGTCTCCAGAATCATCGTGCTATGCTTTGTCCTGCACAACATAGCGCTGCAGAGGGGTTTAAAGGTGAAGGAGGACAAAGGCACTCGTCCTTCATCCTCTGATGGCAACAACATTGAAGAGGGGGAGGAGGAATATGAAGATGGGGCACCCATTGCCAGATCACATTGGTGCCCGGGATGCCCTCATCTCTCACAGGTTCTCTTAGTAACCGACAAAAACGAGACATTGAAATACTCAGGCCGGCTGCCACAGCTACCGTCACCAATCCCCCCACCCCTCTGCTGTGCACAAAACAGTTCTTCAAACCAAGCATACACCCATTGCGCACCTGGCCAGTGGGTAAATCATGTATTGGCATTCATCATGAAGCAAATGAAAGGGCCACTTCACACTGGACGCAATAATGGCCAAGACGTGGAAGTGGTGCAAATCAATAAATTTATTGTGCCAATATTTTTTTAAGAAAGGAAACTTCACAACATAACTTCTTCAAACACCCATGTGCATACCCTTTGTGAACTACAATTTCTTGAACTTATGTTTCGTACTGCTTCTATGTGGTGCATCCCTGTGCCTTCAGCAGAGGTAGTGACAGGCTGCTCAGATCCCTTTCCCGACTGCTGAGATACTTTTGGCCTCTGACCTCTGGGTTTTGGAGCCCATGAGGGCCCCACCAAAGAATGCTCCACCTGTGCAGGGGCAGACTCAGCCATCGGGAGAGGAGGCAGCATGGTGGGTACTGGTTGAGGGGGGGGCAACGAGTGAGACTTGGGAGCCCTTTGAGTGGAGTTCCCACTTCCATGTCTCCTTTCGCCGTCCCTCTCGTTGGCCAGTGGCACATCAGTCCTACCACTCTGCTGGACAGCAGCTTGGTGCACATCAGTGACACGTTGTAAGGCCATGGATAAGGTATCTGTCATCCTGTTTAAAGCAGCCAACATGCTGGATTCCAAAGTCTGCATGGCAGTGGTCATGGCCTGCTTTGACTCATTTGAGAGCCGTGCACTGAAGCTCCACAGAGGTGGCCGCTCTCTCCATGGCAGACATTCTCGCAATTATCTGTGACATCAACCCACTTGTGTTGGAGTGGGACTCCTCCATCCTATCTGCTATTGTGGAGAGTGTACGTGGCACGTTTTCCAGTACCTCGCAAAGTTGTAACTGTACCTCAATCATTCTTATTCTCAACAATGAACCCCGGGGTTCAGCATCTGTGTCCAGCTGAGCAGAACTTGGAGAAGAGTGCACCCACCCACACAGACTCTCCACAGCTGTCCCTGCCACCAGTGTCTGCTCGTGCTCACTTGTGAGTTGTGAATCACCAAGTGACAACCCAACTAACTGACCCACCGAAATGCCAGAATCTGCGCTGTTGCATGACTGCATGTCCTGTGACGGTGCACCCTCAGAAGGAATGAGGTCCTCTGAGGAATCGATGTCATGCATCTCCGCACATTCTTGTACGCGTGGAGGCCCTGGAGGAGAAAAGAAAACTATATGACTTAGTGATGGCAAAGTAACAATCTTGGCAATCAACAGTCTCAGGTTTCTCATAGTTTAGTTATCGTTTAAATGAAGTCATTGTGTGTGAAATATCTCTGTCACGAGGCATCTGCGGGTTCCCAGCCTCTGGAGAGGGATGTAGATGTGCTACTTATCTCCATGGCCGCCTCCTCTGCATCTGTCAGCTGGATTATTTGTGGAGGGCCATCTCCAGACCACGCCCTCGCCCTTGCGTCTTACGGTCTCTTCTACAAGGGGCGAAAGAACAAACCTGTGAGTCACTGAAGGTCACGTATTCACCGAATGGATGCAGTGCATTGGGAGAGGGTGACTATGAGACAAATGGATCACATTGCATAAAGATTGGGGTGAGTGGCAGCGGTGGATAGATATATGGGGAGTGAAGGATGGGTGGTGCTAAAACTTAAGTGGGTGTGAGGAGTGATGTGATGGAATATGCTTGGCAAGATAGAGTGAGATTGGGGGTGTTGTAGACCACAGGATGTAGGTGAATCAGCACTGTACTCACTTTTCCTGACCTGGTTAGGTCATTAAACCGCTCCCTGCACTCAGCTAAGAATGGGGCACCGTGCTCCTGCTGCTCACCTCCTCAGCCACCTCCAGCCACGCCTTGGTGACAGAACTAGGTTTCTTCCTCCCATCGCTAGGGTAAATTGTTTCCCTTCTGGTCCTCACTGTACCCAGCAGTACTTCAAGGGAACCATCTGTGAACCTGGGTGCTGCCTTTGCTCTCTTTGAACCCATTGAATCATTTCCTCCTTTCTCCTCCCAAAATCCATTTTTGCATTGACACAGTAAATAGTGGGCTTCCAATCGTGTTTTGCGGGTGTGGATTACTCCCGCCACGCAGCTTGGAGACACGACACCTGGAAGCAAAAATAATTGGCTTCAGTTAAGCTGTGATTGCAGATTCCGACGCACTCACTTTGCTTCCAGGTTTCCCGCAAGAAAATTACCCATCCCCCCCACCCCGCTCTCTTCCCAGCTCCAGGTAAAAATTATGCCCTAGGTCTCTACCAGTCTGTTATATAGTCACTGGAAGCACAAAAGCAGCGTAAGTTCATTTTCCCTGTAATTTTTTTTGTCCCCCAAATATGAGGAAGTGTGTGACCTTTTGGTACTTGCCAATGCTGGCACGGGTGAGACCGAAATCATCTTATGTGGGGACTCTGGTGTAACTGCACCCTCTACCACTCTGTGATACTGCCCATTTGGAGCCCCAACACACTGCACCAGTGTGCTGTAATACAAGTGCCATATACATAATGTTAATTGTATACATTTGATTGTCTTTAATTTGAAAAGCTGGTTGCCTGAGGAGTGTCAGAATGGTGGTTTGGTGTAATAGTTAACCACAGAATAGTGTGGGGTGGGTAGAACATTTAACAATGCAATTTTATTTTTTAAAAAGTAAACCCTTAACCCATCCTCACAGCCAATCATTGACTTGCACAAATTATTTTTAGAATTTTACACAATCTTTTAACACATTGCAGAACTGTTTGTTGCTTTATAAAAACAAATGACTACTACAACAACAACTTACATTTACATAAACCCCTTTTACGTAAAAACAAAAGTCACGAGGCACAATCAAATAAAATGGTCACCGAGCCAAAGAAGAGGAGATGGGGGTGACAAAAACTTAGTCAAAGAGGTGGATTTTAAGGAGGATCTTAAAGGAGGAGAGAGAGGTTGAGGGCTTTAGGGAGGGAATCCCAGAGCGCAGTGCATGGACGGATGAAAGCAAGGCTGCGGGTGATGGGAGAGGTGAATGTACAAGAAGCCAGAGTTGGAGGAAAACAGAGTTTGGGGGTGGTTGTAGGTTGTTGTATCGCTTTCTCTTGCTCTCTCTCTCCCTCCCCTCTCCTCAGCTTAATAGAGTTTCTGAAGTTTATAGAGCACAAAATAAAAACTACAACAGGTGTGTAATCAGTACATTCACTTTTCTATCTTTCACGCATATAACACAACCTCTTTTTAAAAAAAAAACTCAGTTAACTTTACATTATTAAAGCTTCTGAAACTTGTTCCCTAGCTTTTCTTCAAATAACTTTATAAAAACAGCTTGAAGCTAAAGGAAAATATTCCAACAATATATCTGGTACTGATGCATCCTGAGAAATTAGGAACACTGTACATGCTCCTACTGTACAATCCAATTCAGCTCACAGCTTTATAGCTCTGGGCAAAAATAGCAGGTTCAAACTCAGGCTTTTGATAGAGGCTGAGGCCATCAAGTAATAACTTTAACAAAAGCATTAAATGACACTTCAATTAATACATTTAATCATGTTATTATGAAATATGTCATTTTTTGATCATCAGATAGCAATCAGGAGTGGGAAACCTGGCTGATTTTCTCACTCCCACTGCTACCAAAGCTAATTCAACACGGACTAGGGATCAAACTTGGCATCTTCCTGATTCCTGCTCTATATAGCTATACAGCACACAATTTGGTGCATTTACACACCCATCAGGGGGTTATTATGATTGAATAATTAACTTTTTTTAATAAAAGTACAACAGTCATAGGATTGCTGAACTGCAAAATGTACATGTGTTTTAGTATCTGTTACATAGTTTGAGAATTTGTTATGTGACAAGGTGGCTGTACTAGTAAATTCATCAGGTGGGGAGTATGTTTTCACCTTTCAGTTTTAAGTCATTGCTATTGCTATAATTGTGTTATTACACATAGGATAAAACACAATCCAGAGTGCGTTACAAGACATTAATGCACTGAGGGATTGAAATGATGGAGTGATTGTAAGAGCATAGCATGAGTGGTTAATCTAAATCACCTAACCTCCCAGATGTCACTTCTTTGAAACTCACTTCTATTTGTATTATTTTTCTAATATGTACAGAAAAAGAATTTTTTACTGTCATACTAAAACACTGTAACTGTTCAATAGTGAATTAAAAATAATTTTATTTAAATGATATTTATCATGATTCAAACTCTAGTGATACTGTATCATTGTACTACAGTGAGTTGGAAGTTTATTTCTCAAAATCTTGGCAACCCAGAATCTCCATCTTTTTGGCATCCTCCCATGGCTTTATGGTAGAAAATGAACCCACATTGCTGAAAAACCCACTGGTGGGGGAAAAAAAATGAAATGAATTTACTGATTTCAGCATACCATCAGTGCATTATTGCTTGATTAGAGGTATAATCTGGAGAGTCTGATTTGTTTTTTTTTCCCACCAGGCACTGTGCTCGTTTACACCAAGGGGAATAAAAGACAGACAAGAGCAACTTGTTCCTGCTGGACTAGTTGGATACGGCACTACAACAGCATCGTATGTAGCTAAGTTCAGGGAAACACTATTAGTAGACGACCTCGTTGGGGTAAGAATGAAAATGACAAGTTAGCTCTTCTATTTTCTGTTCCACATTGATGTTGACTTAAGTTTTGTGATATTAAAAACAATATACTGTTAAAGGGAAAGGAATCTCTAGGGGAGCATTTTAATTTTAAATACTCCTCTATCCCTATCTAATAGGTGAAAATATGCACTCAGAATTTTTATTACCTACATGAACTTGGGGCTCCTCTCCCTGCTAAGTCAATCTTAAACCTACCTTAAACTTTTTTGTTGAAATTTATCATTTGCATTGTAAAAGTATTTAGAATAAAAATCTTAGTTTTAATTACTACAACATTCACTCCCTCCACCACCAGCGCACCATGGCTGCAGTGTGTACCATCTACAGGATGCACTGCAGCAAATTGCCAAGGCTTCTTCGGCAGCACCTCCCAAACCCGCGACCTCTACCACCTGGAAGGACAAGGCAGCAGGCACATGGGAACAACACCACCTGCACGTTTCCCTCCAAGTCACACACCGTCCCGACTTGGAAATATATCACTGTTTCTTCATTGTCGCTGGGTCAAAATCCTGGAACTCCCTACCTAACAGCACTGTGGGAGAACCTTCACCACACGGACCGCAGCGGTTCAAGAAGGCGGCTCACCACCACCTTCTCAAGGGCAATTAGGGATGGGCAATAAATGCCGGCCTCGCCAGCGATGCCCAGATCCCATGAATGAATTAAAAAAAACCTTGGAAATATAAGAATCCTACATAACTTGGTTCTTTGTGTAAGACGCTGGCACATCCCTCTATTCCCTTTAGTCACGTAATTTGTTCAGTAATGTTCTTCCCTGGACAGTGTTTGGGAACCCTGAAGAAACAGTGAATTTAACAATGTGTACTGGATAGAACCAGTGTAGAACCAAGCCATTCAGACTACACAAGTCCCAGTTTTGATCCCTGGTCTGTGCTGAATCAGTTGATCTCAGCAGGAGCAGTGGTTGAGGACATTACAGTTGGCTTCAGTGTGCCTGCACTCGAGATCAACCATGAATTCCATTAATGACCATTTTCCAGTGACCCCTACTGGCAAACATATGAATGTCGATAGGACATATGACCAGCTGGGCTTTGCTATCATACCGTAGTTGACTGAACATCGTTCCAGCACTCATACCCTCTGGGCTTTCGAATTAGTAACAACCAGTTGGATGAGCTACTGGAGGGCTCCTGGGACTCTAGAAACTGTTTACTAGATGAGTTGATGTCTTCAGGAGAGATGGGGAGATAATTTTCAGGACTGGGGGTGGGAGGGGGTTGAAGAACGAGGATAAACTTGTTTTTTCTTCTCATTCCTTATTTTCCCATATGAAATGCAACTAAGGAAAAATTATTCCCAGGCCGCCACCATTGCCACGTTGAACCAGATACTAAGAGGTGCACAAAATCAGCTTATAATGACACGCTCCGGCTCATTTCACTACCTTTTTGTGAAATGTACTTGGTAGCTTCCCTCCGTGATATGTCCGAGATTGGGGTTTCAGTAATCCGGCGGAGGAGAATGCTCTATAAAGGTTTTATTTTGTAATGGTGTATATTTTACAATGCTTGCAGCTCAGAGACTCCTAGTTACTACTTGGTGTCCCATGATTGCACAGAACCACAAAACTACTAAGTGATATTGTCATAAATAAATTACAACGATCTTTTAGAACAGTGCGGACTTTTTTTTTGTATGTACATCACATTTCAACATCGTTAAATCCCAATAATCTGTCTGTAAGAACTTAAAGGATTGTGCCAATTTCAGCAATTCTGTAGCATCAAATCAAAGAGAAAGCATAAATACATTGAACCATTTGTATCCAAACATAGAATTGTAGAATTTTACAACACAGGGAGCCATTCGGCCCATTGCACCTTTGCTGGCTCTCTGAAAGAGCTGTCTGTTTAGGTCCCATTTCCCTATCCTTTCCGAATACACTTTTTTAAAAAAAAGTTATTTTTCAGATATTTATCCTCTCCTGCCTCTGCCTCCTCCTCGCCTGCCTGCGCCACCTGCCTCCGCCTCCTCCTCGCCTGCCTCCGCCTCCTCCTCGCCTGCCTGCGCCACCTGCCTCCGCCTTCTCCTCGCCTGCCTGCGCCTTCTCCTCGCCTGCCTGCGCCGCCTGCCTCTGCCTCCTCCTCGCCTGCCTGCGCCTCCTCCTCGCCTGCCTGCGCCACCTGCCTCCGCCTTCTCCTCGCCTGCCCGCACCGCCTGCCTCCGCCTCCTTCTCGCCTGCCTGCGCCTCCTCCTCGCCTGCCTGCGCCACCTGCCTCCGCCTTCTCCTCGCCTGCCTGCGCCGCCTGCCTCCGCCTCCTCCTCGCCTGCCTGCGCCTCCTCCTCGCCTGCCTGCGCCGCCTGCCTCCGCCTCCTCCTCGCCTGCCTGCGCCGCCTGCCTCCGCCTCCTCCTCGCCTGCCTGCGCCGCCTCCTCCTCGCCTGCTTGCGCCGCCTGCCTCCGCCTCCTCCTCGCCTGCCTGCCTCCGCCTCCTCCTCGCCTGCCTGCGCCGCCTCCTCCTCGCCTGCTTGCGCCGCCTGCCTCCGCCTCCTCCTCGCCTGCCTCCGCCTCCGCCTCCTCCTCGCCCGCCTCCGCCTCCTCCTCGCCTGCCTCCGCCTCCGCCTCCTCCTCGCCTGCCTCCGCCTCCGCCTCCTCCTCGCCTGCCTCCGCCTCCGCCTCCTCCTCGCCTGCCTCCGCCTCCTCCTCGCCTGCCTCCGCCTCCTCCTCGCCTGCCTGCCTCCGCCTCCTCCTCGCCTGCCTGCCTCCGCCTCCTCCTCGCCTGCCTACCTCCGCCTCCTCCTCGCCTGCCTGCCTCCGCCTCCTCCTCGCCTGCCTGCCTCCGCCTCCTCCTCTCCTGCCTGTGCAACCTGCCTGCCTCCGCCTCCCTGCCTCCGCCTCCTCCTCACCTGCCTCCGCCTCCTCCTCGCCTGCCTGCCTGCCTCCGCCTCCTCCTCGCCTGCCTGCCTGCCTCCGCCTCCTCCTCGCCTGCCTGCGCCGCCTGCCTGCCTCCGCCTCCTCCTCGCCTGCCTGCGCCGCCTGCCTGCCTCCGCCTCCTCCTCGCCTGCCTCCGCCTCCTCCTCGCCTGCCTCCGCCTCCTCCTCGCCTGCCTCCGCCTCCTCCTCGCCTGCCTCCGCCTCCTCCTCGCCTGCCTCCGCCTCCTCCTCGCCTGCCTCCGCCTCCTCCTCGCCTGCCTCCGCCTCCTCCTCGCCTGCCTCCGCCTTCTCCTCGCCTGCCTGCGCCTCCTCCTCGCCTGCCTGCGCCTCCTCCTCGCCTGCCTGCGCCTCCTCCTCGCCTGCCTGCGCCTCCTCCTCGCCTGCCTACGCCTCCTCCTCTCCTGCCTGCGCCGCCTGCCTCCGCCGCCTCCTCGCCTGCCTCCGCCGCCTCCTCGCCTGCCTCCGCCGCCTCCTCGCCTGCCTCCGCCGCCTCCTCGCCTGCCTCCGCCGCCTCCTCGCCTGCCTCCGCCGCCTCCTCGCCTGCCTCCGCCGCCTCCTCGCCTGCCTCCGCCGCCTGCCTCCGCCTCCTCCTTGCCTGCCTGCCTCCGCCTCCTCCTTGCCTGCCTGCCTCCGCCTCCTCCTTGCCTGCCTGCCTCCGCCTCCTCCTTGCCTGCCTGCCTCCGCCTCCTCCTTGCCTGCCTGCCTCCGCCTCCTCCTTGCCTGCCTGCCTCCGCCTCCTCCTTGCCTGCCTGCCTCCGCCTCCTCCTTGCCTGCCTGCCTCCGCCTCCTCCTTGCCTGCCTGCCTCCGCCTCCCCCTTGCCTGCCTGCCTCCGCCTCCTCCTTGCCTGCCTGCCTCCGCCTCCTCCTTGCCTGCCTGCCTCCGCCTCCTCCTTGCCTGCCTGCCTCCGCCTCCTCCTTGCCTGCCTGCCTCCGCCTCCTCCTTGCCTGCCTGCCTCCGCCTCCTCCTGGCCTGCCTGCCTCCGCCTCCTCCTCGCCTGCCTGCCTCCGCCTCCTCCTCGCCTGCCTGCCTCCGCCTCCTCCTCGCCTGCCTGCCTCCGCCTCCTCCTCGCCTGCCTGCCTCCGCCTCCTCCTCGCCTGCCTGCCTCCGCCTCCTCCTCGCCTGCCTGCCTCCGCCTCCTCCTCTCCTGCCCGGTAGGACATTCCATGTCCTAATAACATATTAAGGGGAAAAAAATTCTCTTAACCTCTCTCTTTATTCTTTTGGTGATGCTCTTAAATTTATGCCTTCATAATTTTGAATACTTGTATCAGATCTCCTCTTAATCTTCTCTGTTTTTATGAAGTGCCTTAGTTTCTCTAGTCTCTTCCGACAACCAAAGTTTCTCAACCCTGTTATCATCTCTGAATCTCTTCTGCACCACTCCATGGTCTTAACTTTCTTTTTAAAGCAGGGTACCCAAAACTTGATAGAATATTCTAACTGCGACCTAACCACTGATTTATATAGATTTAGCATTACCTCTGCTTTTGTACTCTATACCCTTATTTCCTACATTACAACAGTGACTACACTGCAAAAGTACTTCATTGGCTGTAAAGCACTTTGGGACGTCCTGAGGTCGTGAAAGGCACTATATAAATGCAAGTTCTTTCTTTCTTTATTTATAGAACGTAGGATTGCATATGTTTTTTTTAAACAGTTTTATTCACTTGTTCTCCCACTTCTAAAGAATTCAAGTGTCTCTCTGCACTTGTACACCTTTTAAAGTTTTACCCTTAATGTAAGCGTTTTTTTTCTCTCAAAATTTATCTCCTCACATTTTTCTGCATTAAATTTCATCTGACCTCTATCTTCCCATACTACTGCCAATGACCCCCTGAGGTCACTTAAAGTCCTCCACAGTTAACCATACACCCTGTTTTTGTATCATCTGACAATTGTGATATTGTGTCCCTTATAACTGAGAAGCACAATGGGTCCAACCCTGACCCAGAGGACACCACTGTTTACATCCATCCAGTCCCAGAAACATTCATTGACCACTACTGCTTTCTATCCTTTAGCCAACTTCCTATTCAAGCTGCCACATTCTTTTTAATACTGTATGCCTTAATTTTATCAATGTTTCCTGTGCAGCACATTTACTTCTTACTTTTACAATATAGAACTCCATAACATTGAAGCGTTTTTGTTTTTTAAATAAAAAATAAAATAAAATTGAGAATGAAGTGCAGTAAGTTCTTTTACCTTGAATTTGGTACGGTTAATATATAATACTTCATGGCATGTTTATTACATTGGAGAGGTTTGTGACTATTGTTAGAAAACAACCATTGTACTCGAATAATTTAAAAATATCCGTCAAAAGCTTTTGCTGTTGACGTTTTTGAACTTCCATTAAAATTAAAACATGAAAGAGTTAACTGGTTAAAGCTTGGAAGATTTCTGGGAATGTGTTACATGTAGGATTAATGCACAAGTCGGAGTATATCCTATTTGCTATTCTGTATACTAAAAAATAACACATTAACTGGTCTAGGTGATAGAGATTGCAAACAAACAGCAGTGACATGCTTGTGTTAGAGAAGAATTGTGACGTGGCACCTATTCATTTTGTAGCTGTTGCATCATCTTGCATTCTCTTTTTCTTCCTTTTAGGATGTGCGATTTCCCAAAGGAACAGGGGTCAACTCAGCGACGCCTATCCAATCTGTCCTCTGCTTACCAATAGTCACTGCCAGCGGTGATTTGATAGGTATTTTGGAGCTGCATCGACATTGTGGCAAAGATCCTTTTAACATTGAAGAACAGAAGGTGAGTTTCAACTATAGCTTTTGAGAATAAGTCTCACTAACTTCTCTGAGACTTGAACACAAGGCGAAGATGCAGCTTTTGAGCTAATGTTTCTATGACATTCAGCAGTCCTAAAATATTTAGGCATGGCTAGTCCAGAAAATCAGTATGAATCCAAAAAACACTTTGATGATTGATTATTATGCCTGTAAACCGCTGATAGAGAACGTAAAACTTATAGCAGCATATGTGAGATAAAGATTCAAGTAATATGGGATGGGAGTTCCACTAATGACTGAGTGGGTAAATATGCTACCTGAAGTGCTAATGAGCCACGTGTACCAGGAAGGTCATAATTGTGTACTGAGTTAGCTGATCTCAGCAGGACTAGCAGCAAAAGCACTACATTTGGTCATTGTGTCCTTGGGCTAGGAAGGGAATAATTCAACCAGGCGTTCAGCTCCTAATCAATGTCCAAAGGAAATAGTAAGCATGGACATTATGTCAAGACTTGGTTATGTCCCCCATGATCAAATAGCTTGCCATCATTCATGGTCAAGGTTGACACATGGAAAATGGCCACTTGTTGAGGAAATGCTCGTTGAACCATACCAAAATAAAAATCGGTGCCTTCAGAACAAGGGGGCGAAAATTGAAGAAAAGGAAGGAAAATTATGACCTGTTCAGTGCAAGGAAAAGTTATCCTAATTTAGTCATATCATATCATATGTTAAGCCGTTCTTTGCGTCCTTTGTTCCAGGTTGCCACTGCAAATTTAGCATGGGCGTCGGTGGCAATACATCAAGTCCAGGTAGGATTCCAGCATTTTCTGTTTTTGTTTCAGATTTCCAGCATCTGCAGTTTTTTGTTCAAAACTATAAAATATCCTTGTAAGAAAACAAAATATGGAACAGGCTGAGAGTGTTGTAACCATGAACAAGTTATGTAAACCACAGAACCTAACACAAGTTCAGTTTGAACAGCAGCTTTGAATTGAAAAATAACTTTTTAGACGATTTATTTAGTATTTGGCAATTTTGGCAGACTTAGTAGGAAAAAGTTGCAGAACAAAATACATGTTTTTGTGCAGCATTGAAAAATCAGGAGATCATCATTGAAACGCCCCCCAAAAAAGTAAGATATTTTAAAATAAATGAAACAATTACCAGGGTGGATGGTTTACAAACTAATACAGTTTGGGGTGAAAAAGAACTTGCATTGCTGACATAAACTACAGGTTGCATGCCTAGCATATTGTATAATCAGTAATAATGCAGCCCAGGTTAAATTATTCACAGCAATCTTTTTAATGTATGGAATAATATTTTTCTGAAGTAATGTTTAATAACAACTGCCCATTCAACCAAGAAACCCCTTCAACAATAGGATCCCAGGACCAGGAATCAGTAAAATTCCAGAACCATGTCACTGGGACCTAGTTCACAAAATCATCTCTGCAATGTAATGTCTGGTCCAGTCATTGGTATACAGCTGCCATGACAGTTCCTCGCCCATTTGAATGCGCCTAAAATGAAGTGTTATCATATAATTAAAACTTCAAATAAATTTAATGCTTGGCCATAAATTTCCCCATTGCACCTGTTATTTTCCCCAACATCTCTTCTACCCTCCCCATGCAAAATCAACAGTCTCTACTCCAGTGTACCCTCCCTTGGTAACAGACAGCACTACACCCATGTACTCCAGGGCCCAGGCCAACCCATGCCTGATGTGCTGACAAACTTGTTTCTTTACATCCTCTGGTGCTACCTGCAGCTGCTATGTGCTCTCCTGCGCGTCTCTGCTCAGTGCCACCTCTGGCTACTCCCTTGCACTCTCCCACAGCTTTGGTCCAGATGTGAGAAATTGTTAAAGACAAAGGCATGGTTGCAGATCACCGAAGGAATCTTAGAATCACAGAAGTTACAACATGTCCATGTCGCCCAGTTTATACCACTAAGCTAGTCCCAATTGCCTGCACTTGGCCCATATCCCTCTATACCCATCTTACCCATGTAACTGTCCAAATGCTTTTTAAAAGACAAAATTGTACCCGCCTCTACTACTGCCTCTGGCAGCTCGTTCCAGACACTCACCACCCTTTGAGTGAAAAAATTGCCCCTCTGGACCCTTTTGTATCTCTCCCCTCTCACCTTAAATCTATGTCCCCTCGTTATAGACTCCCCTACCTTTGGGAAAATATTTTGACTATCTACCTTATCTATGCCCCTCATTATTTTATAGACTTCTATAAGATCACCCCTTAACCTCCTACTCTCCAGGGAAAAAAGTCTCAGTCTATCTAACCTCTCCCTATAAGTCAAACCATCAAGTCCCGGTAGCATCCTAATAAATCTTTTCTGCACTCTTTCTAGTTTAATAATATCCTTTCTATAATAGGGTGACCAGAACTGTACACAGTATTCCAAGTGTGGCCTTACTAATGTCTTGTACAACTTCAACAAGACATCCCAACTCTTGTATTCACTGTTCTGACCAATGAAACCAAGCATGCTGAATGCCTTCTTCACCATTCTATCCACCTGTGACTCCACTTTCAAGGAGCTATGAACCTGTACTCCTAGATCTCTTTGTTCTATAACTCTCCCCAATGCCCTAATATTAACGGAGTAGGTCCTGGCCTGATTCGATCTACCAAAATGCATCACCTCACATTTATCTAAATTAAACTCCATCTGCCATTCATCGGCCCACTGGCCCAATTTATCAAGATCCCGTTGCAATCCTAGATAACCTTCTTCACTGTCCACAATGCCACCAATCTTGGTGTCATCTGCAAACTTACTAACCATGCCTCCTAAATTCTCATCCAAATCATTAATATAAATAACAAATAACAGCGGACCCAGCACCGATCCCTGAGGCACACCGCTGGACACAGGCCTCCAGTTTGAAAAACAACCCTCTACAACCACCCTCTGTCTTCTGTCGTCAATCCAATTTTGTATCCAATTGGCTACCTCACCTTGGATCCCGTGAGATTTAACCTTATATAACAACCCACCATGCGGTACCTTGTCAAAGGCTTTGCTGAAGTCCATGTAGACCACGTCTACTGCACAGCCCTCATCTATCTTCTTGGTTACCCCTTCAAAAAACTCAATCAAATTCGTGAGACATGATTTTCCTCTCACAAAACCATGCTGACTGTTCCTAATCAGTCCCGGTCTCTCCAAATGCCTGTTGATCCTGTCCCTCAGAATACCCTCTAACAACTTACCCACTACAGATGTCAGGCTCACCGGTCTGTAGTTCCCAGGCTTTTCCCTGCTGCCCTTCTTAAACAAAGGCACAACATTTGCTACCCTCCAATCTTCAGGCACCTCACCTGTAGCTGTATATGATTCAAATACCTCTGCTAGGGGACCCGCAATTTCCTCCCTAACCTCCCATAACGTCCTGGGATACATTTCATCAGGTCCCGGAGATTTATCTACCTTGATGCGCGTTAAGACTTCTAGCACCTCCCTCTCTGTAATATGTACACTCCTCAAGACATCACTATTTATTTCCCCAAGTTCCCTAACATCCATGCCTTTCTCAACCGTAAATACCGATGTGAAATATTCATTTAGGATCTCACCCATCTCTTGTGGTTCCGCACATAGATGACCTTGTTGATCCTTAAGAGGCCCTACTCTCTCCCTAGTTACTCTTTTGCCCTGAAAGAGGGCAGTAACAGACAAAATAACAACAGCACACTCCATCACCCAAACTGAACTTGCCACCTTTAGTTAGCCCACAGTTGAAGTATTGTGAACAGTTTTCAGCACCTTGTTATAGGAAAGATATAAAAGCAATAGAAAAGATACAGCATGGATTCACTGGAATATTACCAAGGATGAGGGGTTATGGTTATGAAGAAAGAATTGAAAAGTTAGGGCTCATCACTTGAGCTGAGAAGTTTTAGGGGTGACCTTTTAGAGATCTCATAGATTATGAAGAATTATGATGAGGTAAATAATAAATTGTTTCCACTGGTTGGCTAGATGGTAATGAGGACACAAAGTTAACAATCAGAAACAAGTTAAAGGAGAAGTTACCAAAAAATTGCTTAGCACACAGGGTGATTCAAATGCAGAATTCTCTGCCACAAATCATTGTTGGAGCAGTCCATAAGTTATTTTTAAAGGGAATTAGCTGCGTGAATAAGGAATATTGAAACATGGGGAGTGAGCAGTAGAGTGGGATTAGACTAGGCGGCTCATGTGGAGAAAAACATTGGTACAGACTCAATGGGCTGGATGTTTTTGTGTTGTAGCATTCCATAACTCAGAATTTCCTGAAAACCTGCACCGAAACAATGGCATAAATTTGGCATAATTCTGATTTTCAGTGCAAAAGATCAAAGAAAGTAACGTGCTTGTTTTTAAGCAATGCCCTAATTTCCTCGATCTTTTGCGCCAAGCCTGCAAAGCCTTTGCCGCTCATTAACGGAGGTCTATAACACATGGAAAAATGCAACTCACGCAAATTTCCTAAATTTACGCAAGTTCTGAACAAGCTGTAAATTTATGCCTCAAATTTTAGGCACAACAGGACCCAAAGTTATATTTCTGGTGTTTTATTCTGATTTTTTTTTAAGAGTTTGTTTTTTTTGATTCCTCTCACTGAAACCGACAATTTCCTTAAACATAATGTGCATAAATGATAATTTGATAGCTTTAAACTTGAATTTTCATGCATAGTCTTAAAGAAGGTATATGGCATAAGTTTGACACTTTCTCAGGCCCTGATTGTTTGCACTGATTTCCACTTGTTTTACTCCAATTTTTACATTTCAGCATATGCTATTGACATTCACAGGATGTATTCTGGGTGAGGGACTTCAGTATCCATCACCAAGAGTGACTTGGTAATACCACCACTAACCGAGCTGACCTGAAGGACATATCGCCCGCCCCAATCTGGTAGCTAAGAGAACCAATACTAGGGAATAACCTTCTTGACCTCGTCATCACCAATCTACCTGTTGTAGCTGTCCATGACAGCAATGGTAGGAGTGACCACAGCACAGTGCTGTGGAGATCAAATCCCGTCTTCACACTGAGGACACCCTTCATTGTGTCATGTGGCACTTCCACCGTGCTAAATGGGATAGATTAAGAATTGATATAGGAGCTTAAAACTGGGCATCCTTAAGGCGCTGTGAGCCATCAACAGCAGCAGAATTGTATACCACCACAATCTATCACCTCATGGCCTGGCATATCCCTCACTCCATCACCATCAAGCCAGATGACCAGTAGAAGAGCAGGCTAAGAGCAGAATCAGGCTACAAATGAGGTGCCAACCTGGTGAAGCTACAACACAGGACTATATGCATGCTAAACAGTGGAAGCAGCATGCTATAGACAGAGCTAAGCTACACCACGACCAACAAATCAGGCCAAAGCACTGCAGCCCTGCCACATCTAGTCATGAATGGTTGTGGACAATTAAGCCTAACCACCGACCCTTGATATTCATTTGCATCACCATCGCCGAATCCCCTACCATCAACATCCTAGGGGTTGTTATTGTCTAGAAGTGCAACTGGACCAGCCACATAAATGCTGAGGCAACTAGAGTGTCTAGGGCAGAGGCTGGGTCTTCTGTGGCGAGTGGCTCACCTCTTGACTCCCCAAAGCCCCTCTCCCCACCTACAAAGCACAAGTCAGGAGTGTGATGGAAATCATTCCTCTTGCCTGAATGGGTGCAACTGGAACAACACTCGGGAAGCTCGACATCATCCAGGATAAAGAAGCCCGCTTCATCGGCACCTCATCATAGAATCAGGCAGCACAGAAGGAGGCCATTCGGCCCATCATGCCTGTGCCGGCTCTTTGAAACAGCTTTCCAATTAGTCCCACTCCCCTGTTCTTTCCCCATAGACCTGCATTTTTTCCGCCCTTCGATTATATATCCAGTTCCTTTATAAAAGTTACTATTGAATTTCCTTCCACCACCCTTTCAGGCAGCGCATTCCAGATCATTATAACTTGCTGCATTTAAAAAAAAATTCTCCTCATCTCCCCTCTGGTTCTTTTGCCAATTACCTTAAATTTTTTTATGCAGCAAGTTATGATTTTTTTTATTCGTTCATGGGATGTGGGCGTCGCTGGCGAGGCCGGCATTTATTGCCCATCCCTAATTGCCCTTGAGAAGGTGGTGGTGAGCCGCCCTCTTGAACCGCTGCAGTCTGTGCGGTGACGGTTCTCCCACAGTGCTGTTAGGAAGGGAGTTCCAGGATTTTGACCCAGCGACGATGAAGGAACGGCGATATATTTCCAAGTCGGGATGGTGTGTGATTTGGAGGGGAACATGCAGGTGGTGTTGTTCCCATGTGCCTGCTGCTCTTGTCCTTCCAGGCGGTAGAGGTCACGGGTTTGGGAGGTGCTGTCGAAGCAGCCTTGGCGAGTTGCTGCAGTGCATCCTGTGGATGGTACACACTGCAGCCACTGTGCGCCGGTGGTGAAGGGAGTGAATGCTTTGGGTGGTGGATGGGGTGCCAATCAAGCGGGCTGCTTTGTCCTGGATGGTGTCGAGCTTCTTGAGTGTTGTTGGAGCTGCACTCATCCAGGCAAGTAGAGAGTATTCCGTCACACTCCTGACTTGTGCCTTGTAGATGGTGGAAAAGCTCTGGGGAGTCAGGAGGTGAGTCACTCGCTGCAGAATACCCAGCCTCTAACCTGCTCTTGTAGCCACAGTATTTATATGGCTGGTCCAGTTATGTTTCTGGTCAATGGTGACCCCCAGGATGTTGATGGTGGGGGATTCGGCGATGGTAATGCCGTTGAATGTCAAGGGGAGGAGGTTAGACTCTCTCTTGTTGGAGATGGTCATTGTCTGGCGCGAATGTTACTTGCCACTTATCAGCCCAAGCCTGGATGTTGTCCAGGTCTTGCTGCATGCGGGCTCGGACTTCTTCATGATTTGAGGGGTTGCGAATGGAACTGAACACTGTGCAATCATCAGTGAACATCCCCATTTCTGACCTTATGAAGGAGGGAAGGTCATTGATGAAGCAGCTGAAGATGGTTGGGCCAAGGACACTGCCCTGAGGAAGTCCTGCAGCAATGCCTGGGGCTGAGATGATTGGCCTCCAACAACCACTACCATCTTCCTTTGTGCTAGGTATGACTCCAGCCACTGGAGAGTTTTCCCCCTGATTCCCATTAACTTCAATTTTACTAGGGCTCCTTGGTGCCACACTCGGTCAAATGCTGCCCGATGTCAAGGGCAGTCACTCTCACCTCACCTCTGGAATTCAGCTCTTTTGTCCATGTTTGGACCAAGGCTGTAATGAGGTCTGGAGCCGAGCGGTCCTGGCGGAACCCAAACTGAGCATCGGTGAGCAGGTTATTGGTGAGTAAGTGCCGCTTGATAGCACTGTCGACGACACCTTCCATCACTTTGCTGATGATTGAGAGTAGACTGATGGGGCGGTAACTGGCCGGATTGGATTTGTCCTGCTTTTTGTGGACAGGACATACCTGGGCAATTTTCCACATTGTCGGTTAGATGCCAGTGTTGTAGCTGTACTGGAACAGCTTGGCTAGAGGCGCAGCCAGTTCTGGAGCACAAGTCTTCAGCACTACAGATGGGGTGTTGTCGGGGCCCATAGCCTTTGCTGTATCCAGTGCACTCAGTTGTTTCTTGATATCACGTGGAGTGAATCGAATTGGCTGAAGACTGGCTTCTGTGATGGTGGGGGTATCGGGAGGAGGCCGAGATCGATCATCCACTCGGCACTTCTGGCTGAAGATGTTTGCAAACGCTTCAGTCTTGTCTTTTGCACTCACGTGCTGGACCCCGCCATCATTGAGGATGGGGATGTTTGCAGAACCTCCTCCTCCTGTTAGTTGTTTAATTGTCCACCACCATTCACGACTGGATGTGGCAGGACTGCAGAGCTTTGATCTGATCCGTTGGTTGTGGAATCGCTTAGCTCTGTCTATAGCATGTTGCTTCCAGCTGTTTAGCATGCACGTAGTCCTGAGTTGTAGCTTCACCAAGTTGGCACCTCTCTTTTTGGTACGCCTGGTGCTGCTCCTGGCATGCTCTTCTACACTCCTCATTGAACCAGGGTTGATCCTCTGATTTGTTGGTAATGGTAGAGTGAGGAATATGCCGGGCCATGAGGTTACAGATTGTGCTGGAATACAATTCTGCTGCTGCTGATGGCCCACAGCGTCTCATGGATGCCCAGTTTTGAGCTGCTAGATCTGTTCTGAATCTGTCCCATTTAGGACGGTGGTAGTGCCACACAACACATTGGATGGTATCCTCAGTGCGAAGGTGGGACTTCGTCTCCACGAGGACTGTGTGGTCGTCGCTCCTACCAATACTGTCATGGACAGATGCATTTGCGACAGGTAAATTGGTGAGGACGAAGTCAAGTAAGTTTTTCCCTCGTGTTGGTTCGCTCACCACCTGCCGCAGGCCCAGTCTAGCAGCTATGTCCTTCAGGACTCGGCCAGCTCGGTCAGTATTGGTGTTACTGAGCCACTCTTGGTGATGGAGATTGAAGTCCCCCACCCAGAGTACATTTTGTGCCCTTGCTACCCTCAGTGCTTCCTCCAAGTGGTGCTCAACATGGAGGAGGACTGATTCATCAACTGAGGACAGTAGGTGGTAATCAGCAGGCAGTTTCCTTGCCCATGTTTGACCTGATGCCATGAGATTTCATGGGGTCCAGAGTCAATGTTGAGGACTCCCATGGCCACTCTCTCCTGACTGTATATCACTGTACCGCCACCTCTGGTCGGTCTGTCCTGCCAGTGGGACAGGACATACCCAGGGATGGTGATGGAAGAGTCTGGGACGTTGGCTGAAAGGTATGATACTCTGAGTATGGCTATGTCTGGCTGTTGCTTGACTAGTTTGTGGGACAGCTCTCCCAAATTTGGCACAAGTCCCCAGATGTTAGTGAGGAGGACTTTGCAGGGTCGACTGGGCTTGGTTTGCCGTTGTCGTGTCCGGTGCCGTCTGGTTTTATTCTTATTGTGACTTTATTCGCGAGATTTTACAACTGAGTGGCTTGCTCGGCCATTTAAAAGGGCAATTAAGAATCAACCACATTGCTGTGGGTCTGGAGTCACATATAGGCCAGACCAGGTAAGGACGGCAGGTTTCCTTCCCTAAAGGGCATTAGTGAACCAGATGGGTTTTTATAACAATCCGGTAGTTTCATGGCCACCATTATTGATATTAGTTTTTTTATTTAATTAATTGAATTTAAATTCCCCAGCTGCCGTGGCAGGATTTGAACTCATGACTCTGGATTATTAGTCCAGGCCTCTGGATTACTAGTCCAGTAACATAACCACTATGCTATCGTACCCTGATCTGGAATGTGCTACCTGTCCTCTGGTTACTGACCCTCTTGCCAGTGGAAAAAGTTTCTCCTTATTTACTCTATCAAAACCCCTCATCCGCTAACCTAAACATCCACCCGCTCTACCAGGATGTACTGCAGCAACTCATCATGGCTTCTTCTGCGGGACTTCCAGCACCTCATAGGACAAGGGCAGAAGGTACATGGGAACACCATCACCTCCAAGTGGAGCTCCCTACCTAACAGTATTGTTAGAGCACCTTCACCACGCAGATTGCAGCAGTTCAAGAAGGTGGCCCACCAATACCTTCTCAAGGGCAACTAAGGATGTGCAATAAATGCCGGTTTTGCGTCCGATACCCATATCCCAAGAATTAATTTTAAAAATCTCTTTCTGACATGGGCACATTCACACACCCTCTCACACACACTCTTGCGCTCACACACACACTTTCACACGTGCACTCTCACCCACACACTGTCTCTTAACTGAACACATTGGGGGAAAAACCCTTTTAAAATATTGCCCTGATATGAAACTTCCTTTCTCAGGTGTCCAAAGGTCTTGCCAAGCAGACTGAATTGAATGATTTTCTGCTGGATGTATCCAAGTAAGTGATTAGTATATCTGATTTGACAAATATATTGTTTGAGGCAATAATATATGACAAAGTAATATATCCTTATTATTGGTAGTCGGTGCAGCATGTTTTGAAAAGGTGATAAATCTGAATTTGGCAACTTTAGATTTAACTCCAAAATCAGGTAAAATAAACTATGGTTTTAGAAGGGAAAATGCCTGATAAATCCCTTTGGCTTCATTGATGACATTACAGATGAAGTTAATAGTGAAATTCCCAATGACATAGTTTATTTGTACTGTTAGAAATCTTTTGGATAAAATTTCACATGAAACTATTGGAATAGAGCATGGGATAGGATGAAAAGTTGGTTTAAAATAGGAAACTGAGCACTAATGAGAGGTGTATTAACAGAGTGGGATATATTGTTGCATGGAGCCCCCAGGACTTGAACATTTGTTTCTCATATTTGTCAAATTTGTTGATGACGCAAAAATAGGACTGTAGAAACAAACAGTGCTGCTAAGGATTAAAATTAATTTAATTCATTTAATCCTGACCAAAGAAAGTGCCGAGGATAAAATTAATGGAATTCAGTTAGCGCAGGGAGACTTAGTAAGGGAGCTGGGAGACAATGTAGTAAAGCAATTAAAACGTAATTAAATTATGGGATGACATATGTAAAGCGCTAGAACAATGCCTAGTGAGGTTATGTTATGGCTGTATAATACACTGGTCAGATCACACTTGGAGTTTAGGGTTCAGTCCAGTCCTGGGGTCACTATAAAAGCGACGTGCCAGGAAGAATGTAGGAGGAATGAGCTACAGGAAGGATTAGAAAAGCTCATCTCAAAATACCAGAGACATAATGGTTCAGTTATATAAAATACTAAATGGCTCAAATAAGGTTACGCCAGAATATTACTTCAAAGTAGCACAGACTAGTAGGAAATGAAGGGTGTTGAAAATGCACCTAGATGGTCGGCTAGAAAGTTATGGTACTAGACGGGTGGGGTTTGGTGCGTTTTATGGTCTTTTCTCTTCTAATCCTTTGTTGTTATGAAGCATTCACTGGTAAATTTTATGACATGGTGAGGGACATTTGACTTTGACCAGCCTGGCCAAGAATTGCAACTAAAGCTTAAGCAATCATCAAATGAGAAACATACAGTTCAACCTGAAAGCATCAGAAGACAAGATTGTAATCAAATTAAAGCTATTCTAAGGAAGAAAAATTATATATACAGAGGTTTTAACATCTTTTAAGTCTGGGATATTAAACTTGGGGAGATTCAATTGTCAAGTTTACTCTGGAACAACTTCTATATTGGATTTTGTAAACTTTTTGTTGGATTCATTGTAGTACAGATTTGACAGATTAAAGACTGATATTTTTCCAGTTGTTGAGAATAACCATAGATTATGGTTCGAACTAATAATTATTTGCCATATTGCATACAAGACAAAAAATATATTATAATCAATACAAAAAAAGCCTGCCTCATCATCTCCTCTCATTTATTTATTTATTGTATGCAAACTCGGTGTATAATTCCAGCCAGCTTGAGAACATTGTTAACACGAGCATGCAAAGCACATGGGCCACCAGATAGATTAGTTAGTGGGCACGATTCAACGACATGGAGCATGGTTTGTATTTGCCGCAAGGAAATTTGCTGTCGTCTCAAAGGCCCCATAGGTGAAGATTTGAAGTACTATCCCTGTCCAGTTCGAAAGCGATTGACTGTTGACGTGGCCAGTTGAATGCTGGTTGTCGGAGACGATATAGTGATTTACGTCTGCTGTCCACGCAAGCAAGTTGATAAGGAAAAGTCAAAGCAATCAGGATGGTTGATCCTGGATGTTTTGAAGACAGCTGTGCTGTTGGTGGATAGAACCACATGATACTTTATCTCACATGATGATACTTTAATTGTTGGACACTCTACAAAAGAGTTAGTGGGGTTAGATATGACCCCTAGAGTTAACCCCTAAAGTGTTAAAACTGTCCTTTTTTCTAAATGGCGTACGAGATTATATTCCTTACATACCACTTGGTTCTGTGCATGTAAATCAGATCCTTTTCATCACCAAGAACAAAGGTTAACATAGAGAATTTAGAAAGTAATCTGAAAGGTGAGGATGACCTTGCTTTAATTCATTCTTCTTTTCTTACAGAACTTACTTTGATAATATCGTGGCAATAGATTCCCTACTTGAACACATTATGGTGAGTACGTGGCTACGTTTTATTCAGTGTCTCCTGGAAGAATCCAGGTTTTAGGAAGAGATGTTAGACTTGAATGAGAATTTGATGGAATTAAAGTATGATTTACAGCCTTCTGCTTGTCATTCCTTGAGTCAAGCATACGCATTTGGTGCTTTGCTATCAGGATGATAGATGATTATTACTCTGGCACTCTGCTCCTATTGCAATTGTTAATGTTATCCATTCATGAGATGCATTGCACAGGAAGTAATACACGTGTAGCCTAAAGAGTTACACAAGTGCTTTTTGATATGTGATTACAATTGGAGATGTGATGGAAAAATAATTGTGGCTATGGAAATCTGTGTCAGTCGTGTTTAGTTTCAAATAGCAGAAAGTGATGGGTTGTGTTATATAATAAAAAAATTATTTTTGATAAATTTTGATGCTCATCAAAATATAGAATATGTATTGGGGAACAGAATGTTGTTTTAACATTCTGTAATCAGCGTCAGCATGAAACACTTCCAGATCAGATGTAGCATGGATGCAGAGTAAAACCCCCTCTACTCTACTGTGACAGTATGTCTTAACCTAACCTCAGAAGAACACATGCAAGTATTATGTTCAAACAACAACTATACACTGTAGGGAAATTTGGGTCTTTCCCAGAGATTCGTGGACCTGGACAATAGTTCAGACAAAGAAAGACACCCTTACGCGATAGGTTCGTTAATCAACGTGATTATTTAATGTTTTATAAAGGAGTACAAAAGCATAAAGCAATGCAATCAATACGTGAATTACTCTACCCGATTCCTACAATCAGGCACAAAGCAAAGCAATCAAGCAACACATACAACCTCTATAAAACATCAAGGGAGTCGTCTAGAACTAGGATGTCAATCACTGTGATAACAGGCGCGTCGTTCAGGGATGTGTCAAGTAATGTGTCGAGGTTCTTTGTCTTCTCATTAAGGTTTGTCTTTTTGTCAAAGTTCAGATGCAAAATATTGAAGTGCTCATTGTTCGAGGAGCTCATTCCACAGTAAATGTTCAACTGTTGCTTCTGCAACTGTTCACTGTTGGCGATTCTACTGTGTCCTATCTACATATGGGCCCCGATATTGGATTGGAGGCGGGATGGCAGCGGGGGGAGGAAGGGGGGGGTGGGTGGTGGTGAATGGGCGCACGGGTAACCCGACTAATTTTTTAAAATGTCCATTTCCCACATGATCTCAATTCAATTGGTGCCATTTAACGTGGCTTCTGGGTTTGCCGTCCAAAAGCTTGGGCAGCAGGCGGACTGCGCACCCGCATCACAGGCTGTCAGCTGGAGGAACTCTATTTCAAAGGCCATTGCTTCAATGGCTTTTCCTGGAGCAAACACCCACACACCACAATGGAGCAGCTCAGGGGCAAGGCTGCTCCAAGATTCAATGATGCCTCACTCCAGATGCTACCGAATGGGGTGAGAAGGAGGAGAGATGTGTTTTACCTGGCGGATGGGAGGAAGTGGCCTGCCGCTCCCACCAAGAAGGCCTTGCCTTTGAGTGGCGCCCCAATTCCATGTCCCCTTTTGCCATCATCCCTCCCCTGGGCCAGAGCCCCATCACTCCTACCACTCTGCTGGACAACAGTTTGGAGGACGTGTTTGGAGGACCAAGGTGGCAGAGGAAGTCACCAGCAGCAGCAACATCACCCGCACCTGGGTCCAGTGCAGGAAGCCCTTCAATGACCTAACTAGGTCCGCCAAAGTGAGTACTCTTATTGATTCTCCTACATTCCGTCTTCGACATCACTGCCCCCATCCCCCAACACATTCTGCACTGCCAACACTACTCTATCACATCACTCCTCACACCCACTTAAGGCTCATCCTCAACTTACCTGCACTTACTCACCTCCCCATTAGTCATCCCACCACTACCACTCAACCCAATCCTCATCCAATATCATCGTTCTGTCTCATACTCGCCCTCTGATGCATCTCTTTCATTGTCAGCCTCACCCAAACCAATGCATTCATCAGTTGGTCACTTCGCCATCACTCACACGTCTGTTCTTTCTCCCCTTCTAGGAGAAGATGTGGAGATGCCGGTGATGGACTGGGGTTGACAAATGTAAACAATCTTACAACAACAAGTTATAGTCCAACAATTTTATTTGAAATTCACAAGCTTTCGGAGGCTTCCTCCTTCGTCAGGTGAATGTCAGGAAATCCTTGAACCTTTCGCATTTATATTCAGAGAACAATACCTGGTGATTACAGATAATCATTCCGACTGCCCGTTGTCAAGGCAATCAAAGTGTTCAGACAGAGAGGTGTTACCTACAGGACCACCAAATATACAAACGGCCAGAACACAAAACAGAGAGAGAGAGGGAGAAACATCCAAAAGGAAGAGAAAGACAGAAAATGACCCGTTGAATTAAAAACAGATAACTTTTATTCGCTGGTGGGGTTACGTGAAGTGTGACATGAACCCAAGATCCCGGTTGAGGCCGTCCTCATGGGTACGGAACTTGGCTATCAATTTCTGCTCGACGATTTTGCATTGTCGTGTGTCTCGAAGGCCGCCTTGGAGTACGCTTACCCGAAGATCGGTGGCTGAATGTCCTTGACTGCTGAAGTGTTCCCCGACTGGGAGGGAACCCTCCTGTCTGGCGATTGTTGCGCGGTGTCCGTTCATCCGTTGTCGCAGTGTCTGCATGGTCTTGACAATGTACCATGCTCCGGGGCATCCTTTCTTGCAACATATGAGGTAGACAACGTTGGCCGAGTCACAGGAGTATGAACCATGTACCTGGTGGGTGGTGTCCTCTCGTGTGATGGTGGTATCTGTGTCGATGATCTGGCATGTCTTGCAGAGGTTGCCGTGGCAGGGTTGTGTGGTGTCGTGGATGCTGTTCTCCTAAAAGCTGGGTAATTTGCTGCGAACGATGGTCTGTTTGAGGTTGGGTGGCTGTTTAAAGGCGAGTAGTGGAGGTGTGAGGATGTCCTTAGCGAGGTGTTCGTCATCATCGATGACCTGTTGAAGGCTGCGGAGAACATGGCATAGTTTCTCCACTCCGGGGAAGTACTGGACGACGAAGGGTACGTCCCGTGTTAGTCTTCTGAGGAGGTCTATGCGATTTTTCACTGTGGCCCGTCGGAACTGTCGATCGACGAGTCGAGCGTCATATCCCGTTCTTACGAGGGCGTCTGTAGGTGTCCATCGCGTTCCTCCTCGTCTGAGTAGATCCTGTGTATTCGCAGGGCCTGTCCATAGAGGATGGCCTCTTTGACGTGGTTAGGGTGGAAGCTGGAAAAGTGGAGCATCGTGAGGTTGTCCGTGGGCTTGCGGTAGAGTGAGAGTCTTTGATGGAGATTCGTGTGTCCAAGAAAGAAACCGATTCTGAGGAGTAGTCCATGGTGAGCTTGATGGTGGGATGGAACTTGTTGATGTTATCGTGTAGTCTCTTTAGTGATTCTTCGCCGTGGGTCCATAGAAAGAAAATGTCGTCGATGTATCTGGTGTATAGCGTTGGTTGGAGGTCCTGTGCAGTGAAGAAGTCCTGCTCGAACTTGTGCATGAAAATTTTGGCGTATTGGGGTGCGAATTTGGTCCCCATGGCTGTTCCGTGTGTTTGAGTAAAGAACTGGTTATTGAAGGTGAAGATATTGTGATCCAGGATGAAGCGGATGAGTTGTAGGATGGCGTCTGGAGATTGGCTGTTGTTGGTGTTGAGTATTGATGCTGTTGCAGTGATGCCGTCATCGTGGGGGATACTGGTGTAGAGTGCCGAGACGTCCATCGTGGTGAGAAGTGTTCCTGGTTCAACTGGTCCGTGGGTACTGAGTTTTTGTAGGAAGTCTGTAGTGTCGCGACAGAAGCTGGGGGTTCCCTGTACGATGGGTTTCAGGATGCCCTCGACGTATCCAGAGGTTCTCACACAGGGTTCCGTTGCCTGATACGATAGGACGTCCGGGTGTGTTGGCTTTGTGTATCTTTGGGAGGCAGTAGAAGTCTCCCACGCGGGGAGTATATGGGATGAGAGCACGTAGGATGCTTTGAAGGTCTGGATCGAAGGTCTTGATCAGTTTGTTGAGCTGGTGGGTGTGTTCTTTGGTCGGATCTGCGGGTAACCGTCTGTAGTGTTCCTGGTTGTCCAGTTGTTGGTATGCTTCTTTGCTATAGTCCATTCTGTTCTGTATGACGATGGCCTGGAGCATGGTACATTGGCGAGACCATGCAGACACTGCGACAACGGATGAACGGACACCGCACAACAATCGCCAGACAGGAGGGTTCCCTCCCAGTCGGGGAACACTTCAGCAGTCAAGGACATTCAGCCACCGATCTTCGGGTAAGCGTACTCCAAGGCGGCCTTCGAGACACACAACAATGCAAAATCGTCGAGCAGAAATTGATAGCCAAGTTCCGCACCCATGAGGACGGCCTCAACCGGGATCTTGGGTTCATGTCACGCTACACGTAAACCCACCAGCGAATAAAAGTTATCTGTTTTTAATTCAACTGGTCATTTTCTGTCTTTCTCTTCCTTTTGGATGTTTCTCCCTCTCTCTGTTTTGTAAACAATTTTACAACACCAAGTTATAGTCCAACGATTTTTATTTTAGACTATAACTTGGTGTTGTAAAATTGTTTACAATTGTCAACCCCAGTCCATCACCGGCATCTCCACATCTCTGTTTTGTGTTCTGGCCGTTTGCATATTCGGAGGTCCTGTAGGTAACACCTCTCTGTCTGAACACTTTGGTTGCCTTGACAACGGGCAGTTGGAATGATTATCTGTAATCACCAGGTATTGTTCTCTGAATATAAATGCGAAAGGTTCAAGGATTTCCTGACATTCACCTGACGAAGGAGGAAGCCTCCGAAAGCTTGTGATTTTCAAATAAAATTGTTGGACTATAACTTGGTGTTGTAAGATTGTTTACACTTCTAGGAGAAGAGAGCGCAAAATGCACGGGAGAGGGAGAGGACTAGAGAGGGGGGCCACAACAAATCGTCGTCCTTACAGATGCGGAGCAGGTGGCGCTGGAGATTAGCCGAACCCTCGAGTGCCTGTCCGTCGGGGACGCCGAGACTGGCAACCCACAAACGCCTAATGACACAACTTTAACATTCATCACACACAATATGAATTAATGTTAACATGCCTTGCCATCTTCAGCACCTCAGTATGCTCATCGCAACATGACACATCTGTGATCATGCGTAATATTGCCTTCTGTTCTCTTACAGGGCCTTCAGCGACCGCTGTGACAGTAGAGGGTGATTCCTCAGATGACCTGCCGGCCTCTGAGGGTGCACAGTCACATCTTAGCGAGCCATCCACCAGCGCAGATACTCACACCTCGGTGGGTCCTAGTCCTCAGTTAGTTGGGTTGGCACCTGATGAATCACCACACACATGAGCACGAGTAGACACTGGTAGCAGGGGCAGCTGCGGAGAGTCCGCATCCGTGGGAGCACTCCTCTCCAGGCTCTGCTCAGCTGGACGCAGATGCGGAGCCCTGGGGGCCATCCTTTAAAAGGAGAATGATCAAGGAACAGCAGCACACTTGCGAGGTACTGGAACAGGTGCCACGCGCACTCTCCACAATAGTGCAGAGGATGGAGGAGTCCAACTCCTGCATGAGTGGAATGGTGGCACAGGTACAGGAGGGGATCTCTGAGGTAGTGTCACAGGGAAGTGGAAGAAATGCTAGTAGGTGAGCACTTTGGTGACAGTGACCATAATTCGGTGAGATTTAAGGTGGTCATGGAAAAGGACAGGGAGGGGCCGGAAATAAAGGTTCTAAATTGGGGGAAGGCCGATTTTAATAGGATAAGGCAGGATCTGGCCAAAATGGACTGGGATCAGCTGCTTGTAGGAAAATCCGCATCGGAGCAATGGGAGTCTTTCAGAAGGGAGATTGAGACCATACAATGGCAACATGTTCCCGTAAAGGTCAAGGGTGGTTCCAAGAACTCCAGGGAACCTTGGATGTCAGGGGATATACGAGAATGGATTAGGAAAAAAAGGAGGGCTTTTGGCAGATACAAAAGGCTAAAGACGGAGGAAGTCCTAGAGGAGTACAAAAAGTGCAGGGGGATACTTAAAAAAGAAATTAGGAGATCAAGGAGGGGCCATGAAATAACACTGGCGAGCAAAATAAAGGAAAATCCTAAGATGTTTTATAAGTATATTAAGGGTAAGAGGATGACTAGGGAAAAAATAGGGCCCATTAGGGACAAAAATGGCAATCTGTGTGTGGAGCCGGCAGATGTAGGAGGGGTTCTAAATGAATTTTTTGCATCTGTTTTCACTATGGAGAAGGACGATGTAGACATAGAAATACGGCAGGGGGACTGTGATATACTCGAACATATTAACATCGAGCGGGAGGAGGTATTGGCGGTTTTAGCAGGCCTAAAAATGGATAAATCCCCAGGCCCGGACGAAATGTATCCCAGGCTACTGTGTGAGGCAAAGGAGGAGATTGCGGGGGCTCTGACACATATATTCAGAACCTCTCTGGCCACAGGGGATGTGCCAGAGGACTGGAGAACCGCTAATGTAGTACCATTATTCAAGAAGGGGAGTAGGGAAAAACCGGGGAACTACAGGCCAGTGAGCCTAACATCAGTGGTAGGAAAATTATTGGAAAAAATTCTGAAGGACAAAATTAGTCTCCACTTGGAGAAGCAAGGATTAATCAGGGATAGTCAACATGGCTTTGTCAAGGGAAGATCATGTCTGACTAATTTGATTGAATTTTTTGAGGGGGTGACTAGGCGTGTGGATGAGGGTAACGCAGTGGATGTGGTATACATGGATTTCAGTAAGGCCTTCGATAAAGTCCCCCACAGGAGACTGGTCAAGAAGGTACGAGCCCATGGAATCCAGGGTGCCTTGGCACTTTGGATACAAAACTGGCTTAGTGGCAGAAGGCAGAGGGTGATGGTCGAAGGTTGTTTTTGTGACTGGAAGCCTGTGGCCAGTGGGGTACCACAGGGATCGGTGCTGGGTCCCTTGCTGTTTGTGGTCTACATTAATGACTTGGATATGAATGTAAAAGGTATGATCAGTAAGTTCGCTGATGATACAAAAATTGGTAGGGTGGTAAATAGCGAGGACGACAGCCTCAGACTGCAGGACGATATAGATGGGTTGGTCAGATGGGCGGAACAGTGGCAAATGGAATTTAACCCGGAAAAGTGCGAGGTGATGCACTTTGGAGGGACTAACAAGGCAAGGGAATACACAATGAATGGGAGGACCCTAGGCAAGACAGAGGGTCAGAGGGATCTTGGTGTGCAAGTTCACAGATCCCTGAAGGCGGCGGAACAGGTAGATAAGGTGGTAAAGAAGGCATATGGGATACTTGCCTTTATTAGCCGAGGCATAGAATATAAGAGCAAGGAGGTTATGATGGAGCTGTATAAAACACTGGTTAGGCCACAGCTGGAGTACTGTGTGCAGTTCTGGTCGCCACACTACAGGAAGGATGTGATCGCTTTGGAGAGGATGCAGAGGAGATTCACCAGTATGTTACCAGGGCTGGAGCGCTTCAGCTATGAAGAGAGACTGGGAAGATTGGGTTTGTTTTCCTTGGAGCAGAGGAGGCTGAGGGGGGACACGATTGAGGTGTACAAAATTATGAGGGGCACAGATAGGATGGATACTAAGGAGCTTTTTCCCTTCGTTGAGGGTTCTATAACAAGGGGGCATAGATTCAAGGTAAAAGGCGGGAGGTTTAGAGGGGATTTGAGAAAGAACTTTTTCACCCAGAGGGTGGTTGGAGTCTGGAACTCACTGCCTGAAAGGGTTGTGGAGGCAGGAACCCTCACAACATTCAAGAAGCATTTGGATGAGCACTTGAAATGCCATAGCATACAAGGCTACGGACCAAATGCTGGAATATGGGATTAGAGTAGACAGGGCTGATGGCCGGCGCGGACACGATGGGTCGAAGGGCCTCTATCCGTGCTGTATAACTCTATGACTATGACTCTATGGATGTGAGCAACTCTCTGAGATACTGTCAAAGGTAAGTGAGGGAATGTCTGCGATGGAGAGAAGGCTAGCCTCCATTGAGCTTCAAGCATGGCTCACAAATCAGTCGATTCAGGCCCTGACAATGGCCTCAGGCTGAACAACACTGGCACTGGCCTTACAAGGCATCACACACGTCCTCCAAACTGTTGTCCAGCAGAGCGGTAGGAGTGATGTGGCCCTGGCCCAGGGGAGGGATGGTGGCAAAAGGGGACATGCAAGTGGGGACGCCACTCAAAGCGCTCCCACGTCTCACCCGTTGCTCCCCTCTCAACCAGTACCTGCAATGCTGCCTCCTTTCCAGATGGCCAAGTCTGCCCCTGCACATGTGCAAGTGGGAGCAGTCTTTGGAAGGGCCCTCACATGCTCCAAAACCCCGAGCGCATAGGCCCAAAGCATCTAAGCAGTCAGGGCATGAACATGAACAACCTGCCAATACCTCTGCTGCAGCTACAGGAGATGCACCACGTAGAAGTAGTTGGAAGAGAAAGGCAAAGGTTTTGTGAGCACAAAGGGTATGCACAAGTGTTTGACAGACTGTCACGCTTTTCATTTAAATTTAGTTTTTGTTAAAGTGACATTAAATTTTATGATGGTCACCACTGCTGCCACGTCGTGCTCATTCTTGACTGGCATTTGTGATGGGGGCCCATTCATGAGGTTCACCATGAACGGCGACACTTGATGTTACTTGGGTCACTTTACAGTGGGTATATGTGTCGTTGCAGGATTGTTTTGCGCAGGGAGGGGTGGGCGGCCTGGTGTGGGCGCTGCTGTCCAGGTGGTGTGACGACTGGACTGTTCACACTTTCTGATGTTAGGAGAACCATTCACATATCAGTGACTCCCTGGCCTCACAAGCAGCCAGGTGAGCCACTGCTCTGCCCTCCTCCACCTCCGCTTCCTCCTCCTCCATGTGGGTGGCAGATGTCGATGGGGCCTCCTCAAGCGGCACCCCTCTCTGTTGTTGCCCTCTGTGCTCTTGTGCAGGTGCCTGTGGCACAACACTGTGTTGTGGAGCTCCATGCGGCAGACGTGCACGCCGTGCCTGGCGAGGCTGGTGATGTTGCTTGTCCTCATATGTAGTGGTGAATGCAGCCATGGTGCCCCCCCATCCTGATGGTGTGAGTTTGAGGGGATCCAAAAAGTTGTTAAACATGTGTGAACAGAAGAATTGAGAGTGGAAAGTAAGAATTTTCAGTGAAAACACAAAGATCTTGCAGCCAAAAGTTTGTGTGAAAGAACTGAGTGCCCTGCAGCAGGAACTCACCTTTTCTCCCCATCCGTCAAACAAGCATTTTAATGTCCCACTGGCTGAAACACATCTGGTAGAACACGGAGTGTTTCCCACAACATGGGAAACATGCTGGGGGATGTTTCAAAATCGGACCCCTGCCTTAATGTGGACAAAATTAAGTCCTTTAAGTATCTAAATAAGTGATTTAACTATCGTCCCTCTGGCTTTAATTGCCGGTGGGACATCTGCACTTGGGAGGCGCGCGTGCACCCAGACGCGTCAATGGGGAACCCAGAAGTCGGCGGGTTGGAGCCGGGATCCGAACCCGCTCGGGATTTCCGCAATTTTCGGAGCCCCCAACGCACCCGAGTTTCCCTGGAAAATTGAGCCCCTGGTTTTTAGCTGACCGGGTTTGCTCCAAGTTACAAGAAGTTCCAGTTTGGCCACTCACCCATGGTTGCATTAATGATGGATGGTTGTTGGACCACTCAAGAACCGTATGAATCCACTGTATCTTCTTCTCCATGTGAATCCAGGTGTATATACGAGCTCCTTTGTTTTGAGAACCAGGTTGTTGTTGAGCATCAAAGATGTCCTGAACACCGATGTTACAAGCTGGATAGCCGAGTGGTGAAGGATAGAATACTAGAGCCCAGTCATCAGTTGCTTCCAAGCCTTTATTCACAGAACTCTACATTACACCCACACCACACCCTAGATAAGCGCTTCTATGTGGATACAAGAGACCCCCAATAGATACACACCACCTCAATACAATTAACTCTAATTGATATAAATCACATGGATACAATTAACATCCAACGTCGGTAGAACCTTCTGGAAGCTTCTCTGCAGCTGTCGTCTTCCAGATCATGCTGGTTCTTCACATGGTGACGTGTGTAATATGAGGAAATCAACTGCTGCCTGTAACACTAAACGGATAGTACTGGAGAAATTCATGCAAGATGTGAAGGGCTTCATTGTAAAGGCTGAGATCAAAACTGTTCTTATCCTTTTGGAAAAGGGCGTAGTGTACAGCCTTGATGGTGGCTTTCTGTGTGACCTTTCCAACCACTTCAATTAAGTTGTATGTCCTTTGCATTTACGGTGAGAACCAGAGACTGGTTCAAACTCTCTCGAAGCTTCTGGAAGGCGACAAAAGCTTCTGTCTTTCGTGCTTATCAGTTGTTATTGAAAATTGCAGCTTGTTGATGTTTCTGTACTCTGCAGCTTTTGCAGTTTTAAACAGATGTCCAAATGTCCAGTTTAAACTAACTGCACTTTGCTGTCTTTGCAGTTGTGAATTTATACAGTCCAAATGCCCAAAGGTGATGTCAAGGGCAAGTTAACCCTTGCTTTCACATGTACTATCCTTAAAGGGACTAATTAACCCTTTACTTTGAGTTGTCCAGTAGATCTTCCGTGCACATCACTGTCCAAATGTAATGTCAATGGACGAGTTAACCCTTGCTTTCAAATGTACTGTCCATGTGAATATCCAAATCCTTAAAGGAACTAGTTAATCCTTTCCGTTGAATTGTCCAGCAGTTCAAAAGAGTAAAATGGGGTCTGACCCAACGTCCAAAAACCTTACAGTCCCTCCTCAAGTGGATCTGACTAATCTTTTGACCGATCCACTTCATACACCTTGAGCATTGTCTGTGGTTGTTAAATTTACCTCATCATTGGGTCATGTTCCTGTGTAGGACAGGTTTGCTGTGACATACGCAAAAAGAATATTTCTTTGCTATACTTTCAGATTAAACGTTGCATTACACGTAAGCAGATTATCATAACAAACATTAGTATACATTATGTACATATTAAAGCCATATTAATCATTCTAACCCATGGGTGTTGACCAACATTATATTCTGTCTCCCACCACTCATGAGCACCTAGTTTATCTCTTTTTTAATGTTTTCATTGTTTTGCTGCATTTTTACAAGGTGCTTCTGTGAAGTCTTAGTATGTTCAATGATGGATTTAAGACTCAAGGATAATGGGGGTATTGAATGTCCAAACTGGATCACGGCTTTCAGGGCCTCATGCTGCATTGATATATTAACTTGAATCGTGGTGATATCGTGGGTCACCACAGGTACCAGCACGCTATGACCTATCTTGGTCAATTCCGTCGGCACGAAAAGTTGGGAATTCAATGGGCAATTTTGGTCACCATCCTCACGTGTGAATTTTGTGGTAGTCACACAATATTCTCCTCGTCCTAGGTAAACACTTTACACCTGGTGGGCATCCCATGTCTGCAGTTGCTCTTCTCAAGGGCAATTAGGGATGGGCAATAAATGCTGGCCTCGCCAGCAACGCCCACACCCCATGAATGAATTTTTTAAAAAGTTGCACTGTACACAAAGGAGACTGGCCATCCAGGGTAAACCCACAGGCAGATATGCCTGGGGTTGTGCTATCACACCTACAATCCAGGCTTCCATGTGACTTTTTCATAATCTGTTCGTGAAAGCGTATAAATTCTTTATGTACATCCCCTTCAATAGTCGATGGATTCTACCTTAAACACTCCCCATTTATCCTATTCTATTAACCGTGGTGACCACATAACCACCGGTACCAACCCACTCTCCGTTTTTATTGTCTGCATTTACTTTACATGGTGGCTGGGCATAATAGGATGACCAGGTGGTTGTAACACTGTTCCAGACAACATGAATCAAGGGTCCTTGAATGTCTGAGGGCCAAGCCTCATCCAGATTCCTGCCTGACAAAATCCTCAATCTATTGTGCTACCAATTGTTGATAAAATTTTTCGTATTTTGGGTCACATAGCCCTGGGGTCATGTGTACGGCACTAAGATTAAATACCACTGGTACATTTTCGTATCATACTTATATAGTGCCTCGTGGGTGTGAGTTACTACCAGACAGTTTTTGGGGCCTGGTTTTTGTGGGGGACACAATTTTGGGATTTCTTCTTGTTTAGTTTCATCCTTTTTAGTGGAGGTTTCAGTGGAGTTTTCCACTTTTCTCTGGAAAAGTATCCATCCCTCTCTTGTACTCTCTTGTCGCCCCTGATGAATGGTATTACAAAAATAGTCCCTCGTACCTTTTATGAAATGCTGGCCAATTTAGATCCCCTTCTATGTTGCCCTCCTCATCGGGGGTGGAGTCTGTGGAGTAGGGTACCCTTTAATTTAGGCAAGAATGAAATTTTAAAAACATTCACCATTACAATCAAGGCAGAATATACATTTTATATTGCATGTTGTTACTGCTAACCATTATGACATAATAAGCCATGGAATTATCATGGCAAACTTTTGCTATTAATCCAAAACATGTTGGTTACTAGTGTGTCCGGTTGACTTTATATGTAGACTTGAGGTATAAATGTCAGTAAATCAAGAACAAACTAGCCAATAATGAAACGCTGAGGATGAACAAAGAGATAAGGGCAAAATTGAAACTGAAGAGAAAAACATACACTAAGTACATTGACAAGAAAGAAGAGGATGACAAAAGGGAATACAAAGAGGTTAGGAAAGAAGTAAAAAAACTATTAGGAAGGGAGAGAGGAACTAAGAAATTAAATTATCAAGGAATATATAAAGAAGTAGTAAAATATTCTACAGGCACATAAATAACAAAAGGAAAATTAAGGTAGGGATAGGGCCACTGAGGGATGCATAAGATAAACTCATAGGTAATGACAGTGAAATTGCAGAAATACTGAATAATTACTTTACTTCAGTATTTACCAGGGAGACTAACATGTTGTAGTCTCCATATTACAAAAAGGATAAAGGACTGGTAAAGTGCAAAAACTATTTACTAGGATGATACCAGAACTGAGGGGTTATAACTATCAGGAAAGACTGGGTCTTTTTTCTCTAGAGGGACCTCGAGGTTTGATAGGGTAGGCGGAGAGAAGATGTTGCCACTTGTGGGGGAGTCCAAAACTAGGGGCCATAAATATAAGATAGTCAATAATAAATCCAATAAGGAACTAAGGAGAAACTTCTTTATTCAGAGAGTGGTTAGAATATGGAACCTGTTACCACATGGTGTTTGTTGAGGCGAATCACACAGATACATTTAAGGGGAAGCTAAATAAGTACATGAGGGAGAAAAGAATAGAAGGATATGATAGGATGAGATGAAGTAAGGTGGGAGAGGGCTCGTGTGGAGCATAAACACTGGCATAGACCTGTTGGGCCGAATGGTCTGTTTCTGTGCTGTAAATACTATGTAATAATTGAGCACTGTTCTGTACTATTGTGCACTATGTTCCTCCCCACAACTCAATGCCAGTAACATTACATAAACTACACCCAGAGATTCTGGGATTCTGCAAATGTAGGATCTTTAACAGAATATCATCCACCCTATCGAAATTAACTGCTTTTGCTGATCACTCAAAATAATTTTGGAACACTGAATTAAATCCCTGCCCCTGCCCAAAAAAAATCTCTTGGCCAAAACTAAGAATGGGGTATGTTGGGGGATTTGGAACTTTTGACTGACATTTTTAGAACTGAGGCACACATTACTGCCGTTTATTAATTTATAATTATGGCTGTTTATTACAACAAAAACTTAAATTTGTATAGCATCTTTAACTTAGATAAAGCTTCCCAAGGCACTTCACAGAGCATAGTCAGACAGAAATGGACATCGTTAATTGATGTGCATGCATAAATAAATGCAGATTATTAATTTTTAATGATGGCAGTTTATTTCTAGTATTGATGTGTTTGTTAATGTATAGCATTGCACACGTTACTACAGCTTATTGATTTCTAATTTCAACGGTTTATTACTTTTTAGTATTGATGCACACGTTACTACAGTTTATTTTTGATACAGACATATTAAAGTTTATTAATTTCTGGTATTGATGCATGCATGTTGCTGAGGTTTATCTTCCCACCCTCGCACTGTCACCTTGGGATTCCCTCAAGGATCCATCCTTGGCCCCCTCCTTTTCATCTTTTATGTGCTGCTCCTTGGCAACATCATCTGCAGACATGGGGTCAGCTTCCACATGTACACTGATGACACCCAACTCTACCTCTCCATCACCCCTCTCAACTCCCCCATTGCCTTTACGCTATCAGACTGCTTGTCCGACCTCCAGTCTTGGATAAGCTGTAAATTCCTTCAGCTGTAGCATCTCCACTGGGTGGAGGGTGTAATTGCAGCATGACAAGTTTACATCGGCACTTTCCAGGAATTTATAATGGGAAAAGTTGATGGGAAGTGTACGCAAACACAATATTTTTAATATTATTATGGGTTGCTCATATGTTACTTCAGTTTATTAATTTCTGATGTTGATACATGTTACTGCATTTTATTAATTTCTTTCTGTGGGACCTGGGGCAGTTTATAAAAAACGTAGTTACAGCCAACAGAATCTCACCGTTGACACCCCACTGATGGAGAACTATATGAAAAATCAATGCTACCAGATTACGTTGCCTATCGGATTGATGATGAGAAATATCATGGTAATGGCCTGATTGTTATTTAAAATAAAATATGAAATGTAGATACATTTTTAAATATTGTGCTTCATTTTGCAAACACTTGATACAGGGTTCTACTGTTCTTTGCTGCGAAATCCCAGAAGCCCTAATTATCCCTGCGATTTGTTCCTCACTATATTGCTTGGGGCCTATTGTCATTTGACTACCATCTCAGCCATTCTCAACTTCAAAACAGTTATTGAATCTTTGTATTCTGAAACCATGTTTTCATCTGCTGTTGATCATCTTTTAAATTATTTTCCCAGATAAATGCAAAAAGCTTGGTGAATGCAGATCGTTGTGCGCTCTTTCAGGTTGACCACAACAACAAGGAGTTGTATTCAGACTTGTTTGACATCGGTGAAGAGAAGGAAGGAAAACCAGTCTTCAAGAAAACCAAAGAGATTAGGTACCAAGTAGCTGCACTGAACGCAACCTAGACTCTGCATCGAAAAAATAATTACAAAAATAGGGAGGGAAAAGTTAAATGTAATAGTGAAGAATAACTTAATTTTATGCTTTGAACTAATCCGTATCTTTTTTGTACATTGAGAGAATCTCTGTTATCTAATTGAAAGTTCTATAATAATGAGGACTTTGCTTTGCAATTATGCTGTGTGATGTTAGCATATAAATGCTTAATGTGTGTGTCTAAAATTCCTTTATCTTCTATTCAAAGAGGAGTTCACGCATTTATTTAAAATGATTAACACAACCATTAAGATAGCAGTGAAAGGAATTTTATGTCAACATGTTAAATATTTGTATATCAGCATCACACAGAATAATTACATGGTGTGTGTTTTAACAACTAAAGAACATTGGACAAGATGTCTCTCTTTCTGTTTAGCGATATCCAAGAGTTGTCAGGAACTGGCGTCAAAGTTTCCAGGATATCCTGATACTGGTTTGTGAGGCAGGCCATGAATGTTCTTATCCTTTGGAATGTAGCTTGGTACACTGAACTAAAATACTTCCTATTGCTCAAAATCCATCAGAGTTATTAGAACAATTGATATCCGCTGATTCGCTGCTTTGTTGGTTTATTGTCTTCTAAACACAGAAGAAAAGTGCCAAACCAACTAACTCTTTTCTGCTGCTTAGGTTTTCTATTGAAAAAGGAATAGCTGGGCAGGTAGCACGAACAGGAGAAGTTCTTAATATTCCTGATGCCTATGCAGACCCTCGCTTCAACAGGTAATTTATGTGCAAAGCACTTTGAATGATTACTTTAACACGTGAACTGATTTTTGAGACCATATATGAACCAAATATATTACTACTTTTTTGAATAAGTAATGATGTACAATAAAACAGTGCAGCTATGTGCTTTCTCACAATGTAACAAACATCTCTCAAAGATGTATATCTTATGTTTGACGTAATTTATAAATGCAAATTATTTACACTTAATTGAGTCTTAATGCAAATTATTTACACTTATTGTTATGTTTCATGGATGTTTCCATACAATTAAATTAATTATAAGTGGAAAGAGAAACATTGCACAGCAAAGTCATTCCTGAGTAGCTCAGCCGTACAGACCAGGAAGGTTCCAAGTTTAATCCCCAGTTGGTTCTGCGTTAGCTGGGGTTGGTGTTTGGGTTGTCACAATTGACTAATAAGGGATATGGGCCAAAGGCAGGTATATGGAGTTAGATCACAGATCAGCCATGATCTTATCATGGTGGAGCAGGCACGAGGGGCTGAATGGCCTACTCCTGTTCCTATGTTCCTAACAGTGTATTTTGACAGCATAGCCAATCAAACTGAGTCACCACAAACACCATTTGCTGGAATTGTACCACCATCACAATGTCTTTGGTGTTGATCAAAGCTCTATACTGGACTAACTCTCGAATTTTATTTCCATCTTCCAGCTATGTTTAACAACTTTGTCATTCACAGAGCACACCTCTGTATTCTGGGAATGCAGCTCACTGAATCAGGCGAGTAGGTCTGACCACCAGATTTGTAAGACATTTTTTTCTAACTTTTTGGAGGCCTCATACAGCGGATATGTGAGCCTCATTTCAACTCTTAATTTTAGGCAGTTGTATTTAAATTGATCACATGCTGAAATTAGAGGAAAGCACAGGTCCAGGAAAGTGAGGATGTGACTGTCAGTCAACAGGGTAGAGGGAACCTAGGGGAGATAGAGAGGGAAGTCCCACAGACACTGGTCCTGTCCAACAGTTACAATGTACTTGCTACCTGTGAGGATAAGGAGAAAGACTGCGGGGAGGACAGCTACAATGCTGACCTAGGCATCATGGAGCAGAGGGTTGTTCAAAGGGAGAGCAGCAGAATAGAAACGTGGTAGTTAAACAGGATTCAATAATTAGGGGGATAGATAGCATCCTCTACAGCCACGATCGAGAGTCCCGAAGGGTGAGTTGCCTACTGGGTGCAAGGATAAGGGATATCCCGTTGCGGCTGGAAAGAAATTTGGAAAGGAAGGGGAAGATCCAGTTGTCGTGGTCCTTGTCGAGATGAACGACATAGGAAAGAACAGGGAGGAGGTCGTGCTGAGGCTATCAGGAGATAGGAGCTAAATGAAAAGCCAGGACCTCGAGGGTAATAATCTCTACCCGAGCCATGTGCAAATTGGCATAGGGACAAACAAATTGGGAAAGTTAAGACGTGGCTATTGGATTGGTGTGGAACGAGGGGTCCCATTTCATGGGACACTGGCACCAGTGCTGAGACGGGCTCCACCTGAACTGGGTTGGGACCAAGATCCTAGCTGAAAGGATAAATAGGGCTGTAGACAGGACTTTAAATCAATAAAGTGGCTCGGGCAGAAATAAAAATAAAATTAGCCAAAAGATTAAAAATAAGGGATGAGAAAGAAGTCCAGGTCATCAATAGTGTTAAAGGTAATATAAATACTTCAGGCTCAAACAAATATGGGTAATAACAAAATAATTGATAAAAATACCACAGAAGTGATTAAAAAAAAACAAGGCGTGTGATGTTAAAATGTGTGTTTAAAAACTCCATAAGGGCAGGACAGGGTCTGTTGCCCACTTAAAAGTTCTATACACTAATGCACGTAATGGCCATCACTGAGACCTGGCTACAAGCTGGGCATGACTGGGAGATAAATATTCCAGATTTTAAGGTCTTTAGAAAGGACAGGGAAATTGGAAAAGGAGGAGGAGTAGCAATATTGATAAGGGACACCATTACAGCATTAGAAAGAAGGGATATCAGTAAGGGTGAGCAGGTAGTAGAAACACTATGGGTAGAAGTGAGGAATAGAAAAGGATGCAAGACTTTGATGGGAGTTGTTTATAGACCTCCAGATAGCAGCAATAAAGTAGCGGGATGCATCAACGTGGTTATCAGAGAAGCTTGTTGCAAAAGCAGAGTAGTTCATAATGGGAGACTTCAATTTTCACAGACTGGGGAAAGCAGAACAGCTCGAGTCCCAAAGGCAATGAATTTCTTGAGTGTATTCGGGACAATATATTCTCAAGAGAACAGGGCATCTTAGATTATTGACTAATTCAGGCTCATTATGAAATCTAATGGTAAGGGAACACAGAGCTAACAGTGCCCATACTATGATAGAATTCAGTATTAGGTTTGAGATGGAAAAGGGTGAGTCACAAACCAAGATTTTAAATTTAGGTAAGGCTGACTTTGAAGGGATGAGGCAGGAATTGACCACAATAGACTGGGCAGAACTATTAACGAATAAAACTACGGATGAACAGTGGGAGGTGTTCAAAAAAGTATTTGGTCGAATATAAGACCTGCTCGTACCCCTAAAGGGCAAGAGCTCTATGTGTGTAATTAAACAACCTTGGTCAACAAGGGAAGCGAGAGATAGTATAAAGCTAAAAGAAAGAGTCATACAAAGGCAAAGAACAGTAGAGATCCCACGGACTGAGAGAGATAGAAAGAACAGCAAAGGGATACAAAGAAAGTGGTAAGAGCTGCAAAAAGGGAATACGAGAAAATGCTTGCGAGGGATATGAAGGACAACACTAAAGGTTTTTACAAATATATTAAGAGAAAGAGGGTGGTTAAGAGTAATGTGGTCCCCTTAATGACAGACGCAAGTGATATTGTAAGTGGAAATCAGGAAATGGCAGACTTACTAGATAGCTACTTTGTATCGGTCTTCACAGTAGAAGATGTGAATAAAATACCAGAGATACAAGGAAAAATAGAAATAAGTCAAGGGGAGGAACTAACTAGATTCAATATAAGTTTTTAAAAATGGTGATGGAGAAACTAATGAGATTAAAGATAGACAGATCTCCAGGACCCAATGGCTTCCACCCCAGGGTGTTTTTAAAAAAAAGTAGGTGAGGACATTGTTGATGCAATAGTCATGATCTTTCAAAACTCAAAAGCAAAATCCTGTGGATGCTGGAATCTGAAATAAAAACAGAAAATGCTGGAAAAACTGAGCAAGTCGGGCAGCATCTGTGAAGAAACAGAGTTAACGTTTCAGTTCGATAACCCTTCATCAGAACTGGAAGAAGTTGAAGATTGAACAGTTTTTAAGCAAGTACAGAGCTAGGGAAAGCGGGGGGAGGAAAGAACAAAAGGGAAGGTCTCTGATAGGGTGGAGGGCAGGAGTGATTAAATGACAAAAGGGATGATGGTACAAGGCAAGGAGAGTGGTAATGGGACAAGTAAAGAAACAAAAGATGGGGCTAGAGAAGCTGTAAATGGCAACAGCAGAACCATTAACAGCACTTGCTGAAAAAATGGGAGCAGTGGTTATGATCTAAAGTTATTGAAACTTTCAAGTCTCTTGAAGTCTTTCAAAATTCTCTTGAATCAGGAATTGTCCCCTTGGATTGGAAAACTGCCAATTATTTAAGAAGGGTAGGAGAGATAAACTAGGAAATAATAGGCCTATTAGTCTAACGTCAGTTTTGGGGAAGTTACTAGAATCTGTTATCAGGGAAAGAGTGAACTCAGCATTTGGACAAATATGAGCTGATCAAAGAGCCAACATGGATATGTAACAGGTAAGTCATGTCTAACAAACCTAGTTGAAATTTTGAGGAGGTAACAAACATGGTAGATAAGGGAGCATCTATGGATGTAGAATCAGAAAATGTACGGCACAGAAGGAGGGCATTTGGCCCATCCTGTCTGTGCCGGCTGCGAAACGTGCCACCCAGCCTAATCCCACATTTGGTCCGTAGCCCTGCAGGTCACGGCTCTTCAGGTGCACATCCAGGTATTTTTTTAATGAGTTGAGGGTTTCTGCCTCTACCACCCTCTCAGGCAGTGAGTTCCAGACCCCCACCACCCTCTGGGTGAAAACATTTTCCTAATTTCCGCTCTAATCCTTCTACCAATCACTTTAAATCTATGTCCCCTGGTTTATTGACCCCTCCACTAAGGGAAATAGGTCCTTCCTATTCACTCTATCTAGGCCCCTCATAATTTTGTACACCTCAATCAAATCACCCCTCAGCCTCCTCTGTTCCAAGGAAAACAATCCCAGCCTATCCAATCTGTCATCATAGCTAAAATTCTCCAGTCCTGGCAACATCCTCGTAAATCTCCTCTGTACCCTCTCCAGTGCAAATACATCCTTCCTGTAATGTGGGTGACCAGAACTCTGCGCAGTACTCAAGCTGTGGCCTAACTAGTGTTTTATACAGTTCCAGCATAACATTCCAGCTTTTATATTCTATGCTATTTGATGTTATTTATACGGACTTCCAGGAGACAGTCGACGAGGTTCCACATAAGAAACTGTTAACAAAAATGAGAGCGCATAGAATTGGAGGCAACCTATTGGCTTGGATTGGGAATTGGTTAAGAGGTAGGAGACAGAGTAGGGATAATGGGTATGTACACACATTGGCAGGATGCGATTAGTGGTGTCCCCCAGGGATCTGGGCCTCAGCTTTTCACTATATTTATAAATGACTTGGATGAAGGATTAGAGAGGTGTGTATCTAAGTTTGCTGACATGCCTAAGTTAGGTGGCACAGTAAATAGTGTAGATGAGAACAGAAAATTGCAAAAGGACATTGATAGATTAGGTGAGTGGGAAAAACTGTGGCAGATGGAGTTTCATGTGGGAAAGTGTGAGGTTTGGAGCTAAGAAAGATAGATCAGTGTATTTTCTAAATGGCGAGAAGCTAGGAATTGTGGATGAGCAGAGGGATTTAGGGGTCTAAGTACAGAAATCACTAAAAGCTAATGGACAGGTACAAAAAATAATTAAAAAGGCTAATGGAATGTTGGCCTTTATCTCAAGAGGGCTGGAATACAAAGGGTTAGAAGTTATGTTACAGCTGTACAGGTTAGGACTCCCATCTGGAGTATTGTGTTCCGTTCTGGAAGGATATATTGGCCTTGGGGGTGCAGCACAGGTTCACCAGAATGATACTGGGGCTAAAAGGGTTAAATTATGAGGACAGGTTGCATAGACCAGGCTTGTATTCTATTGAAGATTAAGGGGTGATCTAATGGAGGTGTTTAAGGTGATTAAAGGATTTGTTAGGGTAGATAGAGAGAAAATATTTCTTCTGGTGTGAGAGCGCAGAACAAGGGGGCGTAACCTTAAAATGAGAGCTAGGCTGTTCAGGGTGATGTCAGAAAGCACTTCTTCACACGAAAGACAGTGGAAATCTGGAACTCTCTCCCATAAAGGCAGTTGAGGCTAGGTCAATTGAAAATTTCAAAACTGAGATTGATCGATTTTTGTTAGACAAGGGTATTAAGGGTTACGGAACCAAGGCGGGTAGATGGAGTTAAGATACAGATCAGCCTGCAGTATCTTCTGTGCAAAACTTGCTGATAATGTTCGCTGTTGCATTTTGGCATTGCAAAACTCCTTTTATAAACACCTTTTCCCACATTACTGTTGCCCAACTGCAACTGCTTGATTAGCAGCAGCCATATTATGCAGTGGCAGTAATAGATTTGGAGGAAGAAGAGGACTTCATGTAAAGGGAATAAAGACATGTAAGGTTACATCTCAGGCACCTGACACCCACTCAACCTCAGGTCTAGGCACACTTGTTTGACATCTTCTTTCTGTGTCTATGCTTCACGAGGGTAGCTGTCACAGTTATGTCAGCTTAAATCTGACCTCCAGACACGATCTACCACAGAAATAGTCCTGCCCTTGGCTGCGATGGTTATAACAGCGTTAAGTTATTATGCAACCAGGTCCTTCCAGTGGTGACATTTGCTGCATCAGTCAGTCTTCGGTCCACCAATGCATAAAACAAGTGACAGGAGCCTTATTTTCCAGGGGTAACACTTTCATCCCTTTTCCCATGGAAACGATGCATCAGTAGAAAAGGGTGCAGCACTTTCACCAGGATGTAAACTTGCCAAAACTGTAGAACCTTATTGCTGTACAATTGGTCATCATGGCCCCTAGCATAAACTCATAGCGTATAGAAAAGACACGTTGCATTAAAGTGAGGTGGTATTAGATCACAGGAACAGAATAAAGCAAGTTAATGCACAATACCTTGGCTGAGCAACAATACCTTTTTTCACCAGTCCAGCGTGATTTGAAGAAGCAGGCAGACTCGGATGTTGGCTGCAAGGGTACAAACGATACCCAGAGCAGCCCCGATTAATGACCCCAAACAGAGGTGGAACGCGGCTACGAAGAAGCTCTTGTCTCCATCCAGAGTCTGGTGGAATATACATTATTCATGCTCACGCAGAGCTTCTGATGCTCGGGCACATCATGGAGGGAGCGGGGTTTCTGGTCTATAGCCGTGACAAAGTGCAAAACTATCCTGAGAGGGTAAACTATCCTGAGAGTACAGCAGGAGGGAGTCCTGAAACCTTGGCAGAGAAGAAGGAAGAAGTGATTGAGCATGGTGAGCAGCCCGCAAAACTGATGTGTGACAGGACTTTTACTTAACTCTGAATTTTCCCCCATGTAAACAAGGTTCAGCACTATGCACGCTTAAGCAGTAGTCAACGTTGCAGAACAAAAGTTATATCACCCGTGCCGGGTAGAATTCGTGCCCACTTCATACAGGAGTCTTGACAGTCAGTCCACCTGGGGTCTCTTCCGTCGATACTGTTGTAGCCTTTTGGCCTTACCCCGCCTGGGGTTTCCTCTCTTCCTGTCCCTTAATCGGGACAAGGTTTCCTTTGTAGGTCTCTGACTCATAGGCCTCTGACCTTTTTGGATCCGGATCCTCCTCTCCTCAGGGATGCCTGGTTTCGCTCCAGGGTCAACCCCTACTCCTGTCAATGTTCTCCACAACCTGACTCTCGTCCGTATTCCCTACAACCTGACTCTCGCACAGGGTCTCTCATTTATGCTACTTTTGAGGGTGGTGTCAGGAGCTATTATTGACACAGGTGTTTGACCCATGGAGATCTTGCCAAAAGGCGAAGTGGCCAATTGGGTGTTGAGTATCTTTCAGACAAAGGAGGAAGAGTCGGCCTACTCCTTATCACTTTCTTTGATGGGCAGGGGGTGATGGAGTAGCCCCTCCAATGTCATACCCCTCTGACCAATTACCAGTTGCTACCATTCCCACGGGACTGCCCCCTCATCTTATCCTGTTGTGTTTCTCTCAAGGCCACTTTTAGGAATTTCTAGGTCTATAATCTTATGCTCCTGTCTGGGTTCTAGGCTGGTAACTCCACAACTCCATTGTCTCATTTGGACAGTTAGGTTCTTATCTCGTGGACATGTCAATGTAGCTATGGTTACGGCTTGTGTGCTGTGCTGGCAATTTCATAATTTCATTAATTTTATTAAGGGATTTTTAAGGGTTTTTGTAAAGTTTGATAGATTTTAAGTTGTGGTTGATTACTATATATTTGCTTAATAAGTACCAAAGAGAGAAATGTGCTCATATAAGGGTTGCAAAAGGTACATATCACAAATACATGTGGTACAATGAGTCCAGGTACATGTGTGATTGCAGCAATACATTGGTTAACAATCATCAGATATACATTTGATTAATACAAAAGGTGAATTACACAAACTACTTATTTGATACAGATTCAACAGGTAATGGTATAATCTTACATACATGTCAACCGCCACCAGCTATGTTAATAACAACAACTTGCGTTTATATAGGAACATAGGAACAGGAGTAGGCCATTCAGCCCCTCGTGCCTGCTCCGCCATTTGATAAGATCATGGCTGATCTGTGATCTAACTCCATATACCTGCCTTTGGCCCATATCCCTTAATACCTTTGGTTGCCAAAAAGCTATCTATCTCACATTTAAATTTAGCAATTGAGCTAGTATCAATTGCCATTTGCGGAAGAGAGTTCCAAACTTCTACCACCCTTTGTGTGTAGAAATGTTTTCTAATCTCGCTCCTGAAAGGTCTGGCTCTAATTTTTAGACTGTGCCCCCTACTCCTAAAATCCCCAACCAGTGGAAATAGTTTCTCTCTATCCACCCTATCTGTTCCCCTTAATATCTTATAAACTTCGATCAGATCACCCCTTAACCTTCGAAACTCCAGAGAATACAACCCCAATTTGTGTAATCTCTCCTCGTAACTTAACTCTTGAAGTCCGGGTATCATTCTAGTAAACCTACGCTGCACTCCCTCCAAGGCCAATATGTCCTTCCGAAGGTGCGGTGCCCAGAACTGCTCACAGTATTCCAGATGCGGTCTAACCAGGGTTTTGTATAGCTGCAGCATAACTTCTGCCCCCTTGTACTCTAGTCCTCTAGATATAAAGGCCAGCATTCCATTTGCCTTCTTGATTATTTTCTGCACCTGTTCATGACACTTCAATGATCTATGTACCTGAACCCCTAAGTCCCTTTGGACATCCACTGTTTTTAACTTTTTACCATTTAGAAAGTACCCTGTTCTATCCTTTTTGATCCGAAGTGGATGACCTCACATTTGTCTGCATTGAATTCCATTTGCCACAGTTTTGCCCATTCACCTAATCTATCAATATCGCTTTGTAATTTTATGTTTTCATCTACACTGCTTACAATGCCACCAATCTTTGTGTCATCGGCAAACTTAGATATGAGACTTCTATGCCTTCATCTAAGTCGTTAATAAATATTGTGAATAATTGAGGCCCCAAGACAGATCCCTGCGGGACTCCACTAGTCACATCCTGCCAATGTGAGTACCTTCCCTTTATCCCTACTCTCTGTCGCCTTTCATTCAGCCAACTTCCTAACAAAGTCCGTACTTCTCCCTCGATTCCATGGGCTTCTATCTTAGTTAACAGTCTCTTATGTGGGACCTTATCAAATGCCTTCTGGAAGTCCATATAAATAACATCCATTGACATTCCCCTGTCCACTACTTTAGTCACCTCTTCAAAAACCCATCGACCATTACCCTTTACTTCCTGCCACTGAGCCAATTTTGGATCCAACTTTCCACATTCTCTTGGAACCCACGGGCCTTTACTTTTGTGACCAATCTTCCATGTGGGGCCTTGTCAAAAGCATTGCTAAAATCCACGTAGACTACATCAATTACGCTACCCTCATCAATCCTCCTTGTCACCTTCTCAAAAAATTCAATGAAGTTAGTCAGACATGACCTCCCCTTAACAAATCCATGCTGACTGTCCTTGATCAGTCCGTGCCTTTCTAAATGACAGTTTACCCTGTCCCTCAGAATTGATTCCAATAATTTTCCCACCACCGAGGTTAGGCTGACTGGCCTGTAATTACTCGGTCTATCCTTCGCTCCCTTTTTAAACAACGATACAACGTTAGCAGTCCTCCAATCCTCCGGTACTATGCCTGTATCCAGTGAAGTTTGGAAAATGATTGTTAAAGCCTCTCTGGCTTCTTTTAACAGCCTGCGATACATTTCATCCGGCCCTGGCGATTTATCCACTTTCAAAGATGCTAATCCCCTTCATACTTCCTCTCTCACTATGTTTATCCCATCCAATATTTCACACTCCTCCTCCTTAACTTCAATCCCTGCATCATCCCTCTCTTTTGTGAAGATAGACGCAAAGTATTCATTAAGAACCATACCCATATCTTCTACCTCCACACATAGTTTACCTTTTTAGTCTCTAATAGGCCCTACTCTTTCCTTAGTTATCCTCTTGCTCTTAATGTATTTATAAGACATCTTTGGGTTTTCTTTGATTTTACCTGCTAATATTTTTTCATGCCCTCTCTTTGCTTTCCTAATTTCCTTTTTAACTTCACCCCTGCACTTTGTATACTCCTCTAAGCTTTCCGTGGTATTGAGTTCCCGGTGTCTATCATAGGCTTTCTTTTTCTGCCTTATCTTACCCTGAATGCTTCTTGACATCCAGGGGGCTCTAGATTTGGCAGCCCCTCCCTTTTACTTTGTTGGAACATGTTTACCCCGAACCCCTTGAATCACCCCTTTGAATGTCTCCCATTGCTCTGACACTGATTTACCTTTAAGTAGCTGTTTCCAGTTAACTTCTGCTAAATCACTTCTCAGTTTAGTAGAATTGGCCTTTCCCCAATTGAAAACTTTAACTCCTGCTCTGTCTTTGTCCTTTTCCATAACTATGCTAAAACTATCTATTATGATCACTACCACCAAAGTGCTCTCCCACTGCCACTTCTTCCACCTGCCCCTCTTCATCTCCTAGAACTAAATCCAGAAGTTCCCCCCCCCCCCCTCTCGTTGGGCTTGCTTTTATACTGGCTAAAAAAATTAAGAATTCTGCACCCTCTATACCATTCACGCTGTTTGTATCCCAGTTAATATTAGGGTAGTTGAAATCCCCAACTATTACTACCCTATTGTTATTGCACTTCTCAGAAATTTGCCTACATATTTGCTCCTCTATCTCCCTCTGACTGTTTGGGGGTCTATCGGACGCTCCCAGAGTGTGACTGCCCCTTTTTTGTTCTTTAGCTCAACCCATAAGGCCTCATTTGATGCTCCTTCTAAAATATCAGCCCTCCTCATAGTGCCTTTAACATAGCAAAATGTTCCAAGGTACTTCACAGGAGTGTACTCAGACAAAAATTGACACTGAGCCAAAAGAGACATTAGTACAGGTGACCAAAAGCTTGGTCAAAGAGCATCGTAAAGGAGGAGAGAGAGGTGGCGAGGTTCAGGGAGGGAAATCCAGAGCTTAAGGCCTAGACGACTGAAGGCACAGCCGCCAATGGGGGGGTGAAGGAAGTGAGGGATTCACAAGAGAGGAATGCAAATTCTCAGAGGGTCGTAGGGCTGCTGGAGATTACAGAGATCGGGAGGGGTGAAGCCATGGAAGGATTTGAACATGAGGATAAAAATTTTAAAATCGAGGTGTTGCTGCACAGGGAGCCGATGTAGGTCAGCAAACACAGGTGATGGGTGAACGGAACATGATGCAAGTTAGGGTATGGGCAGCAGAGTGTTGGATGAGCTTAAGTTTATGGAGGGTGGAAGGTGGGAGCCCAGCTGGGAGAGCACTGGAATAGTTGAGTCTGGAGGTAACAAAAGCATGGATGATGGTTCCAGCAGCAGATAGGCTGAGGATGATATGACAGAGATGGAAGTAGGCAGTCTTTGTGAAGGAGAGGATAGGGAATCGACAGCTCAGCTCAAGGTCAAAGAGGGTGCAGAGGTTGCAAACATTCTGGTTCAGCTTGAGAGAGTGTCCAGGGGTTGCGATGGAATCGATGGCTCGGGAACGGAAGACAATGGCTTCAATTTTCCCAATGTTTGATTAGAGGAAATTTTGGTTTATCCAGGTTTGGAGGCCAGACAAGCAGTTTGACAACACAGAAGTAGTGGAGGGGTTGAGAGAGGTGGTGGTGAGGTAGAGCTGGGTGTTATCAACGCAGACATGGAACCTGATGACATGTCTTCAGAAGATGTCACTGAGATATCTTTAAATCTTTTTTGATTATCTCTTTTTCTAATGTCCTGCCCACCTGGTTAGTCTCCCTGGTAAATACTGAGGCAAAGTAACTATTCAATATTTCTGCCATTACGCTGGCATTACCTGTGAGTTTATCTTGTGCATCCCTTAGTGACCCTATCTCTATCCTGATTTTTCTTTTGTTGTTTATGCATCTGTAGAATACTTTAGCATTTCTTTTTGTATTCTTTGATAATTTAATTTTGTAGTTCCTCTTTGCCTTCCTAATTGTTTTTTTGACTTCTTTCCTAACCTCTTCGTATTCCCTTTTGTCATCCTCTCCTTTATTGTCTATGTTCATAGAGTTTCAATTTTACCCATATCTCTTTAATAATGAAAAACCATGGATGAATAGATAGTTTGTTCTTGTATTTTAGAGGAATATTTCTCCTGAACTTTATTGTTCCTTATTTCTCCTGAACTTTATCGATCACTGTTTTAAGTATTTCCCACTGATGTTCTATCTCTTCGTCGATTTTTTTTCAAGTTTACCTTCCCTAGTTCCATTCCCATCCCCTCAAAATTAGCTTTTTTACAATCTTTACTTTGGTCTATGTCTTACTTATGTCTTTCTCAATCATTATTTTAAACCTTAATTATGTTATGATCACTGTTGCCTAGATGTTCCCCTATGCTTGTAGTGAATTTTTGTTACCCAAGTGATCACACCATAACGCTTTTCTGAAAAGAAGGTTTACTAACTGGGTGCTCCTCCAGTGACTTCAGCAGAGCTGCTGGAAATATGCTGTTGGTCATGTGGGGATCCTTGAGATGCTTGTGTCCAGCGAATTCTGGGAGCTCGAGCCAGAGAAGGCCCGGCTGCAAACTGCAGCACTTGGGTTGCTGCTAGGGCAGTCTGCCCCAGCTGGCTTTCTGGTTGGTATTGCTTGAGCATGGGAGCAGGCATACTGACATTCTGAGAGAGGGCAACTCGTGTCGCTCCCATTGTGACACTGCCAAGACAGTGGGGCGGCAGCTCGTCACTTCCTCTGCGGGAGAGCAGACTACAGAAGATGAGTGACTCCTTGAAAGCTCCTATCCATGTTGTCCACCAATCTCTCCAGAGCCCGCATGGCAGCCATTTTGAACTTCCACCAAAGCTGTAAAGGCTGTGAACATTGACTGTTATTGTGAGGACCCCGCTGCAGCACTACTTGAGGTGGCCATACTCTCCAAGGTAGACTGCAGAGAGCTGATGCCATGGGAGATGACACCATACTGGCTGGAAGCAGACTCCTCAATACTTTCAGCCGTGGTGCTGAAACTCCTTGGCAAGCCTTCCAATATTTGGTATAATTGCTTTTGTGAACCAAGGAGTTTTCTCCTCAGCTGGACCCATGGAGTCCTCATTTCTGTCGTCCTCAACAGAGCTGGGACAGGTCCTCACCCTCTGGCGAGCTATCTCCTGGGCTGTTCCTGCAACTAGTACCTGCTGCTCACTAGTGCTGGGTACTTCACCATATGCAGACCTCTCTAATTTACTGTCTAACCCAGCTGTGGTGTCAATCTCTGCTGGTACTTGGGAGTGATGCAGCGCATGACAGTGCCTGTTCAGAAGGATTTTCTTTCTTTGAGGTGTCTTCTGTAGGTTGTGGCTGCTGAGAAAGGACCTAGAGGAAAAAGAAAAGGAACAAGAGTTAGCATGGCACTGAGAGGCTAATAAGTAGCAGGTGGTAGGCATCACAATGATTTAGTCAAGCTGAATGATTGTGTATTTTTCTGAGGTTCATGAAGGGGTGCAAGCAATAGTCCAAAACTCTGTTCAGAACTCCTGCCTTGAAATCTCTTACTCTGATAGCTCTGGAGGGGCCACTGATTTCCAGCACTTGCCGCTCCAGCTCAGAGGTTCGTGATGTTGGTTGATCCTTTGGTCTTATTCCGTTTCCTTGTGTTGTGCGCCATTTTGTCCTGCAGAAAGAGAGGGCGAGCTTTAATGAGTGTCTCCTATAAAGTAGATTGCAGATGTGTGGGGCTTCTGCTTGTTACGCACATGCTTAGAGGCAGAAGAAGCAAGATACAATGAGGATGGAGATGTGATGAATAGAAAACACATATGTGGAGTGTGAAGTGCAGAAGGAGCCATGAGAGAAGTTGGTGATTATAGTGGTTGCTGTGAAGCAAGAAAGGAAGAGGTGAATGTGTGTTTGGAATGAGAATGTGAGGCACTATAGTGTGCCCTTGTGCTGAAGGATGTGATGGAGGGGAGGGAATTATTGAGAGTGCTGGGAGAGGGAGGAAAGGACTGTTGCCATGTGTTATTGAGACAGCTAGAGAAATGAAGAGCTGTACTCAACCTTGTTACTCTTATGAGGTCATTGAAGCACGCCCTGCACTGCATCCAGGTCCTAGGGATAATGCTTCTGGAGCTGGCAATCTCTGCAATCTCTCCAGGCATATCATGTTTCGGAATTCTCTTCCTACTAGCTGAAAACTGAACTTCCCTCCTCGCCCTCACCTCTTCTATGAGGGTGGCTTCAGAAAACCTTACGGCTTGCCTGCGACTCATTTCTGAGAAATTTTCTTTTCCAGCAATGAAATTGTAAACTGATTCAAAAGACACTAATGTGTTGAGGGATTGAGATGACATAAACCTTGAATGAATGTCAAGACATTTATAAACTTGATCACAGCACTGCCTCAGTGTGTGTTGTTCTGTGTAATATGTACAAGCTCAACATTGTTTTTCTTTCCTAGAATCATAGAATCTTACAGCACAGAAGGAGACCATTTGGCCCATCTTCCTTGTGCCGGTTCTTTGAAAGAGCTGTCCAGTTTGATCCCACGCCCCAGCTTTTTCCCCATAACCCTGCAAATTAGTCCTCTTCAAGTACCTGTCCAATTGCCTTTTGAAAGTTCCATGGAATCTGCTTCCATCATCCTGTCAGGTAGTGTGTTCCAGATCTTAACAAACCTCTGTGTGAAAACATTTCTCTTAATTTCACCTCTAGTTCTTTTGCCAATGATTTTAAATCTATGAACTCTGGTTACCAACCGACTTGCCAGAGGAAACAGGTTCTCCCTACTTGCTCTATCAAAACCCATCATTATTTTGAATACCTCTATCAGGTCACCCCTTAATCTTCTCTGCTCTAAGGAGAACAATCTCAGCTTCCTCAATCTCTCCACATAACTGCAGTCCCTCATCCCTCTCCACGTAACTACAGTCCCTCATCCCTGGACATATCCTGGTAAACCTCCTCTGTACTCTCTCCAAAGCCGTGACAGCCTTCCTAAAGTGTGGTGCCCAGAATTGTAGTCAGTACTCCAGCTGAGGCCCTGCCACCTTCAAATATTTGTCAAAATAGTACCATTTAGATTATACAGCCTCTCCATGTTGTTCCTCCCTAAGTGCATCACTTCACACTTTAAATTGCATCTGCTATGTGTCTACCCATTTCACCAGTCTGTCTATGTCCTCTTGAAGTCTGCTGCTATCCTCCTCACTATTTACTATCTTGCCAAGTTTTGTATCATCCACAACTTCGAAATTGTACTCGCTATACCCAAGTCTAGGTCATTTATATACAACAAGAAAAGCAATGGTCCTAATACCAATCCCTGGGGGACCCCACTGCTTACTTCTCTCCAGTCAGAAAAGCATCCATTCACCATTATTCTCTGCCTCCTATCCCTTAGCCAATTACATACCCAAGTTACCACTGGCCCATTAATCCCATAAGCTTCTATTTTCCGAATAGGTCTGTTATGTGGTACTTTATCAAATGCCTTTTGAAAGTCCATATATACAACAACCAAGCTACCGTCATCAACAACCAAAACTTGCATAGTAAAACTTCCCAAGGCACTTCACAGGAGTGATTTTCAAACAAAATTTGACACCGAGCCACATAAGGAGATATTAGGACAAAGAAGTAGGTTTTAAGGAGCATCTTAAAGGAGGGGAGAGAGGTAAAGAGGTGGAGAGGTTTAGGGAGGGAATTCCAGGGCTTATGGCCTAAGCAGCTGAAGGCACAGCTGCCAGTGATGGAGCGATTAAAATTGGGGTGCGCATGAGGCAAGAAGTGGAGGAGCGCAGAAAACTCAGAGGGTTGTAGGGCTGGTGCAGGTTACAGAGATAGGGAGGGGTGAGGCCATGGAGGGATTTGAAAACAGCGTTCCCGGACCAGGAGCCAATATAGGTCAGCGAGCATGGGTGATGGGTAATGATCAACCCTCTCTGATACCACATCAAAGAACTCAATCATGTTAGTCAGACATGATTTGCCTTTAACAAATCCGTGCTGGCTGTCCCTTATTAACCCATGCTTCTCCAAGTGAGAATTAATTTTGTCCTTGATAATGGTCTCTAGTAATTTTTGCACCACTGATGTTAGACTAATTGGTCTGTAGTTACCAGGTTTATCCCTCTCCCCTTTTTTTGAATCTTCCAGCCCTCTGGCATTGCTCCCTTATCCGAGGAGGATTGAAAATATGTGATCAGAGCTTCTGCTATCTCCACCCTTGCTTCCCTCAGCAACCTTTGCTTGACTTTCACTTTTCCAGTGGCTGTGTAATGGCTGATCAGTAAATGCTGGCCCCCATGATTGAATCACATAGCTTGAACAGCGATACTATGGTACTACATAAATTAAACAGAGGTATATCGGGAGTCATTACAATTTACTGCTGAAACAGATACCGTGGATATTTTATGAACCATTAAATTCCAATGATTACAGCACAAGATACTGATGTGATTTTATGATCAATGCAAACTATCCTTAACTATCCCATCATGAGGTTCGGAATTAGAAATGCGTTGGTTCTAGAATGATTGTTCAGTTTTTTTTTAAACTGCTACAAAAGTGTACGCTCAGTGGGGGTGGAATGTACATCCTGCAATTAGCAATGAATAAAGACAAATCTATAGAGATCAGAAATCATCTCAGAAATACAACTCTCAACATGAAAATCTTCAGTCGATCTCCAGAACAGGAAGCGGCATACATTTTATTTATTTATTTTAACAAGCTAAGCTATGAATGAGCATGCTATTTCAACCCATGGATTACTGTCTTGTACGCAGCCAGGGCTATGTGTTGCCCTTGTAGTAATTGAATATAACCATGACACTGGCTAACGATTTGCAGCATGCAAAAAATTGCAACAAATTACTCCGTTTCTCTACAGCAACACCCAGTGGCTGAAATCAAGTACAACATTCGTAAAATATATTGAAGTGCAGTACAAATATTTGCTCGAGCAACACCCTGTGGCAAGATTAGGGTGGTAAGGAATAATATGAAACTTATCCCAAGGAACTCCTGGGGAAGGTTTTGTGCTGGTCTTGGAGTTGAGATTCATTTTAAAGCAATATGGCAAAACTCAGCATGTACTAAATATTTGTGTACACCATGTAGTGAAATATGATATTAGTTTTCCCATTGTCATAAATTTGGAGGAGGGGTTGGAAGTAGGAATAGAAAAGAAAATGGTATATGGCAGCACTGAATTGCAAAATAAAACTTTTTGCAATCTTTCAAAATGTAAGTTTTTGTTGTGAATTTCAACCTGGCTTTTTGTTTTTGGATGCCGTTCAAAAGCTGTGGGTCACTTACTAATATAGTAATAAATGTTCTACAATACATAGAATTTTCTTCCATAATTACTTTATTATATTACTAATACTATAGACAGAGCCAAAAAAATCAACATAATATTTATAAGAGCTTAAATCAATGTTACAATGCAGCTTAGTAACAGAGCAAGAACCAGATTAGCTAGCAAAACTGTTGTGCTTCTGTTTATGTGTTTGACATTCATGAAAATGAAAACAGATGATATTTGAGGTTTCAAATGTACTCTGGGTGGGGGACTTCAATGTCCATCACCAAGAGTGGCTCGGTAGCACCTCTACTGACCGAGCTGGCCGAGTCCTGAAGGACATAGCTGCCAGACTGGGCCTGCGGCAGGTGGTGAGCAAACCAACACGAGGGAAAAACTTAATTGACCTCGTCCTCACCAATCTACCTGTCGCAAATGCATCTGTCCATGACAGTATTAGTTGGAGTGACCGCCGCACAGTCCTCATGGAGATGAAGTCCCGTCTTCGCACTGAGGACACCATCCAACGTGTTGTGTGGCACTACCACCGTGCGAAATGGAATAGATTCAGAACAGATCTAGCAGCTCAAAACTGGGCATCCATGAGGCGCTGTGGGCCATCAGCAGCAGCAGAATTGTATTCCAGCACAATCTGTAACCTCATGGCCCAGCATATTCCTCACTCTACCATTACCAACAAGCCAGGAGATCAACCCTGGTTCAATGAGGAATGTAGAAGAGCATGCCAGGAGCAGCACCAGGCGTACCTAAAAATGAGGTGCCAACCTGGTGAAGCTACAACTCAGGACTACGTGCATGCTAAACAGCGGAAGCAACATGCTAGACAGACCTAAGCGATTCCACAACCAACGGATCAGATCAAAGCTCTGGAGTCCTGCCACACCCAGTCGTGAATGGTGGTGGACAATTAAACAACTAACGGGAGGAGGAGGTTCTGCAAACATCCCCATCCTCAATGATGGTGGAGTCCAGCACGTGAGTGCAAAAGACAAGGCTGAAGCATTTGTAACCATCTTCAGCCAGAAGTGCCGAGTGGATGATCGATCTCGGCCTCCTCCCGATACCCCCACCATCACAGAAGCCAGTCTTCAGCCAATTGGATTCACTCCACGTGATATCAAGAAATGGCTGAGTGCACTGGATACAGCAAAGGCTATGGGCCCCGACAACATCCCAGCTGTAGTGCTGAAGACTTGTGCTCCAGAACTAGCTGCGCCTCTAGCCAAGCTGTTCCAGTACAGCTACAACACTGGCATCTAACCGACAATGTGGAAAATTGCCCAGGTATGTCCTGTCCACAAAAAGCAGGACAAATCCAATCCGGCCAATTACCGCCCCATCAGCCTACTTTCAATCATCAGCAAAGTGATGGAAGGTGTCGTTGACAGTGCTATCAAGCGGCACTTACTCACCAATAACCTGCTCACCGATGCTCAGTTTGGGTTCTGTCAGGACCACTTGGCTCCAGACCTCATTACAGCCTTGGTCCAAACATGGACAAAAGAGCTGAATTCCAGAGGTGAGGTGAGAGTGACTGCCCTTGACATCGAGGCAGCATTTGACCGAGAGTGGCACCAAGGCGCCCTAGTAAAATTGAAGTCAATGGGAATCAGGTGGAAAAGTCTCCAGTGGCTGGAGTCATACTTAGCACAAAGGAAGATGGTAGTGGTTGTTGGAGGCCAATCATCTCAGCCCCAGGACATTGCTGCAGGAGTTCCTCAGGGCAGTGTCCTTGGCCCAACCATCTTCAGCTGCTTCATCAATGACCTTCCCTCCATCATAAGGTCAGAAATGGGGATGTTCGCTGATGATTGCACAGTGTTCAGTTCCATTCGCAACCCCTCAAATAATGAAGCAGTCCGAGCCCGCATGCAGCAAGTAACATTCGCGCCAGATAAGTGCCAGGCAATGACCATCTCCAACAAGAGAGAGTCTAACCACCTCCCCTTGACATTCAACGGCATTACCATCGCTGAATCACCCACCATCAACATCCTGGGGGTCACCATTGACCAGAAACTTAACTGGACCAGCCATATAAATACTGTGGCTACGAGAGCAGGTCAGAGGCTGGGTATTCTGTGGCGAGTGACTCAGCTCCTGACTCCCCAAAGCCTTTCCACCATCTACAAGGCACAAGTCAGGAGTGTGATGGAATACTCTCCACTTGCTTGGATGAGTGCAGCTCCAACAACACTCAAGAAGCTCGACACCATCCAGGACAAAGCAGCCCACTTGATTGGCACCCCATCCACCACCCTAAACATTCACTCCCTTCACCACCGGCGCACAGTGGCTGTAGTGTGTACCATCCACAGGATGCACTGCAGCAACTCACCAAGGCTTCTTCGACAGCACCTCCCAAACCCACGACCTCTACCACCTAGAAGGACAAGAGCAGCAGGCACATGGGAACAACACCACCTGCACGTTCCCCTCCAAGTCGCACACCATCCCAACTTGGAAATATATCGCTGTTCCTTCATCGTCGCTGGGTCAAAATCCTGGAACTCCCTTCCTAACAGCACTGTGGGAGAACCGTCACCACACGGACTGCAGTGGATCAAGAAGGCGGCTCACCACCAACTTCTGAAGGGCAATTAGGGATGGGCAATAAATGCCGGCCTGGCCAGCGACGTTCACATCCCATGAACAAATTAAAAAAAAATGGTGACGATTTGTTGTCTACTACAACACAGGATTAGTTGCTTCCAATCCAAAGTTCATCATCGATATGGATATTGGAACATTTCCACATTGCATGCTAATGATATTTGTTAATCATTAGAAGTTTAGTTAATTATTTAGACAATACATGTAAATTGACGGGGCAAACAAAAAAAAAGTCTGCCCCGCTCTCTCTCACTGTGGATGTGTAGATCCTCATTAACACTCTTGTGGGTAGTTTCAAAGATTTAGCCTCAGTCACTTCTAAACTAATGGTTGTATGCTTTATTTTGTTTAATAGAGAAGTAGACCTGTACACAGGGTATACCACACGAAACATCCTGTGCATGCCCATCGTCAGCCGAGGGCTTGTCATTGGCGTTGTGCAGATGGTGAACAAAATGAGTGGAAATGCCTTTACTCAAACAGACGAGAACAACTTTAAAATGTTTGCAGTTTTCTGTGCTTTGGCCTTACACTGTGCAAATGTAAGTAACTTAAATAATGTCAGCACTAATGTCCTAAAGCTGTGACCTTTACCCACTATCTATCTCTTTAAAGTTTTTAATTAAAACATGTACTTTGGAAACCCTTTTATATGCGTGCAAAACCTTATGTAAACTGTTCAAGTTCCTAATTGAGAATTTAGCCACTCTGAGCCATGGCTCCTGAGTTATTTCAGATTCTGTAGGAGTAATTTTACAAGTTAAAGCACTATATGCAGACCTCACCTGCCAGGAGCGCATATTGGGGATTCCGGCTATGAGCTTCTCATATTTTTCCATCCATTCATTTTAATTTTAATGAATGGAAAATTATGTAGAGCACATACCTGAATACCTGATATGTGCATCCACGCGTAAAAATTATCTCACGTTTCAACATCCCAACAGCAAATTGTTATTCATTAGAGTCTGTAAAAGGTATGGACGAGATTGCCCATTTGGTGCAAGTCGAGCCTGCATGCACCAATATGGTGTAGATTTTGTGCTTTCTTCCATGTTTTGAGTGTTCTAATGTAGACAGGGCATGACTTTGTACAATGGTCCAAATTATTGGATAAAACAAAAAACAAAATACTGTAGATGCTGGAAATCTGAAATAAAAACAGAAAATGCAGGAAACGCTCAGCGGGTCAGGCAGCATCTGTGGAGAGAGGAAGGATAGGTTCTGATGACAGGTCATAAGGCCTGAAAAGTTAACGTAATCTTTTTCCTTTCTCCACCGATGCGGCGCCTCCCGCCCAGGGCGCAGCCCCCCCTCCGTCAGTCTGGACAGTGGAGCTTAGGTTCCTCTAATCATTCCTCATATCTCAACTTCTTCATGCTTGTGATAATTTGCTCCAATGCTTGCATGCCCCTTTTGAAGTGTGCTGACCTGAATTTTACATAGTACTCCAAATGTGACCTTACCAGAGTATCATAAAGCCTCAGCATGATCTCTGTAGACTTGCATTCTGATGTCCTGGTTTTTTAATCTTAAATTCTGTTTGCTTTTTAATGATCCATTTTATCATCTCAAAATGTGATCCACACTTGAAAATCTTGACACAAAAGATATTTGGGACATTTAATAATTGTTTAAAAATATTATTTGCAGGACTTTTTAATTGGAAAAATCTTTCTGCTTGCTGTATTTTGCGACAAATTGAAGTCAACAGTGCCCATTTCTTTTTATGTAAAACATTAACTCTTATTTTCTTCCATTTTATCGGATGTGATAGCAGTAAATCAAACTAATATGTAAATGAACATCAGTTACTCATTTGCATGTCTTAATCTTTCCATCCACACTATAAATCATCAGAATGCAGCAGATGAAAACAATATTGTTTTGATTTCAATATAACAAAAGATCTCTGGTTTCTTAAGCTCCTGTAAAATGATATTTACTTTAGTCCAAATAAATGTATCATCATCTTCTCATCCCTACAGGTAGCCATTTACTTATTGAACGGCGATGTATGTTTACTCATTGGCTCATGAGTGGAAAGTTGTCAGTTGAAACATTGGCCAAGTCATTTTTTTCTGATCTGAATTTGGTGCCAATTTATTATCATGATATCTCATATTAGTCAACACGTTTGTTGTGTGATAGTAAGTCACTGCATGTAACACCATGCTAGATTGAGATTATAGAGGAACTCTTGCTGATCTGTAGAGAACTTCTGATAATAGACATGATTATATCAAATAAGTTTTGCAGTTGTATTGACTTTATTAAAATGAGATGGAAGAATCACTATGTGCAAGCGAAAACTAGATATATGAGAGGTATTGTACATCATGTGCAGCTTGACTGAGATAACTGGCACATTATATAATAGGTGCGTGTGACTTTTTTTCTCATTCTCCCTGCCCCATTTGTTTATCAGATGTACCACAGAATACAACATTCAGAGTGTATTTATCGGGTTACAATGGAGAAGCTGGCATATCACAGTATTTGCACGAATGAAGAATGGCAGGGCCTCATGAGATCTGCACTTCCCAAACCTATTTGCAAAGAAATTGAACAGTAAGTGGACTTTAATTCAACATCTGAGATAGCAAATTATGTATAATAAGAATGACAGTAATGTTCACAATTTAAGAAAGGGGACGTTGAAAAGAAAAGGCATTTGCTTTTGGAGATACTTATTTGTGTAATTTTTAAGAAAGTATTCATTAACATTTAGTGATCTCCAGTACATTGAGGATGGAGGCACAAAGTTCCTCTGCTATTAGTTTGTGTCGGAGCTGGTCAGGGTTGTTTAGTGGCGACGTGGAGGTAGATGTTTTTTGGACGTTCTTGTCTATGTATGATTACCATTTAGGGCCTGGAAGTGTACATGCAGAATTTTCCCTCAGGAAATTGAATAGGTAGATGATCGGGTAGATTGTACATGGTCTATAGAAGGATCAGACATGATGAGCCAAATTACCTTTTATCATTGCAGAATATGATAATATTCACATCGCCAATCAGGCTTAAAATACCTTTTTTTGATGATAAGCTGCAATAATTATTCCAATTTGTGCCAAGTGGCATACTACTTTTGCTAAAATTGTGAAAATTCAGTGTTGCTGAATGTGAAATGAGAAATGTTTTGTAATAAGAACGAGGTGCCTTTTTTCAACTACCAGGACTAGTCATTCAGCTGCATCCACCTCAGATTGTCATGGAGGCCCTGCTTAAAATTGGGCAGATTTGCCAAAAGTCAGTTCAGGCGGTAATGTAAAAACAGAGGTGGAATGTAGAAAACAAACACATGAAGAAATACCACAAACTGCACCAAAAATACATCAGAAAAGGAGAACTGAATTATGAGAAGCTGTACCAAGATACCTAACTGTTGCTGAGACTAGAACACAAAATCAAAGGGGGTGATTTTAAACCCCAAGAACGGGTGGGAGTTGAAAATAGTTGTTTTTGGGTCGCCACCGCAACCCGGCTTTATTTCCGGGTTTAACGTCGGCGCGTAAAAGTACGGGCTTCCCACTAGGAATGCAGTGTCTGAAAACTTTGCAGTTGCGACTCACAAAAACAACTATTTTCAACTCTCACCCGCCCCCAACGCCACCCGTTCTTGGGGTTTAAAATCACCCCCAAAGAGTCTGTGCCAGATTCCCTCCAGTAGATTCCTCCCTACCAATTACCATTCAGTTAGCTCAAACTGCTGAAAGGCACCTGTTTCTGTGCTTTATTCAGTGTTGCAGTAGAATTGGCTACACTGGGAGATGTGGAAGTGCGATTCAGACTCAGATACCATTTGATTCTTCACCCTCTAACTTTGCCTTTATTCAAAGTTTGCTAGGACAGTATGTTGCAACGTGACAAATCCTACTACTGTGTGATATGCTCTATTTGTATATGCCACTTGTACAGTCAATACTTTTTAATGGCCAAATAACAAAACTTCGGAGGTTCTTCACAAAATGGTAATTCTCTTATCAGTCTAGGGAATAGCATGTGAGTATGAATTTGGAGGAACATAGCTCCATCTGAAAATAATCAACAAAACATTCATCCCAGAAACTCTGGCCATAACGTTAAGTTCATCTATAAAATAGGACCATAGAAAACAGTTGATGCTCTGTATAGATTTGAGGATTGACACACCTTCAATAAAGAACATGAACCCAGGGCTTCAGCATTATTGAAAACGAGGTGAACTTTTGTACACCTTGGGTGAACCGGTGAACTTACATACAGGAAGCATTTGGCCCAACCAGTCCGTGTCAGCGTTTACCCTCCAAGCGAGCAAATAGTTCTGATCACATTTACCCATCCTGTTCCCATATCCCTTCAATCTCTTTTCCTTCATCCACCTATCAGTCTAATCTTGAATGTTGACATTTTTGCTTCAACCACTAACCCTGGGAATGAATTCTGCAGCCTCTCAACTCTCGGTGTGAAGCCGTTTATCTTGCTCTCTGTTCTAAATCTGTTACTTTTAATCTTGTATCTATGGCCCCTCGTTCTTGACCCCTCAACTACTAGAAACCGACTCCTTCTACCTACCCTGTCCCATCCTATCCTAATTTTAAAAACTTTTATCATATCTGCCCGAAATCTACATTGTTCTAATGAAAAAAGACCCAGCTTTTCAAGGCTTCATTGTCAAAATGCTGGAACTCCCTAGCTAACAATAATACAGAAATACCTTCACCACAAGGACTGCAGTGGTTCAAGAAGGAGGCTCACTACCACATTCTCAAGGGCGACTAGAGATGGGCAACAAATGCCAGCCTTGCCTGCGACGCCCACATCCTGAAGAATGATTTTTTTTTTAAATCCTATCTCCTCGTACCAGTCAGCAATCTAGTGAATCTGTGTTCTGAAGCCTCAATATCCTTCTCGTAGTATGGAGCCCAATACTGTGAACAGTACATTAACTAAGGTTTTATATAGGTTCATCATTACCTCTTGGTTTTTATATTCAATAACTCTTGTAATAAAACCTAGAATTCTGTTAGCTTTTTTTGAACCATTATCAACCTGAAGTACTGCCTTTAATGTCCTGTCAACCAAATCCCTCAGCTCTTCTACAGCACTGAGAGCATAATTACTGCTGTTATTTTTTATAACTTCCTTTTAATAAAAAAAAGTGGTGGGGGGTTGGAGGGAAATCTGCCCTCCTGAGAAAAATGGTGAATCGCCTGCAAAGCTATTTACAATATTCATTCTTCATGGTAGATCAACCTCTCCCTTTAGAATCACAACTTTTTTCTTGTAAGCAGCTGCTTAATGTAATATAAATTGGAGCAAATATATCCCATGTGTATTAAAATTAATGATTATTGTGTAAAGTCTATATATTGTACTGACATTCCTCTTTATGTCCTTATATCGCAGATTCCACTTTGATATTAGCCCCTATGAGGACCTCTGGCCAACTATTTTTGTCTATACGGTCCAAAACTGCTGTGGAAAAAACAGGTACAGACAATAAAATAACCCCGTTCTTTTTTTTTAATTAGCACAGAATGTCTTGACAAGTCACAGTGGAGAATTAATCTGTATCCCATTTTAGTAACAATCATTTTTTCACCTTGAAATTGTGTTATTTTTGCGAGAAGTGCTGGATAAGAGTTGTCGGATATTATTCATCTGTATGGATTTCTCTAAGTGTAACATCTACTGAAGTGGTATTGCACTTTGAAGGCTCTGAGAGTCTTATTACAGATCAGGTTACATCATCAAGCCCCCGCTGTCTGCTTCCAAGCCAGTGCAGTTGGTAACATCCTTAGATGTCTGTAAAGTTTCGTGTCTGAGCTTTCAGAATTTCCCCTGCGATAGATGCCTTAATTTTCATAGAAAATGAGTGCCTTAATAGATTTGTCACCTTACCCATTAAAAGCCATATGTGCTTCGTAATCCTGACAAATTACAATAGGGCTTTGATGGCACTTTGGTATCTGGAACAAGTGGCATTTCTGGTCTTTATTTAATTGCTGTCTTTTCTCTCTGTATCTTCTTCTCTATCTAGTTTTGAGCTGGAGAAACTGTGTCGCTTCACTATGTCAGTAAGGAAAAACTACCGCCGTGTTCCCTACCACAATTGGAAGCATGCGGTTGCTGTAGCACATTGCATGTATGTTGTCCTGCAGAAAGTTCAGGGAACATTCTCAGAATTGGAGGTAGGTGAATGAAATTTTTCAACCATTCCAAGCCACAGATATCAATTGCCCTGGACATGCAGCCACCAAGGAAATTTATTAGCATATACTCATCTTAAAGACAAGTTAAAGGTCCCAGTCAAACAGCACTCTGAGCTAAGAAAAAAATTCATGAAGTGGTGCATACTGGATGAGCAGTTAAATAGTGCCATGTGCACTATGAATCTGTTACCCTTCTACCATATCACTAACCAAAATGCACAGTTTGCTGTAACTCAAGGTCATTGTAGTAGGAACCATTTTATTAATATTCCAATTGTCTGTACAAGTTTGCCTTACAACTAGGGGATACTTGATCACAAGCCATTGACTGTGAGGAGGACAGCTGTAGACTGCAGGAAGATATCAATGGACTGGTCAGATGGGCAGAAAAATGGCAAATGGAGTTCAATCCGGAGAAGTATGAGGGAATGCATTTGGGGAGAGCAAACAAGGCAAGGGAATACACAATAAATGGGAGGATACTGAGAGGTGTAGAGAATGTGAGGGACCTTGGAGTGCATGTCCACAGATCCCTGAAGGTAGCAGGGCAGGTAGATAAGGTGGTTAAGAAGGCAAATGGAATGCTTTCCTTTATTAGCCGAGGCATAGAATATAAAAGCAGGGATGTTATGCTGGAACTGTATAAAACACTAGTTAGGCCACAGCTTGAGTACGACACAGAGTTCTGGTCACCACATTACAGGAAGGATGTAATTACACTAGAGAAGGTGCAGAGGAGATTTACGAGGATGTTGCCAGGACTGGAGAATTTTAGCTATGATGACAGATTGGATAGACTGGGGTTGTTTTCCTTGGATTGAGTTTTTTGAAGGGGTAACCAAGAAGATAGATGAGGGCTGTGCAGTAGACATGGTCTACATGGACTTTAGCAAAGCCTTTGACAAGGTACCGCATGGTAGGTTGTTACATAAGGTTAAATCTCACGGGATCCAAGGTGAGGTAGCCAATTGGATACAAAATTGGATTGACGACAGAAGACAGAGGGTGGTTGTAGAGGGTTGTTTTTCAAACTGGAGGCCTGTGACCAGCAGTGTGCCTCAGGGATCGGTGCTGGGTCCGCTGTTATTTGTTATTTATATTAATGATTTGGATAAGAATTTAGGAGGCATGGTTAGTAAGTCTGCAGATGACACCAAGATTGGTGGCATTGTGGACAGTGAAGAAGGTTATCTAGGATTGCAACGGGATCTTGATAAATTGGGCCAGTGGGCCGATGAATGGCAGATGGAGTTTAATTTAGATAAATGTGAGGTGATGCATTTTGGTAGATCGAATCGGGCCAGGACCTACTCCGTTAATGGTAGGGCGTTGGGGAGAGTTATAGAACAAAGAGATCTAGGAGTACAGGTTCATAGATCCTTGAAAGTGGAGTCACAGGTGGATAGGGTGGTGAAGAAGGCATTCAGCATGCTTGGTTTCATTGGTCAGAACATTGAATACAGGAGTTGGGATGTCTTGTTGAAGTTGTACAAGACATTAGTAAGGCCACACTTGGAATACTGTGTACAGTTCTGGTCACCCTATTATAGAAAGGATATTATTAAACTAGAAAGAGTGCAGAAAAGATTTACTAGGATGCTACCAGGACTTGATGGTTTGACTTATAGGGAGAGGTTGGATAGACTGAGACTTTTTTCCCTGGAGAGTAGGAGGTTAAGGGGTGATCTTATAGAAGTCTATAAAATAATGAGGGGCATAGATAAGGTAGATAGTCAAAATATTTTCCCAAAGGTAGGGGAGTCTATAACGAGGGGGCATAGATTTAAGGTGAGAGGGGAGAGATACAAAAGTGTCCAGAGGGGCAATTTTTTCACTCCAACTGTGGTGAGTGTCTGGAACGAGCTGCCAGAGGCAGTAGTAGAGGCGGGTACAATTTTGTCTTTTAAAAAGCATTTGGACAGTTACATGGGTAAGATGGATATAGAGGGATATGGGCCAAGTGCAGGCAATTGGGACTAGCTTAGTAGTATAAACTGGGCGACATGGACATGTTGGGCTGAAGGGCCTGTTTCCATGTTGTAAACTTCTATGATTCTATGGAACAGAGGAGGCTGAGGGGTGATTTGATTGAGGTGTACAAAATTATGAGGGACCTAGATAGAGTGGATAGGAAGGACCTATTTCCCTTAGCGGAGATGTCAATAACCAGGGGGCGTAGATTTAAAGGGATTGGTAGCAGGATTAGAGCGGAATTGAGGAAACATTTTTTCACCCAGAGGGTGGTGGGGGTCTGGAACTCACTGCCTGAGAGGGTGGTAGAGGCAGAAACCCTCAACTCATTTGAAAAATACCTGGATGTGCACCTGAAGAGCTGTGACCTGCAGGGCTACGGACCAAATGCGGGAAAGTGGGATTAGGCTGGGTGGCTCGTTCCTCAGCCGGCGCGGACACAATGGGCTGAATGGCCTCCGTCTGTGCCGTAAATTTTCTATGATTCTATGAATAATAATAATAGTGAGAGATTTTGTAGGCCCTGTTTGCACAGGACCTGAGGGATGAGTGTCAATGAATGGTCTGTTCTTGTCCATGAATTTTCTACTGTTCAGGAGTTCATAACTCTATAATCTGTCTGTACCACCGTGTAGAATAAAATATAACAATGGAGGAACATCTTGTTCTAACAGCACAATTTTATTTTGGTCTGGGCTTTTGTAAATGTCTTTCTGTGTCTTTGAAACGCTGGGAGGCATGGATAATGTAATGAACAGAGATTGCAGAACAAGAGGACATGAGTATGAAGTTAACAATCCTCAAGGAAGACTGAAGATTAGAAAAAAAAATGTCCTTTTCCCTCCCTTCAGCAGGGATAGTGGAAATGTGGAACAAGCTCTCAGGTAAAGCAGTGAATACATTGTTGATTAATTCCTTCAAAAATCGCTGGAAATATGTTTATGGATAGGACTGAAGATAACAAAAATGATTACAGAGTAAGTGGATCAAAATTTCTGTGGAACACAATGGTTCCTTTGCTGGAACCATAGAAATATGATCTGTGGAATATAATTGTTCAGGGTTGAATAATGGAATTTATAGGACTAGATAGATATTCAGGAGTCTCACTTAAACTTTCTTTGGGCCTCAGGGAGAAAGTTCACAAACTTTTCCTTAGATTAAATAAGTTGATTAGGGTCCATGATGAAGTTGTTCCGTGCCTCTTAACCAGGTTTTATTTTAATGCTAGCAGTAATGTGTTTGTTGCTGCCAGTGTTAAAATAACGTGATTGGAAAATCTTGGTTTTTATGTTTTTAGATGAAGCGACTTTCACCTTCCTGCAGAAGATTTTGTTTACCAAAAATCTTGTTAGGAAGAATTAAAACTCAAAATTAGAAGCAAGTACAGCCTCAGCAACTCAGGGCCACTAATTTCAGGTGACTGAATATGTCAGATTCCATTTTCATTACTTGGCATGTCATAGGAACAAGAGTAGGCCATTTAGCCCCTCGATGACAGGATTATTACCATTGTCTTGGGGTCAAATTATACAACTCTGTCTGATTCCCTGTGAAAGCTGTAAGTGAGTGGCCTCGACGGGAACATTGAGGGGAGATGCTAGAGTCTGCCAACACTGGGGGTCAACAGTCGTTTACCTGTGTATTTAATTTTTATCTATTACTTTTTTTTTAAACAGAAACATGGTAGACAATGTGTAGCAGATGGGAGGTAACTCTATGGGGTTTAGTATTAGTGGGGAGGATGGAGGTTATGTTTAACAGCAGATGTGAGAGGCTTTGAGAACATTGGGGAGTGGTTCTGGCATATAGCAGCACTGAAGAGGGGAAAGTTTGGAGCACGGGATTGCAATTTGTGGTTTGGTTTTCTGGATGATTCCTTGGGGACAATTTTAACCTAACCTGCCAGTTGCAGGCTCGAGGGGCCAAATGGCCTACTCCTCCACCAATTTCTTATATTTGCACGCCCCAATATGCCTGGGCCCTGGTGGCACAAAGCCATCATTATCTGGGTGGATGGGGGAAGAAGCTGCAGGCGGGACACAGTTACAGCACGTCTCAACTCGTTTTTTATGCTCTCCCTAATTCCTCCAGAAGTGGGGATGGGTGCTTCTTGGTTCCGGCCCCTTACTTGTACATGTCACCAGAAGTTAGGACATTGTCATCTGCCCAACATCTCGCCAAACCTGCCTCCATTGTCCCCGACACATGATCTTATCTCATCCTACCAGAATACCAACCCTATCATCTCTCCTCACAGAATCTAGCCATTTCTAAAAAAAAAATCCAATGTCCTAGCCACATCCACCTTCTTGCAACTTGTTACAGATGTTGATCACCTTCTGATAAAGAAATTCTTCCTGTATTCTGACCTAAATTTGCCCTGAGCCTATGCCTTGATGTATTTAGATGCATTGTTTCAAGTTTGCTATCACGTTAAAAATTTATATCAGCGACTTTCCTATGACGTTACTCACAAAGGAAAGGGACAGTTTAGGTTGGGCAGAAATGACAGGCTTTACGGTCAACACTTGGACTATGGGTGGATTTTAAGAAGTGAAGAACGCTGAAGAATTTTTTTTAAAACGGAAACATAAAAAATAGTTTCCTTGTGTTCCTCTGGGGAATGTTTGCCACAAACCAATCAGGGTGTTACAGTATTAATGACACAGTTATATATATTATTGACAGAAGATTTTAAATACAGGAAAGGTTAATAACCGCACAGTAAATGGCTTGTGCTTGTTTTATATTAACTGTTGCAATACAAAGCACAAAGCTTGAGTGAGATTCAGCTCCCATGAATTGAGTGAACCAGCACTATGAATCAAATTAGGATGAGGCTTAACTATGAAGCTGCCCGCAGTTTTAAAATATGGTGACATTCACTGTCAACATTCATAAATGAATGGTGGCTTCTGGGGTTAGATAAGTGACAACTGGTGCTTATGGACTATACCCCAGCAAGAGGTCAATAACTTGAGAGAAAACTAGAAAATTAGCAAAAGGAAGAAAAAAAATAATTATCAATAGAAAATGGTTGATTTCAATTCCATTTGCAACTATTTTACAAGAACAATAACAACAAGTTGCACTTTTCTAGTACCTTTACAATAGAAAATGCCACAAGCCTCGTCATAAAGAGGATAGTGAGAAAAGTTAGGAGAGGTGATCAATAGCATGGTCAAAGTAATAGGTTTTAAGAAGGCTTTTGAAGTTGAGAAGAGATGCAGCAATAGGGAGGAGTATGGGTGAATTCTTGCCACCAATGGTGGGTGGAAAAGGAGTACAGTAGACAAGTCAAGAATGATAGGTGTGAGTAGGAACTCAGAGCTAGAGAAGATAGCAGAAGTCAGGTGGCATGCGACTGTGAAGTATTTGTAAACCAGGACAAGGATCTTGAAATTGGGTGCTGCAAATCATTGGAAGTCAGCAAGGATTGGATCATCAGTGAGCACCTAGGTAGGGGGATGAGATTAGGGGATAAAGTGCAAAGTTTCTGAGCTGAACAGGATAGTTTTGCTCTTGCAAATGTTGAGCTCCAAGAAGTTCTTGTTCATCCACGATTTTATGTCATACATGCAACAGTCGTGGAAAGTAAGGAGATGAAGAGGTAGAGCTGGGTTTTGTAGGCATATGTCCGAAAGCTGACTCCATACTTACTGATATTGCTGAGGGTCAGCATATCAGTGAGAAATAGGATGGTGTTGCAACGACCGTCTCAGTCACCATGCAAATCATCTAGCTTAGTATATTTTTAAGATTATACAACCACACATCAGTATTTTAATATTGTGAAGCTCGTAATTCCTTATTAATTGCCGACTGCAACAATGGGGAAAGAATGGAACCTTGTGAAACTCCGGAGGTGGCCTCAGGCACGGGAGTAAAGGCAATTGCGGGAGATGTGCTGATCGTATTGGGATAGAAAAGAATGGAACCTTGTGAGGACATTGCCACAGAGGTGGATCTCAAAAGAGACAGCGGAGGAGAGTACTGTAGTTGACTGTATTGAGAAGTCTAGGAGAGATAAAGCAGTAGGATGTCGTCAGTGACTTTGAGTCTGGTGGTCTTGGTGATGTGAGCGAAGTGGAAATCAAACTGAAGGGGTCAAACAGAGTATGATGGGAGAAGTGGGTGCAGAGTTGGGTGGAAATGACACATCTGAGAAGCTTAGAGGATGGAGATGCAGTGAAGAGGATGGAGGAGTTGAGATTGGATTTCTTAAGGACCAAGGTTTTGAAAGAGAGTGGAAAAGTATGGGAGGTCAAGGAGCAGGTCAAGAGAATAGGTTGTCAGTCTCATGGAAGAAATGAGTCTGATAGAGGTGGAGAAGCTAGAGAGTATCATGGAATGAGGTCAGTTTTAGCCATAATGAGGAGTCCTAAATTACTTACAGGTCAATATAATTTTGCTATAAAGGTTTGTTTACTAAAGTTCTAAGAGACATCTTTGTTCACCAGTCTCTTGTAAGTAAATGGCCTTTAACTCAATGATTGGTTACATTGAAATACTTTGATCAATCTGTTTGTCTATGTATAAAAAGTTGTCAATTGCTAGCTAATTACATGACATGTGCAACTTCCTGAACAAGCTCAGGCAGTTGCCTTTAACTTTGAGGTGCTGTCCATGAAATAAGAATGCTGGTTAAGTTGGATAGGAGAGAGGGGGTTTGAAAATTCTTCCCAAAGTCATGTAGACTATTTTCAATCCTCCCAGCAGCTATCTCTGTTCATCTAGTTATAATGTTTTAGTAAATCTCTGAATTGAAATAAAGTCATATTTAAGGTCCAAATTAATTACATTTGAGGGATCAAAGGTAAAGGGTGGATTGGCAAAGGAGTGGGGGGAAGTCAAATAATCAGGGCTTTTACCATACATACTTTGTGGACAGTCCCTTAAAACACTGTCATATCCTATATACAAGCCCCCACCAGTTTGATATAATTTAACAGCTCTTCATATTATAAGAAAGGAGACAACAAAATTGAATTATTGAACTGATCACCTATTTCTATCTCTGTAGGGCTGCAAGTCTACTTCACCCCACCACCACTGAAGCTCTCATCCATATCATTACCACCTTCAAGTTCAGCTTTTCAACATTCTGCATGCTGACCTCATAAGTTCCATCCTACACAGACTCCCAATCATCCAGACTCCCATCGTCTGCACCCTGTGGCGTACTAAGTCCAGCTCACCCGTCAACTCTGACCTCACTAGCATTGGCCCTCCACCCCCAACACATCCCCATACATACTTACAAATCCCTCACAGTCTCGCTCCTCCCTGTCTGCAAATTCTTCCAGCCTAATTCCCATTCTGAGTCTGGACTGCTGTGCATTCCCCTTCCCCCACTTCACCCCACCATTGGTGACAGATCCTTCAGCCATCACAGCCCTTCCCTAGTTTTCTTTTCCTGAACCCCTCCACCTTCCTTCATCTCTCCCCACCTCTAAAGCCTCCTGAGAACTGACCTCTTAAACCTCACCTAATTCCTCCAAATTTATCTCCTTTCTCTTGTGAGATACTCTGGGACATTTTATGCCATTAAAGGTGATATACAAGTTTAAGTTGTCTTTCCATTTCAGACTAACTAATTGGTTGCACAGCAGATACAAAAATTACATTGATAATCAGATAGGTAGAGGCTCAAAATATATCACCCTGTATTCTGCAGATGCCAATTACATAAAGTTGGGTATATCTAAATACTACCTTCCTCTTTAGTCAGTCATAAAAATCCTCTTATTAATACCCATATTCTTAAAAACAAGATTAGGCATGCAAAAACAACTGTATACTATAGGATAATGAATAACATGTTTGAAGGCCTTTAATCTGACTTGATTTCTTTATTGGACATTACTAGATGTTGCTATTTCAGAATTATTTCTTCCATTTACGTGTACTGTTATTAGCGAAGTATTGAGACAATTGAAGGTTGTTGGTAAACACCTTGATGGGGAAGAGTTCTTCTGTGTGCTGTCTAATAAAATCAGAAAATCATTCTTTATAAATGGATTAATGATTTTGAAAGCTGCCCAACTTTTGGGAACTAACGAGGAACGGCATAATATCTGTGCAATCTCTAGTGAACCACGTTAAAATATTCAATACAACTTGATATATTTAAGAGGCAGCACAATACATTGAGTTAATAGTATCTATGTTGACTAAAATTTTAGTGAACCTAAGCCCTGAATTTGCATGGGCCTTATGGCACACTTTTGCTGTAACTCTGGTGGGAATGCAGCAGAAGTGGGAGTTTCTAGGGGTGGGGCCTTGTCTGGAGTGGAACCTCTGTCCACCCAAACATGGTCCCTCACATCAGCGGGACCAAGGACTCCCTACTTTGGGAGTTCCCGCTTCCCTGGCCTCAGTGGAACCCATGTAACGTTGGAAGCCAATATGCCCAGTGAGATGAGGCATAATGGCCTCCAGAAGGGCAAGGGTGGGGAGCGGTCCAGGCCAGGGAAGTGGACCCCCCTCCACATCCCACATGTCAGCAGCCGCCAGAGTTTCCAGCCTGTATGGGCTGGTGGGCAACTGAGATGAACCCATAGTGGTGTGGGTGCCTGCTTGGCCCATGCAAATGAGGTGTCCTCCCACACGACCATTAGCATATATCCAACACAGGCAGCCCTAGAGATCACTGACATGCGTGATCCCGGCTATAACTTCTAAGATCGTGGTTGATATGCAGAGATGCAGGGTCTATTCCCATTCTGAAAAGGTGCTCCTGTGGGGCAACTAAGTATGTTGTAGCCCCAAAAACATTGCATTATGGAGTGAATGCAAATCTACCAATTTATTTTGTAATTGTTAAGTAAACAAATAGAGAAATATTTGCAGTAAACCTAAGCACACTACGTACAACTTGATTCTGTATCACTCTTTGTAACAAATAAAACAATAAACACACCACACTGTCCCTGTTAGCGGGCTAAGTTTCACATTTTCTGGGCAGCCCTTTTCCTAAATCTGATCAAAGCTTGCTTTTGGCCTGGTTGGAAGACATGCCTCCTGCCTGTCTCCTTCAGCAGCCTTTTCTAGAACTGACTCACGACCATGTGTTTGATTCTTTTTGTTCCCTCACTGGACAGGTAGTCAGCAGTTTGACCTCTGCCTCCCTCTCTATTGGCCACAGAACCATAGAAAAGATACAGCACAGAAGGGGGCCATTCGGCCCATCATGTCCGCACCGGCTCGAAGATCAACCAGATGCCCATTCTAATCCCACCTTCCAGCACCCGGTCCGTAGCCCTGCAGCTTACAGCACTTTAGGTGCAGGTCCAAGTACTTTTTAAAAAGAGTTGAGGGTCCCTGCCTCTACCACCAATTCGGGCAGCGAATTCCATACACCCACCACCCTCTGGGTAAAAAAGTTTTTCCTCATGTCCCCTCTACTTGCCAATCAGAAATCTATGTCCTCCAGTTCTTGAACTCTCCGCTAGGGGAAACAGGTACTTCCTGTCTACTCTATCTGGGCCCCTCATAATTTTGTACACCTCAATCAAGTCACCCCTCGGCCTCTTCTGCTCCAAGGAAAACAACCCCAGCCTATCCACTCTCTCCTCGTAGCTGCAATTTTCAAGCCCTGGCAACATTCTTGTAAATCTTCTCTGCACTCTCTCCAGAGCAATTACGTCCTTCCTGTAATGTGGTGACCAGAACTGCACACAATACTCCAGTTGTGGCCTTACCAGTGTTTTATACAGTTCCATCATTACATCCCTTCTTTTGTATTCTATACCTCCACTAATAATGGAGAGCATTCCGTATGCCTTCTTCACAACCTTATCTACCTGTACTGCCACCTTCAGGGACCTGTGCACATGCACTCCAAGGTCTCTCACTTCCTCTATCCCTCAATATATTCCCGTTTACTGCGTATTCCCTTTAACTCTTTGCCCTCCCTAAGTGCATCACCTCACACTTCTCCGGGTTGAACTCCATTTGCCACTTTTCCGCCCACTCCACCAACCCATTGATATCTTCTTGGAGTCTACAGCTATTCTCTTCACTGTCAACAACACGGCCAATTTTTGTGTCGTCTGCAAATCATGCCCCCTACATTCAAGTCCAAATCATTAATATATACCATAAACAGCAAGGGACCCAACACTGAGCCCTGTGGCACACCACTGGAAACTGATTTCCATTCGCAAAGACGTCCATCGACTTTTACCCTTAGTTTCCTGTTACTGAGCCAATTTTGGATCCGATTCACCACATTTCCCTGTATCCCATGGGCTTTTACCTTTCTGACCAGTCTGCCATGTGGGACCTTGTCAAATGCCTTATCAAAATCCATGTAGAGAGCATCCACTGCACTACCCTCATCAATCCTCCTTGTCACTTCCTCAAAGAATTCAATCAGGTTTGTAAGCCATGACCTTCCCTGAACAAACCCATGCTGACTATCCCTGATTAAACCATGCCTTTCCAAGTGACAGTTTATTCTATCTCTCAGTATTAATTGGCCAGTAGCGCTGCCAATTAAACTAACTACTGTGCAACCCCCCCCCCCACCATTGATGAAAGTTCCCTGGCAACTAACCCCTATTGGGCTCAAATGAATAGGCCGTTCTAACATAATGGGGGTAATTTTAACCCCCAAGAATGGGTGGGTTGGGGGCAGGTGAAAGGTCAAAATTGCATGTTTTTAAATTGCAACCCCAACCTGACTCCAGACACGGGTGCGTTTGGATGCGTGCGAGGAACACACCGGATGAGGTTGCGTTCCTAATTCGTGCTGCCGGGCGGGTATTTAGCGTGGCACTTAACATCCCTAAGAGACATTGCGTGGTTTTTTTTAACTAATTGATAATTAACATCAAATTTAACACCTCCATGACTGCTTTCCCGGGCTCGTGAAAGGAGGCAAGAAGGGCTGGTTCATTCAGACAAGCAGTGCCTTTATTGCACTCCTTGTGGGCCAGGAGGAGCAGGAGTGTTTCCTCCAGGCCCAACAAACTTACCTCCCACCCCCCACCCCACCATTGCTGCGTTCTCACCTCTTCCCCCCCCCCCCCCCGCAGTCATCAAGTTTTCAAGTACTCCCTTCCCTTCTCCCTGTCAATCAGGCTGGCTGCCAGGCACAGAACCCGGAAGTGAAATCTATTGCCTTCAGTTGAGTTGTGATCGCAGATTCCAACATGCTCACTTCACTTCAGGGTTTCCCATGCGAACATCTACCCCCACTCTCCCTTCCCGGGTTCAAGTAAAAATCGTGCCCGATGACCGAAAAGACTAAACAATCTTCATTGTTTCAGTTTGCAGTGGTATCCAAAAAGCAGCATTCCACAAACTGTTCTCTCTAGCTGCAGTATGCATCCTCTCCCTTGCCTACCAATGGCTGCCGGGGGATTTTAATCCTTTGTAAGCAAAATTTGACTAATCACTACACCAAATTCCTTTGGCAAAATGGTAGAAATTCTCCACAGGAGAGAGGCAAAGGCAGGGGGTAAGTGGTCATTAGGCTGTTGGTTCCAGAGTGGCATTGTCAGAGGCCTGGGAGCAGGCCACAAGCCTGCCAGGAGCTAGTGCTTAGTCAGGAAGAACTGTAGAAGGACTGGTAAGGAAGGTAAGAGTTTTCTGGGTGAAGTTACACTTTTTTTTAAAAATCTTTCCATTGCGGCTTCATGAACCAAATCAGCTGTCCTTAAAAAGTTTGTAGTTCACCTGCTCTCCTTGTTATAATGTGATCATGTGACAAGGAGTGGGATTATGCCAACATACCCTTTTTGGGAAAGTGCTCTGTTTTAACTATAGGCAATACAGCAATTGCCAAAAGGCAGCAGTTGCTGAGATAGTTTTTCCCCTAGTAAGCAACACTCCACAATGCACACTCACCGTGAGAGGAAAAGTCAGGGCAAATGCAGTTTCTTTAAGCGGCAGATCACAGGGGACACAGATTACCGTACCTTATTTGAACATATATATGAGCAGCTATCTGAAAGCTAAAGGCCTTTTCTAACATTAATTATTGTCTTACAAGTCAACAGTTCCAGGCAATATAGTCCTTTTAGGTGGCACAGTAAATGAAAGCAATGAAGTAACTCTGATTAAAATTGCTACACTATATACAATGGAAAAGAAAAAAAAAGCTATAAAAATGGCTCCAACATGAAGGATTACTGTTTTCTTTGCAGATGTCCTGAAGAATTGTAACTTAACTTAATGTTGTTTTGTTTATTTCTATCCCTTTTGAATAGTTTTCTTAAAATGGTAAGTGCTGAAGAGGTATTCAGGAGATGCAAAAAAAGGAGCACTGCAAATGATGAAAATCTGAAATAAAACAGCAAATGCTGGAAATACACAGCAGGTCCTTCAATATCTCAAAAAAGACAGGTTACTGCTTCAGATAGAAACCCTTTGTCAGAAACTTCTGGTGCATTAATCTACATTTTCCCTTTTCAGATGTTAACACTTGTGCTGTGTATTTCTAGCATATTTTATTTTTATTTTGATTCAGGGGAACTGGCTGATCGGAGTTGCTCAGCCCGACAATACAAGTATACAGTTGTACCTAAAGTTATCGGTATCTAAGCTATGTTCAGCTCCTTCATCGTGTCGGTCTCCTCCCAAACCGTACTCGTACGTTCACCAACTATTCAGACAAAAATAGCTAAGATATCAGTATCAGCTTGAGGCTAATAATTCTTTGATTTATTTAAGAAGTACTGTTAGCAGCTCTTAAGTTGCCATGTTACAAACTAAGTTTTCATTACTTTTATTCAAATTGGGTAAGAGTGGAATTGTAACCAGTTTTTTTTTGACTCCCTTATCTTTTTCTGTGAAAAGCGGAAAGGTCTCCTAGTGGCTTGTTTGTGTCATGACCTAGATCACAGAGGTTACACTAACAGCTATCTACATAAGTTTGACCACCCACTGGCTGCCTTGTACTCCACCTCCACAATGGAGCAGCATCACTTCTCCCAGACAGTTTCTATCTTACAGGTAGGAATACTATAGACATTGATTTTCAGAAATACTGTTAAACTGCACAGAGCAGAGAAACTCTTTCGGAATAAGTAAAAAGTGTGTTGCATGACGTTAAGAATCTATATGTGTGTCAGCCCTGATAACAGTAGATCCATTTTTAATTAACTTATTCTTTCCCAGAACTTCAAAACTGTGGAACTCTGTACCTCACTCCTACAATCTACAGGTTTTTAAAATCCAAGCTGGAAATTGCCAAACCGCTGCTTCCAGATTTACTTTGGCTTCTCCACCTGTTTTTCTCGGCCTTGATGATGTCCTGCACTATGGGCTTTGGCCTATAGGTTCTAACCTTCACCTCTGTTTCTCAGTTTAGTAAGAGTACCTCAACAGTGGTTTGCTGTCACTAGGATATTGGTGCATACACTTTAGGATAAATTGCACTCAAAGTGATATGTTTTAATATTCTGCTAAAATGTTTCTTTTATGATTACTATGAATTCAGCACCTTAAATTGATCACAATAAAATGCCAGGCCTATAACCAGCACATCACCCTAGTAAAAAGTTCCCTTCAGACAAAACTCAAGTTTGGAAGAACAGAATCTATAGTCTAATTGTACTGTTGGGTGTTTTTCAATTCAACATGTACAATGTAGATATTTTACATGCCCAGCATTACACTCGTTGAAATACCAGTGATAAAGCCACATTCTATACAGTGTCTCATTTATACCAGAATGAATCTAGCTATAGACTCCACTCAGCAGAAAATCTAATATGCCCCCAACCTGGTGTAGTACTGGTATGAAAACTCCTCGTACTGGAATTTCCTCACTTTTTTTAATACTCTGTAGTAGAAACCCTCAGGTCCTGGAGATTCTTCTATCTTAAGTTCCACTATTTCCTCCACTACTAGGAACATAGGAACAGGAGTAGGCCATTCAGCCCCTCATGCCTGCTCCGCCATTTGATAAGATCATGGCTGATCTGTGATCTAACTCCATATACCTGCCTTTGGCCCATATCTTTTAATACCTTTGGTTATCAAAAAGCTATCTATCTCAGATTTAAATTTAGCAATTGAGCTAGTATCAATTGCAGTTTGCGGAAGAGAGTTCCAAACTACTGCCACCCTTTGTGTGTAGAAATGTTTTCTAATCTCGCTCCTGAAAGGTCTGACTCTAATTTTTAGACAGTGTCCCCTACTCCTAAAATCCCCAACCAGCGGAAATAGTTTCTCTCTATCCACCCTATCTGTTCCCCTTAATATCTTTTAAACTTCAATCAGATCACCCCTTAACCTTCGAAACTCCAGAGAATACAACCCCAATTTGTGTAATCTCTCGTAACTTAACCCTTGAAGTCCAGGTATCATTCCAGTAAACCTACACTGCACTCCCTCCAAGGCCAATATGTCCTTCCGAAGGTGCGGTGCCCAGAACTGCTCACAGTACTCCAGGTGCGGTCTAACCAGGGTTTTGTATAGCTGCAGCATAACTTCTGCCCCCTTGTACTCTAGTCCTCTAGATATAAAGGCCAGCATTCCATTAGCCGTATTGATTATTTTCTGCACCTGTTCATGACACTTCAATGATCTATGTACCTGAACCCCTAAGTCCCTTTGGACATCCACAGTTTTCAACTTTTTAGAAAGTACCCTGTTCTATCCTTTTTTGATCCAAAGTGGATGACCTCACATTTGTCTGCATTGAATTCTATTTGCCACAGTTTTGCCCATTCACCTAATCTATCAATATCGCTTTGTAATTTTATGTTTTCATCTACACTGCTTACAATGCCACCAATCTTTGTGTCATCGGCAAACTTAGATATGAGACTTTCTATGCCTTCATCTAAGTCGTTAATAAATATTGTGAATAATTGAGGCCCCGAGACAGATCCCTGCAGGACTCCACTAGTCACATCCTGCCAATGTGAGTACCTACCCATTATCCCTACTCTCTGTCGTCTTTTGCTCAGCCAACTTCCTAACCATGTCCGTACTTTTCCCTCGATTCCATGGGCTTCTATCTTAGCTAACAGTCTCTTATGTGGGACCTTATTAAATGCCTTCTGGAAGTCCATATAAATAACATCCATTGACATTCCCCTGTCCACTACTTTAGTCACCTCTTCTTCAAAAAATTCAATCAGGTTTGTCAAGCACAACCTACCTTTCACAAATCCATGCTGGCTCTCTGATTAACTGAAAATTCTCGAGGTGTTCAGTCACCCTATCCTTAATTATAGACTCCAGCATTTTCCCCACAACAGATGTTAGGCTAACTGGTCTATAATTCCCCGGTTTCCCTCTCTCTCCTTTCTTAAAAAGCGGAGTGACATGTGAAATTTTCCAATCTAGAGGGACAGTTCCTGAATCTAGAGAACTTTGAAAGATTATAGTTCGGGCATCCGCAATGTGTTCACCTACTTCCTTTAAAACCCTGGGATGGAAACCATCTGGTCCTGGGGATTTGTCACTCTTTAGTGCTGTTATTTTCTTCATTACTGTTACTTTACTTATGTTAATTTTGTCGAGTCCCTGTCCCCGATTCAATATTAGTTTTCTTGGGATTTCCGGCATGCTATCCTCTTTTTCGATACTGACGCAAAGTAATTGTTCAACATGTCCGCCATTTCCCCACTGTCAATGACAATATCCCCACTTTCAGTTTTTAAGGGGCCAACACTGCTCCTGACCACCCTCTTTTTCCTAATGTAACTATAAAAGTTCTTCGTATTGGTTTTGATATCCCTTGCGAGTTTCTTTTCATACTCTCTTTTTGTAGCTCTTACTATCTGTTTTGTGACCCTTTGTTGATCTTTGTATCTTTCCCATTCGCCAGGATCTGTGGTATTTTTTGCCTTTTTGTATGCCCTTTCCTTATGCCTTATACTGTCCCTTACTTCTTTAGTTGTCCATGGCTGCTTTTTTTTTTGGCAAGTAGAGTTCTTGCCCCTCGGGTATAAACCGATTCTGTATCACGTTAAATGTTTCTTTAAACATTTCCCACTGATCATCAGTTGTTATACCCATTAACAGATTTGCCCAGTTTACTGCGGACAGTCTGTCTCATCCCATTGAAGTCGGCCTTACCCAAGTCTAGAATCTTAGCAGCTGATTCACTTTTTTCCCTTTCAAACACTACATTGAACTCGATCATGTTATGATCACTAATGGATAGATGTTCACGCACAGTTAAGCCATTAACTAAATCTGGTTCATTACTCATTACTAAATCTAGTATGGCTTGCCCCCTTGTTGCCTCTAGGACATACTTCTGTACTTTTACTTAAATCCACATTCTCCCTTACCATTTTCTTTTCCTTAATATATTTCTAAAAACATTTTTGTTAGCTTTGATATCCCTTGCAAGTTCTTTTCATAGCCCTTTTTGCACATCTTATAATTTTCTTTGTATCCCTTTGTTGCTTTTTATGACTCTCCCTGAGTCTGCTGCATTTCCACTTTTGCTTGTATTTGTATAAGCCTTTTCTTTTAGCTTGCTAACTGTCCCTTATCTCATTTGTTGATCATGGTTGCAAGTGGAGCCTTTGCCTTTTAGGGGTATGTACTTATTTTGTATCGTACTAAATATTTATTTAAATACTTCCCACTGTTTATCTTTGGTCTACCCATTCACAGTTCAGCCCAGTTTATTGTGGTCAATTCATTTCTCATCCCTTTGAAGTTTGCCTTGTTTAAATTTAAAATCTTGGTTGTGACTCTCCCTTCTTCCTCTTAAACCTAATATCAAATTCAATCATATGATATTCACAATTCCCTTACTGTCAGATTGTTAACTAATTCTGGTTCGTTACTCATCACTAAATTTAGTATGGCCTGTTCACTTGTGGGTTCTAAAACATATTGTTCTAGAAAATTGTCCTGAATACATTCTAGAAATTCATTGCCTTTATTGCTTGAGCTGTTCCACTTCTCCCAGTTTATGTAAAAAATTAAAATCTCCAGTTATAGCCACATTGTTTTTACTACATGCTGCTCTGGTCTCTCTTTTTATACATCTCCCCCACTACATCACTACTGTCAGGTCTGTCGACCACTCCTACCAGAGTATTGCATTCTTTGCTGTTCCTTAATTCTACCCACAGTTTTTCCAACTGCCTGATCATCTTTACTGAAATCCCTTCATAGGTTTTTTTTTATTCATTCATTCAGGGGATGTGGGTGTCGCTAGCAAGGCCAACATTTATTGCCCGTTCCTAATTGCCCTTGAGAAGGTGATGGTGAGCCGTCTTCTTAAACCACTGCAATCCATGTGGCTTTTTGTAGTGGGATTGTACAACTGAGTGGCTTGCTAGGCCATTTCAGAGGGCAGTTAAGAATCAACCACATTACTGTGGGTCTAGAGTTACAATAGACCAGACCGGGTAAGGACGGCAGGTTTCCTTCCCTAAAGGACATTAATGAACCAGATGGGTTTGTACAACAATCCAATAGTTTCATGGTCACCAGATAGATTTTTATTCCAGATTTTATTTAATTAACTGAATTTAAATTCCCCAGCTGCCGTGGCGGGATATGAACTCATGTCTCTCGATTACTAGTTCAGGACTCTGGATTACTAGTCCAGTAATATAACCACTGTACCTGAATTTTATTACTTTCACAAAAGCAGATACATAAACACTTTATATATGTGTGATATAATGATACATGCATTCATGTATCTACTTCATTTTAGTGTGTTAAACGCTGGCCTTTCACCTCTGGATTCAAATCTAGCCTAGACTGATGGGATGAAAATGTCCTTTGCCTGCTGATGGTAAGGATCCAATGGGAAATGAGTTTGGGCAGTCGTAATCCAGTGGGCACAAAACTGTCCTCAATGTGGCACTAATTGGCAATCTCACTTAGAGAGGCTGCAGGAAATGGGAAAAAAGTCACACTTGTCAGAAAGATTCGACTTGACTCCAATCGGATATAGTGATACTTTATTAATTTCACAGAAGGATCAACACATGCAAGTGTCTAAGCAGTAATTATCAGTACAGAACAAGAATTATATTACCCATTCCATTCTGGGTAGAAGATGTCTGCTTCTTGCTGCTCTTGGTTCAACACTAACAAAGTCTCAGACCCCTTAGTTATACCTCAGAAGTATGGAACTGCAGCAAAATACATCCAATCAAATATTTCCGAAAATAATACATACTTGTCCAGATGGGGCAGTACTCTGTAACCCCCTTATCTCTCCTTATTCATAGTGCAACGTTCCTTAGCTCCTGCAGTTGGTGGATCATCCTATTGGCCTTGGAGTTAACAGGAGTTCTAACGGAAGGAATGAAGATGTCATTATGTTCTTCCCACCCCCCTCCCAGTTTGCAATATCAAGAGGCTCATGGCTATTGGGCATCCTGTAGCTGCAGTAGTTAATTCAAAAGCAGTCTATTTGGTGATACAGCAACTTTAGCTAAAGCTTTGACTATTTAACCCTTTCGAGCCTGGTTCCCCTAAATACCTTCTAAACCAATATTTCCTTACAGACCCCACCTTGAGGCCAAGAAAGGCTGGCTCTCGAGTCCTCACACCAATCCTATTTTCTTTTGAGCAAAGCTGTGGTTTCTAAAGTATGTTATCTATGGTTGACTTTCTTCAGGGTTCACCTCACACATATTAGTAGTATGATTAAAACAATTATTATGATTCCCTGGGCGAACACAAAGCCATATGAGAATAATCTTACCTGTGGATTCTGCCCGACATTACAAACTGTTCCCCACCATTCACGATTCATGTCCCCTTTTCAATGTCAACATTGCATTGCTTCATGTCAGTCTTTCAATTGTAATCTCCAACAACCACAAGGCCTTATCTAATGTTCTCGTCCTGTCAGCATCACATACCTATCTAAGCCATTTGCTCATTTGGTCTAAGTGGGCTGTGGACTTCCAACTGTCCCAAGAGCTCTAACTTTTGGGTGTTGAATGCCCTCTCTTTATGCTATTCGGCTGTCGAGATTGCACATGCATCTCTGGTCTTATCTCCTAGTCGTAAATTATCCCACCCCCTTGCTGGCTCTGTGTTAAACAATTTAAGATGAACTGTACCCCACTACTCTATGCACTACACCCCCATCACCCACCTACCAACAAACTTTCCATCAGTATGCAACTCTTCAAATCAGATGCTTCATCTCACCCTTATACATTACCACTCTCGCAAGCCGCATACCCACAACTCAGTTTCAGATGAACCGTACCATGTAGCGTGACTACCTCATCCTTTGTCTCCTGACTTACAAGCTGCTTTTGTTCACACAGACAGCAACTTTGTCTCCCCCCAACACTGCCTTCTTGCTATATACCTAGATACTATGTGAGATGGAATACTTGACTATGCTCAATTTAGACTATATTCTTACATCTTCCTCGCTTTGAACCTGAATGAAACCGCTCTGGGTCAATTTTCACCTTACCCCGTAACTTTCTTCTCGGTCTTGTCTACGATCACCTTGAGTTACATTTTATTACATAAACACACCTAGAAATATACATATTGTTTCTCTGTTTCATTTGGTCAATATTACACGTCGTGATATAGACAAAGAAAATCATAATACACTCTATAGAAAACTACAGTGTACCATATTATCAAGAAATCATGGACTTAAAAGATTCTCCAGCTCTCCTTTTACTAATATTCATCTTGTGGATATTTTTCCTCAGTTGTCCCAATTTCATTGTTAACTCAAAGGGACCTAACCCTGAATTTTGGAAATCCAAATTTCTATGTCCAGCTTAATTTTAATTTCAATCTCTGATAGGTACTGGTGTTCAACTCTATCCTGATTGTTTCATTAGTTAGTCGGTTTCTCTATGGAGCATGTGTCAGTGCCTTGCTTAAAAGGTTTTCTGATTCTCCTGAACCACATTAACCATTTTATGTTGTGCTGTTGTCAAGTAACTGAGCATGTCTGAGACCCGCTCTTCAATGCATCTTCTTCATATATTTCCACATACTAGTTGCCTCACACGCAACATATCACAAGTAATGTTCTTGAATATTAACTTTCTGCTGGCCATTTTCTTTTTCCTCTTGGTTTTGGCGAATGTGTTTTCCATGGCACACTTCATATGTCCCGTAAGATTCAATCCTGTAAGAGCAGCTATAGGCCTTTGTAATCATGTTCTTCAACCTGGTCTCCATTTCCAATTGATGGCAACATACATTGGTATCTTTCATGTCCATTGTAGCCATTCTTGGGCTTTCAGGTTATCTTATCAACAGATCGAGGGTGTCTGGAGGTTTTTGCTTATCTTCCCCTGCATGGTCCCAATGTTTCGGGTAGTGGCCAGGCTATCAAATGGAGTTTTCTCATTGTTCAATATAGGCAAGGACACAAACATCTCCATGAGAAAGCTATCAATTATTCTCAACTACACTTTCCTGACTTTCATTGGATTGTACATTTATACCAGATTGATATCTTTAGTAGATTATGCCCAGGTGATTTATGTTACTCATGGATGCACTCACACATCTTTCCATTACCCCTTTGGTTTGGTTCCTGAAATTCACCCATAATCACCTAGGGTGATGACCTTAGAAAAATTCCCATTTGGTGGCATAATTTCCCTGTCTCTATCTTATATCCTCAATCACCTCTCATCCAATTTTACACATTCCATTATATTACCATTTCATCTTCTTCACGAGCCCTGGAGGAACTTTTTCTGTCCAATACAGTATTTACAGGCTGGTCCAATAGCAATACATTTTTGGTTTATTTTGCTTAAATTCTTCTTGGACTGCTTTTTATTTCTGAAAATGTCCTGTTATACTGTGCCTGAGTCCATTCCATCATTTCACAATTATCCCAATTTGAGAGCAGTATTGTTGGACTGACAGGACTTGTTAATGTACAATTTTATTCCCTCCCCAAGAAATTTCTTCCTTGATACACAGCATTGGGCAGGAAACAATTAAATTAGACTCATTTTATTTTAAAATATAATTTGATTATCCCCTTAAACCACAGGTAAATTTTCTCTTCTCGAGTGCTTAAACAGCAACTCATATCAATTAATCTTATCAATTCCAATTTTAGAAACAAATTTTGTGGTTTGTGATTTTACTGTAGAGACAGAAGTGCTTGCCATTACTTTTGGATGTAACTTCCATATCTTTCCCCTACCCATCCTCCCACCTTCCCCCAACCCCCCCCCAACCTGGCCGAGCATTCTGTCTTGAAAGAAAATAAATAACCCTGAATGGGTTAAAGCCGAGCCTTTGAGAGGCAAAGTCTCAGTCCAAATCGTGATTTTGGATATCTGCCAATGTCTGCAGATAACGTCTTAAATTCTTCACACCATTAGACTGTTTCCTGCACCAACACTTCTCCAGCAAAGGTTGCTCCATAACTTTGTGAAGCCACTTGTATGTTAAAGAACTACTCTTGGTAATCCTGCACTTATGCGGTCCCAAAAACCATAGTTCCCTGTGTAAAAGAAAAGAACAACAGGAAATCCATTGTGGCTCTTCTTGAGAGCCCATGGGGTTAATTTGTCAATTCATGATTTCCTTCTGTCACCGTGGGGAAATATCCACTTAAATTAAGAAATTTATAATTCTTATAAGCGTAGGTAACTAAAGCACTGCACCAGAAGAACCTGGGAGAGCCTATCTCCCAAGTTTTCTTTCTCTCATTAAGGCACAATAAAACTGCTTATGAGTTAGCAGATTAACATGCTTGGAAGTTCAGGGGGTAGGGAAGAGTCAATCACAATAGCAGTTTTTTTTAAGCTGTAATGTCATTAACACAAAAAATGCTTTAAAGAAGTACAAATGGATCTTTTTCCAAAAAGTCTTTGTGCCTTTATAACAGTGATAACTTGCACAAAGATCCTAATACAATTAAACTCTGGATAATACATTTCAGCTTCTCTAACTCCCAATTTTCAAAACATGAGCCATGAAGGCACAAAAGATTTACCAATTTTTATCCATCCTTAGGAATTGAAAATCCATTAAAAACAGAAATCAATAGTATTTCCTTCTATTAACTTTAGACATTCTATGAAACAATTCTGCAGTGCAATCTAACTCCTCCAGATCGTTACCAGAGAGATAGCAGAGATCCTTTACCCATTCTTTTTTCCTTCTTCGTGGTCACTTTGGTTTAACAACCATCAATCACAAGATTAAAGGGTTAGTTTGCCAACAGCTGTCACACTTCAGTATACCGTAGACATGATTAAACAAATATAGTTACTTCAAAATGTCCCAATATTTTAACCCATCAATTCATGCTCACCAATACTCAACACAACTTAAACTTCAAATCACTCGACATTTACTTCAAGCATTAGCATTTAAGAAATTCAAAATGCCAATTTGTTATATGTATGATAATTTCATGTCTGGAATTAGAAATCATCACATAAATTATCATAACCAGAATTTCACCATGGCCACTATAAACGTCTGGTTTTCACAATTTAATAGGTTAATTATCCTCAATAACTCCAATTTCATTCAGCAATATCTTAAACTGAAACACAAGACAGAGCACATAAAGTTGAAACTAAAAATACTCAAACTAAATAAAATGTTCTAGTTCGTAACAGCAGAAGAGGAGAGACGGAATCTTCCCTCTTTCCTTTTCTCTTGTTTTAAATCATTTATCCTTTATCTTTGCACTCCGTCTTCAATCTCCAATGTTTCTTACTAAACTCAATTCTGATCCAATTTAAAATCTCATGGGATTTTAACAGGCTTGTATTGGCTTTCCTATTTAAAAGTTTTCTCCTTCTCTTCTGTTGCTGGAAGGAAGGGGTATAGGACGTAGAATACGAATGAGGAGGGGTTACTGGGGAACCAGCCGAGAGTCTTATTCTCTTTCTTGATTCACTTTCTAGAACCTCTACCACTGCCTCTCTGTCTAGTTGATCCCAGTCTATATCGTCTCCTGGATTCCCTGCAGTAATAGCCGACGCTAAGGCAGAGTAGCGTCCCGGTTTACCTTGCAACTCGTAGACTTTAAGTCTGCATTTAGTGTGGTCTGCCTCCCTGATTGGTTTATTCATTAACTCTCTTAAAGGCTTCCCTCACATTCTCCAATTCTCACCTCAACTCACCATTTGCCTTTCCTAATCGCCTGATTTCCTCCTTAGTTTCTTGAGCCCCGACCACAAGTGTGGCAGCGGTAAAACTACTTTTATGCTGTTGTTGTTACATAAATGATAGGTCCCGTGATCTATTGACTTCTGGTACTAACTTCTGTTTTTCCTGGCAATACTCCTTTTCCAGGTTGCCACTTATCTGGTCGCCCTGATGCGCAGCATAGACCAACAACTGTCCACCTCTCTCCATTTTAATCTTTTTCTCAACCACTCGTTTCTGGACATAATTAATCACTTTTTTATAGTTTTTTTCCCTCATCATTCCCCATCATAGACAGTAATTCTGCTACGTCTAGATTCTCTAGTTCCTTTAATAATGCCTTCTCTACCTCCGTAGAGCTGGCTATTATGGATCACGTTGACTACTGGCAGGTGATGCAAGTCGCCTGCACGCCCCTAAGGTTTCCTTCCCAAACTGACGTACCAATCAAATAGGTCAGCTCTGGGACCTCGTTTAAAGAAAACAAATATCACTATATGCCAAGTCTTGCCGCAGTCGCCAGTTTGTCAGAAAGATTCAACTTGACTCCAATTGGATTTAGTGATACTTCACACAAGGATCAACACATGCAAGTGTCTAAGCAGTAGTTATCAGTAGAGAATAAGAATTATATTACCCATTCCATTCTGGGTAGAAGGTGTGTCCGCTTCTCGCTCCTCTTGCTTCTTCACTAACAAAGTCTCAGACTCCTCCAGTTTTACCCCAAAATAACGGAACTGCGGCAAAATACATGGAAGCAGCGAAGATACCATTGTGTTCTTCCCCCCCGCCCCCCCCCCCAGTTTACAATAACAGGGGGCTCATGGCTGTTAGGCATTCTGTAGCTGCAGTAAGTTCATTCAAAAGCAGTCTATTTGGTGACACAGCAAATTCAGCTAAAGCTTTGACTATTTAACCCTTTCGAGCCTGGTTCTCCTAAATACTGTCCTTACACATTGCTGCAGTAAGAGGTGCTATTCAGACTAAGAATACTGTTTAATCATTTTCTCGGTTACTTCATCACTAAAGATGGTATTTTTCAGTTCTTAGGCTATTTTTCATGAGAGCAATAAGTGATGGTGATTTCACCTTTTTTGAAGTATGTTCAAAATAATGCATTCAAAATACTCTGGAAGATTCTTTTCGGTGTCAGAAGACCCTATAATAAGGCAGGCTGTTGCACTGTTGTACCATGGACTTCTTGAATAACATTTTGAGTGCATTTCTTGTAGCTTAGGGCTTGTATATGCAAGGGGATTGATTGGTGGTCGTATAGCACACTGTTCTTTCACCTTTGGGATCCTGGTTTTCAAACTAGTCCAGATTGATGGGATGAAAGTCTCCTCTTTCTACTGGCTTGAGGCATGTAAGAAACCTGTTTGGACAGTCTCAGCCCAGAACCTAATCAGCATGAGTTCAAAGCATAAAATCAAAACTATAACTTAATTGTAATCTTATTCAGAGAGAGACTACTGTAGGAAACATGGCCTTGGCCTTGGTGCTGTAAGCGAGTGCTTTATGGGATTGGGTTGAGGTGCATTGTTAGCACAGTGTAAAAGGATGTTTCTTTGTTATGGAGCTACCCAACTGAAGGCCTGTAGTGCAGAATACACCAAAGTTGAAAAGAGTAAAAGAAAGTACATGGTAAATCAGAATGGGGTGATTATGTGATGCAAAGTTTCAATTTTTAAAATCTGAAGATTGTAGGATGAAAGGAAGTCTTGGGGATGTAAAAGTTCCACAGGTTTGAGATCCTGGGGTGAAAAAGGAGTAAGAAACAGTACAATGAGTCTTGATTTCAACATATGGGAAGGAGAATGTGTAGGACAGTATATTTTGAGTTTAGAAGAACAAGATAAAAAAAAAACTTGAGAAGCGCTGATCACAATAGTTTTGATAAACTAGAGACTGGCAAGAAAGGTTGTAACAGAGAGAGAGATTGCGAGACAACAGCCCTTTTCTTGTGTCCTATTAAGAAAGTGAGAAAGGTGCTAAAACAGTGTCCCAGTTATGGGAGCAACATTCAAGTCTAGGACAGAATTGGGTTTGTAGAGACCTAAAAGTTGTTGAATGCAGATGTATTTCTCACAAAAAGTGGAAACTAAGTTTCACTGAGGCAGTTTCAAAAATGGAAGAGTTTCATTGGAGGTCAAATAATAAATGAAGAGGGGCTATAGGTGGAGCCCTCAAAGTAGAAGATTACAGCTGTTAGTTAGACCTTTGAGTGACCTGAAGAAACACTATCTTAGAAGAATTGAAGAAACAATATTTCATTCCCCCATTGAAGGGCATGGAGAAGATCAAGATGTTGTGATTTAGCACTGGAGGTTGTGTGCACTGAGGGCCTGTTATCTGACAAAAGCTGATGAATTTAAAAAGGAATAAGGTTGGAAGATGGGTCAAGGAGGTCATTGTTATGAAGAAAGAATAGATTGGAGAGAAGACGAGCCCTAGGAAACCCCTGAGTTAATGAAAATAGAGACAGAGAATAAGCTTCAACTCCATCAGAGTGATTTGAGAGAAAACTGGATACCTATGAATATAGCTTTGGCTTTAGGCCATATGTTGATGGTAACTTATGGAGAAGTGCACACTGCCAGACCCTGTTAAAAGCTTTGGAAATATCCAAGGCAATGACCAGATTAATCGAAAGTGTTCAAGAGCAGGATTCCAAAGGTGCATAATACGGGTACCTAAGGCACCAGCTGAATAGATATGCTGAAAACCATACTGATGATAATGAATTAGGCCAGAACTTTCAAGGTGATGGATAATTTGATTTTATAGCAGGTTTATAACTTCAGAGAGTACGAATGGAAGTTCAGTTGGCCCAGAGGTTTGAAGGTTGAATGGAACCATCTTTCATAAGGATATTGTGAAAATGAGCAAATTTTTAAGGAAAAGTAGACTGAAAGTAAGAAAAATTCAAAGGATGACATAGGATGGAGACAATTCAGAGATACACATTTTAAGGTCCATGGGGAGGTGTGCATCACAACTAGAGTTCTTATTGGGGTCCAGGAGCAGAGGATCCAACAAATTGGTGAGATAAAGCTTAATGTCGATCATATTGATAGAACAGAATGGAACAGTGAAGGGAAGTTCTTTAACAAGATTATCGAATTTAGAGTTGGAGAAAAAAAGTGAACCAAACAGATCAGTCTTCTCTTTAGGAAAGCTAGTTACTATGCCATCAGGATGCAAGAGAAGTGAAAAGGAAGAATCACAGCAGTTATGAGAGAAAGCTCTGGCAAGGGATCAGAAGAAACAGAAACCAAAGGTGCAGTACCACAGCAGTTGACACATCATTTCAATAAAGTTGTGTTTAGTAGATTTAAGGAAGTCATGAGCAGAGATAAAGTTGGCTGAAGATGCTTTCCGACAGATCAAGATGTCAAGTGCCATTGACAGAGAATCGGTAGCACCAAATCCGACGGAAGTCTGTCTCTGACCCATACTACACATGACATAGGAGAGTTTGATGCTGGGTACAAAAAGTGGAAGAATAATTCTTCCCCATTGTTTGTATATGTATCTATATATTCTGACTGCATTTAGCTCAACTTTTTCTTCCAGAGACATTTGAGCCAAAGCGACCTTCCCCAGGTGAGACATGAACAACAAAGTGAATGGGAGTATTTGTCATTTTCAATAAAGTGGCAAAGCTTAAAACTAGTTTCTGTACTGTTTATTGAATTCTATCTTTCCACCAGTTGGAAGGGCATAATATTTTCGCCAATCTGACTTCTGATGACTATGAACAGTTGCTAGAGATCATTCGAAAAGCCATCATCGCCACTGATCTTGCACTATATTTTGGAAACAGAAAACAGTTAGATGACCTGCTACAGGCAGGAGCGTTGAACCTCAGTGATCAAGGACACAGGTAAATGTCTTCTATATTTAAACTAAAGTTGTAAGTTATTGAATCATTATGGTAGCTTTTTTTTTTATTCGTTCACGGGATGTGGGCGTCGCTGGCGAGGCCAGCATTTATTGCCCATCCCTAATTGCCCTCGAGAAGGTGGTGGTGAGCCGCCTTCTTGAACCGCTGCAGTCCGTGTGGTGACGGTTCTCCCACAGTGCTGTTAGGAAGGGAGTTCCAGGATTTTGACCCAGCGACAATGAAGGAACGGCGATATATTTCCAAGTCGGGATGGTGTGTGACTTGGAGGGGAACGTGCAGGTGGTGTTGTTCCCATGTACCTACTGCTCTTGTCCTTCTCGGTGGTAGAGGTCGCGGGTTTGGGAGGTGCTGTCGAAGAAGCCTTGGCGAGTTGCTGCAGTGCATCCTGTGGATGGTACACACTGCAGCCACAGTGCGCCGGTGGTGAAGGGAGTGAATGTTTAGGGTGGTGGATGGGGTGCCAATCAAGCGGGCTGCTTTATCTTGGATGGTGTCGAGCTTCTTGAGTGTTGTTGGAGCTGCACTCATCCAAGCAAGTGGAGCTTCATGCTGAGGAAACCATTGTAGAAATTATAAGAGAGGTATGGCAGGGTTTGAGCACTCCCTTGTAGCCTAGCTATAAAGAGCTGAGTTCCCACAGTTCAAGTCAGGTGTTCAAAGTGCAAAATTGCCCATCACTCAGATCTGTTTGAAACAGTTGAGATGAGTATTGCCAGTATCTGACTAGGCCACTGTGCAATCTGTCTCCATGGAGCAGGGATCACCTTGAATCAGAATTATACAGCACAGGAGGCGTCTATTCGCCCCATTAGCCTGTCCCACCTTTCTGAAGGAGCTGTCCACCTAGTCCCTTTCCCCGTACCCTTTTAATCTTTTCATCGTCAAATATTTATTCATTTCCATTTTAAAATCTATTATTCTGTTATGGATTCTGTTTCCACCACTGTTTCTAGCAGAGAATTCCATGTCCTAACAACCCTTTGTGTTTAAAAAAAAAAGTAAGTTTCTTAATCCCTCTCTTCATTCTTTTAGTGATCTTAAATTTATGCCCTCTACTTACCAACTCACTGACCAGTCAAAGTAATTTTTGCCAATTTACTTGATGAGAACCTATTATAATTTTGAAAACTTTTATCCGATCTCCTAAACTTCTTCTAAATTTTCTAGTCTTTCCTCATAAGGAAAACCTGAATGTGTTCTCGTTAATCTGCCATCCGCGTGCCCCTGTTCATAGAATCAAAGAAAATTTAGTATATGAGGCCATTCAGCCCAATATCCAATTCCCTTGTTTGTGTGAAAGACCCTTATGAGAGGACATTAAGAAGCACCAGGTTGTACTTGGTGAGGGAAGCTGTTTCTGCTGAGTGAATAGAAATGTGCAAAAAATAAAAGTAGCTCTTAATGGAAAAAGTTCTTAGAATTTAGTGATATCAAACAAGTAAGGAACTGAACAGAATCTTTTAAGCTCATTTATTCATCAGTTTTATTTTGTTTTTTCTCCAACAGAGACAGAGTGATTGGTCTAATGATGACAGCTTGTGATCTCTGCTCCGTCACCAAATTATGGCCAGTTACCAAGGCAACAACCAATGATATTTATGCTGAATTCTGGGGCGAGGTATATGTCTGTTCTAATTTACTTAATAATAAACTAGATAATAGTCTGAAGACATCACCTAGGTCATTGCAAAGATCTTCTAAGGTTTAACCTGCATTTTTGTAGAAATGAATGAAGAGATGGAAAGCTATTAGTTTGAAGTTATAGAACTTTGAGGTCCGGGATTTCGGATTGATTTCTGTGATCAATGTATCACTTTGTGTTTTTAGATCTGTTTTTGACCAGTTGTAAGACTGGAACTGAAATATTGCTGCGCCCTGCTGAACTACCCAGCTGAGTGGGTCTTGCTGAGTGGAGCAATGCAGTCAAACAGGAGTGAAATTCTGCTGTACTTTACAATGATTTTTATGCCAGTTTCATACCCTAGAGGTGTGAATTTCAAACTAAAAATTGTTGTACAGTTAAGGCATTCGTTTAGCTGAGCTGAAAAGTTTCAAATTAAAGAAAAGAAAAGATTTTGTCTTATTTATACCAGCTTTTAGTTACATAGAATTTACAACACAAAAACAGGCCATTTGACCCAACAGGTCTATGACGGTGTTTATGGTCCACACGAGCCTTCTCCCTTCCTACTTCATCTAACACTATCAGCATATCCTTCTATTCCTTTCTCTCTCATGTGCTTATCTAGCTTCCCCATAAATGCATTTATGCTATTTGCCATAACTACTCCATGTGGCAGCAAGTTCCACATTCTAACCACTCTCTGGGTAAAGAAGTTTCTCCTGAATTCTTTATTGGATTTATTAATAACTATCATATTTATGGTCCCTAGTTTTGGATACGTTAAAATATGTTCTTTGTGAATGGGCGATTGAACACTGCACAGATCATTCTGCATCATGTTGCACTCAACACTCATTACTTTGTACATTGATGCACAAAATGCACATTATATTGTAGTCTTATGATTGATACTAAAGCAAAAAAATCTATCACAGGAACAAAATTAAATAAAACATTCCTACTGCAGACAGTGAGCTCAAAGTTTATTTAATTCCATTTGTACATCAACAATGTAACTTGACAGTCAAGGCAACAGGTGTGACCCTTGTACTACCAAATCCAGCGGAGACTAGGGTTGCCAACTCTGGTTGGAGGTATTTCAGGAGGTTTGATCACGTGATGTTCTGACCAGATGACATCTGATCACGTGACATCTATAAATGTTATTGCATTTACCGTTATAAAGGTTGGGTCCCCTGTAACTGAGTATCTTTGCTCGTGGTTTTGCGCCAGCAGCTGGTGTGTGAGAAGTTCCAAGAACCAGGAGGCCTCCCTGTCAATCAGGCCGGCCTGTCGGGCGGGAAACCATAAAAAAATAAAAGATGCCCTTACGTCAAAATCGTAAGGACTTCTGGGTTTCGAAGAGGGGAAACTAAGGGCGGGGAAAAGGGGAAATCGAAGGGGCAGCGATTTACAAAGGGGAAATTAGAAATGGGAGGAACTTCGATTCCACCAGTAACTAATGGTAACTCACTGAAATTGCACTGATAACTAATAGTAATACTGGTAACACTCAGATTTCCCTCATAACTAACAGTAATAGAATAACATAGGGCATAATTTTAGCCAGGAGCCGGGAAGGGGGCAGAGGGATCGAATTGTGGACGGGAAACCCGAAAGTCCTTACGATTTTGACGTAAGGGCTACTTTTATATTTTTTAAGGTTTCCTGCCCGACAGGCTGGCCTGATTAACAGGCTGGTCTCAGTCGGACGGGAGAAGAGCAAGGAAGAGGTAAGTCTTTGGTTGGATGGGAGGGAGGGTATTGGTGGGCAATGGAGGTCATCGGGTGGGGGGGGTCGGGTTCAGGGAACATTGGCTGGGGTGGGGGGAGTCGCGCTTGTTGGGGAGGTCGCTGCAGGTAGGCTTGTTGGGCACTCCTGCTCCTCCGGACCCACGAGCAGTGCTATAAAGGCGCTTACCTGCAGTTTTGGACCTTCTCAACGCCTCTCGCGGCTTGAAGGAGAAGGCCTGGGAATCCCGGCCCCCAGAGGCTAAAATCACAAAGCCTGGAAAAATGGATGCCTGCAGCCTGCTTGAGAGGTTTTAATGATCAACCTGCCTCCTGAGGGCAGGTTGGTTGCCTGCTCCTCATCCCACCCCCATAAAAACTGGAAATGGGCGGGTTTGAAATTGTTGCAATTGGGTCCCCCCGCCCTGCCCCCAACCCACCCATTTTTCCAGGCTAAAATCATGCCCATAGTCTATATGTAACTGCTAGTAATTGGTGTAGTGCCTCAATATCCTACCTGTAACTAGTAGTAATCCTATAACCTGCTGATATTCACCCTGAAACCATAGCCTGAAATCCCCTGCACATCACAAGGCTCCCCAGTTGATGCCACTTTTAATAGGCCCAATCTCTCTCTCTATCTCCTTGGACTCGGGTTCCGTGTGAAGGTAACAACTCTGATCTGTGAACTGATCTGTATTTTTCTTCACACATCAAAACTAGCCGGTAAAGACTAACCTGAACCAAACCAAGCGATTGCACAAAGGGCAGCGGGTTCAGTGTTTGTGGCACTTCTCACCGCGCACATCGTCTTAAACTCAGGTCAGCACCAACATTTCGAGATCACTCCCTGAGCTCAGTTTCAATAAAAGAGAGTTCTCATAGAATTATAGAAATGACAGTACAGGAGGAGCCCCCAGTGTTGGCGCTCTCTCCTGTATCCCCATTACCCCCCAGCTCCTTTTTATATTCCTCCTTTTCCAATATTTATCCCTTTCCCTTTTACATTAAGTTTTAGTCTCTATCTCAAAAGCCACATGTGGTGAAGGATCCCACGGTCTGATAGCCCTCAGTTCAAGAATCTTCCTCCTCCCTTTACCCCTGGTTCTTCCAGTGAGAATCCTTGGTCTCCATCCTCTTCTTTTCCATTCGTCCATCAGTGGAAACAATCTTTCACTATTTACCCATAGTAAGGTCCCCAAGTTTCACTTACCCCATTACTGGCTGCTCCTCTCTCGGCACTGCTCCCATACGCCATGTTGCTGCTGCTGCTGCTCCCGGCTCTGATGGAAATGCTAGTCCCCATGCCCGCACCCACCCCATTCTCTCTTGCCCACCACCACCCCTCCCCAGCCACTGGAGCTCTAGTCCCCTTCTCTCCCTCAACCACCCACCCTGAGCCCCCATCCCCCATTTCGGCAGAAAATCTAAATCGCTGATCTCCTGGGCTGCTGGAGGCAGCGCTCAGGATAGAAACTCCCCGATATCAGGTTACAGCTGCTCATTCCGGGAGGGTTGGGAACCCTCGCTCAGACTGCACGTGGCTAATGTCAAAATGTTATTTCATTCATGTATCTCAATACAACAAATTAAATGATTGTATGAGCTCCTCTGAGTAAAGGCACCACTCAATGTAATACAAAGCCAGACAGACCAGGAAGATCCCAGGTTCAACTCTCATTCTGTGCTGATCTCAGACACAGCACCAGGAAGGGTGATGTGATTGCTATCAGCATTGCTAGGCCAGAGAAAGGAAAATCAGCCAGAGATCTTGCTTCTAATTGCTATTCGGTAACTGCGTGAACATCAAGTGAGGACAGAATCAGGCTGGGCCATGATGCCCTACATAGTAAAGTGCCCTGCTGATGATTACTGCTGAGCCACACACCTAGATATTGATCTTTTGGGTTAGCTACTAGAGAATTGGTAGTGTGTGCAGAATTATATCTCTGAGAATGTAAAAAAACTGAAAATGCCACAAAATCTGAAATAAAATCAGAAAATTCTTAAAATACACATCGGCATCTAAAAAGGAGTGACATTTTGGTAGAGGTTTTTTATCAGAATTATACAATGGCATGAATCAGACCTTCAGGAAAGAAGGGGGAATGTTGGGGAGATGGTGTTGTTGAATTGGAAGGGGGAAACAACTGGATCCAAACTATAATATCTTTCATTGTGTGCAGAACTACACAAATTTGATCAGGAAATGGGATTTCTCACATGCACATATGCACAGATATGCTCGAGCAGTACCATCTGACAGTGCAACCTTGAACATCAGCTTTCACCCAGTGGCACCAGAGTAACCCAGACTTTAACCTCTCAGTTCAGACTACAATGTTGGCTGAATCTTAAATTTATTGGTATCATAATTCTGGTTGTAAAATGAATCTGAAAAATTACACAACATAACCAAGCCTGAAAATCTTGTGTTTGATTATTTTTCTATGTAATAGTTCACTTTAATTAAATAATGTATCAGAAGTTTCTATATATTCTATTAAGTCTTAAGTTTACTCAGGTATACAGCAGCAGAGAGAACTGAGTTATGTGTAAAAAGTTGAATTAAATATTCTTGACTAGTGCTGTACAGAATTACATTATAATTATTCCTACAGTTGTTTTTTTTAAATAAAGTAGTTGGCGATGTTCAAAGGTGTTCATTTTTAGGAATCAGAATAAATTATAGGAAAACAATTATGATTGACAGGCTATTGAGTCTGAGAGATATTTAAAATCTAGTGCGTTGTTAAAAGGAAAGGATATGAGCTGACTTGTAAGGTGCTTGACGCATTATGGTTGGCCACTCCACCCGTAGGCTAATAAAAAGCTTCAAGGCTGTATACCAGCACCACCTAATAAAAATCAGCCAGGATTCCCTCCTTGATTTCTGTCCAGTGACCCTTGCTGAAAAGTTAACTTGTGGCCATCGGGTGAGAACAGAATTGAGGTAAGTTCTGATGCCTTTCACAGTTGATATCCTGCTGACACTCATTGTCTGGGGTCGCACAGGAAGAACAGCCACTTCAGCAAGGCCATGAGGGGGGGTTGGACCGTAACGCTGCCATACCTCAGCAAGAGTCAGCATTTTTGTCGGGGAAGTGGGAAAATGTATTGCTGGCAAAAGTTTAATAAGACAGTTTTATTATAAATTCTTTTCATAATTTCAGTTTTTGAATCAATGTCTGCTCTGTACACTGTTTGAAAAGTAGGATAGTTATAATGAACTGTAAAATCCAATTTTTGTTAATTTAATCTGAATCATGTTCTTCCTGTAGGGTGACGACATGAAAAAAATGGGAATGCAACCCATTGCTATGATGGACAGGGAGAAAGATAATGAAATCCCTGACAGCCAGGTAAATGATGATTTGATTCTGAAGTTGTAACTGATCTTCAGAAAATCAGGATTGTTCAATAAGTGAATGTGTTGGGAATCTTCCTTGATATGAGAATCCTAGGGACCCAGCTTTTCAGTAACCATCCTGCTTGGCACAGAATCTGATCATCCTTGCTCAAGATTTAACTTCATATTAATACTCATGATCTACATTAAGTGACTTGCTTGCATGTACATGCTCTCAGCACTTTAAGAACTAGATCATGTTTTAGTCTTCTCCAGTGAAAAGAAGTTCTGAGTGTCTCTCTTCGTAACTGAGCAAATCTGGGAGTCATGACTATCACTGTTCTCTGAACCCCTTTCCAGTGCACAAAGGTAGAATATCCAAAACTACGCAGTATTCCAGATGCTAATACGAGTTGAGAGCAACTTGTTTTGGTTTGTAGATGCAGCTTAATGGATGGCCTGTCTTTGTGACAAAGAAGACCATTAACTCAACAATAACAACATGCATTTATAAGGAATCTTACAACACCAGGTTATAGTCCAACAGTTTTATTTGAAAATCACAAGCTTTCGGAGCTTACCTCCTTCGTCACATTTCTAGTTCTTGTTCACGTTTGCTAACACCTTGCTTGAGTGACTGACTAATTCAAACATACCATTATTGTTGATGTCTTTCTCCTCACTTAACAGTTCTTGTAGTGACAGCAGATATGATTTCTGTCTCTGTAAACTCAGTACAGATTTCAACATCACCATCCACCATTACATAGATGTCAAAATCCATTTCTATATTTAGAACTGCCCTCCTCGTTTACATCTAATCTGCTGGCTTGTTTGCATCCTCCAGAAAAAACTCTTCCACAGTTGCTTCACTTGCGATACCCCAGTGTGGTAATCTTAGTTTAATCAATCACCTTATTCTAAGCACAGCGATTAATCTGCAGGATATCAATGTTGCCCATCTGTTTTCCACTCTCTATTCATCCAATCACTTTGCTTATTAGGTGCTACTGGTAAACAGCCCTTGAAGCTTTTTATTGTGCCTTGACCTAAAGGTTGAGGTTGCTCGTATTTTGGGCCAAACACAGTAATTCAAATTTGAGCAAGTGGTGAAATTATCTTGAGTTGGGGTAACCTTTCTCTTCTGTCTTGCCATGATCCAGTCTTAGACCCACTCTGAAAAGTTCTGCTGTCATCCAAGCCTTTTTGTTGTTCTTCCATGCTCTTGCTAGCTTGTGTACATTCTTGAAACATCACTATTTCACAGATTTGCCAATGCACCTAAGAAAACTTTATTCATTACTCCTGCTAGCACAAGCTAGGAATGTAAGACACTGTTTCCCACCTGAGCATTTCTTCCCTTTTGAAGCCAAGAATTTTGCTTAGCAAGAGTTGGTAAACCAGGAAAAAGGAACGCCCTGGTATCATTCTGGTGAATCTGCACTGCACCCCCTCCAAGGCCAGTATATCTTTCCTGAGGTGCAATGCCCAGAACTGAATGCAGTAGGCTTGTATTCCCTTGAATATAGAAGATCAAGAGGCGATCTAATTGAGGTATTTAAGATAATCAAATGAGTTGACAGCGTAGATGGAAAGAAACTCTTTCCCCTGGGGGAGTCCAGAACAAGGGGGCATAAACCTGCAAAAACATCCTCTGGATGGTAGACACTGAATAATGTGGGGAGCTGAAGATGATACCAACCTTCAACTATTCCTGGTGTGTTGGGGTTTGGTATCACCACTGATCATTTGAAACATTACACCGTGCCACTTCTTGAAATTGTGAAGTCAGCTGATACTGCCTCTGAAATTGTGAAGCGAGCTAGTATTGCCTCTAAAATACAAAGGGGTGGAAGTTATGTTACAGCTGTACAGAGCTCTGGTTAGGCATCAAGTGAAGTATTGCATTCAGTTCTGAACACTGCACCTCAGGAAAGATATATTGGCCTTGGAGGGGGTGCAGTGCAGATTCACCAGAATGATACCAGGACTAAAAGGGTTAAATTATGAGAACAGGTTGCATAGACTAGGCTTGTATTTCCTTGAATATAGATGATCAAGAGGTATTTAAGATAATCAAAGGATTGATAGGGTAGATAGAAAGAAACTCTTTCCTCTGGGGGAGTCCAGAACAAGGGGGCATAACCTCAAAATTTGAGCTAGGCTGTTCAGGGATGATGTCAGAAAGCACTTCTTTACACAAAGGGTAGTGGAGATCTGGAACTCTGTTCCCCCAAATAGCTGTTGAGGCCAGGTCAATTAAAATTTCAAAACTGAGATTCATAGATTTTTGTTAGGCAAACGTGATGGAACCAAGGCAGGTAGATGGAGTTGGGATACAGATCAGCCATGATCTAATTGAATGGCAGAACAGGCTTGAGGGGCTGAATGGCCTACTCCTGTTCATATATATTTGTGGTTTTATGGTAGTTTGAAGTAGCCGTCTCAATTTTTTTTTGCACAGGTTGGTTTCTACAACGCTGTAGCCATGCCTTGTTATCGTATACTTGCAGAAATCTTCCCAGCGAGCACTCAACTCCTAAAAGCTTGCAGGTAGGTGTTTCCATCATTGCCCATCTTAGTTTGCATCCATACATTAGATATTGCAATTCACCCCACCCCATATTTGAAACAAGCATATTTTAATACAGAAGAAAATGAAAAGTGGAAAAATGTTTAAGGTTTTGTCTACTTAATAGACCCAGTAGAGAGAGGCTCACCTAATGTGGCTCTAGTAAGAACTTATCACCAACGGTCCCAAAGTGAAATAGACATTGGATATGAAGAGACATACAGAATAGTCTTGAGACCACCAATCTTCATCCTTTGTCCAACATGCCGATCAGTATTAACTGTGGAAAACTCTACTCAGTTCTGCTCTCACGTTGATATGAAACTTTTCAAATGGAATTATGTGGTTACCATAATCATGTGAAATTATTATTCGTTTTCATTTGATATCCTTCATGTACCAGAAACACCACATGTCAACAATGGAAATTGGTAAAAGATGCCTGTCCCTTTAAGAACCCCCATCACCCCATACATCACACCGCTCTTGCATCAAGTCACATTCACATTACTCCTACAAGAAAAAGAAGAGCAGTACTTCAGAGTAAGTCTCACTTCAAAATCTCTTGTCAGTTGCAGACAGTGTTATTGGCAACTATGGTTATAACCACAATGCCTTCCATTAGAATCAGAAATTTGTATCTGCCTAACTTTGTCAACAATTCCAAAAAGTTTGAAGAAAAAGTGTCCTAAATAGCTAAAAAGGCTGGTTAGGTCTAGAATGTTGTAAAAGGTCTTGTTTTGTGATTAAATGCTAGAAACAAGGGAAATCATCTCAGGTTTCCTCCTCCCCAATCCTGCAAGAGAAAACCATCCAAGAAATATTAGGAACAAAACTCTTCTAAACATGCAAATGTCATCATAAGGAAATCCTTACTCTTGATATGGAACAGGGCCCAGTGATGATAGAATCAATCCTCACCAAAAACATCAGCACAAAAGAACTTTATCCTCTCTCAATGTGCCCATCACTTTTCCTCTCTCCCCAAAATACATCTTAAACTGGGTTTACCAGTGCCTGCACATGACATCTCTTTGAGATGTTCCTTTGTCATTAAAGGATGTGAAATTGAAATCAGAATGGCTACCTGCTTCAAATGCAGTTTTGGCTGTAATATCAAACTTCAAACCTAGTCAATTCACTTCAGATGGAAAGGTGGACTCCAGCAAGAGACAGAGGGAACTTCTCAGATATACCTGGTTCAATACCCTTACACAAGCAAAGACCTTAGAGGAATTTACCAAGGCCATTACCACCATGAAAGTAGATCGAAGGACTGGTGGGGAGCCCTGCTTCTTTCTGGTAGTTCAGGGGATTTTAGCCTCCCAAGTCTGAAGGAGAAGAAAGAAAATGCAACAGCGTCTATCTGTCCCATGTAAGGTAAGATTTTATTCAGTTAATTTAAAGCAGGTATTACTGCTCTACTCAAGGTGTTATTTCCTAAGCACCACTCTGAAGGGGTAAGTGGCATAACCACTTGCTGCAAATTCCCTAAGGGAGCAGGTGACTGGATTCACGGTGCCATTTTGGAGAAATGCAGTATGTTTTGTGGAATGCTGTAACCTATGCCAACTGTGATGAACAAAATGTAAAAAGTACCACAGTCCCTTATAACCAAGCATCGATCCAGATTACATTTTTAACATCGTATTCAAATGAGGTTTGTTGCATCTGTCAACAGGGCTCTCAGATGGAAAAAATGTCACACTATAGAGTGCGCCTTTACCTGCCCAATGTCTAGGTAAATGTAGTGAGACCCAGAGGTCAAACAGAGAATCCCCTCACTGCAGTTACTTACTGGAATATATCACATGATGTCATGTGATCCTGTCTTCAATATGCAGACAAATATACATTCATTAGATTGTGGCTCAAGCTATAAACCACTAGATTAATTTATTGAACATGAAACAGGTAAAAGAACAATGCTCAGTATAAAGGATATGGTTACAGTAATGACAAACTTTACTATTTTCTTCAATGTCAAAACCAACAAAATTACTTTTCCTGCACTGACCTTCAACATAAACCCGACCCTTGAAGATCAGCCACTTACATTTAACGTGGCTATTTGCTGACATGTGCCTTCAGACTAGCCCTATCACTGGCTTCAGACTGACTGCTGTCTTAGTGCAATTCCACCCAAAATTTCGCTCCAAATTACTTTGAAGATGTCACAGAAAAAAGGACATTAAAAACTGTCTCATTACTAGATTAGGTGATCATCTATTTATAGAATTCAAAATGGTGTTTGCCCACACAGACATTCCTGCCAAGCAAACAGGTACTGCAAAAATAGCTAGTAGGAACTAATTCTAACTTTGTGTTGCTGTAACCAGCAAGAAATAATCCAATAAATAACCCATAATAGATAAAAGTGCTTCATTTTTGTCACACCATATAAAGAGAGCAAATTGAAGTAGATAATTTTTATCAATCACAGTGTCAAAAAGAACTATGAATGGATGAACAATTGAAATAGATCCCTTTCTTTAACTGGAGATGGCAGCCATATATGTGGAACAAATTCAAATTTTTTTTTCAGACAGAGGAGAATAATTAGTCAGATTTTAAAAGGTAACTTTCTTTAAATTGTGCTGAAGGCCACATCTGGAGACTGGGTTAAAACTGTTACTTGTTGCTCAATCTTGCAATAGAAGATTACTTTAGGAGCCCTAGCACTCAGTCATAATCCTCATTGTTCTGTTTCTAGGCAAAGCTGGTGTAAAATGCCAGTGCCAGAACTGTGAAAGGTGGCAGTCCCCACCACATCCCCCGTGCCCAAAAAAAGACTTTCCCTCCTTTCCAAGTTATGCTTATGCAATTCATTTGGAAGGGAGACTCTCCTTGGCCTTGTGCCTCATCAAGTTGGATGATTGCTCAGACATCCTTGTATGTCCAACATTAATCTTATATTCTGTGATGAACATATGAATCCTAATCCACCTGCTCCCACATGGAGGTAATATCTAAGCATTTAATAAAGTAGTTACAATGTACAAATGGGTAAGTACTTTTATCTATTAATTAAGTGCCCTTTGCTCTCTTTACAGAGAAAAGGGAACCAAACATATCCCACAGTGCAACAGAACAGCACCTGCGGTACCAGCATAGAAACTAGCACTTATTGATGTAAAAAAACGGAATTACCAGGTGAAGGACAAAGTAATCATGAGGGAAAAGTACCACATGGTGATTCTGGTGGAGTCTCGAGCTGTTGAGTGGCCTTCCTCAATTGCTCAGAGATGCACCACAGTGAGACAGCTTTCAATCAGAAGACACTACGATACTTGCTCACTGTTGGAGTTACCAGGTTCCCTACACAGGACTTGGGAAAACGCCCACGGTTGTTTGAAGAAATCCAACACCCAAATATGCACTACCATCTCCCATATGACTGCTGTCATAATTTACCCTGCACTTGTGTCTGGGATGAAGCAAATGCCAGCATGTGTGACATCGACAGACAGTGACAGAGTCAGTTAAGCAGACATAGTCACTGTGGGAGCATCTCTCATGAATGCCCACACTGTTATCTATAGATGCTTTGAAATTTATACTTGAAGAAACAGTCATAGCTGACATTAAGTCTCTTGGAACAGATTGCAGACAACCACGAAGGAGGGATTCAGAGAACTCATAGATGCCTTGCATTCTCTGCTTTTATGAATGAGTATGTATCATGAGGACATGGCTACCATCAGCAGAGGAAATGCCACTTGGCACTCATTGTTGTCCTGTTCATGCCATCACAAAGATCTGCAATATTGGCAATATTGATTCTGCCTCAGAAGATGTACTGCTTGGAGTGACTGCATCACAGGATAGCCCTGGCATAGCCACAGATATATCAGGGCTGGTTGCAAATCGAGCCAGTGGACCTTCTGTATCCCCTGCATCTTTTATAGCTACCACTCTGGGCTGATCTTCATTGTCACTATTATTGCAGTTCTAATGGATTGATTAATGCAGCAAATCATTGTGCACTAAATGGCACAGTTCATTCACAGCATTTTGGCTGAGTCTGAGCCTCATCTTGCACTGCTCCTCCATGAGGTTAGGCTAGCTGATTCTTTTCTGGTATATCTGCTTCCTGGGGTGATTGTTTCTGTGAGTGGTGAGTCATTAACGTGGTCTACATTCTTGGGTTACCTGCTGCTGCACTATGCAATAGCCAACTGGGACCCCTACACCCATTCTGTGCGGCTCAGAGAATCCTTCTGTCAGTACTGTGCTGATGCTTCCAAATCTTGTCATTTCATTCTTGCAATACACTTTCTTGTGATAGGTCATTAACTAGGTCTTAACAGGCAAATATTTTCTTATACCTATTAATGGCAGCACACTTTCTTTTTAGGAATGGATGGATAACTCTGATAATAATGGGACAAATAGCAGTTAAGGCTTTGACATAGTTTGCAGCCCCTTTCAGTGTACTCCTTTGAGATTATTGCATTTAATACCTGGCAGAAAATACATCTTGATTGCTATCAAAGGTATTAATATTTCAGGAATGAACAATGATATATATGAATCTGTCCTATTAATAACCTTATACGCCACAGTAAAAGGAAATAACTGGGTTAAAATGTTAGTTCATGTATTGTTATTAGACACTATCAAAATCACTTAAAGAAATAAAACACTTTTTTTAATGTTGCCATTCTGATTTTATGTTGCTGACTATTTTACAGTTCTTGGGATGCATGTTACTATCTACGGCCTAAAGTCACATCAAGGTCCAGAAATGGAATTCATCTGGAAGTATCCCAGACAATTTGTAGCCTTAACAGTTTTCAGCGTGAACCAACTCATACACTAGTAGATTAGACCAGTGTTGTCCAGTACATTCGCCACCTGTAGCTAACTGGGAATCCAGATGTGGCTAATTGTATTTTTGATTAGTAAATAAAAAACGAGTAATAGACACCATTGTTGGGCATGTGATCTCAATACTTATATTTGCATGTACTTTAACCTTTTTGTGAGTTTGTTGGTAAAATGGTAAGACAAAAAACAGAGTGTGATCACTGAGTGCTTTACTTCCTGGTTTACTGAAGTTTTTTAAGTAAATGTACATTTATCATTTTGTGTATGTAAGGCCTGTGGCTAGCCAGCAATTTCTATTGGACCACACTGGTTCAGACAAAGCCAATTATCTTCAAGGGACGATAAATGATACTGGAATTTGCAAATTTCTAGCAAGTTTATGAAATTTGTCCAACAGCAAATCAATAAGTCTTAAATTACTATCCAACTCATCTAAATTTTTTAAATATATTTATTTAACATACTTAAAAGTGCTATTCAATTAACTTGCAACAGTAGGTCCATTTGGTAGTCCTGTATGTACATCCGTTCATGGAATCTTTGCATTATTAAGACAGAATTTTATTGTTGCTGTACACATTTCTTTATAACTAATATTACTTTTAATGTTTTTGTATTTCAAACCATGAATTCCATTTCTTGTTTGAGATTTTGGTTTCCAACTTTATTTAGGATTATATTCATCTCATTTACATAAACTATGGGGGGAAATTGAGATCAATTTGATTCAAGTCAATTCTCACCACAAAAGGAAGCAGCACATCTGGGAATGGGTGAGCCACCATCACAGCTACACCAGCAGTATATAGCATAAACATTTTTGGTTCAGATTTCTTTTACACTGGACTGCAGATGTTTTTCCATTAGATTCAAACGTTCCTAGTTGACTTGGTACACAGTCTATATCCTGCTATTCAATAACAGATCATCTAATAATTTAGAGATTTTAAATAGGTAGCCTCTATGTACATTAAGTATTTTGATTGTGATCATCTGATTGGTGGAGGAGGAGCTTTCACCGAATTCAAAAGGAAGGGCCTCTGAATCCAATACAAGTAACCAGAGGAAGCTTGCATCCAAATCATTTTGGACTTCATCGCATGGAATTATTTTCAGTAGCCTCAATCCAGTTCTAATGGACATGATGCCAAAACATTTTAAATTATATAATAGGCACCACTTTGGTAAACTGACTTGGATAAGCCACAAGGATGCACAATTCAAGAAATAGCAAAGTCACATTGGTGCAGAAATCTTATGTTTTGTGATATTAGGATTTGTGAATATTCATGTAGTTCAGTTCTGTACCCCATCTGACCCCAAGGAACTACCCTGATCTGGGTTCTTTATCCCAAGGAGAGGAGGAGAGTTAATTCCTAAGCACTACCATCACCTATTGAACAGAAATTGTTTTAAAATGTTAAATTTCAATAATATTAAGATTATCCTCTTGGCAACAGAGGATAGCATTTTAATTTATTGTGTCCATTTCTGCTTTTTAGGGACAACCTCGGTCAATGGGAGAAGATGGTACAAGGAAAAGATTCCTTAGGGCTGGTTCATACTCGGGCAGCTCCCTCGCAGAGCATTCCTGTTAAAATTGAGAATTGATGGAACTGGTTCTGTGTACTCAATGCTCCACTGTTAAATGTTTGACTCTGAACTGGGAAGGGGGACCTGTTACTGTAGGTAATACAATGATATTACCTCATGAGTCCATGACAACATGACTCCCTTTTTAGCTAATAACACAAGTCATTTGGAGGTTTAACTTTTTTTTTAAAGCATCAGATCTAACTGTCTTAGCAAATCTGTTGTGTTTGAAAAATGACATGAAAAAAAATTTGAGGACTTTGGCCCTTTCTTGTATGCTGTATTGCTGTGGCCTTAATATTTAATCCTAGACAGGCAGGTACTTTCCATGCAATTTTAAGCTTGGTATACATCTACAATGGTACTTAAAATATTCTGTCTGGGTTGAAAAACAATACTGGTCTGAAATCATTATTTTCATCAAAGATGGTTTACATATTAGTATGAATGTCACTAGAAGATATGTATAGAATGAGACTGCATTGTAGTAGTTGTAGTCTGAAGAGTGACAAATATTGTTGAAATACTACTTGAACTGATGACAGCATGTATCATCCATACAGATTGCAAAAAAAAGACTGAAATCTTTCAGCCATGCTAGGGCAGTTACTACTTTGAATGGGAAAGGGAAAAAATGGCTAAAACAATTCATAGACTGCTCTCTATTGGGGATGTAAATGAAGACAAGTCATGGGATGCAAAACTCCTTTTGAAGGGCAGTATGAAACAACATGTTTCTCCAACCCTGTAACAGTCTGGTTAGGGCACTTGTTTTATATTGTTAGTTTGAGCAGTAATTGTGATGAACAGCAGTAGGGTGAGGTTTCTCCAGCCCGGATAAAAATTAGGTGAACTTGAGTTTGGTAATTAATTTACAAAAAAACAAAATTAATCATTTTTCCCACATCTAGAATGTAACCTATTTGTTTACCTGTCTCCTAGCATGTGATGCTGGGCAGAATGAGCAGAACAATAGCAATGCAGTAAAGAGTTTTTCAAGATCTACTGCTGCATTAGTGACACTTGGATTGCAAATTCAAGAAGATCTTTGTTTCCCTATGGTTTTTAAATGGGTTAAGTGATTGAGATAGGAAGTGGGAATGTACCCGTTCACTCACCGAGTGCCATCCTTGAGTTTTCAGATTGGTGATGCACCATACTGCAGGACATGGGATGTCTCACTACAGGAGGGGCCAACTGATGCTCATGGGTGCCCTACAATAAACACTACACCTGTTGACTGAACCGCCACAATGTTATTGGTAGTTAAAGTTGGTTGAGTTATTGAATCCCAGCCCAAAGGTCCAACATTTGAGTATGTTTCAGCTGTTCCTAGGCTGGAGTAACATACTGAAGCATACTGCATTTGGGAAAGGAAAATGTGAAATCACCTGACTGGTCACACTGGAAGTGATCAAAGGACAGTATTAATGTGACAATGACTGTACAGAAGATTTATTCCAGGAGTGTCTAACTTTTGCATCTTCATGGTTCACTTAGCTGAGTATCATTCATTATCACAGGCCATCTATAAATAATGAGAATACATAACAGCATCTCACCAACTGCCACTGAAATTAAAAATTAATTTTGTGCAATTAGAGGTACAAAAATACTTTGCACAAGCTAAGTTACAGACTTAACTAGTAGGCTAGATGAACCTATCAGAGTAAGAAATACAAGTGTCAATAGAAACTTAGTCACCAGGACTTTATGGGTTGGGTAGCCAACCCATAAAGTTCAGGGGCCACATACAGAAGCCCCAGGCATATGCCCTCTAGCCCTCCTGACTAAAGTGGGATGTGTGATTGCTAGCAAACTCTCAAAGGTCGAAAAAGAAATGTTGGCAATATGATCGTGAGGGAGTTTGCATCCCCTCCTCATCTTTGTTAGACAAGGAAAAGGTGACAGTTGGAGAAGAGAAAAATGAAAACTAAATCACACATAATGCAGACATAGAAAAGATGTCCCTTGCATAAACGTCTTATGATCATTTATATCTACTCCTACACACTGATCCTTCCATCATTGATGTGCAAATATGTAATGCAAGCAAAATGAAGGCAATCCTTCAAATTGACAATACAATGAATTATTTGAACTTCATTTACATCCCTAATATCTACTGTAGAAAACCATACCAGAGAACTGTAGGATATGTGATAGGTCTTTCAAAGTACTTCTAATATTGCAGTATATTGCATTAGTCTATTCAAGATGCTGTCAATCTTGTTAGCTCTAGTTTCTTCTTGGAAGTTGTAAAGGATTTTTTGCACTCTTTCAGTGTGCTTATTATAATGGAATGCTTTGTGTGCATGTAATATGTACAAACAAACTGGAACTTCGTAGCATATTACCAATCACGCCTGCTGCCTGAGCAGCTTCAATGTCACCTGTAAATAAATACAAGAAAATGCTGACTAACTGTCCACTTCAGCTTTATTATAAAGTGTAATGTTTCAATGTAACAAATGTTAATATTTAGGCAACAGTTTACTGCAAGTGATCTTGGTTATGTACATTTACAATGTAACAATGTTATTGTAAATTAATTTTTACACTGAGAATAGTACATTAGTTTAAAAAAAAGTCCAAAGTTTTGGATGGGCTTTTCTGTTACAAGAGAAGTAATTCCAGAGTAGATACATGTCGAGTAGTAACGGGACATTGTTTGTAAGAGGAAAAAATGAAAAAAAATGCAAGTGCAATAATTTTGAGGTGTCTTAACTTCCAGTTTATAAATTATAAATATTGTATATGTTCCGTAAGTTTTTTCATCTATTCATTTGCAGTCTTTGTATTAAAAAAACTATACTCCTTATGTTTGTACTATAAAGCATTTAAAGCCATTTATTACACCATTGATTATTTATAAATAAATGCTCAAACCAACCAACCAGAATAAGGCAGTACCAGAGTTTCTTGTAAGCTTATAATTGCAATGGATGTATATTATTGGAATCTAACACGAGAGTTAGGATAAGAAAAGGCCATGCAGGCTATCGAAGCTTGTCGAACCCTAACTCTCCCATAAGGAAATGTCGTTGGACATTTAGGACCGAGATAAGGGTTGTGAATCTTTGGAATTCTCTACCCCAGAGGGCTGTGGATGCTCAGCGTTGAGTAAAATCAAAACTGTGATCGATAGATTTTTGGACACTATGGGAATCAAGGGATATGGGGATATGGAGGAAAGTGGAGTTGAAGTCGAAGATCAGTCATGATCTTATTGAATGGTGGAACAGGCTCGAGGGGCCGTATGGCCTACTCCTGCTCCTATTTCTTATGTTCTTATGTCAAAGATTAGAAAATGCCATGCAGCTTATAAAACCAGAGATCTCTAGCACTCCAACCCAGCCAGCTTAGCACCCTAGTGCGTTTTGAACACTCCAATACCTTTACATCTACTACCTTATCTGGCAGATTATTCCAAATCTAGCATCTCTTTTAAATTTATATTTCATTAATATAAATTTATGTCCTCTGTCCTACTGACCTGACTTGCCTTGAAATAGTAAACTGGGTTCATTTAAACTATACCATTTAACACTACACACAGCTCAGTGAAACCCCTTAACCTTTTAATATAGATCTTCTCTAACCTTTTCTCTTAGCTTATTCCCTTTACACTTGGGATTATTCTTATTGCACTTTTCTGCAACCGTTCCAATGAAATATGGTACCTAAAATTGCACACAATATTCCATGGTCAGACAATGCATTATAAAGCCATACCATAACCCTCTAGATTTATACACCACTGTTCTGGCATTATATCCCAACATTCCATTTGTTTTTTGAATTGCTTTTCTGTAGTATTTCAACATTGAAAATGACACATCTACTGTCACTCCCAGGTTATGCGCTAATTCTATTCTCTCCATTGATCATCTATGTTGCTATTTTACACTCGATGCGAAATCCTTCTGCAAGTCATTAACTGCATCCTATGTTTCTGCTGAGCTTTTTAATGTCATCTAGAAATTTTACAAACTTTTAGAATTGGTTTCTGCATCCAGGTCCATTATACACATTTAAAAAAAAACAGGATGCCACTCATCTCTGCAGTATTTCATTCAACACCTGCTCCCATTCTGACATTACACCTCTTACTCTTTCCTTTTTTTAAAACCAGCTTCTTATCCAGTCCCATGTTCTACCCTGGATTCCTGTGGCTTTTATTTGAATTAGAAATCTTTCATATGGAACTTTTGTCCAAAGCTTTCTGAAAGTCGGAATAAACTACAACATAGGGAGTGCCACTTTTCTTTTGTAACATCCTCAAATTCAAACAATTTCCCCCTTCTAAATCCAGTTTGGTAGTTTCTTATTAAGTTTTTGCTGCACAAAACTTCACCTACTCCTCAGGTACCTCACAAAACAGAACCAAAGTGGCTAACTGGTCATTTGCAAAGAATAATTAGACTTAAGTAAAAATACTTTTACAAAGTAAAAGAAACTGACTTCCAGGAGAACAGCGATAGATACTGGGCTCAGTTTAAGGCAACAAAAGCTGCCATTAGAACAGTCAAATGGTCAGATGAAAGGAAGATTGTGGATAATGTAGCAATACCAAAGGTTTTTTTTAATATAGCTTTGTTAGGACTTAGAAGGCAATAAAAGACTAATTAGGGCCATTGCAGGACACTGCAGGGCAAACACTAGTGAACTCCCAGAACATGGTAAAGGTTTTAAATGATTACATAGAATGTACTGCACAGAAATAGGCCATTCGACCCAACAGGTCCATGCCAGTGTTTATGCTCCACACAAGCTTCCTCCTTCATCTAACCCCATCAACATATCCTTCTATTCCTTTCTCCCTCATGTGTTTATCTAGCTTCCCCTTAAATGCATCTATACTAGTCACCTCAACTACTCCTTGTGGTAGCACGTTCCACATTCTAACCATTACTTTCCATGTCTTCACTCCAGTAGACGATGCTTAGTTACCATTAATACAATATATAGTTAACACTAAAGTTGAGAATATCAAAGTAAATGGACATATAATGTGAATGAATAAGTGGTCTCCAATCTGACTGGGCTGCTGGGCCTGACGGCATTCACCCAAGGATGCTCAAAGAAATGGAGGTTGTCTTATGAGCCCATAGTTCACTAGAGATGGGAATTGTTCCGATGGATTAGAGGGAGGCAAATGTAGCACCAATATTTTAAAAGAGCAACACATCAAAATACAGACCCATTAGTTTATCTTCAGTTATTGGAAAGTTATGAGAGATCCTGTATGACCGCCTGGACAACGTATGGATTATTGGAGACTCGCAATATGACTTCTGGAAAAGAAAGTCATACCTCACCAGCCTGGTTAAATTTTTTGAGAAGGTAACTAGGTTCGTGGATGAAGCTAGCCCTGTCAATATTGTGTATTTGGATTTTCAGAAAGCTTCTGACAGGGTGCTACAGATAAGAGTCCTATGGGATAGAAGGGCAGATCCTGGATTGGTGGTTCTGTGAAAATCGGTTACTAGTGGAAACCCGCAGGGACCTGTGTTTGGAATAATGCTCTTCGCGATCTATATTAATGATCTAGATGAAGGTGTTGCGAATACTATTCACAAGTTCACGGACGGCTCTAAGATCTGTGCTAGTGTTAGGAACCTCAATGAGAAAAAAAGATTTCAATCAGATCCAGATGTGATAGGGGAATGGGCCCACATTTGGCAGAAGTCATTGAATGTAGATGAAGGCAATGTCAATGAGCAAGGCTAACCCCAAACTCAAAGGTATAAAAAGTGGTGAATTGTAACAGGAATTTGTGGTGAATTGAACTCAAGAACTGTAACTGAAGAGATGTTTCTTGGTTTTTAAGTATTTTAAGGATTAAACTTTGAAAAAATGAAAATTTGTTTGGCGAATCATTCATTGAACTCACATAAATATACCTAGCTAGTTAATACTAGGATGTATAGTGAAGCCAATTCAGTATAAAACTAAAAGAACTATAATGTCCTTGTACAAGATTCTGGTTAGGCCTTATCTGGAATACTGTGTCCAGTTTTGGTCCCTTCACATGGTGGGTCATACAGAGGCCTTGTAAAAAGTTCAAAGAGGGGCCTATCTAATGATCCCTAGTTTAAAAGCCCTTAGTTATCACGATAGGCTTAGACATCGGAGTCTTTTTACTCTAGAAAAGTGTAGACTTCAGAGAGATTTAAGTGAAGTATTTAAAATGATGACCAGGCTATGTCTGTGCGGAAAGACTTCCAAATTAAATAGGTTTGGGATAATGAGGGGCCATGCATATAAGCTATACAAGCACAGGACTTGTCAGAAGGTTTGGCTTTATACAGAGGGTTGTCAATACTTGGAACAAGTTACCAGCTTGAGTGCTGAGTACAGATTCGCTACTACAATTCAAAAAGGACCTGGAGGAATTCCTTGCTGTGGCTAATATCACTGTGTACAAAAGGTAAGTGGGATGTACCTCACAGGCACTGGGATTTTCTGGAACTTGTTTTAATCGTCTTTAGGGGTACAGAGGATTTCTGAGATTTTTGTTTCCCTAAATGGGCCTAGAGTTTTTTTAAGTCTGATTTTTTTTGTCTCTCCTGGAAGATTACATAACTACAAATAGCAGGGAACACTGAGGGAGGAGTGGGGTCATGATGCTTCGTTGAGTCATGACTGGGACTTAATTATTGTACTTGAACGTACCTGGACCACAACTGGTTTAGTCATTCATTGCCAGATCTGGCTGAATCATGTCAAGCACTATCATGCCTTGCTCTTCTCTACCAAAACTACTCACTACTCTAGGATCATCCTCGAATGCAAATGTACGCCCGGCTGCTTTTCTCCACTACAAACTGTCTCCCTAAACCCCTCTCCCCTTCCCCCTACATCCTTACCTCCAAAAAGTGCAAAGAGCTCACGGACTTCTGCGTAACTAAGACTGATATCTGTTCAGCTGCCTCTGCCACATCCCTCCCTGAACCCACATTTTTCTCCAGATCTTCTCCCATCTCCCCTCATACTTTCTCTGAGCTTATCTTGTCCATGATACCCACCTTGTGCTGCCTTGACCCCATTCATACTAATCTGCTAACAACCCAATTTCCCTTCCTGAACCCTATGTTAGCTGACATTGTAAATGGTTCGCTCTCCTTCTCAAAACTGCCGCCATCACACCCTCCTCAAAAAAGCACCCTTGACCCCTCTGACCTTGCAAACTACCGTCCCATACACAATCTCCCTTTCCTCCCAAGTCCTTGAACGTGTTGGCGCCTCCCAAATTCTTGCTATCATTCCCACAACTCCATGTTTGAATCTCTCCAATCAGGTTTCTGCCACAGCACTGAAACGGTCCTAATGAAAGTCACATGGCATCCTATGTGACTGACTGCGGTGCACAATCCTTCCGCATCCTTCTCAACCTCTCTGTTAACTTTGACAGTCGACCACACCATCCTCCGCCAACATCTCACCGTTGTACAGCTGAGTGGGACTGCCGTCGCTTGGTTCCACCCTTACCTATCCAATCATAGCCACAGCATTTGCAATAATGGCTTCTCTTCTCATCCCCACACCATTACCTCTGGAGTCCCCCAAGTATCTATCTTTGGCCCTGTCCTCTTCCTCATCCACACGCTGCCCCTCGGTGACAAGTCGGGTCCACATATACATTGACGACGCCCAGCTCTGCCTCACCACCACCTCTCTCGACCCCTCCACTGGCTCTGCCTTGTTCGACATCCACTCCTGGATGCGCTGCAACTTCCTCTGGTTAAACATTGGGACGACCAAAGCCACTGTCTTCGGCCCCCACCACAAATTCCATACGCTTGTCACCATTTCCATCCCCCTCCCCCGCCACTGTCTCAGGTTGAAGCCGACAGTTCACAACCTCGGCATCCTAACTGACCCTGAGGTGAGCTTCCGACCCCCCTATCCGCTCCATCATAAAGACCACCTCCATAACCTCATTCATCTCCGGCCCTGCCTCAACTCATCTGCTGCCAAAATCCTCATTTTCACCTCCAGCCTCAACTATTTCAATGTTCTCCTAACCAGCCTGCCATCCTCCACCTTCCATAAACTTCAGCTCATTCAAATCTCTGCTGCCCATATCCTAACCCTCATCAAGTTCTTACCCATTACCCCTGTGCTCGCTGACCTACATTGGTTCCAGGTCTCCAAATTAAAATTCTCATCCTCGTGTTCCAATCCCTCCACAGCCTCCCTCCCTATCTCTGTAACCTCCTACAACCCTCTGAGAACTCTGCATTCCTCCAACTCTGACCAATTGTGCATCTCCCAATCCCTTCCCCTTACCATCGATGGCCTCACCTGTAGCTGTGTAGGCTCTTGAATTCTCTTTCTAAATCTCTCCTCCTTTAAGACCCGCCTTAAAGCCTACCTCTTAGACCAAACTGTAAGTCACCTCTCCTAATATCTCTTTCTTTGGCTAAGTGTCAATTTTTGTCCGATTACACTTCTGTGAAGCCACTTGCAATATTTTTATACATAAAGGCGTTATATAAATGGATGGTGTATTGTCTATGCGCTACTCCAGATTGTTAATATAATTAGAAGGGGATCTAGCCTCAAACCCTGGGGCACCCCGCTTGTGAATGGACCCTCTTGGGAAGTTACCCCATTTAAACCCACCCTTTGTTTACAAACCCTTGTTATTCATCTTGTAATTTCATCATTCACACACTGCGTCTTTTCTAGAATCTTTTCATGGCGGTTGGATAAGCATAAGACTGATGATCCTTTGCACCATGGAGTCCTGTCTCATCGCTGTATTGTGGAAACACAAAACTAAAGCAGGAAACTGCAGAATAGAGGAAAGCAGTAAAACTGATACTGCTCCAGGCAGACTTTCTGACACCCCAGATCAAGGCAATCCTTTCACATTAGGCATATTTCTGTGAAAGAGGCTGTATTTATATAAATCCTTTCACATCCTTAGGACATCTCAAAGCACTTCAACAGCCAATGAACTACTCATGAAATGTAGTCACTTGTTTTTTAGACAAATGCGATAGCCAATTTGCACACAGCAAGGTCCCATAAATATCAATGAAATGAGAAATGAATGACCAATTAATCTGTTTTGGTGGAATAAAACCCAGACTCTCAACAGGCAGGTGATTAGCATATTAATTATTTCTACCACTCAAGTAGTAGGATGTGAGTGGTAGCCACGTGAATAGTGAATTATTTACTTGACCTGAAGCAAAGCCTATTTAAATTTTTGTCAAGCATAACATTCCCTTAATGGTTTCAGCAATTACAGATGGGTACAGTCTATCATTAGCAACCAACCAAACAAAATTAGGCTGATTAGATTGATTCCAGGCAATTCCATTAACAGTGGCGACTGATTTCCTCTTGGAACTAACATCTCTTTCTGGGCAAAATTGGTGTATTGCTTTACCTAAGGCACCAAGACCATTTTTTTCATTATGTATTTAACGAGTTCCATTTTACAGTCAATATATTGGCCATGTAAACTTTCTTATGGAAAAGATACAACAAAAGTTATACAGTTTGAAGCCAGACTCTCTTGCTTCCATCACACATATATTGGCTGCACCAGCCATGATGTTTGGGCATTCTGGCTAAGGACAAGGCCAGAATTAGTTTGGTCTTGCAGCTGAAGGGTCAAATACTCCATCTAGAATCCAAGTACTTTCTAACTAATAGTAACAATAGTAACTGCCAGCCTACCCACTGGGAAGAATGCAAGAAAGAACTTGCATTCACTTTTCACGTGTTCCAAAGCACTTCACACCTAATGAATTACTGTTAAAGTGCAGTCATTGTTATGTTACGTAGACAAACACAACAGCCAATTTGCACATACCTAGGTCCCAAAATCAGCAGTTGATCAAAATTACCAAATAATGTTTTTGGTGGTGTTGGTTGTGGGATAAATGATGGGCAGGACACCAGAATGCCATTGTTGTTCTTCACAAAGCGCCATGGGATCTTTTACATACACAGGACCAGGACAAAAAGGGCCTCAGCTTAACATCTTATCTGAAAGATGGCACCTCTGATAATACAGCAATTCACAAAATGTATATATTCCTTTTTACTGAATTAAAAAAGTAACTGCCCAGGGATAACGTTAATGTTGAGGTAGGAAAACTATATTTAAATTAGTTTATTAATGAAACAAGTTTATAACATGGAGTTACTGGATGTACTGTTAGGGAGGAGTTCAAGTTTATTTATTTGTTCTGATGTGACACAATGGTAATCATCACTTAATACCATTAAACTGTAGAAGATACAATGAATCTGTTTAACTATTCCAGTCATGAGCAGCAGTGTAAGTTGGCCATTCTGAAATCCAGTTTATGTACTTTCCGTACCAAAACCACCAGCCCCTCATAATTTTAAATTTAACATTTCAGTTTATTAAGTTTATGAAAAAGCAAAAAGAATCTGTAATCAACCCACAAATTTAAAGGTTTATGATTATAAGGGTGCTTTAATCATCTTGCAAACAACTTTTATTAGTTCAGGAAATGTTTCGTCCTGAAAGTGCCCTCGGTCTGTGAATTTGTGCAATTCTCCCTGGAGACCATCTGCTACTTTCTGCTGTTCAGTCCATGGGAGGAAAGGGTCATCAGTTGAACCAAACTGAATGATATGAGCGCAATTGCATTTGATCTTCTCCCATTGCCACCGACTGCTGAAGTATCCTTTGAGAAAAAACAGGGACAATTTTACATCAAATCAAATCCAAAGTCTGATTTCTGTAAATGTCAATACTTGCGTTAATTATTAGGTTAAAGTTGAAAGCCCCTACGCATTTTGCTCAAAAGCAAATTAGGTGTGTCATAAATTTTTGAATTGTTTGCTGCATTTTTAATTAAAAAGCAGAAGTGCCTTTTGATTTACTAATTGATGGGAACTTGTTCATTTTAAGTGCTCAACCTTTGTCTCTGTTTTGTGCCCGAGTAGAACTACCTGAACCTCCAGAATGAATTCAGGTGGAAGCACCAGACCATCCGAACAGGGCATAACAATGTAAATGACATAAACGACATGCAAATGAAAGTCAGATGCCTTCCTGTAATAGTGCATAGTGTCCATCCATTTCTCAGGTGTTTTTTGCATGCCAGACCCAGGAAAATTGACCCTCTTCAGTCTCAACCGTGGGGCAACCGTAAGTTTGTAAATAGAAAGAAAGATGTGCATATTATAGCACCTTTCACAACCTAAGGGCATCCTAAAGCGCTTTGCAGCTAATTAAATACTTTCTGAAGTGTAATCACTGTTGTAACGTAGGTTTATGTACTCAATCTCTGCAGTGGGACTTGAACTGACAACCTTCTGACTGAGAGGTAAGAGTGCTACCACTGAGCCGCGGCTGACACCTGTTCTGGTCACCACACTACATTGGGACATCCTGGCTCTGGAGAGGCTACTGATCCAAGGCATTAGGCGCCTGAGCTATGAGGAGAGGCTACGGAAGCTAGAAATGCTTACACTGCAGAAAAGACTCAGGGATGACCTTGTTCAGGATTTCCAGATTCTAAGCGGTACAGATAAATGATGTAATACATTGTTTGGCAGAACCCACAAATTCTGTAACTAGAGGGGACGGTCCCCAGCTCAGAAGAGAGATGGGGAACAAACTGTTTAGGTCATAAGTTTTCAAACTGGTGGCCATGAGGCCACCGGATTTCTGTCAGTCTGGAGTTGAGGATACCACATACCAGGAGCCGTGACTCAAGGGTTTTGTATTCTATACTTTTTTCTGTATTTTTCAACTAGCTAGGATATAATTTCTGTTGATGTATCCCCATTAAAAACCTATTCTGCAATGTTAATATTGTTTTCCTTTAGGTAGCATTATTTGTCCAGCAAAGTTGCTGGCCTGGATTGGGCCTACCACCAGGAGGGGGAAGGGAACCTGGCACAGTTGCAGCTTTTTCAGGAGACTGCAGCTACAATTAAAAAGGAAGTTAATTTTGTTGGAAGTTGCAGCATCCACATAGAGTCAATAATGCAGCTACTCCTTCAAGGTCGGTCAGAGGAAGGTTGCCCAGTTCAGCACTGACTATTCAAAATTTCCCTGCGCAAAGTACATCGGTAAGTATCTATGTCACAAAGAGTTTTCTCTCAATCTGTCACATCTTGCAGAGGCCACATGCAAAACACTCACTCAACCTTACAGCTCGGAATGTCCTACATGGAGGGGTCTCTCTAGCACCCCTCTCCCCACTCCAGTTTGTTCAAATTGATTGAAAAAGACAACTACAAATGCTGTACAAAACAGCCCTAGAAATATGAAAATTCCAAAACAGAACTCACAAACTGCCATGTGGGGCTGATTTGTTGGATGTGCTGAATATCAATGATTTATTGTGGAGATTCCTGACCCTTTCAATTGAAACAAAATCTGCACAGCCTTCCTAATCAGTTCTTTCGAAGCTTAACATGCAAGTCCGCAGTGCAGCAGGGCACACTTTCTATCTTCAACTTCAGACTGGAACTAATGTCGCACTAATGCCGCAGGAAAGCTTCCAACAAAATCCAGCTGCATGATCCATGTTCATGTACTCTCCCATTCTGGGATCGACTCTAGAATCGGCACTTGGGTGTCACTCTGTCTTCAAACTTCCAATATTGGAAAACTACCACTCTGCTTACAAGGCAAAGCAGCACACAACAGGAGGTAGAAAACCTGCACAGGACAAAGAGTTCCGGTGGCTTAAGAATATACTGGGTGTGGGACAGGTGAAGCTGGAAGCCTCCTTTAATCTCAGGGCTATTACCATCCTCTTTATTCTCTCCCTACTCACTCACTGCCACACAGAGATACACTCGAGCACAACACCATGGCCTACAGTATATAACCATATAAGTAACATTTGAAGGGGTGTTCTGCAGACAACATTCTAACATTGTTTCTATAGGAGTCCCTGGGCTAAGAAGCAAAGCACAGCAGGAGGGTAGGCAACAGGGTACAAGGGAAGCAAGCCCAGGAAGCAAGTATAATAAGCGCATCTGGGCAGGCCAAACTGCAGAAGACTCCACTGGTAGGCTAGGAATGACTTTGGGCAGGTCAGGACAGCCCAGCCCAGATTAGGAGAGTTGGTTTCTAAGAACAACTCCCAGTAGGTCAGATAGGCCACTGCAGAAAATTGAGCCATAGGAAATCTAGCAGTGGGTGGAGCCAAAATTTAGAGGGGAGGAACTCACTACACTTAGCATGGAATACAGCCAACTGGGAAGGACCAAAGCATTAGCAAAGAAAGAAAACTTTCAAAAATTCCAACTCAATAACTGAAGCTCCAACTTAAGCTCCAGGCTCCTGACCCAGGAGCAGACCTTGCCAAGAAAACATTTGCCTGGGATTGACATCACCATACTGACAACTCTGAGTAAGAAGCAGCATTTTATTCTGTTTCTTGTGGAACAAATGTTACTTTGACACATGGGGGAAAAATTTATGGTGAACAATTGGTCACTTCCTGCTATTTGATAGCCTTCAAAAAAATAGTAACTCGATTGCTCCATTTTCTGCTGCTTACTTGTTCTTTATTGTTATTTACTGACTGAACTAAACTGCGTTTGATTTGTTCGCGTTTAGATATTTAGACATTTGGGCCCTGATATTACCAGGGAGGCGAGATGGCAGCGTAGGTAACCCGCCCAGTAAAATCCGTCCGTTCACCACGCGATCGTGGGTAAATTGAAGCCACTTACTGTGACTTCCAGGTTTCCCATCGTCAACCTGCGCAGCGGGCGGACTGCACACCCGCATCACAGGCTGTCAGCTGGAGGAGCCCTATTTAAAGGGGCAGTCCTCCAATGCTGCTCCTGCAGCAAAGAACCACAATTATAGAATGGAGCAGACCAGGGGAAAGGCTGCTCCCACATTTACCAATGCCTCAATCCAGGTCCGACTGGATGGGGTGTGGAGGAGGGATATTTTCTACCCAGCGGACGGGAGGAAGTGGCCTGTCTCTGCCACCAAGACCTAGCTCGAGGTGGCAGAGGAGGTCACCAGCAGCAGCAACGTCTCCCGCACATGGATACAGTGCAGGAAGCACTTCAATGACCTAACTAGGTCAGCCAAAGTGAGTACACTTACTCATTCTCCTACCCTCTGTCTTCTACATCACCGCCCCCACCCCATAACTCCTTCTGCCAACACTACTCTATCGCATCACTCTTCACACCACTCAAACCTCATCCTCAACATACCTGCACTTACTCATCTCCCCATTACTCATCCCACCACTACTACTCAACCCAATCCTCATACAATGTCATGGCTCTGTCTCGTACTAACCCTCTGATGCATCTCTTTCACGGTCAGCCTCACCCAAACCAACGCATTCAGCGTTTGGCCACATCATCATCCCTCACTCACGCCTTTCTACTTTCTCCCCTTATAGAAGAAAGCCCAGAATGCACGGGAGAGGGCGAAGACCGGAGGGGGGCCGCTACATCAGGCCGTCCTCACAGACGCGGAGCAGGAGGCTCTGAAACTAAGCCGCACCCTCGAGTGCCTGTCTAACATCTGGTGACAGAACTTTAACATTGGATGGCCGAGTGGGTGCGTTGGGGGCGGGGGGGCTCCTAAAATGGCGGAATCCTGGAGCAGGTTTGGAGCCCGGCTCCAAACTGCTGACTTCCGGGTTCCCCAGTGACGCTTCGGGTATGCATGCGGCTCCCAAATGCGGCTCTCAAATTGTAAGCCCCTGCCAACTGAGTTCAGCTAATTCAGCACTGATCAGAGATCAAACCTGGGACCTTACTGGTCTGTATGGCCTAAATTTTAACAACGAGGTGGGATCTCAGCAAAAGGGTCAATAAGCGGGAGGGAAACCAGGAAAAATTTTTCGTGCATGTTCTGGAGCGATCGCGATTCAATTGAAGCCACTTAACTGAACTTCCGGGTTTCGTGTCCTCAAGCTGTGCAGCGGGCGGACTGCGTCTAAAGCTCGCTATTTAAAGGGCCACTCCAACAATGCATTTTGAAGGAGAAAGGAGGAAAGGAGAGTACTGAACGTCATAGAGGAAAGGCAACACCCAGGTTCTCAGACGCTGCCCTGGAGACACTACTGGGTGTTGTCAGAAACAGCAGGGAGATGCTATACCCACCGGACAGGAGGAAGAAATCTGGTTCTGTCATAAACAAGGCGTGGCTGGAGGTGGCAGACCAGGTAAGCAGGAGCACGGTGCCCCGGTCATGGCTGCAATGCAGGAAACGATTTAATGACCTAACCAGGTCAGGAAAAGTGAATAGTTACTGATTCACCTGCATTCTGTGGTGAACATTACCCCCCCTCACATAGCCCTGCAAAGACAACTCCATCACATCACTCCTCACACCCACTTAAGGCTCAGTGTCAAGTTGCTTTCACTTTCTGTGCACTGCTTCAACCCCCAATTTGTGCACTCACCTCTCTCACTCACCCCAATCCTGATGCAATGTGAGCAATCTGTTTGATAGTCACCCTCTGATGCATCTGCTTCATTGTCATCCTGACCCAAAGCAATTCATCCATTGGGTGACCACATCACCCTCGCTCACTCACACGTCTGTACTTTCTCCCCTTGTAGAAGAGAGCGCAAAATGAAAGGGAGAGGAGTCGGACTGGAGGGAGGCCTCCATAAATAGTTGCCCTCACAGAGGCAGAGGAGGAGGCCTTGGAAATTAGCCGTACGGTGGAGTGCCTGGCTATCCAGGATGCCGAGATTGTCACCCTGCAAACGTCTGGTGATAGAACTTTAACATCCCTCACCCACAACATGAATTGATGTTATCAATGATCGACCTGTGGCACACCTCAGTGTGCTCATCGCAACATTACTTCTGCGATGAATCTTAATATTGCTGTATGTTCTCTTCCAGCGGCGACACGGACTGAAGACGTGGACGAGGGCGATTCCTCAGAGAAGCTCCCTGCCTCTGAGGGTGCACCGACATATCTTAGTGAGCCATCCACCAGCGCAGATACTCACACCTCGGTGGGTCCTATTAGAGAGGAAGTTGGGTTGTCACCTGATGATTCACCAGTAGTGGCGGGACAGCGGTGGAGAGTCCGCGTCGGTGAGAGCAGTCCTCTCCAAACTCTACTCAGCTTGGCACAGATGCTGAATCCCAGGGGCCATCCTTGAAAAGGAGAATGATCGAGGTACAGACGCATCTTTGCGATGTACTGGAAGACTTGCCACGCTCAGTTTCCACATAGTCGCAGAGGGTGGAGGAGTCCACCTCCAGCATTAGTGGACTGGTGGCGCAGGTAAGTGGGAGAAGGTCTGCAATGGAGAGAATGACAGCCTCCATTGAGCTTCAAGCACGGCTCACAAATGAGTCCATTCAGGCCCTGACAACGGCTGTGCGGACTCAGGGTGAACAACATGCTGCCACCTCAAACAGGCAGACAGAAACATTAGAACTGGCCTTACAAGGCATCACACATGTCCTCCAAACTACCTATGCTGCAGCTACAGGGGATGCACCACATAGAAGCTGTAGGAAGAGGAAGTCGAAGGTTTTGTAATCAACAAGGGTATGCACAGGGGTGGCTGACAGACTGTCATGTTTTTCATTTGTATTTGATTTTGGTTAAAGTCACATTAAAAGTTATGATTCTCACCACCACTGCCACATCTTGCCCATTCTTGAGTCCTTTTTGTGATAGGGCCCTTTCATGTGCTTCATCATGAATGGCGAGACTTGATGCCACCCATTGGCTGTGTTTACAATGAGTGTATGTGTAGTTGTAGGACTGTTTTGTGCAACCTACAAGGGGGGGGGGGGGGGCGTGGTGGTTACGTTGGTGGTCGTGGTGGTCGTTACAGGTGGTCTGAGTACTTGACTATACTCACTTTGCAGATCTCCCTATGAGAATCTATCAAATATGAGTGACTCCCTGCCACGACAAGCAGCCAGGTGAGATGCTGCTCTGCTGATGGTTCACCCATCATCTTCCTTATCCTCCTCCTCATCTTCTTCAATGTTGATGGTAGGTGCGGCTGCTTCATGAGCAAGTGGGACCTCATCCACCGGTAACCCTCTCTGTTGAGCGACGTTGTGCAGGACGCAGCACGACTATTATTCTGCACACCCTCGCTGGTGAGTACTGAAGGGCTCCCCCAGATCGATCCAGGCACCTGAAGCGCATCTTCAGCATTCCTATGGCTTGTTCAATGACAGACCTGGTGGCAATGTTGTTGTACCGCTGCTGTGCCTCGCTGGTGGGGTTCCTCACAAGTGTCATGAGCCACATCTGCAGGGGGTATTCCGTTGTCTCCAAGGAGCCATCCCTTAAGTCTGACGTACGCGTGGAAGAGGGCCAGGATGTTGGATTCGCGCAGAATGAAGGAATCATGGCAGCTGCCAGGGAATTTGGCACACACCTGCAGAAACTTCTTCTGTTGGTTGCAAACCAGCTGTGCATTGATAGAGTGAAATCCCTTTTGGTTGATGAACATTCCTGGCTCATGTGGAGGTCCTCGGATTGCTACGTGTGTGCAATCAATTGCGCCCTGTACCCCCGAAGCCAGCCAAAGAATGGAAACCTACTGCCCTCTCAGTCCGACTTATGTCATCGATGGGGAAGTTGACATAGTCGAATGCCCTGGCAAATAAACCATCATTGACCTGTCATATACACTTATGTGCAGATAATTGAGCGATCCAGACAATGTCACCGGTGGCGCCCTGGAAGGATCCAGAGGCAAAGAAGTTGAGGGCAGTGGTGACTTTAACTGCAACGGGCAATGCGAGGCCATCAGGCCCTGGGAGCAGCTCTGCATGAAGGAGCCTCCAGATGTCTGCGACCACCTGGCAACTCAATCTGAACCTTCAAAGGCACTGTGCCTCAGAGAGGACCAGGAAGCTCAGCCTCTGCCTGGAGACCCTCTCACGAGGGTAGTGCCTCCTGCGAAGTCGGCCCCTCTGTTCTTTCTCTCTCTGCTCTTCTGCAGGTCTCTGTGGTGCACCTCTGTCTTGTGGAGCTGCAACTCCCAGAACTGCATGCCGTGCCTGCCGTGGATGCCTTTGTGCCTCCTTCTCAGATATAATGCTGAATACATCCATTGCACTCCCCCATCCTGATGGTGTCAATTTGAGGGGGTCCAAAATGTAGGTAAATATGTGTGAACACAAGAATTCTGAGTGCGAACAAAGCAATCTCAATCTAAACACAAAGAACTCCCAGCCAAAGGTCTGTCTGAGAGAACTGATTGCCCTGCTGCAAAAACTCACCCTTTATTCATGTGTCAATCACTGGTTTCAAGGTCCCAATGAGGGTTGGCTGCAACTCGCCTCCATTGCCATGGTGTGTTTCAGAGGCCACAGGAGACACGTTCAGATAGAGTTAAAATCGTTTGTCTGCCTCCATACACTATAATTTAATTCCCTTAACTACTTCAACTACCTTAATTGCTACTTTAAATGTCAGAAACCTCCGAGTTTCCAAAGCACGTGCGCACCCAGATGAAACGCAGAAGTCGGCAGGTTGGAGCCGGGATTCGTTCCCGCTCCAAACTTTTAACATTTTTTACTGCCACCCCCCCGCCCCCCCCCCCCCCCCCCCCGCCCAACCCACCCATTCTTCAGGGTTAGGATTTACCCCTGTGTTTCAACTACTCACTGCCTTAACCAGTGGAAACAATTTTACAACACCAAGTTATAGTCCAGCAATTTTATTTTAAATTCACAAGCTTTCGGAGGCTTCCCACTGACGAAGGGGGAAGCCTCCGAAAGCTTGTGAATTTAAAATAAAATTGCTGGACTATAACTTGGTGTTGTAAAATTGTTTACAATTGTCAACCCCAGTCCATCACCGGCATCTCCACATCTTAACCAGTGGAGTCATTGAGTCAGCAGCGTGTCATTTAATATTTATTTATCTAATGTATGTTTTAGAAACAGAATAGATAAGTAGCCATGGGAGACAATCAGGATCACATCATATGGTACTCTCTTCCCCCAAAAGGTTGTGGTTGTTGGGTCAATTGAAACTTTCAAGACTGAGGTCGATAGATTTTTGTTAGGTAAGGGTATCAGCCATGATCTAATTACACAGAATTACCACAGAACGTACAGCACAGAAACAGGCCATTCGGCCCAACTGGTCCATGCCGGTGCTTATGCTCCAGACGAGCCTCCTCCCACCCCTCTTCATCTCACCCTATCCCAGTGTCAGACAGAAGGCTTTGAATTTCCTTTCAAAAAGAATACAACCTACTCCACGTTCTCCAGCATGTGCTCAATTACATCTACGATGCTCTTAGGCATAAGACCAGAAACTCACGTCCCAAAACTCAGCTGCCCGTATCCTAACTCACATCAACTCCCATTCTCCCATCACCCCTATATCGCTGGCCTACATTGGCTCCCAGTCCAGCAATGCCTCAAATTTAAAATCCTCCTCCTTGTGTTCAAATCCCTCCATGGCCTCACCCCTCCCTATCTCTGTAACCTCCTCAAGCCTTACAACCCTCCGAGATCTCTGCGCTCCTCCAATTCTGGGAGCTTGCTGTGCTCAAATTGCCTGCTGCGTTTCCTACAATAAAACAGTGACTACACTCCAAAGGCCCTTCACCTGCTGTAAAGCACCTCAGGACGTCCTGAGGTCGTGAAAGGTGCAATATAAATGCAAGTCTTCCTTTTCTTTTAATATGGGTATCAATACTACCCCATCCCTACCTCTGGGATGGGGTCAGTGATCTCTGGTAATGAGTAGTTGAGCCACACAGACTAGGAGGGTCATAGATTGTCTGTAGCAGATCTAAGCCAGGTTGGCAGCAAGGGCATTTCAAATGGCTTCAGTGTCCCTGGGCTGGTAATGAAGGGGTGGTGAGGAAATGGCCAGGTTTCCCGCTCCTGATCACTATCCGGCGAGACCCCCCGGCTGGAAAGTGCTGTCAGGAAAGGGCAGAATCAACCGCGTTGCCCTTGTAGTTGAATAGCCGGCTGACACTCATTATTGAAGCTCTGACATGATGAGTGGCTACTTGGCACCAGTGGAACCGTATCCCAATTGAATGGCGGAACAGGCTCGAGGGACTGAATGGCCTGCTCCTATGCCTATGTATTCTCCAAACATTTACATATGAAGCTGGTCTAAATCAAATACCAAAGTTATATAAGACAGGCAGAGAGAGTAGACCCATTTCAAGATTAAAGACAGTGGTGACCTATACTGTTATTAAGATCAGTGAATGGAAGGAAGATAGGAGGCAGAGGAAATTCCTTACCACTTTCTCTTTCAGTGGCATCCCCAAGGTCAGATGTATATGCAGAAACCAATATAATACCGTATACCTTGTGTGTTTCAGCATATCTAAAACAAATATACAGCACATAATTAGTAAACATATTCAATGATTTGTGGGAAATTACATACTTTTATTACTAGTTTCCTATCACATTCCCTTGAGAAGTTGTTAGTTCAGTAGTTTAAAGCTGCTGAGATTTTCTATTTTTGTTTATATGTAAAGATGGAGACATTTTTAGAATGCACAAGTGAGCCATATAGTTCTCTATGATTTTTAACTCAAAAATCCCACTATGTTCAGGTACATGGCACTATTTTTTCTCTAATACAAGGTTAGAAGCTATTCACTCCACCCAGGACTTATGTTAAGACCCATTTAAACATGTCCCAGCCACATTCAAATGTCCAGTAACTTAGGGTACAGAATTTTAACATCCCAAATCACAACTCTACTCAATAAAGAAACAAATGTATTGAATTCAACTGATATTGCTCAACATCTCTAAAATAAAAGGCCTGGGTACAACAAAATCAATATATCTTCCATCTGGCTTTTAACAGTAACAGGAAGATGGAGTAATACTGCTGGCTGTTACTCCCTGACCCACAGAAGCTTGATACAACAACTTGTGAGTGGCTAAAAAATTACTCGCACTAAACACTTCACCATTTTGTGCACTAAAACCCTACTTATCGTCCTTTCACACATTCATACCTCATAGCTGCAGCAGCACCAGAACTGTGTCCAATGATAATGGTCCGTTCATCGCATTGCAGTGTTTTGTCCATAAAAGGAAGCCATATTGTTTTTCTTGCTGTGACTGAACGATGGACACGGATTAAATAAAACAGACTATGTCTTCCAATTTTTAAAAAATTGCTTTATAAGTAACTGCAGAATCAGTTTTCAAAAAACACTTACTGGGGTCTGGCATGTTTTTAAGCAAGCACTGAAAATCTGGGATCTGCAAAAATATTTTTTTAAATAAATTAAATACTGAAATACAATCTGATTAAGCAACAATGTCTCTCTAGTGTGCACCAAGGAATAGAAGTCAAGTATGCTGGATTGGTGCAGAGCATACAGATAATACAAATATTGAATCATAAATACAGAATAAAGGGGTACATATTTAAAAATTGTGAACACACCATTGTAAACTATTAAAACTCATTGCTTAAATGATCTTAAAGACTGCAGTTAATGCAAGGGAAATGTACTTTAATTTCTTCTTTGTGCCTCAGGAGCATTTTTCAAAACTTTGAGTGACTTTGAGATGGAATATTCTAAGTGTGACGTTGCCAGTGCCGTGTCAAATAGTCAGTGTAACAGTGGGCCCATAATGGAAGCAGTTTGTCCTGATAAGGGCAGTTAATTGGACTTTGAAGGCATAGAATCATAGAAGGGGGCCATTCAGCCCATCGTGCCTGTGCCAACTGTTTGAAAGAGCTATCCAATAAGTCCCATTCCCCTGCTCTTTCCCATAGCCCTGCAAATGTTTCCTTTTCAAATATTTATCCAATTCGCTTTTGAAAGTTACTATTGACTCCGCTTCCACCACCCTTTCAAATAGTGCATTCCAGATCATAACAACTCGCTGCGTAAAAACGTTTCTCCTCATCTCCCCAGTTATCTTAAATCTGTGTCCTCTGATTATTGGCCCTCCTGCCAGTGGAAACAGTTTCTCCTTATTTCCTTTATCAAAACCCCTCATTGCAACGCCTGTGATGTTACTGAAATAGTATATTCCCCTGCAATATGACTACATCTACCAAGATTCAAGAAACCTGACATCATACAGGAAACTGATCAGGGAATACTTCATGGCAGTTCCTGTGTTTAGCTGGGTATTCTCTTTTTTTTTGCCTCCTCTTCCCTTTAACATTATTTCCCTTCCCTAATCAGCACCTCCTCTGTCACACTAATCGGAGCTCAGGGATTCACTATATGGAGAAAGACATAGCTACAAGTTGCATCCTACCAACCCCAAAGTAAACGTACCATACTCACTAATGGTGGACAGCCGCTGGGAAGACCAGGAGTGAAACAATATTCCCAGTGGCTATCCTTCGCAAAAACAATGGCCCAGAATTTGCTGTAGCAGGGCATCTAACGGTGTCTGCCGTTAGTTAGACTTGCCCTTGCACGTTTAGGTTTTTAAAATTTTTGCGTGGCAAGTTGCTTAGAGTGCGAACTGATAACGTCACAGCGAGGAAAACAGGGCATCTGGGACCTGAGTGAACAGAGTACCTCCTTAACCAATCAGATTGAAGAATTGAGAATTAAACAGAGGAACAACGGAGAAGGTAGGGTAAATTAGAGTGGGTGAATTCAGTGTCAAATCAGGTACAAAAAGAGAAATAAAGAGGGAAAGAAAGATTGGATTAAGAGAGAGAAAAAAGGGACAGAAAGGAAAAGTAAAAAAAAATTAAATTTGACATTTGACATTTTTAAAATCTCCAACAATACCCAAAGGGTATACTCCACACTTTTGTTTAATTTTCAGTGCCAGAGAGGTTGATTGGCAGTAATTAACACTTATCACATTGTTAAAAGGGTACTTGCACTTGTAATGACAAGACTTAACTTTCTGTGGTGCGTTTAGTTCATATTTACCTTGCAAATACAGCAACTTCACAACATTCAATGCATTTCAGTGGTGAAGTAGACAGCGAGATGCTGTTTCGAAAAGCTAATGGCAGAGTGGCGCAACTTAGGACAGCAACTTTTGGGTATTGGCATTTAACCGCACATCTGCTCCTCGCCTGAAGTTGCTGTACCATTTACACTTAAATGATGGCGAGCACCATTAGCGTCACTGTTACTTTGACAGCAAAATTTGGGCCCTCATTTTTAACTTGGGGTTGCCACTGCTACATGAGACACACACAGCAGGAGCTGACAGCACTAGCATGCCACAAAACTTTATGGTAAGTTTTTTTAATGTAAAAAGCATCTATAAAGGGGATGGATCCCAAAGCACAGGAACCCTTGGGCATAACTGCAAGATGGTTTCTTAAAGAGACCCAAACATGCAACTAGGCTATTGGGGAAACTTGGCCTTTAGTTACATTGGCATTAAAATTTCTGAGGGTCGCTGTGATGAGTGGCATCTACCAGTCACACCAGAGGCAAGTATGACTGCTGTGTGAGAGACTCCCAGTTAGAGAGAGAGAATGAGTAAATGAGGGGAAGTCCCCAGTCTCAGCCTTTGACTAAAAGAACAAGTTTTTTTTCTGAGAAAGAACATCAGTTGGGGAAGCGGAAGCAGCAGCGGAGAGGAGCGAACAGGGAAGCGGCCGAGACCGACTGCAAGGTCCAGGAGCCGGGCCCACGGTTCTGATTCCCTCGCTCACACCTGCGATGTTTGCAGCTAGGACTCGGCGCTCTCCCCTTCTCACATGGAATAAACTATCTCCGTTACCGACCTGGTTCAGTTCATCCTTCACCCATTTGTACCAGTTACTGTCCTCCACGTCCCCCGCCCCATTGCCGGGTACGATCACTGCTCTGTCAGACTTCCCACAGCCGCTCTGTGCCATTCCAGACAGGCCCAACCTGAGAGACGATCCACCCTCACCACGTGGCTCCTAACTGTCAACCGACAGACAAAGCCTTCACTTCAATGGATGTTGTGCCACAAACCTGAAGGCAAATCTCATTCCTTAGGGATCATATATTTTTGATTTTAAAAATATAATCTATTTTGATTAATTTCTTTTTTAAAAAAACAGCTCGAGATATTTAAATCAAACTTGTCAAATTTCATTCTTTCATACTCTAATTCTGGTTTTAAAAATGTCCAGTCTGTTGGTGCACCTCAATCAAAAAATAAACACGCACCCATTTATTTAAGTGATCTTGCAATCTGTCTGACTCTTTCTGATCATAAATATCTTTCCTAACATCTGCTTGATGTTCTGGGTTATTGCTTTCACCACCATTACCAGCAAAACAACAACTTGCATTTATATAGTGTCTTTAATGTAGAAAAACATCCCAAGGTGCTTCATAGGGAATTAGTCAGACAAAATGAACTCAGAGCCAAAGAAGGATATATAGGAGGGGTGACCAAAAACTTGGGTCAAAGAGGTTGGTTTTAAGGAGGGTCTTAAAGGAGGAGAGGGAAGTGAAAAGGCAGAGGGATTTGGGAGGGAATTCCAGAATTTGGGACCAAGGAAGGTCAGCGAGGACAGGGGTGATGGGTAAGCAGTGTTTGGTGAGAGATAGGATACGGGCAGCAAAGCTTTGGATGAGCTGAAGTTTACAGAGTGTGGAGGATGGGAGCCCAGCCTGGGGGCTGGGGGGAGCACTCCTGCAGATATTTAGCACTCACCTTGGCAAGTTGGCAGCTCCTGCCTCGATCTGCTGCCAGGAATCCCACAGCACGGGTCGCCCCCTCACTCGGACGTGGGCGATGTTACAGAGGTGGATAGGAATGATAAGATGCTCAGTTCGGGGACAAATAGGACCCCACGATTAAAATCAATCTGGTTCAACTTGAGACTGTGGCCATATGGAATCAATATGGCCACATATTGGAGTTTGTGGTGGGGAGCAAAGACAATGGGCTCGATTTTAACGCCACCCCCCCCCCCCCAACCCCCCCAGGCAAGCAGGAGAGGACAATGATATCATTGGTGCCGCAACTTAAACAGTGAGTGAGGGGGCAACCTGTGCTGTGGGATTCCTGGCAGCTGATCCGAGGCAGGAGTTGCCAATTGGCCAAGGTAAGTGCTAAAGATCTGTTCCTTTTAGCAGTCCTTGTAGGCCAGGAGGAGCAGGAGTGCTCCCCCCAGGCCTCACAAGGTAGCCTTTGGCCTCCCCCAGCCCCGATGGCAGCCCCCCCGATGGCCTGGCTTCATCCCCCATTCTAGATCTTGGCCCTGATATCCTGGCTCCCCTCCCCCTCCCGATCACAACCCCTATTCCTGGCTCACCTCCCCCTCCCGACCATGGCCCCGATGTCCTCACTCATCCCCCCCAAGCCCCAATCATGACTTGGAGCGTTCAGCCTGTACAGACTGCCAAAGGCTGTTCCCACGGGTCCCCGGCTGTGGCCTCCTGCCGCTTGCCTGTGTTCCCGCTTGCCAGCCAGGCTGTCAATTTGATCGGCTGTCAGGCGGGAGTCTGCAGAAGATTATTTAAATGAGACCCTGCCATTAAGATCGGCAAGACCTTCACGTTTCCGGCCTGGCCGGGTTTTCCCCGCACTTCCACGCTCCCCCGTACCCTCCCCATTAATATCGGGGCCAATGGCTTAGCTATTCCTAATGTTTAGCCGGAGGAAATTGTGGCTTTTTCAAGGCTGGATGTGGGACAGCGCAGAAGCAGTGGAAGGGGTCAAGAGAGGTAGTGGAGAGGTACAGCCAGGTGTCTTCATATTTGAAATTAACCCATGTTTTTGGATGATGTCGCCAAGGAACAGCATGTAGATGAGGAAGAGAAGGGGACCTGTTTAGGATAACTTTCTTAACCAGTACGTTTCCGGCCCAGCGAGGAAGGAGGCATTGCTGGACTTGGTTCTAGGGAATAAGGTGGGCCAAGTAGAGCAAGTGTCAGTGGGAGAGCATTTAGGGAGCAGTGATCAATATATCATAAGATTTAGAATAGCTATAGAAAAGGACACGGACCACTCTAAAGTAAAAATACTCAATTGGAGGAGGGCCAATTTCAATGGGATGAGAACAGATCTGGCCCGGGTAAATTGGAATCAAAGATTGGCAGGCAAAACTGTAATTGAACAGTGGGCGGCTTTTAAGGAGGAGATGGTTTGGGTACAGTCTAGGCACATTTCCATGAGGCAGAAAGGTAGGGCAACTAAAGCCAGAGCTCCCTGGATGACAAAAGAGATAATGAGTAAGATGAAATGGAAAAAAGGGGCGTTTGACAGATGTCAGGTTGATAACCCAAGTCAGAACTAGGCAGAATATAGAAAGTTCAGGGGGAAGTGAAAAAGGAAATAAGAGGGGCAGAGATAGAGTATGAGAATAGACTGGCAGCCAACATAAAAGGGAATCCAAAAGTCTTCTACAGGCGTGTAAACAGTAAACGGGTAGTAACAGGAGGAGTGGGGCCAATTAGGGACCATAAAGGAGATCTACTCATGGAGGCAGAGGGGATGGCTGAGGTACTAAATGAGTGCTTTGCATCTGGCTTTACCAAGGAAGAAGATACTGCCAGAGTCTCAGTAAAGGAAGGTGCAGTTGAGATACTGGATGGGCTAAAAATTGAGGTACCTGAAGGTTTAGCTGTACTTGAAGTAAATAAGTCACCCGGTCTGGATGGAATGCATCCTAGGTTGCTGAGGGAAGTAAAGGTGGAAATTGCAGAGCTACTGGCCGTAATCTTCCAAACATCCGTAGATACGGGGCTGGTGCCAGATGACTGGAGAATTGCAAATGTTACATCCTTGTTCAAAAAAGGGTTTAACCCAGCAACTATAGGCCAGTCAGTTTAACCTCAATGGTAGGGAAACTTTTAGAAACGATAATCCGGGACAGAATTAACAGTCACTTGGATGAGGATGGATTGATTAGGGAAAGCCAGCATGAATTTGTTAAAGGCAAATCATGTTTACCTAACCTGATAGGAGTTTTTTGATGAGGCAACAGAGAGGGTAGACGAGGACAATGCAGCTGATGTGGTGTATGTGGACTTTCAAAAGGCGTTTGATAAAGTGCCGCACGGTAGGCTTATCATCAGGATTGTGGCCCATGGAATAAAGGGGGCAGTAGCAACATGGATACAGAATTGGCTAAGGGACAGCAAACAGAGAGTGGTGAATGGTTGTTTTTCGGACTGGAGGGAGGTGTACAGTGGTGTTCCCAGGGATCAGTGCTGGGACCACTGCTTTTCTTGATATATATTAATAACTTGGACTTGGGTATACGGGCACAATTTCAAAATTTGCAGATGACACAAAACTTGGAAGAGTAATAAACAGTGAGGAGGATGGTGATAGACTTTAAGAGGATATAGACAGGCTGGTGGCGTGGGCGGACAAATGGCAGATAAATTTAATGCAGAAAAATGCGACGTGATACATTTTGGTAGAAAGAACGAGGAGAGACAATATAAACAAGAGGGCACAACTCTAAAAGGGGTACAAGAACAGAGAGATCTGAGGGTATATGTGCACTCCAGACATATGCTCAAGAAGCAGTGGGAAGCAGTAGGGGACGCAGTCAATGCCAGGAGCGCAGCGCCACAAACATGGATGCAGTGCAGGAAGAAGTTCAATACTTTGACACAAGTGGTCAAGGTGAGTGAGGCCAACTGTCAAGTGGCATCTCCTACCAACTGCACCACTAGCCGCATCCACTGCTCCATGCACTACACCACCCATCACCCACCTATCAACAAACTCTTTCAATCAGTAAACTCTTCCAATCAGATGCTTCCTCTCATTCTCACACATTACCACTGTTGCACACCGCACACCCACGACTCACAGGTCACAAACACTGGCAACTATTCAACCATGACACCACATCACCCAAACATCCTGCAGGACACTCACAACACACTTCTCGCTTTCTTGCAGGAGAAGGTGGCGCATAACAAGAGGCAGCAAGTGGCAGTTGCATTTATCTCCTCGAGCCTGTTCCGCCATTCAATGAGGTTAGTGTGCAAAATTAAAGTACATGGGATTGGGGGTAATGTACTGACATGGATTGAAAATTAGTTAACAGACAGGAAACAGAGAATAGGAATAAATGGGTCTTTCTTGGGGTGGCAGGTGGTGACTAGTGGGATACCACAGGGATCAGTGCTTGGGTCCCAGCTATTCTCAATACATATCAATGATTTGGATGAGGGAACCAAATGTCATATTTCCAAGTTTGCTGATGACACAAAACTAGGTGGGATTGTGAGTTGTGAGGAGGATGCAAAGAGGCTTCATAGAAACATAGAAAATAGGAGCAGGAGTAAGACATTCGGCTGATCCTCTATCTCAATACCATATTCCCGCTCTCTCCCCATACCCCTTCAAGGCAATTTAGACAAGTCGAGTGAGTGGGCAAATACATAGCAGATGCAGCGTAACGTGGATAAATGTGAAGTTATTCACTTTGGAAGGAAAAACAGAAAGGCGGAGTGTTATTTAAATGATGATAGATTGGAAAATGTTGATGTACAAAGGGACCTGGGTGTCCTTGTACACCAGTCACTGAAAGCAAAGCAGTTAGGAAGGCAATTGGTATGTTGGCCTGCATTGCAAAAGGATTTGAGTACAGGAGCAAGGATGTCTTACTGCAGTTATACAGGGCCTCGGTGAGACCACACCTGGAGTATTGTGTACAGTTTTGGTCTCCTTACCTAAGAAGGGATATACTTGCCATAGAGGGAGTGCAACGAAGGTTCACCAGACTGATTCCTGGGATGGCAGGACTGTCATATGAGGAGAGATTGGGTCGACTCGGCCTGTAGTCACTGAAGTTTAGAAGAACGAGAGGGGATCTCATTGAAACGTATAAAATTCTGACAGGGCTAGACAGACCGAATGCAGGGAGGATGTTTCCCCTGGCTGGGGGGTCTAGAACAAGGGGTCACAGTCTGAGGATATGGGGTAGGACATTTAGGACTGAGATGAGAAGAAATTTCTTCACTCAGAAGGTGGTGAACCTGTGGAATTCTCTACCACAGAAGGATGTGGAGGCCAAGTCACTGAATATATTTAAGAAGGAGATAGATAGATTTCTAGACTCAAAAGGCATCAAGGATATGGGGAGAGAGCAGGAATATGGTATTAAGATAGAGGATCAGCCCTGATCATATTGAATGGCGTAGCAGGCTCGAAGGGCCGAATGGCCTATTCCTGCTCCTATTTTCTATGTTTCTATGGTTGATCTGTGACCTAACTCCATATATCCGCCTTAGCCCCATATCCCTTAATACCCTTGGTTCACAGAAATCTATCAATCTCAGATTTAAAATTCACAATTCAGCTAGCATCAACTGCCATTTGCAGAACAGCGTTCCAAACTTCTACCACCCCTTGCGTGTAGAAGCATTTCCTAACTTCACTCCTGCAAGTCCAGGCTGTAAACGTTAGGCTATGTCCCATCATCCTAGTATTCAAGTATAGGAGACCTTCAAAAACAGTTACAAATGCATCAGCAGCCAAAAGCAATAATCCATCAACTAACCTGTAAATCCTGCATGGTCCCTTTAAATAGCACTAGTTGGGGGGGGTCCTCTAGACCGTCTAAGACATGTTCAGGTATTCGTGGTTAAGTCAATGCATTGAGTGGAGCGTTAAGTGCCAAAATGGTGTCTATCACTTTAAATCAACGTTTCGCACGCTGATCTAATGCATATTCTCCATACTTTACATGCTGTCGGTGTTAGTTATCTGCGCTTGCGCGAAACCAAGATGGCATACGGTGCACGTAACTCTAGAAGTGTGCACACTCATCCTGGACACCATTTTGGAACTTCGGGAGGCTGCATAGGGCCAAAACAATGAGCGCTACTTGGCCGAATTTCTAGCCCATAGATTCTGTCCTTAGTTTCATACATTCTGTCCTTAGTTTCACACATTTAGAATGTAAACTTGTCATGCTGCATTAACCGTCCTCCTGTGGTGATGCTGTGGTGCCTCCTTTGGGGAGATGGTGTAATTACAGAGTGACAAGTTTACATAAGCAGTTTCATTCGAAATGTGGACATAGGAATTTATAACGGTAAAAGTTGGTAAAAAGTAAACACAGACATGAATGTTTTCATATATTACAGTTGATGCCCTGTGACAATGCATAAAGTAAGTTGGAGAATATGGTCTATATTACCTGTCTCTGCTGGTTTTATATTGCTATTTTTCTCCCTCCTCTTATGACTGTCTCTCTCTTTCCTTCTCTTCTGCTTTTCTCTCTTTATCCTCTGTCTTCTCCTGCTTCTCTCTTTTTCTTCTTTCCTCCTTTAATCTCCATTTGTTCTCCCAAGGATGGGTGGCGAGAGGTCCGAGAGACCCTCACCCTCAGCCTATGTCCTCCTCCTGACGATCCGGATTCTTTCCCCTCAGTCTGGTTCAGTAAAAACTGAAGTCGAATACATTTTAAAGTTCAACACAACTTTAATAGCAGGGTTCTTAGTCTGCAGCATTGATTTGGACTCCTGATAGAGTCCCTCTATGCTGGCAGAGCAAGAACAAAAACATGCAGAAATCCACACGTTTTTATACAAATCAATAGGGTTGGAACATACTTAACGAGGGTCAACACCAATCATAAGCCGGGCATAGGTTGCCATGCGAGGTTACATTATTTCCGGCCAATCATAGATCGTCCATGTGCTGACCATGTTGCTGTTAGACATCAAAGGGGATACTTCCTCACCTTCCAACTTGGAATGTTCTTCCCTGTTCCTTCTGTTCCTTATCTCCCAACCTGGAATGTCTTTCAACTTTGGCTAAGCTCGTTACCTATATTGATCTGCCATAAACATGGAGACATTCAGACCAGTCCTTGAATCACATCAAAGACTCTACATTGCTAAGACCATGCAAACCTGCTGACTACGCAAACATATGGCCCAGCAGGAGGCCAGGCCACCTGTACCAATCTCAGTTACTAACTAATTAACCCTTTCTAACCATTTTGCATTCTGCTTCTTTGCCACGTAGGCATCTTAATATTTTACCGAAAACTGACCACGTAGGGATTCTCATTCCCCCCTTTTATCATTTTATGATAACCAATTATTACGGTGCTCACTGGTTCTGCAGGTTCTGCAGTGCAGCAACATTTAAGTAAGCAATAAACTATAAGAATTATAACAATGAATATGACTAGCCCTTGAACTAGAGAAGTCCCAATAGAACACAGACATGTTTCATCAATACGCCTTTGTACTTTTATCTGTTCTCAGGAACAGACTCCTTCTAAACATCTCTCAAGTAAGTTACGAATGTCCTTGGTCAGCTAAACCTATTCATGTTAGTTTGAAAAGGCTAACATAGTCAAATATCCTATGGTGCTTTATATTTTGTTTCCAGCCTAACTGGACTGAATGGTACCTTTCAGACCATTTTACACCTGTGAATTGGTGCCCTCCCCATTATATCCCTTAATCCAAATTCTCCCTACAGTATCCCGTTAGATGCTGTACCTCATCTTAACCAGGTTCCCTTCGTGTTGGCCACCAGTCCGGGTGGAAGAGAGGCAGAGCATCTGATAATCCTATCAAACTATAATTGTCTTCCCTTTTACATGCACCTTACCCCAGCAGGTGCTACTCCCGGTACCATTAAGATGTGTTCTTAGTTGAAACCACAGAGACAATGGGGACATTCTCACCCAGGCTCTGTTTTACTATCTTTGCCAAACCCTTCATCCCCTGCTTACATTTATTACATGCAATGAAAATCAAGAAGCACATTACAACAAACTGCACTACGACTAATACATATGAAACTAATCTAATCCAAGGATGGATCTGTATATTCAGTCCCAAATTCCAGGGGTCATTTCACCAGGTGGTGACTTTAATTTGGTCAATGTCATGCTTAATGTTGTTATTGTCCTGTTGTAGGTTATAATAAACCTTCTGGGAGAGGCGTATCTCCATTCGCAATGCTTTCAAGTATTTAGGCAACAGGGGTGTCAGATACCCAAATGTGTCCTGATATGCTTTTAAGTCCTTTCTGACATTCTCAGAAACTTGTACGGTGGTGAGGTTATGCTGGTGTATCTCTACCAGTTCCTCGGATCCAATCCGAACCAGGACTTCAGAAATGGAATAGAATTCTGGACTTAAAATATCACAAGTTAGATTGGCATATTTAAACGTTTTCAAATTAGTTGTAACACAATATTCGCCCTCTCCGGCATATACCACTTAAGTGGGTTTTAGATCCGCCTCTAGGGCCTCCATGGTACAGTTAATATCCCGATTGGTACCGGTATTATTAAACCCACACTGTGCTTCTAGGCTGTGTCCAACACTATGTGGACACACAGTGACAGCATGTCTAGTAACACATCCCTTTAATTTTGTTCCAGCCAATCAGCTTAAATCTACGTCCTCTAGTTCTTGAACCCTCTGCTAGGGGAAACAGGTACTTCCTGTCTACTTTATCTGGGCCCCTCATAATCTTGTAATTTTGTATCCATTGTGCGGATATCTTCTAAATATTGTTTCTCCCAATTTTATTGTTAACTAATGGGAACCTAACCCTGAATTTTGGAAATCCAAATTACTGTGTCCCTCTTTACTTTAATTTCAGTCCTTTTGATTGATACCAGTGTTTCCTGACTGTTTCATTAATTAGTTGGTTTCTCTATGGACCATGTGTCAGTGCCTTGTTTAAAAGGATTTCTCACTCGCCTGGACCACATTAACCATTTTCCTGTTGTGCTGTTGTCAAGTAACTGAGCCTGTCTGAGACTCATTCTTCAATGTATCTTCTTCATGTATCTCCGCATACTAGCAGCATCTCATAGGAATGAGCTTAGTGTTCTTGGATATTAACTTTCTGCTGGCCAGTCTCTTCTTCCTCATGGTATTTCCGAACATTTTCCATGGCACACATCATATGTCCTGTAGGATTCAGTCCTGTAAAAGCAACTGGTTTGTTTAAAGAGTGGTTGCAATAGCTCACCAGGCCATAGGCCTTTGTAATCATGTTCTTCATCCTGATCTCCGTTTCAGATGATGGCAACATACATTTGTATCTTTTATGTCCACTGTAGCCACTCTTAGGTTTTCAGGTTATCTTATCAAAAAGATCAGGGGTGTCTAGAGTGCTTATCTCCCCCTGAATGGTCCCGATGTCAGGGTAGTGGCCAGGCTATTGAGTGTAGTTTTCTCATTATTCATTATAGGCAAGGACACAAATATCTCCACGAGAAAGCTATCAATTTACTATTCTCAACTACACTTTCCTGACTTCCACTAGATTGTATATTTATGCCAGATTGATTTTTTTATCATGCCCAATTCAATGACTTTAGAGAAATTCCCATATCTCCCCACCTCGAGCATTCTGTCTCGGAAGACAACAAATAGGTTAAAACAAAACAAATCAAAATGTTTTCAAAAGAAGAGAATCAGGTTGATATCACCACGCTGTGACATTAGGTATCCGCTGATGTCTGCAGCTAAAGTCTTAAATCTTTAACACCACTGGATCGTTTCCTGCACCAAATTTCTCCAGCAAAGGTTGTACCGTAACTTTGTAACTACTCTTGGTAATCCTGCACCATCAACACTCACGTGGTCCCAAAAAAAACCAGGGTCACCTGTTTTAAAAGAAACACAGAAAATCCATTGCGGCTCTTCTTGAGAGCCCAAGTGATTAATTTGTCAAATCTTCATTTATTATTTATTTATCCAAAGGAATAATCCCTATACCCGAAACAAATTTAGAAAACAAAACAGGAGAGAGAAATTGCCTAGTTCCACTCTCGCTCTCTCTCTGAAGCACGCAGCCTGTCTGAAATAAACACTGTCTCTCCCACATACAGATGTACGCAGGGCTGCAGACTGGAATTTCTAACTCCAAGTCCTAATCTCTGTGTTTTCAAGATGTAACCACATTAAGCAGATATCATTAGCAGCCGCCTGCTAAGATACGTTATATTCCTCTTTTATTAATTTATTAATGGTTTGGGCATGTGTTTCTAGCACTGTAGCTATCCTTTGCAAATATATGGTCAGCATTTGATCCTCAGACAATTCCTTATCTGTATTTTCATTTATCCTTTAATACATCTTTAATGCGAGACCCTAAATCTCTGACCTTTTGATCTAATGTTGTCAAATCAATGGTGTTAACAACTGAGGCAAAGGCAGTTGCTATATCACTTATCACAGATCTTTACGTCTCCATATTTGCCTATCTCTTTTTACGATGTCCACCTCCATTCCATGTCGCTCTTTGTTTTAACACTTGAGTTAGGAGGTGTTGATCTAATTGTTGAGTTTTCTTAGCATTCTCAATGCGAGTTATATAATTTGTCAGGGAAGGTCTCCCCTCTTTGGTCAGATCTTGTATTCTACTATTAATTTCAAATAAAATTGAATAGCCCCAGAACTTGTCAAAACTTCCTTATCATACTGTGGCAGGGTAAAACTGATAGGTGTTTAGTACCCTGTGTCAGTACATAGCTCAAGTAATGGACTTCCAATTGTCTAACCTATGCTTCCTTTTCATATGATTTGTTTTACATTCCTTTCTTATCAATTTTTCACTGCAGCGTGAAAACTTATATCTCAGTCAATTGTAGCCTTTGGCATTTCCGAGTGATTGGGACAATTTTACTAATATAACCTATACCAATTATTACCTCATGTTCACCTGTGTTCTGGGCAAGCCTCAGACAGTTCTCAACCGACTGGGTCATTTCTATCTGTTTGAACTGGTCTTGGCATGACAGTCTGGCTTCTTGGGATGGAAGGGGTTAACATTAACTTGCTCTTGTGGTAGGAGTAACTTGATCCTTCTCCCTTTTGAGATTAAGTTCCCACCTTCAAAATTTCACTTCACACAGGTTTGACTGATTTTTTTACTTCTCACATTTGTGGATTGCTTTATACTATATTTTTGCACACTATTTTTTACATACTTTTAGTGGATGTGATTATAATCAACGCTCCGAGCTGTTCCAGCTTTCCGACTTTTCCTATCACAGTGATACCAGATAGTTTTTTTAATCTATCCCGTTAATTTTTAACCTCTTTTTAAACCACAGCCAATCACAAAATAAACATTCAAAATGCCAATTTTTTGAAGATCCCATGTCTGGAATTTAACATGCCCACACTTTATAAGAACCAGAATTTAATAGGTCACTTAACCTCAATAACTCCAATTTTAATTCGGCAGTATCAGAATTAAACACACGACAAGACAGATACATTACACAAAGGAAGAAAACACGCAAGACACAGTAAGAAGGGGGCGTGGCCCACAACACCGACAAAAAAAACACTGATCAAGACAGGCTTTTTAAAGGGACAGTACACTTAAACAACAAAACCTTTCTTTTTCGGGTCTCTGTCTTTTAAACATTTGTCTAGTCACTTAATTCTATCCATTTTTTTTACAGTACTGTCTCCATAAAGCAATTAGTTCTTTGGCTGTGGTACCTCTGTTATTTTTCCAAATTAATTCCTGAGCCTTTTTGGCGGCATCTAAGTTTTATCAATAGTTCCTGTTTATATCCAATCACCAGGAACTTAAACCCTGACTACCCTCAGTGATATTAACCACTGACCTACCGCTTACAAGTTATTCCCTCAGTGATATTAACCACTGACCTCTTCCTGCTATTTCTGTGTATTCGCCAGACTGACCTGAATCTTGTAAGGACGCCACACGAGTGTTAGCGATTGGACGATTCGTCATCAGACTGACGGATTGGAGGAAAACCGACGTAGTAAATTAAGACTACTTACATCGGGGCGCCATTTCCTTCCTCCGTGTCTGAGATAATCCGCCTCTTACTCCGCGAACTCTCAGTGAACGACCGTTAAGATCCCCGTACGGGCCACCAAATGACGATCCGGATTCTTTCCCCTCAGTCTGGTTCAGTAAAAACTGAAGTCGAATACATTTTAAAGTTCAACACAACTTTAATAGCAGGGTTCTTAGTCTGCAGCATTGATTTGGACTCCTGATAGAGTCCCTCTATGCTGGCAGAGCAAGAACAAAAACATGCAGAAATCCACACGTTTTTATACAAATCAATAGGGTTGGAACATACTTAACGAGGGTCAACACCAATCATAAGCCGGGCATAGGTTGCCATGCGAGGTTACATTATTTCCGGCCAATCATAGATCGTCCATGTGCTGACCATGTTGCTGTTAGACATCAAAGGGGATACTTCCTCACCTTCCAACTTGGAATGTTCTTCCCTGTTCCTTCTGTTCCTTATCTCCCAACCTGGAATGTCTTTCAACTTTGGCTAAGCTCGTTACCTATATTGATCTGCCATAAACATGGAGACATTTAGACCAGTCCTTGAATCACATCAAAGACTCTACATTGCTAAGACCATGCAAACCTGCTGACTACGCAAACATATGGCCCAGCAGGAGGCCAGGCCACCTGTACCAATCTCAGTTACTAACTAATTAACCCTTTCTAACCATTTTGCATTCTGCTTCTTTGCCACGTAGGCATCTTAATATTTTACCGAAAACTGACCACGTAGGGATTCTCACTCCCCATGCCTTCTTCTTTCTTCTTCTGCTTCTCTCTCTTTCTTTCCTCTCATCTTCTATACTCCCCTCCTATCTGTTTCCCTGAAAGAGACTTTGGAGGTGATTTTAACCCTAAACACCCGGCGGAAATCAAGCGGGTGAGCAGTTACTTCCCTGCCCTGGAGACGCTGGGAACTGCCGTTTCCCATTTTTAAATTGCTCAAGTGAGCAGGCAACAAGGACACCCACCAAAAGCCAGTGGGTCCTTCCTTACATATGCATGTCAGGTCCTGATGATGTCATTAGGACCCGACTGCAATTTTAACTTGACAGTCTGAACAGGAAGCCACATTGTGTTTCCTGCTGGGCCAACCCAGCGGGGAAGAGGTTCGGAGCCAAAAAGTCCAAAAAAGGTTTTTTTTTACTCCTCCAGGCCTTACAAGGAAAGCTTAGGCCTCCCCTGCCGTGGAATCAGCCTCCTGTATGATCACAAGATCCCAACAGAACAACCCCAGCAGCCAATCCCGCCAACTACCTGGCCTCAGCAAGCAGTCTCCAGGCTGTGTGATTTTCTGCCTCTTCCCACCAACTTCCCAGCCGGAATGGGTGGGAATTCTGCCAGCAGGATTTAAATTAGGCCCAGGAGTTAAAATATCTCAGACCTCATTTCTGGATCAGTTGGTGAGTTCCGAACTCCCCCACTGAAAACTGGCCTGGAGTTAAAATTGGGCTGTTTGTTTGCTTTCAAAATTACTTGTTCTTTTACAAATAGAAATCAAATAAGAATGAGGAAATTTGCCTCTCTCTATTTATCCATCTCTTTCTCTCTCTCTCTCTGTCTTATTAATAGTGGCAGGTGAGATAATTAGTTGGCTTCAAAATTCAACTTTTAAAAACAATTGGTCTAGTGGTCTCTCTCTCTCTCTCTCTCTTTCTCTCTGACCCCAGTCTCTCTACCAGTCTGTTTAGAACACCTTCTCAAGCGTATAGTGCACAAAACAAAAACTATAACAGTTGTTTCATTTTTATCACGCACGCACACACACACACACACATAACTCCATCCTCTCTTCCTAAAAAAAATACTCAATATGAATTTTCCCTGAATAAAGCTTTTGAAATTTGTTCTCTAGCACTTTTCCAAATCATTTGAAAAAGAACTGAGGAGGAATTACTGGAACTGAAGACAAAAATTCCTCATTACAGCTGGATGAACAATGCTGAGGCATCCTGGGAAATTAGGACACTGCACATCTCAGCCCTCACTCCTCCCTTCTCTCTCTCACAAACACATCCCTTCTCTCTCACTCCACTCCATCTCCCTCTTCTCTCTCTTTGTCCCTCACTGTCAGTTTAATATATTTTTTAAAGTTCATAGAATACAAAACAAAATCTACAACAGGTGTATAATTTGTACACAGTAAACATTGAAACAGCCTCTTTAAAGAACACACAATATATATTGGGCTCGATATTAGCAGGGCGGCAAGTTCTCAGCGGGGGGTCGACTGGGCACGTGGGTAACGCACCTGGTGAAATCAGTCTGCTCTGCACGCAATTACAGGCTAATTGGAGCCACTTACCTGTGCTTTTGAGTTTCCTGCTGGTAAGCTGTGCGGCAGGCGGACTGCGCATGCGCAGTAAGGTCTGTCAGCTGGAGGAGCCCTATTTAAAGGGGCAGTCCACCAATGCTTCTCCTGCAGCAAACAACCAATGCTAAACCATGGAGCAGGCCAGAGGGAAGGCTGCCCCAAGATTTTCAGACTCCTCACTCCAGCTGCTGCTGGATGGGGTGAGGAGGAGGAGGGAAATATTTTTCCCGTCTGATGGGAGGAAGTGCCCTCCCTCCACCATGAAGAAAGCCTGGCTGGAGGTGGCCGAGGAGGTCACCAGCTGCGGCAATGTGCCACGAACCTGGGTCCAGTGCAGGAACAGATTTAATGACCTAACCAGGTTAGGCAAAGTGAGTATACTTACACATTCTCCCACACTCCATCATCCACATCACCTCCACCACCACATAACCCCTTCTGTACTGCCACCACAATGCTCTCTCATCACTCCTCACATCCACTCAACTATCATCCTCACCTTGCCTGCATGTACTCACCGCCCCTGTCCCTATTCAAACGCTACCACGCAACCCAATCCTCATACAATATCATGGCTATGTTGCACACGCACCCTCCCATGAATCTCCCTCACGCTCAACCCCACCCACACCAATGCATGCAGTGGCTCACCATGCAACCATCACTCAATCACGCCCGGGAGAAGGCACCGACCGGAGGGGGCCCGCCAAACCAGGTGGTCCTAACGGACGCGGAGCAGCAGGCATTGGAGATCAGCCGCACGCTGGAGTGCCTGTCCGTGGCGGATGCCAAGGCTGGGATTGTACAAGCGGCTGGTGACAGAGAGCTAACACTCAGCACTCATGATAGCGAATGATCTTAGCATCACTTGGCATCTGCAGCACCTCAACATCTGTCCACATGCCTAATATTGCTTTCTGTTCTCTTGCAGGGCCATCTGCGAGAGCCGTGACCGTGGATGTCGATTCCTCAGAGGACCTGCCGGTCTCTGAGGGTCCATCATCACATCTGAGCCATGCATCCACCAGCGCAGATACATACACCTCGGTGGGTCCCCGTCCTCACTTAGTTGGGCTTGCACATGGTGAGTCACCACGCACATGTGAGCACGAGCAGACCCTAGTGGCAGGGACAGCCGTGGAGAGTTTGCGTCGGTGGGAGCACTCTTCTCCAGGCTCTGCTCAGCTGGACACAGATGCTGAACCCTGGGGGCCAGCCATGAAAAGGAGAGTCATCGAGGGGCAGCAGCACATTGCCAAGGTACTGGAACAGGTGCCAAGCGCACTCTCCACAATCGCGCAGAGGATGGAGGAGTCCAACTCCTGCATGAGGGGAATGGTGGCACAGGTATAGGAGGGTATCTCTGAGATAGTGTCGCAGGGACGTGAAGGCATCTCTGAGATAGTGTGCTGGATAGTGTGAGGTAGGTGCTGGAATGTCTGCGGTGGAGGAAAGGCTAGCCTCCCTCGAGCGTCAAGCACGGCTCAACAATGAGTTCATTCAGGCCCTGACAACAGCCGTTCGGATTCAGGGTGAGCAACATTCTGCCGCCTTGTACAGGCTGACAGATACTTTACAGGTGGCCTTCCAAGGCCTCACAAGTCCTCCAAACTGCCGTCCAGCAGGGTGGAAGGAGTGATGTGGGCCTGGGCCACGAGAGGGATTATGGTGAAAGGGGACATGGACGTGGGGACGCCACTCAAAGCGCTTCCACGTCTCACCAGTTGCCCCCCTCTCAACCAGTACCTGCAATGCTGCCCCCTCTCCGAGTCTGCCCCTGCTCGGGTGCAGGTGGAGCAGTCTTTGGAGGGGCCCTCACGGGCACCCAAACCCAGAGGGCGTGGGCCCAAAGCATCTCATCGGTCAGGGCATGGACAAGTGCAACCTGCCACTACCTCTACTGAAGCCACAGGGGTAGCACCATGTTGGGGTTCCCGGAAACGCAAGGCGAAGGATTTGAGAGCACAGAGGAAATGCACAAGGGTGTCTGACGATTTGTCATGTTTTTTATTTATAATTGTTTTGTTTCACATGCACAATAAATATTATTATCACCACTACTGCCACGTCTTGCCCATTCTTGACTGGCTTGTGGAATAGGTCCCTTTCATAGGGTTCACCATGAACACGCACACTTGATGCCACCCATTGTGTCACTGCAGAGTGGGTGTAGGTGTATTTGCAGGGCTCTTTTATGCAGACGACTGAGAGACGTCGGCGATGTCCCCGGTGGCACCCTGGAAGGATGCGGAGGAGAAGTTGTTGAGGGCAGTGGTGACCTTGACAGCGACAGGTAAGAAGATGGTGCTCGGGCCAGTCGGGAGCAGCTCGGCATGAAGGAGGCTGCAGATGTCCACGACTACATGTCGAGTGACACTGAGTCTCCATGTGCACTGCTGCTCAGAGAGGTCCAGGAAGCTGAGCCTCGGTCTGTAGACCCTGTGGCGAGGGTAGTGCCCTCTGCGACGCATCTCTCTCTGCAGTTGCCCTCCCTCCTGCTGTGCAGGTGGATGTGTCACAGCACTGTGTTGTGGAGCTCCACATGTCAGAGGTGGACGGCGTGGCCGGCGAGGCTTGTGATGCTGTTCGCCCTCCGAGGAGGTCATGACTGCAGCTACAGCGGCTCCCATCCGGAAGTTTGAGGGGGTCCACAAGGTAGGTAAATGTGTCTGGACACCGGGGTAAGTGTGCAAGTTTATGCATTTTATTGTGAGGAGGAGGGTGGTGGAGGCCAAACTTTGTCCAAAGTGACAGAGTGGCCTCCTGCAATGAGTGAGGGTCTCCCCCCGCACCTGTCAAATGGACCTTTGCAGCTGCCACAGGCTGGTGGCTGCAACACGTCCATTTCAACTGGGAGTGTTTCCCCCTGTACGGGAAACAGTCTCAGTTCATTTCAAAATCCCATCACTCCTAAAATATCAGGTCAATCAGGTGGGCAGGTTGGAGCCGGGCTCCGGACCCGCCCTGGGGATCCCGGATTTTCGCAGCCCCCCTGCCACCAACGCACCTGATCGCGGGTGCGAAAATAGAGCCCATTGTATCTCAATTAAGCTTTTGAAATTTGTCCTCTTGTTCATGAGAAGTGCTATGGCTGGTCTTGGGGATGTGAATGGGAAGGGGGTGTCCTGCAGATAGCCCTGGAGTTGCCATATGCTGTACACTGGAAGGCAGTGTTTCCACTGTGGAAACTAACACAGCACAGAGATGGGTTGTGGATTCCTCCACACTAGCCGTCAGCTGATGAAGGTTACTTGGCATAGTCTCCAATGATATCAGCAATCATTCAAAAAGCATACATCTTTTAAAAATAGGTGCTGTGAGGTCCAGATTCCTGTTTTCATCAGCTGAGGAAGGACATGAGCTGGACCTCCAGTCAGTAAGTTCCTGCTCATGTTCACTCATGCTCTGTGTAGCACCCAGGGCATATTTCTTAATCTCACTCTCCAAATCCCCCTGAGGTGGATGTACCTACGCAGGTGCTTTGCAGAGTTAAGGTGAAGAATGGATTATGCTGGGAAATGCTAGCTTCCTCCAGGTTCCTAGACCCTAAATCAGCCTCATGTGACACGTCTAGAGAGAGAGAGACGAGGAATATTTGTTACAATGGTATCTTGATGACGTCTTCAGATGCAGCTTTTCTGTTGAATGGGTGACATGGAATTATGCTTCAGTGTATGGTTTGATGCCAGTGAGTAAGAGAATAGGAGAAGAAAAGAGCGCAGAAGTAGTTTAGTGCTAACTACGAGTTGGAGCCAGGCCTCACTTCATCCCTTATTTCCTCAATGGCCTCTTTGCCCTGAATCTGTCAGCTATCTCTTCAAAGGGGGTTGGAGGACAGAGGCTGGAAGATCTTCCTCCCATGTGGGTTCTCCTGCAGACTAGGAAATTTGAGAGATTAAATTGCCAGGAGGACATACAGGGACACTCATGTGTCAGTGTGCAGCCCATATTGAGTGTGAGCACATAAACATGCATGTTGTAAGAACACTGGGATTGGTATCCTAATAAATGTGGAAATGAATATTGATCAAAAGACAGCAGATGAATGTTTAATAAAAACAGAAAATGCTGGAAACACTCAGCAGGTCAGGCAGCAGATGAATCTTTAATTCTTTCAGCTTAACTCTTCATCAAAGAACTTTCTGGAAATTCACTGTTCCCGTCTAGGGAAGTATCAGATGCCTAAGCCATGATCACTTACCACCCGGTGGACAGGTAGAGACTCAGCACGTAGTGACACTTGGTGTTTGTGTACTGGGACTCTGGACACATCCTGAGGCAGCCACACACAAAGTGTGAATTGTATCCATGTGATTTATATCAATTAGTGTTAATTGTATTCAGGTGGTGCGTATCAATTGGGAACTCTTTTGTATCCACTTATAAGAGAGCTGATCTAGAGTGTGGTCTGTGTATTATGTGGAGCTCTGTGAATAAAGGCTTGGAAGCAACTGAAGACCAGGCTCTAGTATTCTATCCTTCACCACCGGGCTATCCAGTTTAGAACACAAAGGTGGCCATTAGGATCAGAATGGCATTGGGGACACCCCTCCACCTTTTGTCTGGGGGCTTGTACATGGTGTCCCTGCGGACATGTTCTACTTTGGACCTCCAGACAAAGTGGAAGATAGCTCGGATGGGGAATGGGCCAGACCTGGGCCATGTAGAGTAACACCGTGAGCACCTCACACCTTATTGCTAGGATCCTGTCGGCTATGGAGAGGGAACGCCCCCACTCCCCCACATACCAAGCTTCTGTTTGGCCTTGGCGACCCGCTCCTCCCAGTTCTTGGTGCAGGCCTGTGACCCCCCAGCACCTTCAGGTAGATGGAGAAGGGGACAAAGGATCGGGTCTTCCACCTGCCAAAGAACATGGCCTCACTCTTACTTCGGTTCACTCTTGCCCCTGAGGCCAGCTCAAACTGGTCGCAGATGCCCATTAGTCTGTGGACCGACCACTGATCAGAGCAGAAGACGGTGACATCATCCATGTACAGGGAGGCCTCCTGGGATCATCGCCCTCCTGATACCTGTGTCCTGGACGAGGCAAACGGCTCGATACAATACACGAACAAGACCAGAGAGAGAGGACAGCCCTTCCTGACTCAAAAAGCTCTCCGACTCCCACCACTTGATTAGTACTGCGCTACAGATGTCCGCGTGGAGCAGTCGGGATCCAATCGCGGATTACCTCCCGAAACCCCATTTTGGAGAGCACATCTATCATGCATGGGATATTCTGGCAAAGGCCTTCTCCTGGTCCAAGTCAATGAGACAGGTGTTCATCCCGCTATCCTGCACGTAGGTGATCGTATCCCTGAGCAGCGCAAGGCTATCAGAGATCTTCCTGCCAGGTACAGTACAGGTCTGATCAGGATGGATCACCAGCTCCAGAGCAGACTTGAGCCTGTTGGCAATGACCTTAGACGGAATCTTGTAGTCAACAGTTAGCTAGGAAATGGGTCGCCAATTTTTGATTTCTTCCCTCTCACCCTTCTGCTTGTAGATGAGGGTGGTGATGCCTTTCTTCATGGACTCTGACATGCTGCCTGCCATAAGTATACCCCCGTACACTTCCAGTAGGTCCTGGTTTATCCAGTCCCACAGAGCCGAGTATAACTCAACCGGTAAGCCATCACTTCCAGGAGTTCTACTCTTCTCAAAGGACCAGATGGCCTTCGTCAGCTTGCCCAAAGTCAGCGGCCGATCCATGCTCTCCTGCTCGCTGTCCTATAAAACCTCCATGATAGAGGACAGGAAGGACTGGGAGGCCGTGCTGTCTGTGGGCTTTGCGTCATACAGCCTGGCATAAAAGGACTTGCTGATCATCAGTATGTCGGCCTGCGAAGACATCGCCGAGCCATCTTCCACCTTCAGGCTGCTGATCACAGAGGTCTCTCTGTGCAAGCACTTCTCATCCTGCTCCACGGAACGGACTCTGGACCAGAAAATGATCTTTGAGGCCTCGGAGGCGAAAAGCGAGGCTTGCTGGCCCTTCACCACTCTGAGTTCCTCCCCAACATCGACCCCCATCGACTGCAGCTGAAGCAGAACCTGCAGGCTTTTCTGGAGCTGAGACAATTCCCTCTGTCTCTCTCTCGCCTTCTGAACACTTTTGAGGATGAAGAACCTCTTGATGTTGGCCTTGATCGCTTACTGTGGAGTCAAATAGGGGTTTCACGGTCCTCCAACCTGTGTGTTCCCTCTTTAGTTCCACGATGTTCTCCGGAGTCAACAGTCTCGCGTTCAGCTTCCATATCTCCCTGCCCATTTTGTGGTCCTCCTGCGGTTGACAGTCGGCCAATAGGAGGTCAGTGGTCAGAGATGTCTGTGGATCTGACCTTGAGCGTTGGAGACACAAATAGGAAGTCTATCCTGGAACGGACGGACCCGTCAGGCCTTGACCAGGTGTATCTCTGTGGTGCTCCGTCTGCAGAGTTGCTGAATACGTGCAAAGCTTTGCGTCTTTCACAGCTTCCAACAGGAGTTTGGATGTGGTGTCCAGTATTCCGTCGACCCTGCTGGATCATCCAGCCACATCGATAATGCAGTTGAAGTCTCCGGCGAGAACGACTGGCCTGGAACGACCTCCAGCTGCTCGTTCCTGAGGCTCAGGTCGTACACATTGATCAGTCGGAGCGGGGCGTTTTTATACAGAACGCCTGCTAAGAGCAGGCGGCTCCACACCACCTCCTTAACCTCGGTGATGGCGAATTGGCCCCCTCGCAGCAGAATCCCCAGGCCTGAGGAACGACTATCGTTGCCTTCTGACCAGATAGATTGCCCCGGGTCCACATGTGTGATCACTGCCGGTAGTTGCTGAGGTGCGGAATCCCTCACTCCTGCAGTAACAGCAGGTTCCCCTTAACCCTGGACAGGTAGTTCAAGGTCACAGCACACCGTGTAGTCAATTTAACACAACACATTTTTATGGATGCGATTTTTAAAGCCATTTTAAAAATACAAAAGGACAAACATTAAGGTCCTACAATTGCATCAGTCTGGGTTCTACGTTACCCTCCATTTCCAAACTTTGGTCCAGATTATGCATTTGCATGGTGTGCAAGTACTTCTGGATGGTCCTTGGGCTGAGGAACGAGGCCTGTCCTCCATTAGGGGAGTGTCCATGCTCGGGGGTCGTCGGCGGGGTCTCGTGGCGTGGTGTGTCCGTGAGTTCCACGACCAGGTCCGGCTCCTCGGCCTTCACTGGTGGTTCGCTCTCCGTCGTGCTGCATCTGGTTGCCCGGAGTTGGGGGAACTCGCTCTCCGTGTTGCTGCTCCCGGTTGACTGGAGTTGGAGTGTGCCGGGTGCGTCACTGCTTCCGGTACCCCGGAGCTGGGTGTTCCTGCTCCCGAGTTCTTGGAGCTGGAGCGTGCTGTCAGTATCACTGGTCACCATTGTGTTTTGCTGCTTCCTTTGATGAAGGTGGAGATTTTCCACCTTTCCCTGTTCAGCAGCCGAGGAGTGGCTTTAACTTTCAGCAATGGGTTCTCTAAGCACTTCTTGCTGCTGGTCTCACCTTTGGCTTTCGTTCCTCTGATCCTACGGGACTTCCTCTTTTTCTTTTCCTGTGTCGTCCATCCTTCTTCTGCCCTGCGTCACTTTCCATTGACTCTACGTTCTCCTGGGAAGTCTCGGGGCTGGGTGTCGGGTTTGGTTGGTTTCCTCGACTCTCTCTTCCTGCTCTTTGTCCTCCTCCTGGTCGTTGGCTCTTTCACGGGGGTCCGCTACTGAGGGGAGGGTTCTGACCTCCTTTGGGGCAGCTACGACTGCTGCCCTCTTCTCCTGCGTCACCTCACCTCTCGCTGCCTGTGCATAGTTGTGTCTGTGGTTTGAGCAGCCTCTCCACACAGGTTACAGCACTTGGCCCTCCTTCCTGCAGATCACTGCCTTGCAGGAGGCCTCCTCATGCCCGGGTTTGCCACAGGAGCGGCACACTCTGGGCTGCCCTGGTACGCCACGTACCCACGACTCGTCCCAATCGTGAAGCTTGATGGGAGGTGAAGGATGTTTCCCTCGTCATCCACCCTCAGCGTCACCTTGATGCTCCTCGGGGTCCAGATCCCGAACATTTCCGCAATGTCGATGTTCCGATCCGTTCTGTCTACGTATTTCTTGAGGAACATCAGCACATACATGATGGCCACATGCTGGTTGAATATGTGGACCATCAGTGTCCGTTCCTTCTCCTGCGGGAGCGTGAAGAGCGGCTCCGCGGTGAGGAGCGACAATGGCGCTTCATTCCCCTTCTCCTTGAAGGCCTAGAGCATCTTTAGGCATCCTGCGACATCCCTGAAGGTCACATCGAAGTACCTGCTCCTCGGGAAGTTCTGCAGAAGAACCTTCTTCACAAAGACATTTCGCGAGGTTCCTTTGCCTGTCCCTGCAGTCAGCCTGAGGGTGTTTCGCACCCTGGGCCCTGGTGCTCAGGAGGCTCTGGCCGCCATGTCCATTGCAAAAAAATAGTTTTCACTCTAGTGGAAAAAGGTGTAAGACCGGTTTCCGGCCAGTATTAGGATCCACCTCTACCTCAGCATAGCTCCAACTGATTCTACTTGCTCATCCTGGGGCTCGACCTTCGTGATCATTGGAACACCCCTGCCAGGTAAGTTTGCCATTATCTCCTGGGTAGGTTCATCTGAATTTCATTAGCTGGTTCAAATCTCACTTCTCTTAATCTCAAGGAAACTTCTTGTACATCTAAGTGACACACTTAATGTCTGCCTGCATCTGGCTATATAGCTGTAAATATGTTAAACTTCTGCAATCTCTCTCTCTCTCTCTCGTTTCCCCTCTCCTGTTCTTTCTAGGAATGTAAGCTAACTTTGCTGGAGATGCACTTTTTGCCCTTTTTACACAGACCCACTAAACATAGAACTATACGGAGAACCCCTACACTGTGGCTTGGAAATTCAGCCGCACAGCTTCCGTTTTTCAGGCGCGAGCAGGCCTACTAGGCCCCTAATATGGCGGGTAGGAAGCGCGCACTCATTTCCAGCCGGAAGTGCGCTGCCCACCATGTTGAGAAAGGAGTTTGTCCTGGCATCAGGAGTGCACATCGGTAATATTTAAAGGGGGAAATAATTTATTTAAATTAGGGTCCTTTGCTTCTTGCAGGGCCCATTTTTGATTTTCAAATGCCCCGCACTTCGCTCGCCACATGCTTAACTCGCACTGCACAACGTATTGCTAACCAGCAGGGAGGCCCTCTCACCAGCCTATTTAACAGGCTCATGCACTATTACAGGTTAGTTGCTGGTTTATCAGTCCAGGCTGCTTGACTTGTGGATATTTTTTAGTGTGTTTTATCACTCTGGAAAGTTCACTTTGTCTGCACAGAGAGAGATTCTGCTGTTCTTGCACTATGGTTGTTGTTTGTCCCAGAAATAGTCTGGCTGCAGACATGGGTGAAGTCATAGGGCTGCCTTCAGGACTAGAGGATGAGGGGGGAGCAGCAAGGAAGAAACCACAGCAAGAGCAGCTGCCAGAAGAGGGAGAAGAAGGAGGGCGCTGCACAGGAAGCCATATCTATTGCACGTATTCAGGGAGCACCTCTCCTACCTCAACTTTACTCAGGAGCAATGTATGAGGCGCCTTTGCTCCACAAAGGAGACTATCCCCGAGCTATGTCACCTGCTGCAGCCACAACTCGAGCCTCAAACCAGATTATGGACAGCATTGCCTGTGGCTGCCGCGGTCACCGTGACCCTTAACTTTTATGCCACGGGCTCCATTCGGGCAGTAACAGGTGACATCAGCAACATCTCACAATTCACATTACACTGATGTATCTGGGAGGTCACCGAGGCTCTCTATGCCACAAGGAACACCTACATCTCCTTACCTATGGACAGAGCAAAGCAGGATGTGAGAGCACTAGGTTTTGCAGGCATGGCTGGCTTCCCCAGGTTGTAGGATGCCATTGACTGCACACACATTCCCGTGCGTGCTCCCTATCACCAGCCTGGCATCTTTATCAATCATCAAGCCCTCTCTCCTCTGAGATAACTGCCCTCCTATCCTCCCTTAATCTCTCCCTCCATGTAAATACCCATATTCACGGCCATCTCATGTGGCCTGTCTACTCCCGTTGTGTCAATCACTGATAAGGCCATCTCTGATTATTTCCTTGTATCCCTCTCCACTCACATCCCCCTTCCCCCTCCCAACCCCACTTCCTTCTGCGTCCGCCCCTGGAAAAATCACTTACAACAGCACTTTCATCCCCCAAAACACTTACAACGGCACTTTCAAATTCCCAGCTGTCTTGCCTTCGGCCCTCCATTCACCATGACATTTCTGCAGCTACCAATCTGCTCAATCACACCCTCACCTCTACCTTTGATGCCCTTGTCCCCATTAAAACCATTACTCTCTCTCACCCTGGTTAATCCCCATGGTATGGCCCTCATCTCCGCTCCCTTAAGTCCAAGGGACGCAGACTTGAACGTTTATGGCAGACAACTGGTTTAGTCAGTCATCGCAAGATCTGGCTGGACCAGATAAGCACTATTGGGTCCTGCTCTCTTCTGCCAAAACTGGTCACTATTCCAGGATAATCCTGGAATGCAAAGTTAACCCCAGCTTCTCTTCACTGCAAACCGTCTTCTTAAAATCCCCTCCCCTGCCCCTCCACCCTCACCTCCAACAACAAGTGTGAAGAGCTCATGGACGACTTTGTCACTAAGATTGAGACCATCCATTCAGCTGCCTCTGCCACTTCCCTCCCTTCCCCTAGCCCACCAAGCCAAACTTCCCCCAAGGCTCCCCCCTGCCCTAGCACTGAATTCACATCTTTCTCCTATCTCCCCTCATGCCCGCTCCGAGCTCATCTTGACCATGAGATCCACGACTGTTCCCTCGACTCGATTCCCAACAAACTGCTGACCACCCAACTTCCCATCCTGGTATCCAGTGAACAGTCCTGTGAAGCACTGTGGGATGTTTTACTACATTAAAGGCGCTATATAAATGCAAGTTGTTGTTGTTGAAAGGGATTCCACTCTTTCATCATACAGCTGGTTTGTGATCCCAAGCAGCGCGTCTTGCAGGTCTGTGCCCTCTATCCCGGCAGCAGTCATGACTCTTTTATCATGTGCCAGTCCTTTGTGCCACCTTTGTTCCAACCAGGCTGTCAAATTACAGGCTGGCTGCCGGGTGACAAGGGCTATCCCCTCCGTAAAAGGCTCATGACTCCTGTCAGGAACCCATGCAGAGCTGGCCTACTATGAGACCCATGCTGCCACAAGAAACATTATCAAGCAAACAATTGGTATGCTCAAGCAACACTTCCACTGCCTGGACCATTCCGGAGGAGCTTTGCAGTACACCCCTGAGTGGGTATCCAGATTTGTCATTGTCGACTGCATGCTCCACAACTTTGAGAGAGCTCCAAAAGCTTTAGACAAGCCCAGGAAGTCAGACATGCTGGAAGAATTGTTAAAAAGGCTTCTTGTTTAGGTCAAATAAGATGACTCACTGATGTCGGATAATGTGGTGTGTTCCTTATTTTATATCATTATGTGAAGATAAATTCCCTTGTGTTTCTGAGGTGTAAACGTACAGGAGCTTGAAAACGTATGTTTGAAGAAAAGGAGAAAAGAGACAGAACAGAGGCAATGAGGGCAATTTTAACCTAACCCGCCAGCCGGGAAACTGAGGGGATCGGATGCAACTTTAGTTTTACACCCCGCCTGATTTTACTTTCCATTGAATTCAGTAGAGAATATTGTTGGGTGGGGTGTAAAACCAGCATTACACCCGATCCCATGGGTTTCCCGCCCAGCGAGTTAGATTAAAATGATTCCCAATGTCTCATCTTTAAGATGGCACCTCTGACAATGCAGCACTCCCTCAGTACTGCATTAAAGTGTCAGCCTAGATTTTGTACTCAAGTCCTAGGTGATAATTTTGACTTTGTGCAATAGTGTAAAATGGTTGATAACTAATTGGCAGCCCATTTTACATCTCACCTGATTTTCCTTTCCATTGTCTTTAATGGAACAGGAAATCAGATGGGGTGTGTAATAGGGAGCTGATTCGTTATTACCCATTTTACACCATTGCTGAAAGTTAAAATTATCCCCATACACCGCACAAGTGTCACTGAACAAATCAAAACTGCACAAGAAGAGGCATTCTCCCACATTTATTTTCCTTTTCTATGCTGAAAATAGCAACTTGTGCAGGAGCATTGATAAGGCTACAGTTGTGGGTACCCCAAACCTTCGACAAGTGACCATTGCTCATGTGTACATTAAATACAGTTTCTACATGTTGCAGAATAGCCACAAATTAAAATGCTGTTAAGTTTGGGTGATGGTGTAAAATGGGTGATATCCAATTAATCTCCCATTATACCCAACACCAGATTTTCCCTTCCATTGACTGCAGTGGGAAGGATAATCGGGCGGGGGTATAACGGGTGGCTAATTCAATATCGCCCGTTTTACACCGTTACCCAAAGTTAAAATGACCGCCCTGTAGTCTTATTCTCGTCCACCCACTTGCAGTTCTAAATAAGTGGCCGTGTAAAACAATAATAAGTAAGAGGCCTATATTGTGCAAATTTAATCCACTGGATACTGAGTGTACTTTTACCTCACTCAGGAAGTTAAGTCATCATAAATTAGTAATAAAAACATAAAATGCTGGAGAAGCTCAGCAAGTCAGGCAGCATCTATGGAGAAAGAAACAGAGTTAACGTTTCAAGTTGAAGACCTTTCTGGAACTCTGCGGTTTCATGGCCGCTTTGAAACACGATGCCTTGTTGGCTATCTGGACTTTATGCTTTAAATGTAACGGGTAATTTTAACTTATGGCTATGGTGTAAAATAGCCAATATTGTTTTGGCTGCCCATTATACACCATTATACATCATTATACACCCCGCCCAATTCAAATCAATGGAAGGGAGCGAGGTGTAAATTGGGCGGCCAATTGGATACGGCCTATTTTGCACTATCACCCAAAGTTAAAACAACCCTCAATTGGGAAGCAGAGTTTTTTTCCCAAATATCTTATCATCACTGGCTTCATGTATACAGTTTTGATATATATCAGTATAAAGAGAATAATGTGGTGCAGGAAATGCAACTGGTGTGGTAAATGGGGGTTCCGCCGAACTTCTGTGTTAGTAATATCGCCTAACTCATTCCAGGTAGATCCAATGTATATGTCAGTTTTCCAGCAAGAAGTGCCTTCATGAAATACATGAAGAATACCTGAAGAAGAACCTTCCAACTTGGTCCCTGATTCTGACAATTATTTGTACATCCGTGCCAGAGGTGAATATGAATTGCAGTTTGAACGTTTCTTCGCTGGTGCATTAGTGGTGGGGGAGAGGGAGCTCGTTGGGTCGTTGATTGAACTTCTGGAAAATTTTTAAGTACACCCTTCGAAGCTGAATGAATATACACAATGCTTTATTATTTTGTTTTATTTTCTAATATATTTTGTAATAAAGCTACTTTTTACTTCTCATTAGCATGATTGCTATAATTTTAAGTGATTCTTCAGTCTAACTGTAGTGTAAACTGAAATTTTAAAGAATTGGAGATGCCAGTATGGTAATAATTAACTCAAAAAGTACACATTGTGTATCTGTTTTGTCTACAGTAAGTTCAAACAGCTAAAGGTAGCTTTGGACAGTCACTCGCAGGTATAGTTCCTTTTTCTCCTTTAAGAACCATAATGTATTTTTTCATAAAATAGGAGCAGGAGAAGGCCATAAGGCCCCTCGAGCCTGCTCCGCCATTCAATAAGATTATGGCTGATCTTCGACCTCAACTCCACTTTCCTGCCTGATCCCCATATCCCTTGATTCCCCTGGAGTCCAAAATCTATCTATCTCAGCCTTGAACATATTCAATGACTCAGCATCCACAGCCCTCTGGGGTAGAGAATTCCAAAGATTCACAACCCTCTGTGTGAAGAAATTCCTCCTCATCTCAGTCTTAAATGGCCAACCCCTTATCCTGAGACTATGCCCCCTACTTCTAGTCTCTCCAGCCAGAGGAAACAACTTAGCAGTTTCTACCCTGTCAAGCCCCCTATAATCTTGTATGTTTCAATGAGATCACCTCTTATTCTTCTAAACTCCAGAGAGTATAGGCCCATTCTACTCAATCTCTCCTCATAGGACAACTCTCTCATCCCAGGAATCAATCCAGTGAACCTTCATTACACTGCCTCTAAGGCAAGTATATTCTTCCTTAGATAAGGCAACCAAAACTGAACACAGTACTCCAGGTGAGGTCTCAGCAAAGCCCTGTACAATTGTAGTAAGACTTCCTTATTCTTGTACCCATTGCAATAAAGGCCAACCTGCCATTTACCTTCCTAATTGCTTGCTGTACCTCCATGCTAACTTTTTGCATTTCTTGTACGAGGACACCCAAATCTCTCTGAACACCAACATTTAATAGTTTCTCACCATTTAAAAAATATTCTGTTTTTCTATTCTTCCTACCAAAGTGAATAACCTCACATTTCCCCAAATTATACTCCACCTGCCACCTTCTTGCCCACTCACCTAACCTGTCTATATACCTTTGCAGACTATAGGGCCCCGATATTAGAGTGGGGGGGGGGTGATTGGACATGTGGGTAACCCACCCAATAAAAAATGTCCGTTTTGCACGTGATCGCGATTCAATTGGTGCCACTTAACATGGCTTCCAGGTTTGCCGTCCGAAAGCTGCGCAGCGGGCGGACTGCGCACCCACATCACAGGAGCTCTATTTAAAGGGCATTGCTCCAAAGGCTTTTACTGAAGCAAAGACCCACACACCACAATGGAGCAGCACAGGGGCAAGGCTGCTCCAAGATTCAATGATGCCTCACTCCAGGTGCTACTGGATGGGGTGAGGAGGAGGGATGAGTTTTACCTGGTGGACGGGTGGAAGTGGCCCACCTCAGCCACCAAGAAGGCCTGGCTCGAGGTGGTAGAGGAGGTCACCAGCAGCAGCAACATATTCCGCACATGGGTCCAATGCAGGTAGCGCTTCAATGACCTAACTAGGTCAGCCGAAGTGTGTACACTTACTGATTCTCCTACATTCCGTCTTCCACATCACCGCCCCCACCAACTCATTCTTCACTGCCAAGACTACTCTATCACATCACTCCTAACACCTACTTAAGGCTCATCCTTAACTTACCTGCATTTCCTCAGCACTTCCTCATCTCCCCAATTGTCACCCCACCACTACCACTCACCTCAATCCTCATACAATGTCATGGCTCTGTCTCATACTCACCCTCTGATGCATCTCTTTCATGGTCAGCCTCACCCAAAGCAATACATTCATCGGCTGGCCACTTCACAATCACTCACTCACACGTCTGTTCTTTCTCCCCTTCTAGGAGAAGAGCACAAAATGCACGCGAGAGGGCGAGAACTGAAGGGGGGCCTCCACAAACACTGGTCCTCACAGATGCAGAGCAGGAGGCACTGAACCTGAGCCACACCCTCGAGTGCCTATCTGTAGGGGACGGTAAGACTGGCACCCCACAAAAGTCTGGAGACATAACTTTAACATTCAACACATACAATATGAATTGATGTTAACATGCCTTGCCACCTTCAACACCTCGGTATGCTCATCGCAACGCGACACATTTGTGATGATGCTTAATATTGCCTTCTGTTCCCTTACAGGGCCTTCAGCGACCGCCGTGACAGCAGAGGGCGATTCCTCAGAGGACCTGCTGACCTCTGAGTGTGCACCGTCACATCTTAGCGAGCCATCCACCAGCGCAGATACTCACACCTCGGTGGGTCCTAGTCCTCAGTTAGTTGGGTTGGCACCTGGTGAATTACCACACACATGAGCACGAGCAGACACTGGTGGCAGGGGCAGCTGCGGAGAGTCCGCATCCGTGGGAGCACTCCTCTCCAGGCTCTGCTCAGCTGGACGCAGATGCGGAACCCTGGGGGCCATCCTTTAAAAGGAGAATGATCAAGGAACAGCAGCACATTTGCGAGGTACTGGAACAGGTGCCACGCACACTCTCCACAATAGCGCAGAGGATGGTGGAGTCCAACTCCTGCATGAGTGGAATGGTGACACAGGTACGGGAGGGAATCTCTGAGGTAGTGTCACAGGGATGTGAGCAACTCTCTGAGATACTGTCAAAGGTAAGTGAGGGAATGTCTGCGATGGAGAGAAGGCTAGCCTCCATTGAGCTTCAAGCATGACTCACAAATGAGTCGATTCAGGCCCTGATAATGGCCTCAGGCTGAACAACACTGGCACTGGCCTTACAAGGCATCACACACGTCCTCCAAACTGTTGTCCAGCAGAGTGGTAGGAGTGATGTGGCCCTGGCCCAGGGGAGGGATGATGGCAAAAGGAGACATGGAAGTGGAGACACCACTCAAAGCACTCCCACGTCTCACCCGTTGCCCCCTCTCAACCAGTACCTGCAATGCTGCCTCCTTTCCAGGTGGCCAAGTCTGCCCCTGCACATGTGCAAGTGGGAGCAGTCTTTGGAAGGGCCCTCACATGCTCCAAAACCCCGAGCGCATAGGCCCAAAGCATCTAAGCAGTCAGGGCATGAACATGAACAACCTGCAATACCTCTGCTGCAGCTACAGGAGATGCACCACGTAGAAGTAGTCGGAAGAGAAAGGCAAAGGTTTTGTGAGCACAAAGGGTATGCGCAAGTGTTTGACAGACTGTCACGCTTTTCATTTATATTTAGTTTTTGTTAAAGTGACATTAAATTTTATGACTGTCACCACTGCTGCCACATCTTGCCCATTCTTGACTGGCTTTTGTGATAGGGCCCTTTTGTGAGGTTCACCACGAACAACGACACTTGAAGCCACCCATTGGGTCACTTTACAGTGGGTGTATGTGTAGTTGCAGGACTGTTTTGTACAGGGAGCGGTGGCCGGCCTGGTGTGGGCGCTGCTCTTTCCAAGTGATGTGATGACTGGACTGTTCACACTTTCTGATGTTGGGAGGACCGTTCACATATCAGTTTCTCCTTGGCTTCATGAGCAGCCAGATGAGCTGCTGCTCTGCCCATGGGTTCCTCCTCCTCCTCCTCCATATGGGTGGCAGAAGTGGATTGGAGATGTGGATGGGGCCTCCTCAAGCGGCACCCCTCTCTGTTGTTGCCCTCTGTGCTCTTGTGCAGGTGCCTGTGGCACAACACTGTGTTGTGGAGCTGCAAGTGGCGGAAGTGCACGCCGTGCCTGGTGAGGCTGGTGATGTTGCTCGTCCTCGGATGTAGTGGTGAATGCAGCAACGGCACCCCCCATCCTGACGGTGTGAGTTTGAGGGGATCTGAAAAATTGTTAAATATGTATGAACAGAAGAATTGTGAGTGGAAAGTAAGAATTTTTAGTGAAAACACAAAGATCTTGCAGCCAAAAGTTTGTGTGAAAGAACTGAGTGCCCTGCAGCAAGAACTCACCTTTTCTCCCCATCTGTCAAACAAGCATTTGAATGTCCGACTGGCTGCTGGCTGAAACACGTCTGGTAGAACATGGAGGGTTTGCCACAGCACAGGAAACATGCTGAGGATGCTTCAAAATCCAACCCCTGCCTTAATGTGGACAAAATTAAGTACTTTAAGTATCCAAATAACTATCATCCCGCCGGCTTTAATTGCCGGTGGGACATCTGCACTCGGGAGGTGCGTGTGCGCCCAGACGCGTCAATGGGGAACCCGGAAGTCTGCGGGTTGGAGCCGGGTTCCGAACGCGCTCGGGATTTTCGGAGCCCCCCCGCCCCCAACACGCCCGCAATTTAATTTTAAAATTGACCCCTTTGTGTCTTCCTCACAGCTTACATTCTCACCTAGCTTTGTATCGTCAACAAACTTGGGTACATTACACTCGGTCCCTTCAGTTCAGTTCCAGTTGGAAGATGTGGGGAGGCATAAAAATGTGAAAATAAAATTGTATTTTTCATTTTAATTGATTTACTAAAAGCATTGAGTTGTGCTTTAACAAGGAATATAGGCAATAAAATCAAGTACTGAATGTATCAGGTTTGGATAAGAGCCACATCATTGTACAACCTGGGACCTCCTTAAAACCAAGTTTCTTAAATAAAGTGTAAGATGCACTGTTAGTTTTTTCAATGTGGCAATACACAGGATATCCAAGGTCCTGCAGAGTTTTTACAAATGTGGTCACCAGTATTTTGGCATAGCCCTTCCTGCGATGCTCTGGTACTGTGTATAGCAATCCCAATGCACAATACGGATAGCTCAGTATCCAGGAGACAGGATTTCCAGCTTCATCCAGAAGACAACAGTTAGGGAAGTTTTGAATGGCGTTTTCCACAAACCTGAGCCCAGTATCATCACCTCCAAACTTCCAGGTTCTGTTTACTAACTCCGCATGTGACAAGTCCAAATGACTTATTCTTGAAGCAATATCAGTCCTTGAAAAAAAGGATAAGATTTAATTTATTGTAACCGTAATGTGCACTATAACTACAGTTCAAGAGATATGAGGGCAGATTTTCCTGCTCTGCTTCCCACCCAGCACTGGACAAGAGCCCTAGGATTTACATAGCCTGGTGCAGGTCTGTCCCATTGCAGGACTGAACGCTGGCTGAAGGGGCAGGCCTGCATCTGTGTCAGGCCTTGGAGATTGGGACCTTCTGACTGTCAATGGAGATCTGCAGCCAGAAGGCCCCGATAAGACTGCAACATCTGGGCTGGGTTTAAAAGTGTGTAAAAAGAAATTCTTCGGCCTGTCCCCGGGGCACCCACAGACCCTTCAGTTGGTGGGGGGCACAGGGGAGGCCACAGCACCATTTGTTGTCCAATTTGTTTATTTGTTATCCAATCGTCGCACAGGAAAATGATCGGAGCCCAGGAACGCCTCTCCCACCTCTTCTAAATGCCTTCGACTGACCTGCAAGTACCGCAGGTGCAGGCCAAGCTCTCTCCTGATCTGCTCCACCCCCAGAAAGCCTCTGAAATCATGGGTCAATGTGGAAGGGGCTGAGACCTGGTTTGCGCGGTCTCCATCCTTTTTCCTGACCGTTGCGCCCTGGGAACTGGGCGTTCTTCAGGGGCAAAAGTCAGGAAAATCAGCCCTGTAAATACATTTACTCTATCAAGCAGAATTATATTTCACTTCATAGATATAGAGTCATAGAGTTATACAGCACGGATAGAGGCCCTTCGGCCCATCGTGTCCGCGCCGGCCATCAAGCCCTGTCTACTCTAATCCCATATTCCAGCATTTGGTCCGTAGCCTTGTATGCTATGGCATTTCAAGTGCTCATCCAAATGCTTCTTGAATGTTGTGAGGGTTCCTGCCTCCACAACCCTTTCAGGCAGTGAGTTCCAGACTCCAACCACCCTCTGGGTGAAAAAGTTCTTTCTCAAATCCCCTCTAAACCTCCCGCCTTTTACCTTGAATCTATGTCCCCTTGTTATAGAACCCTCGACGAAGGGAAAAAGCTCCTTAGTATCCATCCTATCTGTGCCGCTCATAATTTTGTACACCTCAATCATGTCCCCCCTCAGCCTCCTCTGCTCCAAGGAAAACAGACCCAATCTTCCCAGTCTATCTTCATAGCTGAAGCGCTCCAGCCCTGGTAACATCCTGGTGAATCTCCTCTGCACCCTCTCCAAAGCGATCACATCCTTCCTGTAGTGCGGCAACCAGAACTGCACACAGTACTCCAGCTGTGGCCTAACCAGTGTTTTATACAGCTCCATCATAACCTCCTTGCTCTTATATTCTATGCCTCGGCTAATAAAGGCAAGTATCCCATATGCCTTCTTTACCACCTTATCTACCTGTTCCGCCGCCTTCAGGGATCTGTGAACTTGCACACCAAGATCCCTCTGACCCTCTGTCTTGCCTAGGGTCCTCCCATTCATTGTGTATTCCCTTGCCTTGTTAGTCCCTCCAAAGTGCATCACCTCGCACTTTTCCGGGTTAAATTCCATTTGCCACTGTTCTGCCCATCTGACCAACCCATCTATATCGTCCTGCAGACTGAGGCTATCCTCCTCGCTATTTACCACCCTACCAATTTTTGTATCATCAGCGAACTTACTGATCATACCTTTTACATTCATATCCAAGTCATTAATGTAGACCACAAACAGCAAGGGACCCAGCACCGATCCCTGTGGTACCCCACTGGCCACAGGCTTCCAGTCACAAAAACAACCTTTGACCATCACCCTCTGCCTTCTGCCACTAAGCCAGTTTTGTATCCAAAGTGCCAAGGCACCCTGGATTCCATGGGCTCGTACCTTCTTGACCAGTCTCCTGTGGGGGACTTTATCGAAGGCCTTACTGAAATCCATGTATACCACATCCACTGCGTTACCCTCATCCACACGCCTAGTCACCCCCTCAAAAAATTCAATCAAATTAGTCAGACATGATCTTCCCTTGACAAAGCCATGTTGACTATCCCTGATTAATCCTTGCTTCTCCAAGTGGAGACTAATTTTGTCCTTCAGAATTTTTTCCAATAATTTTCCTACCACTGATGTTAGGCTCACTGATTTAAATATGATTCTGCCATACTGTGCCACCGTCATTTACCATTTGTGTGCTGATGCACCAGGAAGAAAGGGCCACTAAAAATTAAAGGGGTCATTCTCTTTAATCAAATTAAGCCATTCCCAATTATTTCTTCGGATGCTGTAATGTTGAATATATTCAATGGGCAGAGTATCTAACCAATAAACAGGAAGGCCCATTTATAAGGCTTGAGTTATTCTTAGGACCTGACTTAATGGCTCCGCTAATGGCGGGGAGGGAGCATGGGGGGAGGTCCTGCCAAATTAAAATTTTTTGAATCGGTTTCCCAGTGACAGCCAACCAGATTGAGAGGCTGGTTGACTGTCGGGGGGAGTAGACCTGCCACTCCAGACTGCAGCCGGGGAGTGGAGGGAGGGAGGGTGGTGAGTAGGACATCAGAGGGAGATCGAGGGGCGGACATCGGAGGGAGATCGCTGAGGGAGATCCTCGGGGGAGATCATGGGGCGGACATCATGGGGCTGACATCAGGGGCATTCATCGGTGGGGGGGAGTCGACATGGGGGGGGGGTTCCGATCGTGGGGGTGTCCGATTTCAGGGGTGTCCGATCTCTGGGTTGTCCGATCTCGGGGGTGTCCGATTGAGGGGGAGGAATTGGACATCGGGGATTGGACACAGTGGAAGGGGATGGTCGGACATGGGGGGGATCCGATAGTGGAAGGGGTCATCTGATCAAGGGGGTCCGATCATGGGGTGGTTTACAGGTAAGCTTGGTGGGCCGAGGGGAAGCACTCCTGCTTCTCCTGGCCCACGATGCTGGAAAGGCACTTACCTGCTCCATCCAGCAGCCTCCCCTCAGTGTTAAATCTGGAATGGAGATAAAATCTTAGGCTCACAGCCTCATTAAAATATTTTAATGTCGGGCCCACCTCTAGAGAGCAGGTTAGTCGCTTGGCCCCCAGCCCTTCTCCGTTAAAACCAAAAGTGGGCTTGTTGGAGGTGGGTGGGGTCGGGTTTCCCATTTTTTATTTTTAACTCCCACACCCACCCGTCCTGGGCGATTAAAATGACCCCCTATATTTTTAGAATGAGTTCTGTTTCCAGAGTGATTCACTTGTTGAAGTTATTTCTCTGGCTTGTGTTTGGGCAATTCTGACATTTCCAGCTTTTTGAATGCATTTATTGTAAGTTTTTTTCAACTTTCCCCCCTTGCTCCTTCTCAGTTGAAGCTGTGCCTCCTGTTGGGGTACAGTTCCACAGATGGCGCTGCCCTCTTGTACCTTACCAAAGTGACCATGTTTCATTTGTAAACTTGGACAGGCAGTGGACTACTTGAACAGTGCCAAGTAACAGACTTTCACGGCTGTGCCTGATTCCACCTTCACCCAGCATCAATGAGTGCACACACATTCACACGTGCACATTCACATGCACTCGCGTGCACACACTCAGGCACACACACGCGCTCACGCTTTCCAGCAGGGATTACTGGATGATGATCAGGAGTGGGAATACTGGGTTATTTAACTTTTCCACCCCATTTTAGGTATACCCACCTCTGTGATGGCATGTCACTAGGATTCTCCAGCACCATAATATAGCTTAGTTTTCCATCCAGCTCCAGCGTAGCGTTTCTGCAACGTGCAGCTTCTTGTATCACATCCATGAACAAGCAGTCAATTCCTTTAGTTGAATTAACATAATTCTATATCAGATATTAACAGCAAAAAAGAGAACTGATCATTGTGTGATTTCTGGGTTTTGGAGGAGGAGATATGTAGAAAAGTTGGAGAAAAATGCAGGAACAACAAGCCCATAATAATTGGTACCTTTTAGAAAGAACTTGTATTTATATATTGCCTCAAGGTGTTCCAAAGTGCTTCACAGCCAATAAATTACTTTTGAAGTGTAGTCATTGTTGTAATGTGGACAAACACAGATAACTGACCGGATACTCTGGTTTAGTGATGTTGGTTGAGGGATAAATGTTGGCCAGAACATTGAGAGAACTCCTCTGCTCTTCTTCATATAGTGCCATGGGATTTTTTTATCTCCACCTAACCCAGCAGATGGGGCCTTAGTTAATCATTTCATCCAAAAGTTGACATCTCCCTCGGTACTGCACTGAAGCGTTAGCCTAGATTATGTGCTCAAGCTTCTGGAGGGGTGTTTGAAACCAAGACCTTCTGACTCAGGCAAGAGCGCTAACACTGAGCCAAGGGTGATACTTTAATTATCCAGAGACAGACATAAATAAGAGTAATATTGGCGGCAAAGAAGGGGAGGGGTTTTGAATAAGGATTGCTTTCTGGATTAGTCTGTTTTTAGTCCAACAATGAAAGTTGCAGTGTTGAATCTCATTCTCGGAAATGAAGTGGGAGAAGTAAATGTTGTAAGGTTGGGGAAACAACTAGGAAACAGCAATTAGGTTTCATATAAAAATTGAAAAGGAGAGGTAAAGATACTTGACTGGAAAAAAGCAAATTCCAGTAAGATAAAAAGGGAGCTAGTCCAGATAAACTGGAAAGAAAAATTGGCAAATAAGTCAGTGCATGAACAATTGGAAATGTTCAAACAGGATATAATTAAGGTACAGACTGAACATATTCTCACAAGAAGTAAAGGCACTGAGGCAAAAGCTGGACCTCACTGGATGAGTGAAGAAAAGAAAATTAAAATGAAACTTAAAAAGAGGCTTCCCCCAAGTAGAGACCATCATCGACTGCACACACGTAGCTTTGCGTGCTCCAACACAAGACCTTGCAGTACACGTGAAAAAGAAGGGCTTCCATTTGCTGAATGAACAGCTGGTTGTGTGGCAACATGTAGTGCATCATGCCAGTCTGTGGCAGGTATGCTGGCAGCTGCCATGATGCCTTCATCCTGCAGTAGTCCTCAATTCCCCCTCTCTTTCACACAGACCATCGGGTCAGTGGCTGGCTGCATGGGGACAAATACTATCCCCTGCAGATGTGGCTCATGATACCTGGCAGGAATTGGTGCACAGACACTGAGATGAGATACAATCAAAGCCAAAACTTTACCAAAACTGATAGAGCAATCCATTGGCATCTCAAGTAAAGCTTCATTTTAATTTTATTTTCTTCACTCATCCCTCTGGAGGTGTCCTACAGTACAGCCCCTAACACGTCTCCAGGATTGCTGTCATATTCTGCATGTTCCACAACTTTCCATGCAAAGGGGCCAACTCATCGAGCCACCTGTGGAGGAAAATGTGGAAGAAGAGGAGCATGAAGAAGAGGAAGACAATGCGTATGATGAGGAAGAGAAAGGCCTGCCCATCCTGCCAGCTGCGAGAGCTCTTTGACAGCAGCTTATTGAGGAATGTTTTGGCTAACTACTTGCTATTCCCCTGCATCAACAATCCCTCCCAACATCATTCACAGTCCTTCCATCCATAGGATTGCACTCAACCCAAACACCAGCATGGGTCTTTCAGTCAAATCACATTGCCTGGCCAACAAGTACTCACTAAACAAACTCTACGCACCAAGAATTCTGTAAAAGATAACAATTGACAATAAGTATTAACACATCCATAGACTAATAATCACCCTGGTGCGAGCCCCTAGTGCCTGATGTTAGTGTTCACCTACCTATTCTGATGCAAAAGACAATGCCTAAAGTGCCAATTGGATAATCTTCCTTGGCCTCCTCCTGACGTCTCCACCATCATAGAGGCCAGTCTTTAGCCAATTTGATTCACTCAAAGTGACATCAAGAAATGGCTGAGTGCACTGGACACAGAAAAGGCCATGAGCCCCAACACATCTCGACTGGGAGAGCAGTCTGCAGGAGGGCTGTGACAGCAGTGAATCCCCTATCCATGCTTTCATGCAAACTCTGGAAGCCTGTGGAGATGGTGGAGCCCAGAGCCTGAATGGCAGCAGTCTGAGCTTCCAATGAAGCTGTCAGAACTGTTTCCACTGGGTCTGTTGCAGCATTCATAGAATTAACCACATACTCCATGGTTAACTGCATTGCCTTGATGCTATGTGCAATGACCCCCCCACAAGTTGAAAGTGGACTCGTCCATGCTGTCTGACATGGTGTGGAGGCTCCCTGGCAGGCTATTCAACCGATTAATTGCTGGTGGACACTTCTCAGTCTTCTTTTAAAACTGGGCCCTGGAAGTCCTCATCTGCACCCTCTATAACAGACGTAGGACGTGAGCTCGCCCTCCAGAGAGGTGTGTCCTGTGCCATCCTTTCCCCCTGCCCTTCGCCTTGCTCACCTGTGCACGGTGAATCACCCAATGCGGACCTTTGAAACTAACCGCCAAGGGTTTGCGGAATGCTGATTTCTGAGCGGGTGCTTACAAAGGTCAGAGTGAGTGACAGTGCTTCTTCAGGAGGGCTGATCTCCTCTATTGCAGTTGGCCCTGGGACTTACAAAGGACCTGGAATGAGGGGAGATAGACAAGAGTTAGCGCTTAGTAGCAATGGAAGGCAGCAGATGAGTGGTCGCTCTGTAGACCACCAGGTTATCACTCTGCGTGTGTGAGGGAGAGACTTCACTCTCAAGAGAAAAGGAGAGGAAGACGGCCAAACACCCTGCAGGATGCTTCCCTCCAGCCACATCAAGCTCTCTCTCACATTGATTGTTGCCTCCTCCATTGGCATGAGCTCCTGGATAGATGGTGGCCCTTGTATAGATCTGGACAACTCCCTCTTGTTGTGCACTAGCTTGTCCTGCAAGAAAAGTGGGAGGATGTTAGTGCTTGGCCTGTTGAAGATGTGAATGGCAGCTTAGCATAGTGTTTATGGTGAGAGAAAGAAGTATCAGGTTTGGGGAAGAGGGACCAGTAATTGTGAGGGCAGAAGAAGGCACAGAGTGCACAAGTGGTAGCAGAAGGAGGTACGTTCATGTCTGTTGCTGTGATTGGAGGAGAGAGATGGAAAGTAGAGGTAGCAAGGGTTGTTAGCCTTGGGGCTACAGTAAAGTGGTGCTGGGCTGTGCAGACTGTACGAAATCTGTGAATGGGAGTCTTACCTTAGCTCTGGTCAGTCCATTGAATTTTTTCCTACATTGCTGCCAGGTCCGTGGTGACAGTTTCCTGGAATTCATGTGCTCTGTTACCTCTGTCCACTGTCGGTGGGCTATCTGGAGGGCACTCTGCACCCTTCTGTGGGGAACAACACCTCCTTCCTCACAGCCACCTCCTCCACCAAGACCTCCATGGTACTGTCCGAGAAGCCGGGGACGTCAGCAGCAGCAGCTCTGTCATTCACCATTCTCTAAAGGCACCTCCTCTTTAAGAAGTGAAGGCCGCCTTTAAATTGTGAGAGTCCCGCTGGATTTCCCACCCTTTCAAATGGGCGAGCAGTTAATTACAAGTGCAAGTTGTGCTGATATCTTGCCCTCATTATGGAAATGAGGCGCGTGCCTCGCGTCAGTGGGTTGGATGAGCGTAATGAATGCCTCGCCCACTTTCTGCCGGTTTTGGGCACGACTCGAAAATGGTTCCCTACATTTCAAAATGAATGAAATAGTTGTGAAAAGCTTTGAGACATCCTGATAAATGTTGTTTTCACACAAGTGCTTAACACATCCATTCCATTTAAAATAAAACAGGCTGGTGTCTGCATTAAAATAGCACTGAGAGGAATTTTGTACAAGCACATTAAACATTGATATAACGATAGCACTAACCAGAAAATACACGACAGTCCCAAAAATCCCAAGTCCAGCACTGCCCGTATAAATGCGGCAGCGCGGGCACCACTGACCTCCACTGCTGACCCTGCTGGCATGTCCATGTCCAGGGTGGGGTTGACTGTTTTACATATTGTGGACAGGTTCTCGTGCCAGTATGGACGCTTCTTGGGCACCTGCTACAGCACGGGGCACAGGAAATGCATTGCTGGCAAGCGCTCATTGGCCAGCTGGATCTACTAACTCCAAAGATTTTAACCTTTGTGCCCAATTAGCCCCCCTTGTTTACGTGGTGACAGTGTTTTCAGGGGTTTCTAAGCCTGGATCCTCAGATAGACCCACTTTGACCAGTTTAACGACCTGTATGCGGGGTTCATCTAGAGTAGGTTTGATAGATGGCTGAAAGAAAAGGGAATAAAGAGAAAAGGGAACAGGGCGGGAACATGCGAGATTAGGACTACTACTTGTGAGAAGGGTAAATATTAGCATGGACTGGTTGGGCTTATGGGACTGTTTCCATATTGTAATTTCTATGTAAAGCCTTATTGACTGCTGTTTACAGAAAATCCTGAGGTTTACTCCTGATAATCAATTCCATTATTTTACACAGAACTGAGGTAAGATTAATGGGGTCTCTAGTAGTCTGCATCTGTTTTATTGCCCTTTTTTGAAAACGGGTACCACATTAACCTGTTCCAATCTAATGGTACCTTCCCAATGTTCATCAACTTCATCATAATGACCAGCAATGCCTCACAAATCTCAATCCATGACTCTCTTAGTATTCTGGAATAAATAACATCTATTCCGTAATATTTACTTGTTTTGAGTCCCTTTATTCTGTCTGGTCCTTCATTTATATCAAAGTTATTAATTCTATTTAGGTTATTGCTACTTAGGGAGAGCATGATGCACATGCTCCCTTGTGAGCATTTTTATTTGTTCTCAGGATATGGGCTACACCTGCAAGGCTGCATTTATTGCCCGTAGTTGTCCTGAGAAGGTGGTGGTGGGCCTTCTGCTTGATCTGCTGTAGATCTTATAGTAATGATAAAATCAATAAAAGTTTTGATTTTATTTTTATGTGGTTCAAGCACCACAAAGTACTATTAAAAATACAATTTTAAAAAAAATGTCCAAAAACATTCTTAAAAGAAACAATGGGCTCGATTTTCGGACCTTCGAGCTGGCGGGTTCGTGGCAGGGGGTGGGGGGCTCCGCAAATCGGGGATTCCCGGGGCGGGTCTGGAGCCCGGCTCCAACCCGCCCAATTCCGGGTTCCCCAGTGATGCGCTTACATGCGCGCACAGCCTCCACATGCGGGACTCCCGCCGGTAATTAAAGCCGGCGGGATCCCACTTAAACCAATTAAGTAGGTACTTCAGGTCATTTGCAGATCTGATTGACATGATATTTTAGGAGGGGTGGGATTTTCATATCAACTGGGACTGTTTCCCATCCTGGGGGGAACATTCCCAGTTGAAATGGACGTGTTGCAGCCACCACCCTGTGGCAGTTGCAAAGGTCATTGCAGGAGGCCAATCTGTCACTTTGGACAAAGTTTGGCCTCCACCACACTCCTCCTAACAATAAAATTCACAACCTTGCAACCTCAACCCCGGTGTGCAGACACATTTACCTACCTTGCGGACCCCCTCAAACGTACATCTTCCGGATGGGGGCCACCATAGCTGCAGTCATGACCTCCTCAGAGGACGAACAGCATCACCAGCCTCGCCGTCCACCTCTGACACGTGGAGCTCCACAACACAGTGCTGTGACACATCCACCTGCACAGCAGGAGGGAGGGCAACCGCAGAGAGAGATGCGTCGCAGGGGGCACTACCCTTGCCACAGGGTCTACAGACCGAGGCTCAGATTCCTGGACCTCTCTGAGCAGCAGTGCACACGGAGGCTTAGAGTCACTCAACATGTAGTCGTAGACATCTGCAGCCTCCTTGATGCCGAGCTGCTCCCGGCTGGCCCGAGCACCATCTTCTTACCTGTCGTTGTCAAAGTCACCACTGCCCTCAACAACTTCTCCTCCGCATCCTTTCAGTGTGCCACTGGGGACATGGCCGGCGTCTCTCAGTCGTCTGCACAAAAGAGCCCTGCACATACACCTACACCCACTCTGCAGTGACACAATGGGTGGCATCAGGTGTGGGTCTTCATAGTGATCCTCAGGAAAGGGCATTATTGCGCAAACCAGACAAGATTTTCAAAGACATGGCAGTAGTGATGATAACAATTTTTATGATTTTTTGCAAAACAAAGGAAAATAAATGAAAAACATGATATTTCGTCTTTCAACCCTGTGCATCCCCTTTGTGCTCACAAATCCTTCGCCTTACGTTTACGGGAACCCCTACGTGGTGCTACCCCTGTGGCTTCAGCAGAGCCCTGACCGATGAGATGCTTTGCGCGGATGCCCTCTGGGTTTCAGTGCCCGTGAGGGCCCCTCCAAAGACTGCTCCACCTGCACCTGTGCAGGGGCAGACCCGGCCACCTGGAGAGGGGGCAGCATTGCGGGTACTGGTTGAGAGGGGGGCAACGGGTGAGACGTGGGAGCGGTTTGAATGGCGTCCCCACTTCCATGTCCCCTTTCACCATCACCTCTCTCCTGGCCCAGGCCCACATCACTCCTTCCGCCCTGCTGGACGACAGTTTGGGGGACTTGTTTGAAGCCTTGGCAGACCAGTTGTAAGGTATCTGTCAGCCTGTTTAAGGCGGCAGAATGTTGCTCACCCTGAATCCGAACGGCCATTGTCAGGGCGTGAATGGACTCATTGTTGAGCCGTGCTTGACGCTCGATGGAGGCTAGCCTTTCCTCCATCGCGGACATTCCTGCACCTACCTGCGACACTATCTCAGAGATGCCTTCATGTCCCTGTGACAGTATTCCACGCATGCAGGAGTTGGACTCCTCCATCCTCTGTGCGATTGTGGAGAGTGTGTGTGGCAACTGTTCCAGTACCTCAGCAATGTGCTGCTGCCCCTCGATGACTCTCCTTTTCACGGCTGGCCCCCAGGGTTCAGCATCTGGGTCCAGCTGCGCAGAGCCTGGAGAAGAGTGTTCCCACCGACACGGACTCTCCACGGCTGCCCCTGCCACCTGGGTCTGCTCGTGCTCACATGTGCGTGGTGACTCACCATGTGAAAGCCCAACTAAGTGAGGATGGGGACCCACCGAGGTGTGTGTATCTGCTCTGGTGGATGGCTGGCTCAGATGTGACGATGGACCCTCAGAGGCCGCAGGTCCTCTGAGGAATCGCCCTCCACATTCACGGCGGTCACAGATGGGCCTGCAAGAGAACAGAAAGCAATATTAAGCACGTGGACAGATGTTGAGGTGCTGCAGATGCCAAGTGATGCTAAAATCATTCGCTATCATGAGTGCTGATTGTTAGATTTCTGTCACCAGCCACTTGTGCAATCCCAGTCTCGGCATCCGCCATGGACAGGCACTCCAGCGTGCGGCTTATCTCGAGTGCCTGCTGCTCCGCATCTGTTAATGCCACCTGGTGTGGCGGGCCCCCTCCGGTCCTTGCCCTCTCCCGGGCATTCTGGCATCTCTTCTCCTATCAAGGCAAAACACAGAGGCGTGATTGAGTGATGGTTGCATGGTGACCCGCTGCATGCATTGGTGTGGGTGGGGTTGAGCGTGAGGGAGATGCATGGGAGGGTGCATGTGTTACATAGCCATGAGATTGTATGAGGATTGGATTGCGTGGTAGTGTTCGAATGGGAACTGTGACGGTGAGTATGTGCAGGCAAGGTGAGGATGATAGTTGAGTGGATGTGAGGAGTGATGCGAGAGCGTTGTGGTGGTAGTGCAGAAGGGGCTGTGTGGTGGTGGAGGTGATGTGGAAGACGGAGTGTGGGAGAATGCGCTAGTATACTCACTTTGGCTGACCTGGTTAGGTCATTAAATCTCTACCTGCACTGCACCCAGGTTCTGGACACATTGCCACTGCTGGTGACCTCCTCGGCCACCTTCAGCCAGGCCTTCTTGGTGATGGAGGGAGGGCACTTCCTCCCATCCGATGGGAAAAAGATTTCCCTCCAACTCCTCACCCCATCGAGCAGCACCTAGAGTGAGGAGTCAGAAAACCTTGGAGCAGCCTTGCCTCTGGCCTGCTCCATGCTCCTAAATTGGTTGTTTGCTGCAGGAGGAGCATTGAAGGACTGCCCCTTTAAATAGGGCTCCTCCTGCTGACAGCCTGTGATGCGGGTGCGCAGTGCACCCGCTGCGCAGGTCTAGGACGGGAAACCCAGAAGCCAAGGTAAGTGCCTTCAATTAGGCTGCGATTGCATGCGGAGCACCCTGAATTCACCGGGCGCATTACCCACGCGCCCAGTCGACCCCCCGCTGCCAACCCGCCTCCCTCCTAATATCGGGCCCAATGTATTTACATTACCTTTAATACTTTATACCAGTTAATGCTTTGCAAACAATTTTTTTTTAGCTAACAACCAGAAATTACTGACATTGTGCACCTATGAATGGTACTGAAAATATATTTAAGGAAATATTAGAAATTTTTAAACATTAAATATACCTTCAAAACTGATGACATGTTTCCATTCAATCATATTGGTCTCCATCAACAATGGCCACACACTGTTTGGGTCCTTTGTAAAGAATGTGCATTTGTACAGATACTCATTTGTCTCTTTCTGTATTTTGAATAGAGGAAGAAAAATAATATATGGAGCAGATCACCTTATTTCATTGATGATAATGCTGAAGCTTATTAGTTGTCACCTTCAGGTCAAAATGATATAATTTGCCGTAAAAGTTCCAGGTAATCCTATGAGCAATGTGAGCATTCACAGGCTAGACTCACACATGGAGGGAGAATATTTAAATACATCCACCGAGTGTCCTATAAGTAGCACTTGTGACTTTGAGTACAATGAAAAAACAGTTTCCTAATTAACCTAGTTAACAATTCAATACAGGTTTATTTAGCATAATATATTATTGTTATTAGCATAACCTCAAAATTTTACATTATTGCCACCTTTAATTTTCTCCCCTCCTATCCACTTTTGTGCGAAAAACATAAAAAGGAAACAAATTTTATCTGGAAAAATATATTTGGGGCAAGATCTTCTCTGGTCACCATCATGAAGGTTTCCTATGTTCACTATTTCCACTGAAATCGTAATTCATTCTTTCAGAATGTGTTTACAATTTTACTAGAAAGAGGAAATCTCAATGGGAGTGATTTTCATCTCACTGCTGCCCTGCTTGCACTCAAACACAGAGCAGTAGTGGAACCAAAATTAAATGGCTGCTAATCGTGCCAACATTGCTGCTTTGATATCTGTTCTGATTTTTGGGCAGACTTTAATCCGGGCGGGCAAAGCTTCTGCTTGAAACAGGCAGGAGTCTCATGAATGCAAATAGGAATCAAATTATGTAATTTAGACCCTGATGCCATTTTCGTCTCTGCCCGCTTGACTAAAAAGGAAAGGACATGCATTTATATAACACCTTTCAGGACAGCCAATGAAGTACTTTTGAAGTGTAGCCACTGTTGTAATGTAGGAAACACGGCAGCCAATTTGTGCACAGCAAGCTCCCAAAAACAACAATATGATAATGACAAGATAATTTGTTTTACTGATGTTGGTTGAGGGATAAAAATTGACCATTCACAGAGGAGAACTCCCCTGCTCTTCTTCGATTAGTGCCATGGGATCTTTTACATCCACCTGAGAGGGCAGACAGGGCCTCAGTTTAACGTCTAATCTGAAAGGCGGCACTTCCGACAGTGCAGCACTCCTTCAGTACTGCACTGGAGTGTCAGTCTAGATTTTGTGCTCAAGTCTCTGGAGTGGAACTTAAACCCACAATCTCCTGACTCAGAGGTGAGAGTGCTACCAACTGAGCCACGGCTGACACACTCCCAGTGGTTTGTGCTCCTGCCAAATAACCATGGTGGCACAAGTCACGAGGCAGCCATTTCCAATGGTATTTCAAGAGCTGCTGTCAGGTAAATCTATTGGAGCAGCTTTTGGAGATATCTTTCTGGCAGTCGTTGTGGGTTTTCCACCTTAATGGATCTGAAATCTTGTGTAGTTGTTGCTGTATGTTATGCGTTCATGTTGCCTGCTGCTCCACGGTGTTGCTTCTTTCTGGTCCTGATGAAAAATACATCTTCCCTTTCAGCTGACAAGTGGCCACACCACCCAATTTCCCGCCTCTGAATCAGCAGGCTGCCTATTGGGGGCGAGTTTTGTGCTGGCAGTTTGCCGATTGCCTGACCACGAAAATAAATGGGTCCCCTCCAAGTGGCCGCCGCGCTTTGCCCACCTGGTTACCATGTGTAGACCCCCACCATGGTTACGATGTTGCTAAACAGAGAAACCAGAGGAAATCTTTTCACTCTTGACAAAAACAAATAGAAGATTATATTGGGCTGAAGATAGTACTTCAGAAATGGATAAAGGTAGGCTGGCAATGGAGTGCTGCATTTTTAGGGACAGTTGTCATACCATATACACCTTCATGAATTCTGTTTGAATTTGAAAAGCGTGGAAAATTCATAAAGGCCTTTGGGCACTGTCTCTGGTTTGATCACTTCTTATTTATTCATCAACATTTTTGCAGTTGGAAAAAATGTCAATGATACCTGAACTGTGAAAATGCTTTGTAATCACGAATGTTAAAGAAGCATTGTCCTAGTGAAATTATTCAACAAGCCTGTTTATTTTTTGACTGGAGAGGGAGAGGAGCTGTGTCACTTTCATTACAATGACACTACACACAACTGAACTGATGATTCATTTCAAAATAGTTTGCCTCATAGATGTTGCAAGTTTGTAAACAAATTTCATATGTATATTTGCCAAACATTTTTGGTGAAGCTGATGACCCTTTAAAAATGTAGCACTTCACTTTGTTCTGTAATCCTGAGTTGTATGGAATCTGTTCAGAAGATAAGTGTGCTCACCTTTCTTTTCGATCGATACATTACAATGCTGAAGTCAGGAAATGAATCCACAGCAATATCGTAATCAATTAGTTTTCCTCTGATATTTAGAATACAGCCATAAATCTGGAAAAAGAAACATTACTTACAGTTACAAGCTGTAGACAAAGAGGAAGATTTTAGCATAATATGAAACAAAGCAGATAAGAACAGAAAGCATGCAGTGAGATAGCACTTAGCTATTCAAGGCCACTCCTTCTAAGGGACCAGTGGGCAAGGAAGAAAGGGAGGTGATAAGGACGGTGGGGGTGTTTATTAAATCAAAGCATACTAGTTGTCAGTGTCAGCACTGAGAGGTGATGTCACAAAAAAGACAAATCCCCAAAACCAAATAGAACCTTTTCAAAAAGTTCATTGTACGTATTATTAATAAAAAGGATGTCATTGACATGATTTCAAGGCTCTCATTTATATATTATCCCCCCCTTAATTAGATTACTGAGTTGTAGTTATTCCCCAGTATCTATTAATCCCAGCCTATTTGCAATCATATATTGCAGTGGTAAAACTCAAGTTAAAAGCAAATTATTTGACCCGCAGTTTTATTTGCAATTTGCCATAGTTCCGTTTAACAGCAGTTTAAACCACATGAACAAAGTTCCTTGATAAACTTTAGGTGCTGCACAAACAGTCTCAATGCAGGAATGTACAGGACTGGAAAAGTCCCTTTTGATCCACCAGGCCAGCCCCAGAGTTTAACAAAAGCAGAGATATTATCTCTCAATTGATTGTCAACTGCCAACTCCCTCTTAAGATTATTTGGAAAGGCTTACCTGTACTGCTTGAGGCAAGTACTTTTGAAGATCTCTCTCTAAAGTGTTCAGGTCCTGTGCAGTTTGTAACACGAACATCTTGTTAAAATGAATACGTTTGTTCAACTGACAGTGTAACCAGAGTGCTAGCTGTGCTTACTATGACATAGTACTGATGCAGTTCTCCGCTAAAAATCTATTAATATTTTAGTTTTCTTTTTTCTGGTGTAATTGGCTTCAATTGGAATCAATCATTTTTACTGCATAATTGTGGATACCATCACCTCGCTGTTTGATGGAATCTTTCACCTTCCTTGTAACCTTATATCAAATGTAAAAGTTTAAAGTTTCATAAATGACCACTGTGTCAAATACACAAATGGGTCATTTTTGTTAAGTAGCAGATTAATATTTAACTACACTGAACAATTTGCCAGTATTGCAACTTAAATAAATACGGGATAGTTACATTTAAATAAGAAATATGATGATAAAAGTGCAATGAACTAATTATTGAATATTCTAGAATGCAATATATAAATATTAAAAAAGTACATAGAGCTGAATATTTCTATCAGTACAAACAAATCATATCATCTTATTTCTAGCTGTACTTTATGTCTGCATGCACTTCCTTTCCAGAAAACTTTACTTCTTATTGCCACATTTTTGCAACACTTTTGTATCAACTTTTCCCATTATAAATTTCACATTTATAAATGGAAATTGCCTATGGTGACGTGCTGTAATTACGCCCACCAGTGAGAATGCTGGGCAGCTCAATTTTGCATCTTTCAGTTCCTTGTACTGTAGAGGAACTCCCACGCTGCAATCAACTTTACTTTTCTGCTTCCCGAATTAGTGAGTTTTCTTGTTAAACTATAAATAGTAACATAAAATCAAAGTATTATATAAAAATAAGGACAGAATGGATGCTCTGGTCAAATTATTCCCCATCCTCTAACCCCCCCCCCCCACCTTAAACTGAAGTCTGTACTTGTTCTTGTTTCCCCTTGTGCAACACCATGGGAGATCGACCTGGATCTTATTAAAAATCTTACATCTATCCACATGTCCTATCTACAAAACCATACTTCCTGTTGTCACACTTTTGTCTCTTCTTCCATTATAATTCCTATGTCCACATTTATAATGAAAAAGCCCACTATCAACTGTCTCCTGTCTCCCTTTCCCTAAAAATTGTTTAAAATGCTTTCTGAGAATTTTTCATTCACATTTTTCTCAGTAATTGGAACTTATAATATTCAAAATAAGGGCCCAAAAATTTTTTTAAAACATATTTCATAGCAACATGATTAAATTTATCCATTGATTTCTCTTTTGAAGCTTTCTATAGAGTTTTAATGAATGCCTCAGCCTCTCCCTGGGCTGGGCTTGGAATTGATATTTTTTCCCAGGTCTTTGGCACTGAACTGAATTTTAATAGTGCAGTCTGAACATATGCAGTGTACCTAATTTCCCAGGATGTATCAATACTGTTCAGTCAGCTGTACTGATGGAATATTTTTCTAGCTTCTAGCAGTTTTTGCTCAGTTGTTTTTCAAAATTATTTGGAGAAAAACTGGAGAAGAAATTTCAAGAGCTTTATTCTGTGTAAGATTACAGACACATATACATTTATTTAATAATGTATATGTGCCTATCCTGTACTGTATGAAAGTAATGTTTTTACATTACTTTTATACAGTACAGGATAGGCACATATACATTATTAAATAAATAAGATAGGTGCATAATGTGGAGCTAAAAAGGTTGATAGATTAAAATACATAGGGGTCTAAATTAGGCCGTGTAGTGCCCGTTGGGTAGGCACTATGTGAACTCCTAAGGACCCAAAATGGTATCTGGAATGCAAGCGCACACTTCTAGTGTGACGTGCGCTGAACGCCATATTGATAAAGGCATTTGCACACGCACAGATAACAACGCCAGCACCACCTAAAGTAGGGAGAATATGCGGTAGATCAGTGTGTATCGCTGATTTAAAGGGATAAATGTGATTTTGGAACTCAAAGCTCCAGCCCATGCACTGTCTTAACCTCGTACAGCTGAACAGGTCTTAAATAGCATGGAGGCCCCCCCCCCCCACCACCAGTGCTATTTAAAGGGATCATGCGGGAGTTACAGGTTAGTTGCTGGATTATTGCTTCTGGCTGCTGATGCATTTGTACCTGTTTTTGAAGGTCTCTTATACTTGAATACTAGGACTAGGGTACATAGCCTAAAAATTAGAGCCAGGGCTTGCAGGAGTGAAGTTAAACACTTTTACTGAGATTTAAAATTAAAAGTAATGAGGGATATGGGGCTAGGGCAGGTATATGGAGTTAGGTCACAGATCAAACGTGATCTTATTGAATGGTGGAACAGGTTTGAGGGGCTAAATGGCCTACTCCTGTTTCTATCTTCCTATGTTCCTATAATAAAGTTTCAATACTCCACAGGGAGTGGGCTGGTTAGCTGACAGGCAACAGCAAGGGCACTGGCAGGGAGGCAGGGGTGGGACAGAAATACTGTCATCCTGAGACAGGACAGCAGGTTTATGTTCCATGGGGCTACTGCCATTTGCTGCCTCCTGTTATGTGCCACCTTCTCCTGCAAGAAAGTGAGATGTGTGTCGGTAAGTGTCCTGCAAGATGTTTGGGTGATGTGGCTGTCATGGTTGAATAGCTGCCTGTGCGTGTGCAGCTTGCAACAGTGGTAATGTGGAAATGCATAAAGAGATACCTGACCATATTAACTTTTAATACACCTAAACCATGAATGAAGAAATGCATGATGGATATTTGACCATACTAACTAGCTAAATACAATTTAAAGCTTATATTTTAGTTTCTCACCAAAGACATACAGAAGCCCTATTGTCTAATTACTTCAAGTTCTCTCATGCTGATAACTGTCTGACTAACAGAAATGAATGACCATATAGCCTTGAGACTAGGTACAGACTTACTGATAAAAAAAGGCTGTTTCTAAGGGAAAACCACTTTCCCAGGCCTGTGTCCAACATCACGAGACGATCATGAGGAACCAGAGGGTGGGTTCCCTATTTTGATTGACTAACTACCTGAACCAATAAAGAATGTACGTGTACGCCCATATTCTATGACAGGTGGGTGTTGCTAATTAACTGTATAAATGTGAGCTGTTTCTTGAACTCAGCGAAGACGTAGCCCTGACCATTGTTTAGGGCACGCTTCCCTTGTATACAAGTTTTCTTTAATAAATTCTTACTTGTCTGAAATAAGTGTTTGGAGTTAATGCATTGTAAGAGTTTGTTGGTAGTTGTGTGATGGGTGGTGTATTGCGTGGAGCAGTGGATGCGGCTAGTGGTACAGTTGGTAGGAGATGCTGCGTGACAGTTGACCTCACTCACCTTGACCACTCGTGTCAAAGCATTGAACTTCTTCCTGCACCGCATCCATGTTTGTGGTGCTATGTGCCTGGCATTGACTTCATCCCCTATGGCCTCCCACTGCCTTGGAGCATATGTCTGGAGGGCCTCTTGCCCCCCCCATTGCGGATATAGGATGCCCCTCCTTCTGTCCACCACTTGCACTGAGACTTCTAGTGCATCATCAGAGAACCTTGGTGCACGCAGATTGGTGAGTCTGGCGTGCAGATTAGAAGATGTGGGATTTAGTAGTGCGCAAACTTTATTCAGTGTTTTAAAATAACGCATCAGTTTGTAAACAGAGTTCCCATCATCACCACGCTGCACTATATTGCAGCACAGATTCACTTCCCAATTGACTTCCACCACTTCTTGCAGCCACAATGCACCTTCTTTTTAAGAGGTGCAGGGTGCTTTTAAGTGGTGCTAGCCACTCGCAATATCTGGGCCCTCTGCAGGTGAGCAGCCATTCAATAGCGCAGGTAGGGCTGGCTGCACGCAGCAATCATAGAAATCACCAGGAAGCACGAATATTACGTGCTGCCTGCATCTCAACGACCGGGCATGGGTTAATCTTGCACCGCGACACCCGCGCCCGGTTTTGGGGATTATCCATTATAACCCCCTTGGCTTTTAAAACACGGGCATTTGATCATAGTAGGGGGGAGTGTAAGAAAGGAGATTACTGCAATATAAAAAGGCAATAGGTTGCTATAGAACATACATCAAAGGTTTGTACAACAAAGCTATGGCTTGGGAAAAGCAATGATAGGAAGTAACGGAACGGTGTGAAAAGACATGAGGCCCCTCATCCCCGTCTTGCAAACTGTTCAAACAACTAGGGGTCATAAAACACCAGATAGTGATGCATCCAGCAGGAAGTAGACCATAAAGAAGATGGTATAAAAAGAAATGCAATGTTTTTCTCAGTAGGAAGACTTTTGCCTACTTTCAAGACCAGGTAGCGTGAATAGACTTGGAGAAGCCATTTTCACGATTTCTCACCAAATCTTGTGTACGTGAGTTTCATACGTAAGGCTGAATTGTATTGCTCTGTATGGGGTTTTAAGATTAATGTTTTGTAACAATAATAAATTAAGTTAATTATCAGATATATTACTATCTCTAGCTTTTGAAATCTGTTAAAAGGATAATGAAGGAATTATCCAACATTTGGTAAAATTTACTTTGTTTTTTTATATATGTGTAATAGAGTAAGGAAGATGTGAAATGATTACATACCTGTTGCAGCTTTTGTTTTGTATTCCATAAACTTTAGAAAATTAGGCAGAGAGAATAGTCAGAGAGATAGAGAGAGACAGAGAGACAGAGAGAGAAAGAAAGAAATAATTTTTTGTTGGGCTCTGTTCGTTCAATTTTCCCCCCAAAAAAGGTAAATTCAGAAGCCAATTAATCATCTCACCTGTGTTTTGTTGACAGTTTTTGCCCAGAACTAGCGCTATTAGCTAAATTTGGATTATGGGTCTGAGCATGAGAAGTGTGATGGAATATTTTTCTTCAGCTCCAAACAATTTCTGCTCATTTTTTCTTCAAAATTAATTTAAGAAAAGCTGGAAGGCAAATTTTCAAAGCTTTATTCAAGTATATTGAGTGTGATTTTTTAAACAGAGAGATGTGAGTGTGCATGTTTGAGAGATAGAGAGAAAAAAATGACAGTATAACAATAACACACCTGTTGTAGATTTTGTTTTGTGTCCTATAAACTTCAGAAAGTGTATTAAGCTGAAAAAGAGTGGGTGGCTTTTTCTTCTGCAATCCCGCCTGAAATTGGGTGAGATCATGTTGGAGAATTTGGGCAGTGGGACGGCGATGGGCAATAAAGGGATAGAGGTTGGCTGACCCAACAGGGGTTCTCCCGCCCCCAATCCGCCAGGTCCACCGTTGGCTATTCCTTCTTCACCTATCACTAGGGTTGCCAACCCTTCAGGAATGTCCTGGAGTCTCCTGAAATTAAAATTTAATCTCCAGGATGCTGCTTGAACAATCCAGGAGAAAAAGCATTGGGGCATTAAAACAAATTGTGTGTTTTCTTTCATTTTCTTTGAACACTTTTGTTTATCAATTATGAAAATATTGGAGATGGGGAAAAAAAGGTTTTGACTGGGCGGGAGGTCATGTGATGAAACCTCTAGGAATTCATCCAGCCTGTGTTGACAACTCTACTTATTGCACACAAATAGCAATGTGGGTTGGGGCCCATGTCTCCAGTGGATTTCTCTCCCGCCTGCCCCATTTATCACCATTTCACAAGGCCACCATGTAGAAGGTGGCAGTAGGCCCAGAAAAGCAGCAGTAGAGGATCTGAGGTCCCCCAATAGTTTGGGTCCTGCCCTTACCTCCTGAAGGCCTTGGTGTTTTGTTGACAGAAAATGTAAACATTTTAATTGCCATCTCCTGTAAAAGAGATTTTAATTTCTAAGAACTGTGAGACAGAAAGAGAGAGGCAGAAAAAAATGGTGGTTTTTCTCACTGTAATTTGACTTTTTAAAAACATGGAAGGTAGGGGGTAAAAGAAAAAAGAAAGACTTGCATTTTTATAGTGCCTTTCACAACCTCAGGATGTCTCAAAATGCTTTGCAGCAAATTAAGTAATTTTGAAGTGTAGTCACTGTTCTAATGTAGGAAATGAGGAATGTCGGAAGGAAACAGGTTGAGGGTGAGGGAGCCTCTGACCCCCTCCTAAGCAAACTTGAGTGGAGCGAGGGAGATAGAGCTTTGAGGGTGAGTAACAGCAGAGTGAGGGCAAAGGAAGGATACAAGGGCTGATTGGGTAGTTCAATGATGAAGAGATAGGGGTAGTGATGGTAGTGAGAGGATGCTAGGAAAGGGACAGTATACTGAGAAGGCAAAAGGGTAGAGGACATGATACCAAATAGGCAGTGGGGGGGGGGAGCATGATTGTTGGGGAAGGGAGCTACTTTATTGTTGTTAATCATTCTTCAGGATGTGGTTATTGCTGGCAAGGTCGGCATTTATTGGCCATCCCTAGTTACCTTTGAGAAGGTGGGCTTTCTTCTTGAACCACTGCAGTCCTTGTGATGAAGGTACTCTCAAAATGCTTAGGTGAGGAGTTCCAGGATTTTGACCCAGTGACAACGAGTGCATGACGATATATGTCCAAGTCAGGATGGTGTGTGACTTGGAGTAGAACTTGGAGGTGATGTTGTTCCCATGCACCTGGTGCCCTTGTCCTTCTGGGAGATGGAGGTCGTGGGTTTGGAAGGTGCCACAAAAGAAGCTATGGATAGTACACAGTGCAGCCATGATACGCTGGTGGTAGAGGAGTGGATATTTAAGCTAGTGGATGGGATTCCGATCAAACGCACTGCTTTGTCTTGGATGGTGTTGAGCTTCTTGAGTGCTATTGCAGCTGCACCCATCCAGGCAAGTACAGAATATTCCATCACACTCCTAACTTGTGTCTTGTAAGTGATGGAGAGGCTTTCAGAGGTCAGGAGGTGAGCCACTTGCCACAGAATACCCAGCCTCTGACCTGCTCTAGTAGCCGCGCATTTATTTGGCTGTTCCAGTTGAGTTCCTGGTCAGTGATGACCCCCAGGATGTTGACGATGAGGGTCTCGGAGATGGTAATGCCATTGAATATCGAAGGGAAGTGGTTAGGTTCTCTCTTGGGCCATTTTACTATGTTAAAGACGCTATATAAATGCAAGTTGTTGTTGGAGATGCTCCCCTCTGCTTCTGTGCTTGTTGACGCTCCTTGCACTTTCTATTCTTGCTGTCACCCCCTGCTGTTTCAGTACTTGCTGACGCTCCCGCTGTTTCGGCAATTGCAGACGCTCCCCTGCTTTTTCTGCACTTGCAGACGCTCCCTGATCGTCAGTGACGTGGCGCCGCCTGGCCTGGCGCTGAGCTGCACCTCCGGTCAGTGACGTCAGTAAGGGTAGTGACGCGTTTGCTCGAGACCGGATCCTATAGCGAGAATCGACAGAGCGAGAGGCAGCGGCTGGGACGTCTCAGGTATGTGACCGCTCACCCCCGTCCCCCCTCCCCTCCCCCTCCTCCCCTCCCTCCCCCTCCTCCCCTCCCTCCCCCTCCCCCCCCCTCCCTCCCCTCCCCCTCCCCCTCCCCCCCCCCTCCCCCCCTCCCCCTCCCCCCCCCTCCCCTCAACTTGCCGCGATCGAGTTATGGTACGACCGGCACCATCTTTCCCCCGATCCGCCTGACCTCAGGTCCGCACGGAGTGGTTTACCATCTCCAGGACTTGGTGGTGTGGTCAGTGCCTCATTGACGGGGTGTAAATCGCCCCACCACTGACCGGTCTGATGTGTAATAGTCTGAAAGGGGAAGGATAGTGGGGGTGGGTGTCATTGATTTGGATCCATTGGCACCTTTAATAAGGAGCTGGATTGAGGGTTATGGTGCGGAAACGGGTAGGGAGGATTGATCTTTGACAGAAGATTGGGCTTTTGCTTGTTGACCATCTCCGGTTTTGGCATTCTTATGAAAGTAGTTTTGGGCAGGGTTGTATGAATGTGAATGAAAGCTATTTGGAAATGTGAGACAAAAAACTATTCAATAATTAGTAAACTGGATGATACACCTCAAATTTGAAAACCCAGTGGATTATCTGCTTTCTGATTGCTATCCATACAAAATTAATTATCTTCCATTTCTTCTTCCTCTCATCAATAATTTCATGATGATGGTTTGTCCATAGTTGTTGATGATGAAAGCTTAAGCTTCATCTCTAATTAACAACAACAACTTGCATTTATATAATGCCTTTAATGTAGTAAAACATCCCAAGGCGCTTCACAGGAGGGTTATGAGACAAAATTTGACACCAAGCCACATAAGGAGATATTAGGACAGGTTACTAAAAGCTTGGTGAAAGAGGTAGGTTTTAAGGAGTGTCTTAAAGGAGGAGAGAGATTTAGAGAGGCGGAGAGGTTTTTAGGGAGGGAATTCCAGAGCTTAAGGCCGAGGCAGCTGAAGGCAGCCATTGGTGGAGCAATGAAGATCGGGGATGTGCAAGAGGCCAGAATTGGAGGAGCACGGAGATCTCAGAGGATTGTAGGGCAAGAGGAGGTTAGAGATAGGGAGGGGTGAAGCCATGGAGGAATTTAAAAACAAGGATGTGAATTTTGAAATGGAGGCATTGCCGGACCAGGGACCAATGTAGGTCAGCGAGCACAGGGGTAATGGGTGAACGGGACTTGGTGTGAGTTAGAATACGGTCAAGAGTTTTGGATAATCTTAAGTTTACGGAGGATGCAAGATGGGAGACCGGCTGGGAGAGCATTGGAATAGTTGAGTCTATAGGTAACAAAGACATGGATGAGGGTTTCAGCAGCAGATGAGCTGAGGCAGGTGCGGAAACGAGCGATATTACGGAAGTGGAAATAGGCGGTCTTGGTGATGGAGAGGCTATGGAGCTGGAAGCTCAGCTTAGGGTGAAATAGGTTGTGAACGGTCTGGCTTAGCCTAAGATAGTGGCCAGGGAGAGGGATGGGGTCGGTGGCAAGGGAACGGTGTTTGTGGCGGGGACCGAAGACAATGGCTTTAGTCTCCCCAATGTTTAGTTGGAGGACATTTCTGCTCATCCAATACTGGATGTCGGACAAGCAGCGTGACAAATCAGAGGTAGTGGAGGGGTCGAGAAAGGTGGTGGTGAAATAGAGCTGGTTATCCTCAGCGTCCACGTGGAACCTGACGTGTTGTATGAGAACCCACAACCGTCTTCTTAAACCCCTCTCCCCTGCCCCTACACCAAGTGCGAGGAGCTCATGGACTTCTTTGTTTCTAAGATCGAGACCATTCGTTCAGCTGCCACTTCTCTCCCTTCCCCTAACCCACCAAGCCAAGGATCCCCCATGCCCCAGCCCTGAACTTGCATCTTTCTCCAGTTTCTCTCCTATCTCCCCTCTTGCCATCTCTGAGCTCATCTTGTCCATGAAACCCACCTCCTGCTCCAACCCAGCTTCCCTTCCTGACCTCCATGTTAGCTGATTTTGTTAATGGTTCCCTCTCCTCGGGTACTGTCCCCACCCCCACCCCCCACTTCAAATCTGCTGTGATCAACCCCCTCCTCGAAAAACCCACCCTTGACCCCAATGTCCTTGCAAACGATCACCCCATCTCCAATCTCCCTTTCCTCTCCAAAGTCCTTGAACATGTTGTCACCTCCCAAATCCATGCCTAGCTTTCCTGCAACTCCATGTTTGAAACCCTCCAATCAGGTTTCCACCCTGCCACAGCACCGAAATGGCCCTTATTAAAGCCACAAATGACATCCTATGTGACCGTGACCATGGTAAACTATCCCTCCTCACCTTTCTCGACCTGTCTGCAGCCTTTGACACAGCTGACCACAACATCCTCCTCCAATGCCTCTCCTCTGTCGTCCAACTGCCCTCGCCTGGTTCCATTACTATCTATCCAGTCGTAGCCAAAGAATGGCCTGCATTGGTTTCTTCTCCCGTTCCATTACCGCTGAAGTCCCCCAAGGATCTATCCTTGGCCCTCTCCTATTTCTCACCTACACGCTATCCCTCGGCAACATCATCCAAAAACACGTCAGGTTCCATGTGTACGCTGAGGATAACCAGCTCCATTTCACCAACACCTCTCTTGACCCCTCTACTACTTCTATCTGGTACAACAACAGAAAACTTTTGAATACATATTTGAATTCTGGACTGAGATGATAAACTATCTAATCTCATCAGAATTTTTATTTTATACGCTCACATTATTGCCAGTTACTGATATTTGTATTTCACTCGTGTATTTGGTTTAAAATGTCTCCTTTTTAAAAAAAATAAAAATGTTCTAGCCCTGTTGTTTAGTTTATTGTGCCCTTGCGTGTAACATTTTTTCCTCTGTTTCCCCCACAACTCTTTTTTCTCTCCCCCCCCCCCCCCCCCCCCCCACCCCCCACCCCCATGCACAATTCTCTCTTTGGTCAAGTGTGTTTGACGCACATTGGGATACCTCATCAGACTGAGTTTAGTTTTCAGGGGATATAATACCAACCCAGCTCACGTAATGGCAAAGCCCTGTGTGTGGACTGATTTCTGGAGCAAGCTGCACAGTAACATAGTTAATGTATTTCTGCACCAAACCTTTAGGGGAAGTTGGATAGTCTAGGCTAGGGTCTTCTCTATTATCACTGTCATACCACTTTGACTGGCAGACAGATGGTGCTTTTCTGTTGCATATTTTTTTCCCTTTCCTGCATTCTGAGATGGCACGCTGTGCTTCTACAACTTATTCAAACCAGGAAGCCTAGAAGTGGAGCAACTCGCCCAAACCAGGCAGGGAAATTGAAAAATCACAATTTTTCTGAAAGGATGCCAGTTGTCTTGATGTACATTACTTGGCAGACCTTGGTTCTGGCAATTTCTGTGTTTGTTAAGGGAGCTGTTCTTCATTTTCTTGCATCAAAAAGGCCCTCTGTAATGGAGTCGCTCAAAATGTTTCAGTTATAAAACTGAATTAGCTGTTTAGTTCTTGGAGATTTCTGTGGTGTTGTTTACAAAAGTTCAATGATACGCTGTTGTATGGTGATAGGAGCAATGTAATGTGTAACGCGCAATATATTATCCTACTAAGAAAGAGTTGTTTAGTGTTGCTAGAAGTAAACACAGCTTGAGGTTAATGCTGTTTAATGAGGAAAATTTGCAGTTTCGAAGGTGGTTGTAAATTTCTGGCTCCAGGTCAGAAAAATGTATGAGATTTATTCTTAGGATTCTTTTGCACTTAGATATTACTTATGATACTCCGATGTGTGTTATCGGAACTGTGTTGGGTGCTCTCTAAACTTTAAAATTTAAATTGATTTGGGTAACTGACATTCACAGTATTATCCTCAATATCAAGTAATACTATGCTATTTGCTTACCAGATGCTGGACTCTTAAACTGCAGAATTGTACAATGTTGGGATTGAGTCGATCCAGTGCTACACAGCTTGAATTGTTTGGACTGATTTCATTTTGAATTCAGAGGCTGGAAAAATTACTCCTATAAATGTAGTGAATGTTGTACTGTCCGTGACCAGACACCATGAATAACTTTGCTCAGTGGCCAGTATGTATTGTGGAATGTAATAATCGTTTCAATGTAATGAACTGCAATGTTGTATTTGTGAGGAACATATCACCAGAAATTGAAGTAATTCCTAGGATTTTTCCAAATTGTCGTGTGTCCTACCATGGTCTAATATTGTATGTGTACGTGGACAAAGGTACAAGGCAGCATGGCCCTGTAGTTATGTCACTTGAAGAAAACTGGAAGGCAAGGAAAGAGGAGTATGACCATGTGTGTGTATATGTCATTTTAAAAAAAAAATCCCCCTCCATGCACCTAAATAAGAGAGTGGTCATTTTTTTAAAAACAAAAATTAAAATAACGGACTTGTATTATGTGTATATGATACATTCGGAGCAGCTCACTGTCCTTAAATTTCAGAGTGCTATCTTGTTTTGTTTTTTCTCCAGTAGTCATGGCAACGTACTTGGAATTCATTCAACAGAATGAAGAGCGAGATGGTGTTCGGTTCAGCTGGAACGTGTGGCCATCCAGCCGACTCGAGGCTACACGCATGGTGGTTCCTTTGGCTTGTCTCTTCACTCCTTTAAAAGAACGCCCAGATCTGCCACCAATACAGTATGAACCTGTGCTGTGCAGCAGAGCTACCTGCAGGGCTGTCCTTAATCCGCTGTGGTACTGTATCTGTATTTTACCTGTAAGCTAAGTAACAAGATGTCTTGCCATAAAGCGAAAGAGTTCCAAATTTTTCTCCTTTAGCTTAAAAGAAATCTCACTGTTGGTATATTTGTTAAAATTAATCTCAGTTAGTATTTTTTTAAACTTCCTTTTAGTTCTTTGTACAAAATGTTGTCAACAATATACTACTCCCCGCCCCCCCCCCCCTCACAATAAACCTATAGTAATGGAGTTAGATTCGGTAATGTTTCAGTGTGAACCTCATCACATGTCAACACAGATCACACTGCCAGCCATTACTGGGAGTAAACAGACCCAACAGTGAACAAAACCATCCCATAAGGTTCAATTTGTTTTAAAGGTGCACAAAAGCCTCAGGTACTTGGGGCGGTTACAAAGCAGTAATCTAATCTTAGGTTTGAGATGACACTTAAGACTTCCAAAAGAGCTTTGTTTTCAGTGTTTTATAATAGACACCACTGAACTCCTTTGATTAGATTACTGCCTTTTGGCCAATTTTTCCATTTCATCTGATCACATCACATTTACATTTTGTGTTTTTTTTTCTCCTGGATTTGTAATCTTGTTTATTACAAGGTGCTTGTGCCAACAATGTTGTCCTAAGCCTGTTTTGTGAATTAAAACTATTTCCACAAAATTCACATTTAAGTGCACCTTTCAGCTTTTTCCAGCAGGAATTCAATTTTGGGTAATTGCACAGGATTATGCGCTAATTTCCTCTTGTACATGTGTCAAATTAGATGACTAGTGAAACCCATCTTTTCTTTATATGGTCTTTAGACTAATCTTTGGGGAGTCTCAATTTGCACTAGAGGCTTTCATATTCACATTAGAGGCTGTTAGATGAACAGACTCACATTCAAAGTGTGAATGTGGATATGATTGAGGTGCTGTCTTATTGGGAACAGAATGAAAGCATGTAGCTTGCAGTACCTGGGCCCTTGAAGCAATTGAGTTGATTATATTCCGCTTCCTTGCATTGCCAGGTGCAGTAACTCCTCCGTCAGTTTCCCTGATGTTTCAGTCAGGTAAACTGTGATGGAGAAATCAAGAATACTTTTACATATGCAGTGTTCTGATTTGAGGAAGGTGTGGTACAGATTAGGCATTATATACATTGAGTAAAAATAGCTGAAAATATTTTAACTGCTCTTTAAAAAAATTAATAGCCCATGAAAAGTTTTGCTTTTAAATGTGGAGAGTATGGAGTACTTTGTATGAATTTTCATGGAGGTTTTAATAAAGATGAAATTGCCCTTTTACTCCTGATAATGCAGTCTGGTACGCCTCACTGGGGCACCAACATAGCGTGTGATGGCAGGGGAGGACATAAGTTCAGTGTGTCACTCCACTGAGTCCCAAGTCTCGGCTGAGCTGCTGAGTGGAGACCAGGCACTGCCCCCAGAAATAGTGAAAGTAGTGAGCGTTATCCCTTGCAAGCATTCAGTGATTGGTCCAAGTGGACTTGGGTTGGCAGGGGAAAGACGAAAGATGTAAAATTTATTTTACAGTCACATCATTAAGCACAGAGTGATCTGTAGGTGGCATAGCCTGAGTAATTTGTCAGATTGGTAGAATGCATGCTTACATCCAAAAGTTTCACCCATCCAGTGAGTTTTGTGTGTAGGCAGGGACACAAATGGCAAAAGAAGCAACCTTGCCCATTTTAGGAATGTTCAAAACAAAATAAAATTATTAATATCTGTTAATGTGATGTTGAAAACAAGAACTTTATTTTTCCAAGTAACAAAAATGACATGTTGATTTTTTTTTTTGTCTTTTTGAAAAAAAAGTCAAGTGGACTACGGAGCAAAACTATGGGCATGTAATTTTTGTTTCCAGAGGAACCAGGTAAGGCCTGAGGAATTTTAATATTGTACTGTATATCTTGTCATATGCAAGCTATTAAAAGGAAAAGTAAGAGTTGGTAGAAAGAAATGAAAAATTTGAACTCTGTCCTAGCATTCTATTGTTATGTTCCTCATTTAAATTTTCAACACCGACAATCTATGGAATGTAGTGGCTCTTTCAAGGATGGAGCACTACAGCAGAGTTTTGCAGAATAATTTCTATTCAGTGGAAAAGTGTTGGAATAATTCTTTCAAAACAACTTTGAGCATAGAAAACTTCCGTTGCAAATTTCAAGGACTTCACCTAATGAAAAGTTATATTGCTGCTGGCCGCCTTTGTGAATGAGAATACCTACGTATCCCACTTGTTTGCTAACCGTGGTAGAGAACCAGTTATAGAATTTGTTTTAAAAACACCCAGTGGGTGGGTCAGCCTGTGGTCAATCCGCATACTCCCTGCTAAAACACTTCTACGTAGGATTTACTCAGGATGAATTAATTCAACAAAGAGATTATTCATTTATAATCAGCAGTAAATATTTGATGAGCAGTTGTTGCTCACTATAGCTGATCTGCAACCGTACATACATATACACACTGCCTGATTTGTGGTGTGTGTGGGTACACACACGGAAATAGCGGACCTGTTAAATAATTACTTTGTGTCAGTGTTTACAACAGAGGAAGAGGATAGCATGCCGGATGCCCCAAGGAAACTAATTTTGAATCAGGGACTCATCATAATTAACATAAGCAAATTAACAGTAATGAAGAAAATAATGACACTAAAGAGTGACAAATCCCCAGGACCTGATGATTTCCATCCCAGGGTTTTAAAGGAAGTAGGTAAGCACATTGCAGAAGCCCTAACTATAATCTTCCAAAGTTCTTTTGAGTCAGGAACTGTTCTTCCAGATTGGAAAATTGCACGTCACTTCGCTATTTAAGAAAGGTGAGAGAGGGAAACCACGGAATTATAGACCAGTTAGCCTAACATCAGTTGTCGGGAAATTACTAGAGCCTATAATTAAGGATAGAGCAACTGAACACCTTAAATTTTCAGCTGATCAGAGCGAGCCAGCATGGATTTGTAAAGAGTAGGTCATGCCTGACAAAACTGATTGAATTTTTTTTGAAGAGGTGATTAAAGTAGTGGACAGAGGAATGTCTATGGATGTTGTTTATATGGATTTCCAGAAGGCATTTGACAAAGTCCCTCATAAGAGACTGTTAGCTAAAATTGAAGCTCATGGAATTGATGACAAATTATTGATCTGGTTAGGAAATTGGCTGAGCAGCAGAAGACAGAGTAGGGATAATGGGCAGGTACTCAAATTGGCAGGATGTGACTAGTGGTGTCGTACGGTGATCTGTGATTATTCACTGTATTTATTAATGACTTAGATGCCTGGATAGAGAGCTGCAAACCCAAGTTTGCCGATGGCACAAAGGTAGACAGCATTGTAAGCAGTGTAGATGGAAGCATGAAATTACAGAGAGATATTAAGAGATTAAGTGAATGGGCAAAACTGTTGCAAATGGATTTCAATGTAGGCAAATGTGAGCTCATCCACTTTGGATCTAAAAAGGATAGATCAGAGTACTTTCTAAATGGTGAAAAAACAGTGGAGGTCCAAAGAGACTTAGGGGGACATGTACATACATCATTAAAATGTCATGGACAGGTACAGAAAATAATCAAAAAGGTTAATGGAATGATGGCCTTTTTTAGCTAGAGGACTAGAATACAAGGGGGTAGAAGTTATGCTACGGCTATACAATGCCCTGATTAGACAACACCTGGAGTACTGTGTTCAGTTCTGGGCACCGCACCTTAGGAAAGATATATTGGCCTTGGAGAGAGTGCAGTGTAAATTTACTAGAATGATACCTGGACTCCAAGGGTTAAATTACGAATGGAGATTACACCAAACAGAGTTGTAGTCCCTGGAGTTTAGAAGATTAAGGGGTGATTTGATCGAAGTTTTCAAGCTATTAAGGGGAACTGATAAGGTAGATCGAGAGAAACGGTGGATAGGCAATGGCTAACATTTAAGGAACAAATGCATGAATTGCAACAATTATACATTCCTTTTTGGCACAAAAACACAAAAGGAAAAGCGGCCCAACCATGGCCAACAAAAGAAATTAAGGGTAGTATTAGATCCAAAGAGGAGTCATATAAAGTTGCCAGAAAAAGTAGCAAGTCTGAGGATTGGGAGCAGTTTAGAATTCAGCAAAAAAGGACCAAGAGATTGATTAAGAGGGGAAAAATAGAGTTTGAGAGTAAACTTGCAAGGAACATAAAAGTGGACTGTAAAAGTATGTAAAAAGAGAAAGATTAGTGAAGACAAATATAGGTCCCTTACAGTGAGAAACAGGAGAATTTATAATGGGGAACAAGGAAATGGCAGAGCAATTAAACAAATAATTTGGTTCTGCCTTCACAAATAACTTCCCAGAAATGCTAGGGAACCAAGGGTCGAGTGAGAAGGAGGAATTAAAGGAAATTAGTATTAGTAAAAAAAAATAGTGCTGGAGAAATTAATAGGACTGAAAGCTGATAAATCCCCTGGATCTGCATCCCAGAGTACTAAAAGAGGTAACCATGGAAATAGTGGATGCATTAGTTGTAATCTTCCAAAATTCTATAGATTATGGAACAGTTCCTGCAGATTGGAGGATGGCAAATGTAACCCCACTATTTAAAAAAAGGAGGGAGAGAGAAAACAGGGAATTACAGACCGGTTAGCCTAACATCAGTAGTAGGGAAAATGCTAGAGTCTACTATAAAGGATGTGATAACAGGATATTCAGAAAATATCAATGGGATTAGACAAAGTCAACATGGATTTATGAAAGGGAAATCATGTTTGACAAACCTACTGGAGTTATTTGAGGATATAACTGGTAGAATAGATAAGGGAGATCCAGTGGATGTGGTGTATTTGGATTTTCAGAAGGCCTTTGATAAAGTCCCACATGAGGTTAGTGGGCAAAATTAAAGCACATGGGATTGGGGGTAATATACTGGCATGGAATGAAAATTGGTTAACAGGAAATGGAGAGTAGGAATAAATAGGTCTTTTTTGGGGTGGCAGGCAGTGACTAGTGGGGTACCGCAGGGATCAGTGCTTGGGGACCAGCTATTCACAATATATATCAATGATTTGGATGAGGGAACCAAATGTTTTCCAAGTTTGCTGGCGACACAAAACTAGGTGGGATTGTGAGTTGTGAGGAGGATGCAAAGAGGCTTCAAGGCGATTTAGACAAGTTGAGTGAGTGGGCAAATACATGGCAGATGCAGTATAATGTGGATGAATGTGAAGTTATCCTCTTCAGAAGGAAAAACAGAAAGGCAGAGTATTATTTAAATGGTGATAGATTGGGGAATGTTGATGTACAAAGGAACCTGGGTGTCCTTGTACACCAGTCACTGAAAGCAAACATGCAGGTGCAGCAAGCAGTTAGGAAGGCAAATGGTATGTTGGCCTTCATTGGAAGAGGATTTGAGTACAGGAGCAAGGATGTCTTACTGCAGTTGTACAGGGCCTTGGTGAGACCACACCTGGAATATTGTGTGCAGTTTTGGTCTCCTTACCTAAGAGAGGATATACTTGCCATAGAGGGAGTGCAGCGATGAGGAGAGATTGGGTCGACTTGGCCTGTATTCATGAGAGTTTAGAAGAATGAGAGGGGATCTCATTGAAAGGTACAAAATTCTGTCAAGGCTCGACAGACTGGATGCAGGGAGAATATTTCCCCTGGCTGGGGTGTCCAGAACGAGGGGTCACAGTCTCAGGATATGGGGTAGGACATTTAGGACTGAGGTGAGGAGAAATTTCTTCTCTGAGGGTGGTGAACCTGTGGAATTCTCTACCACAGAAGGCTGTGGAGGCCTAGTCACTGAATATATTTAAGAAGGAGATAGATCGATTTCTAGACATAGAAGGCATCAAGGGGTATGAGGAGGGAGCGAGAATATGCTATTGAGAGAGAGGATCAGCCATGATCATATTGAATGGCGGAGCAGGCTTGAAGGGCCGAATGGCCTACTCCGACTCCTACTCCTACTTTCTACGTTTCTATGTATCTAAACTATTTCTGCTGGTTGAGAAGCCTAGGACTAGGAGACATAGCCTAAAAATTAGAGCCAGAACTTTCAGGAGTGAAGGTAGAAAACACTTCTAGGCGCAAAGGATGGTAGAAGTTTGGAACTCTGTTCCGCAAGCGGCAGTTGATGCTAGCTCAATTGTTAATTTTAAATCTGAGATTGATTGGTTTTTGTTAACCAAAAGTATTAAGGGATATATGTGGCTAAGGCAGGTATATGGAATTATGTCACATATCAGCCATGATCTCATTGAATGGCGGAACTGGGCCAAGGGGCTAAATGGCCTACTCCTGTTCCTGTGTTCCTTTATGGACATATGTGTATGTTTAGTATGTACAGATGTGTGTGTAAATATAGTACGTATATGTGTGTGAATATATATCGTGTACATGCACGTGTGTCTCTGTGTCTGTGTGTCTCTGTGTCTCTGTGTCTGTGTGTCTCTGTGTCTCTGTGTGTAGGAGATGTGTACACATTGCATGAATATTTTTTTTTATAATTCATTCGTGGGATGTGGGCGTCACTGGCAAGGCCAGCATTCATTGCCCATCCCTAATTGCCCTTGAGAAGGTGGTGGTGAGCCTCCGCCTTGAACCGCTGCAGTCCGTGTGGTGAAGGTACTCCCATAGTGTTAGGTAGGGAGTTCCAGGATTTTGACCCAGTGACGATGAAGGAATGGCAATAAATTTCCATGTCAGGGTGGTGTGTGACTGGAGGGGAATGTGCCGACGGTGGTGTTCCCATGCGCCTGCTGCTTTTGTCCTTCTAGGTGGTAGAGGTCACGGGTTAGGGAGGTGCTGTTGAAGAAGCCTTGGCGAGTTGCTGCAATGCATCTTGTAGATGGTACAAACTGCAGCCACGGTGCGTCGGTAGAGGGAGTGAATGTTTAAGGTGGTGGATGGGGTGCCAGTCAAGCGGTCTGCTTTGTCCTGGATATTGTCGAGCTTCTTGAGTGTTGTTGGAACTGCACTTATCCAGGCAAGCGGAGAGTATTGCATCACACTCCTGACTTGTGCCTTGTAGATGGTGGAAAGGCTTTGGGGAGTCAGGAGGTGAGTCACTCGCCGCAGAATACCCAGCCTCTGACCTGCTCTTGTAGCCACAGTATTTATATGGCTGGTCCAGTTAAGTTTCTGGTCAATGGTGACCCCCAGGATGTTGATGGTGGGGGATTTAGCGATGGTAATGCCGTTGAAAGTCAAGGGGAGGTGATTAGACTCTCTCTTGTTGGAGATGGTCATTGCCTCGCACTTGTGTGGCATGAATGTTACTTGTCACTTATCAGCCCAAGCCTGGAGGTTGTCCAGATCTTGGTGGATGTGGGCATGGACTGCTTCATTATCTGAAGAATGGTGAATGGAGCTGAACACTTTGCAAACATCCCCATTTCTGACCTTATGATGGGAAGGTCATTGATGAAGCAGCTGAAGATGGTTGGGCCTAGGACACTGCCCTGAGGAACTCCTGCAGCGATGTCCTGGTGCTGAGATGAGTGGCCTTCAACAACCGTTACCATCTTCCTTTGTACTAGGTATGACTCCAGCCACTGGAGAGTTTTCCCGCTGATTCCCAGTTTTACTAGGGCTCCTTGATGCCACACTCGGTCAAATGTTGCCTTGATGTCAAGGGCAGTCACTCTCCTCACTGCTGAAATTCAGCTCTTTTGTCCATATTTGGACCAAGGCTGTAATGAGGTCTGGAGCCGAGTGTTCCTGGCGGAACCCAAACTGAGCATCGGTGAGCATGTGATCGGTGAGTAAGTGCCGCTCGATAGCACTGTCAATGTCATCTTCCATCACTTTGCTGATAATTGAGAGTAGACTGATGGGGCGGTAATTGGCCGGATTGGATTTATCCTGCTTTTTGTGGACAGGACATACCTGGGCAATTTTCCACTGTCTGGTAGATGCCAATGTTGTAGCTGTACTGGAACAGCTTGGCTAGAGGCACGGCTAGTTCTGGAGCACAAGTCTTCAGTACTGCAGCCGGGATGTAGTTGGGGCCCATAGCCTTTGTTGTATCCAGTGCACTCAGCCGTTTCTTGATATCACATGGAGTGAATCGAATTGGCTGAAGACTGGCTTCTGTGATGGTGGGGACCTCTGGAGGAGGCAGAGATGCACAGAGGCTCAGCACTTCTGGCTGAAGATGGTTGCAAACGCTTCAGCCTTGCCTTTTGCACTCACATGCTGGACTCTGCCATCATTGAGGATGGGTATGTTCATGGAACCTCCTCCTCCTGTTAGTTGTTTAATTGTTCACCACAATTCACGACTGGAAGTGGCTGGACTGCAGAGCTTTGATCTGATCCGTTGGTTGTGGGATCGCTTAGCTCTGTCTATAGCTTGCTACTTCTGCTGTTTAGCATGCGTGTAGTCCTGTGTTGTAGCTTCACCAGGTTGGCATCTCATTTTTCGATACGCTTGGTGCTGCTCCTGGCAGCGCTCCTACACTCCTCATTGTACCAGGGTTGATCCCCTGGCTTGATGGTAATGGTCGAGTGAGGGATATGCTGGGCCATGAGGTTACAGATTGTGGTGGAATACAATTCTGCTGCTGCTGATGGCCCACAGCGCCTCATGGATGCCCAGTTTTGAGCTGCCAGATCTGTTCTGAATCTATCCCATTTAGCACGGTGGTAGTGCCACGCAACACGATGGACAGTGTCCTCAGTGTGAAGGACAGTGCGGTGTTCGCTCCTACCAATGCTGTCGTGGGAAGATGGATCTGCAACAAGTATATTGGTGAGGACAAGGTCAAATAGGTTTTTCCCTCATGTTGGTTCTCTCACTACCTGCCGCAGGCCAAATCTGGCAGCTATGCCCTTCAGGACTCTGCCAGCTCGGTCAGTAGTGGTGCTACCAAGCCACTCTTGGTGACGAATATTGAAGTCCCCCACCCAGTGTATATTCTGTGCCCTTGCCACCCTCCGTGCCTCCTCCAAGTGGTGTTCAACATGGAGGAGTACTGATTCATCAGCTAAGGGAGGGCGGTAGGTTGTAGTCAGCAGGAGGTTTCCTTACCCATGTTTGACCTGATACTATGAGACATCATGGGGGTCCAGAGTCAATGTTGAGGACTCCCAGGGTCACTGCCTCCTGACTGTATAACACTGTACCGCCACCTCTGGTGGGTCTGACCCCCTGGTGGGACAGGACATAACCAGGGATGGTGATGGAGGAGTCTGGGACACTCGCTGTAGGGTATGACTCTGTGCGTATGGCTGTGTCAGGCTGTTGCTTGACTAGTGTGTGGGCCACCTCTCCCAATTTTGGCACCAGTCCCCAATGTTAGGGAGGAGGACTTTGCAGGGTTGACTGGGCATGATTTGCCTTTGTTGTCGCCAGTGCCTAGTGGTCCAATGCTGGGTGGTCTGTCCAGTTTTATTCTTATTATGTCTTTTTGTAGCGGGATTGTACAACTGAGTGGCTTGCTCGGCCATTTCAGAGGACAGTTAAGAGTCAATCACATCGCTGTGGGTCTGGAGTCACATAGTGGCCAGACCGGCAGGTTTCCTTCCCTAAAGGACATTAGTAACCCAGATGTGTACATAGCATGTGTGTGAATGTGTATACATTGTGTGTGTGTGCGCACGCGTGCGCTGGGGTGGGGGCAATATATTACCATGCATAGATGATTGGTTAATGGACAGAAAACAGAATAGGGATAAACGGGTCATTTTCAGGTTGACAGGCTCTAACTAGTGGGGTGCTGCAGGGATCCGTGCTTGGGCTTCAGTTATTTACAATCTATATTAATGACTTAGATGAAGGGACCAAGTAATGTATCCAAGTTTGCTGACGATACAAAGTTAGATGAGAAAGTAAGCTGTGAGGAGGACACAGAGTCTGCAAAGGGATATAGACAGGTCAGGTGAGTGGGCAAGAAGGTAGCAGATGGAATATAATGTGGGGAAATGTGAGGTTATTCACTTTGGTAGGAAGAATAGAAAAATAGAATATTTTTTAAATGGTGAGAAATATTAAATGTTGGTGTTCAGAGAGATTTGGGTGTCCTTGTACAAGAAACGCAAAAAGTTAGCAAGCAGATACAGCAAGCAATTAGGAAGGCAAATGGCGTGTTGGCCTTTATTGCAAGGGGTTTGGAGTACAAGGGTAAGGAAGTCTTGCTACAATTGTACAGAGCTTTGCTGAGACCTCACCTGGAGTACTGCATACAGAATTAAGGGATATGGGGGGAAAAATTCAAAAGGGGCCGTTTTTGGACGCGGGTAGTGCGATGCGCTAGTACCCCGCGCCCAATGGCCCCTGCACAGGCAGGACGCAAGTTTGGATCCACCAGAGCACTTACCCGCAATCAATGTTCCTTTCCAGGCCTGGCACATGGAATCAATGCAATTCACACTTTCTACCACCAGAGGGAGCTCTTAAAGGGAGGATGTTTCTTAGAAACCTCTTAAAGGTAGCTGGTACCTGTTATTTGCTGAAAATAACAGTCTACTGTCTGCACAGAGTCTGAATGGAGATCAGACGTTGCATGGGTATAACACAAATGCAGGTCCCATCCCTATGTTTACACACTGATAAGTTATGTTAAAACATTGAATAAAGGTTGCGCACTACTAAATCCCACATCCTCCAATCTGCATGCCAGACCTCACCAATTTGCCAATCTGAATTGGTACCAGGCCTGCGAGAGTGCATGCACCAAGGTTCTCTGCACTAGAGACCTTGGTGCAAGAGGCGGACAGAAGGAGGGACATCCTATATCTGGGGGTGGGGGGGAGGGGGGCAAGAGGCCCTCCAGACATATACTCAAAAGGCAGCAGAGGACAAAGTCAATGCCAGGCGCAAAGCATCAAGAACATGGATGCAGTGCAGGAAGAAGTTCAATGCTTTGACATGAGTGGTCAAGGTGAGTTAGGTCAAGTGGCGTCTCCTACCAATTGCACCATGCACTACACCCCCCATCTCCCACATACCAATAAACTCTTTCCATCAGTACTCAACTCTTCCAATCGGATGCTCCCTCTCCCCCTTATACATTACCACAATTTCAAGCCACCCACCCACAACTCACAGGCCACACATGCAGGCAGCTATTCAACAATGACAGGCGCATCACCCAGACACACATCCTGCTTTCTTGAAGGAGAAGGTGGCGCATATCAAGAGGCAGCAAGTAGCAGTGGCATTTAGCCCCTTGAGCCTGTTCTGCCATTCACTGAGATTATGGTGGACCTGTGACCTAACTCCATATACCTGCCTTAACCCCATATCCCTTGGTTCACAGAAATCTATCAATCTCAGATTTAACATTCATAAGTGAGCTAGCATCAACTGCCGCCTGCAGAAGAGCGTTCCAAACGTCTCCCACCCTTTGCGTGTAGAGGCATTTCCTAACTTCACTCCTGCATGTCCTGGCTCTAAATGTTAGGCTACGTCCCCGTGTCCTAATATTCAAGTATAGGAGACCTCCAAAAACAGTTACAAATGTCTCAGCAGCCAGAAGCAATAATCCAGCCACTAACCTGTAAATCCTGCATGGTCCCTTTAAATAGTGCCGGTGGGGGATCCTCCAGGCACTCTAAGACATGTTCAGATGGTCGGGGTTAAGACTGCGTTCGAGTTGAGCGTTAAGTCCCAAAATGGTGTCTATCACTTTAAATCAGCGTTGCACACTAATTGAAGCCATTTTCTCCCTACTTTACATGATTCCAGCATTCGTTATCTGCGCCTGCGCTAACTCTATACCAAGATGGCATCTGGCGCACGTCACGCGGGAAACGTGTGTGCGCATCCAAGACTCCATCTTGGATGTCAGAGAGGCCTTGTAGCGCCAAAACAATGGGCGCTACACGGCCCAATTTAGCGTCCATAGTCTCAGGATAAGGAGTCGGCCATTTAAAACTGAGATGAGGAGGAATTTCTTCACACAGAGGATTGTGAATCTTTGGAATTCTCTACCCCAGAGGGCTGTGAATGCTGAATCATTGAACATGTTCAAGACTGAGATAGATAGATTTTTGGACTCTAGGGGCATCAAGGGATGTGGGGATCGGGCGGGAAAGTGGAGTTGAGGTCGAAGATCAGCCATAATCTTATTGAATGACAGAGCAGGTTCGAAAGGCCGTATGGCCTTTCTTGCTCCTATTTCTTATGTTCATGTGTCTGTCCCCCAGTGCCTGCAGTGTGCCCAGGGCTTTATCTTTGGTTCCCTCTTACTCATCTATAGGCTGGTCCATCTGCAGCATCTTCTGCACGCTGACTGGGTCAACTTCCGTACGTAGACTGATGCCCAACTTCTGTGTCTCTGCCAACATTGTTGACTGTTGCTGTAATATCTGATTGTTCAACATCAAGCCCTAATGTTGGATGGGCACCCAACCCGCATCTGACTGTGACTCCATCAATCTCCCTGGCACCCCACTTAGGCTGAATCTGACAATACACAATCTCTGCACCCTGTTTATCTTGAGCTGAGCTTTAAACCATACATCCAGTTCATTGCTGCTGTCTTCCACCAATGGAACATTGCTCACTTACACCCCTACTATAGGCTTTCTGCTGCTGAAACCCTCATCACCTCTGTGATCAAATTCTCAAGTGCTCTCCTTGCTGGCCTCCCGACCTCCATCCTTCACAAGCTTCAGCTAATCCAGAACTCTATGACCCAAGTCCTCTCCTGAACACCCATCATCCGTCCCCTTTTACAGTCTTTGCCAAGCTTTACTGGCTCCCTGTGCCCTAGTGAATCAATTTCAACATCTGAAGTCCCATTCTTCAGCCTTTGTCAAGTATAAATTTTAGATATTTGTCAGCCTTTGCCAGGTGTGGGGGAAAGGAAAGAAATGCCAGGCAAACATGAAATGAAAGGAAACCCATTTTGGGACACAAAATGGATTCTGTGGGCAAATGGCGGAGTGGCAAGCACCCAATCTACTGTTTGGTTCACAAACTGTACATGCAGGTTTCTGAGATGGGTGTGAGGGTGGCCCTTGAGGGCGCTGTCCGCCGAGGACAGCAAGTTCCATTCCTGGCAGCTAAGTGGTGTCTAGACTCAACCTACATGCTACCTGCAGGGCCTAGGAACAGATGAATAAGCAGTTCACTAAGGTGAGGCGACCCAAAAGAACAATATATGTTGGGCAGACGATCTAAGATTATATGCCACAAAGCATTACCTGTTAACCTATTCCACATTTACTGCTCATCTATGTTAAGCCCTAACGCAAACTTGCAATTCTTTTATTGCATCTCATGGATATATGTACCTCATGGCACACCTTCAAGGTGCAGTGTAGAATTGAAAGCCATTCCACGCTCACATCTTCCAAGGGCATCATACTTTAGATCACTTTAAAACAACCTATCTACATGATGTACAGTCACTTACTGACACCCAGGTTGGCATGCAGGTTGTGTACATATCTGTCACTCTGCATGGGCTCTTTTGACTGCCACCATCTCAAGATTGTTTTCTGCTTGTACAGCAAGTGATATATTGAGAGCTCATTCCCGACCTGCAGAAAGGCCTCTCCGACATGCCCAATAGTGGGTCTGTGGACCTGCATACTTGGGTGACGGCAAGTCTGTGCAATGCACCTCGGGTACTGGCAGGTCTCTTTCTGATCATTTCTCCGTCTTATCCTCTAGCTCCCTAAGGGCAAGAGGAATTCCCAAAGGAATGCTCTTCTGACCACTTGGGACTGTTGCAATGAACAGAGAAGCTTCTTTGTTAGGTAGTGAAAAGATTTTTTTTTTAAAAAGTAAAATTCAAAATGATACTTCCAAATAACAGTGCATCTAAATAAATGCTACAAAACAAACCAAAAAGACAAAAATGTTAGAAGTACTTTCACTCAGGAAGCTAGAAGGGCACTGACACACTCTTAGAAACCTCAGTTCTAAAGGAAATGCATCTATTTTGTACTGGATCTCAGAGATGAAGCAGTTTGAGGAGCAAACCATGGAAAATGTGGGGATGGGTGCCTCACAATCAGCAGCACACACCTCTTTAATATCCAGCGCAGTCTGGATACAAAATACCAGCAAGTGGGTTCCCAACACGCTTTTGGGCAACAAGTTTCTCCTAAGTTAACAATGCCCCCGTGCCGAGTGCACAAGTTGCAGTGGAAAATCACTAATTACTGAGCTATGTATTTTTTAATCTTCTGTAGGCTGTGATTTGATTGTTTCAAAAATATGACCAGTGAATAGGATTTTTTTGAATATTATTATAAAACTGCTTCTGTTCAGATCATTTTTGTTTAGTTCTGTAATTAAAACAATTATTCAATGATTAAGGTAATGTTTGTGGCACAAGTTGCAAATGGTCCTTAATGTTCATGAAATACACTTATTCTTGAAGTGTATGATAAGTACTGTCAATATCCCTTGTTATCACTAGGATTTGAGCAAAGTATAATGTTGGTTATATGAAATTCCACACAACTGCAACATGGGTGTTTTTTCCCAGTAAGACTTAAGTAAAGCATAACAGTGGAATTTTCCTGCTATGCCTCTTTGAAATATAGAAAATACCCAGCGGTACAGTTGTAGATTTTGTCCTTCCAAACATTGGTTGTGTCCAGCGAGGGAATTTTGAGCTATAAATTGAGTAGCATACAAGAAGCGTATTAGCACAACATAAAGATATATTGGATTAAGTGTGAGTTTTCCTGCAGTGCACTAATATTAATATGCTAAATAAGCCCAGTGACAAAATTGCGCACATACTTGGTGTGTTCTTATTTTTATAAATGATCTATTCTGCAGTTTTCACCATCTTACTCGGGCATTTCTGAAGTGAATCAGCCAGCTGAACTACTGCCGCAGTTTTCAACTATTGAATATGTTGTGCAGGTAATATGAGGAACATGTCTTCTCATGATGTTAACATTATACTTGCAAAAGTGTTCTGTATATTGCATTAAGTTATAACTTGTTTTGTGTAAGATGAGTTTAATGGGTGGTTTGAGTCTTACTAAGAAACTGTTAATGCTAATGTGAGTGTATCCATTGCACTAATCATCTTTTTAATTGTGCGTTGAACAGCGAGGTTCACCTGCCCCTCTCATCTTCCTGTATGTGGTGGACACTTGCTTAGAGGAAGATGATCTTCAGGCCCTCAAGGAATCCCTACAGATGTCCCTGAGTCTACTCCCTCCCAATGCACTCGTTGGTCTGATTACTTTTGGTCGAATGGTGCAGGTCCACGAACTGAACTGTGAGGGGATTTCCAAAAGCTACGTCTTCAGAGGCACAAAGGACTTGACAGCAAAACAAATCCAGGTGTGCTTGGCAGGTTTTTGGAAAGTTCAAAGTAGATGTCATTCATATTCTTTGTAAATCTCTTTACCAAGTGATGTGGGCATTTCAATTTTCAGCCAGTTTTTTGAAAAAAGCCTTTTATCAAAAATTGTATTTATTGCAAATTAAGTTTTTGTAATTCTCCTCTACTCTGAGTCAAAGTTGATAGTTAATGTAATTGTGCTACATAGATTCTGTGATGTTAATTCACAGTTCTTTGGCTAAAGTTAGTATTTTTAGAATCAGTGCCCATTATCACCTTGTGCTTCCATGCATTCTTCTAAATGCAACAAATATTTTGGTAAGATGAGTGTTTGGATTTAAAAAGTAAATTGAGAAATGTAAGGGGCAATGCAGTTTTAAAGATTACAACAAATTTTAGCTTCCTTTTTATTTTTGTTTAAACAGTTAGGGGCCGATTTTAGCACCCGCTCTCGGGTGCGTTCTCAGCGGGGGGGCCTCGAAAATCCCGAAATGGAGCAGCGGGACCGGATCGCGCCTCGATCCCGCCCACTTCCGGGTTCCACGCTGACGCGCCGGCGTGCGCGCTCAGCCCCCGCTGGTGGGAATCCCGCAGGCAATTAAAGCCAGCGGGATGCCACTTGAGAGTATTTACTTTGCTTGTTCAGGTCATTAACTGACCTGATTAAGGGACTGTGTGTGATTTTGGATAAACATGGGACTGTTTCACACACTGGGGGAAACACTCCCAGGTCGAATGGACGTGTTGAGCTGTCAGCCTGTGGCAGCTGCAAAGGTCCATTTGACAGGTGGGGGGGGGGGGGGGGGGGGGAGAGACCCTCACCCATTGAAGGAGGCCGCTCTGTCACTTGGGACAAAGTTTCGCCTCCACCACCCCCCTCCTGACGGTCAAAGTCACCAACCTGCTCACTTACCCCGGGGTCCGGAGACATGTACCTACCTTGCGGACCCCCTCACATGTACATCTTGCGGATGGGGGCTGCCGTAGCTGCAGTCATGACCTCCTCGGAGGGCGAACAGCATCACCAGCCTCGCCATCCACCCCGTCCACCTCTGACACGTGGAGCTCCACAACAGAGTGCTGTGACACATCCACCTGTACAGCAGGAGGGAGGGCTACCGCAGAGAGAGATGCGTCGCAGAGGGCACTACCCTCGCCACACGTTCCACAGACCGAGGCTCAGCCTCCTGGACCTCTCTGAGCAGCAGTGCACACGGAGGCTCAGAGTCACTCGCCATGTAGCCGTGGACATCTGCAGCCTCTTTCATGCCGAGCTGCTCCCGGCTGGCCCATGCACCATCCTCCTACCTGTCGCTGTCAACGTCACCACTGCCCTCACGAACTTCTCCTCCGCAGCCTTCCAGGGTGCAACGGGGGACATCCCCGATGTCTCTCAGTCCTCTGCGCAGAAGAGCACTGTAAAAACACCCACACCCACTCTGCGGTGACAATGGGTGGCATCAGTGGTGGGTCCGCATAGTGATACACAGGAGCGGGCATTATTGCGCAAAACAGACAGGATTCGCGAAGACATGGCAGTAGTGGTGCCAATACAATGTGTGCTGTGAGTTGTTCTGATATTCAATATAGGTAACACCCATGACAAACCCTCAAACACCCTTGTGCATCCCCTTCATGCTCACGGCACGTTTGCCTTACGCTGCCTACTACACATATGTGATGCATGCCCTGTGGCTGCAGCACAGATGGTGGCAGGTTGAGTGAGGCTGGCCGTGAGAGAGATGCACGAGAGGGTGAGTATGGGATAGAGCCATGAGATTGTATGAGGGTTGGGTTGCGTGGTAGTGGCGGGGTGAGTACTCGCGAGGTGAGTAGGTGCAGGTAAGATGGGGATGGGGTTTGAGTGGGTATGAGGGGTGATGTGACAGAGTAGTGTTGGCAGTGCCAAAGGAGATGTGGGGTGGGGGCAGTGTTGTGGCAGAAGGTGTGTAGGGGAAAGACTACGTGTTCTCACTGTGGTTGACCTACTGATGTCATTGGAGCGCCTTCTGCACTGTATGCAGGTGGGCGATACGTTGGTGGTGCTGGTGACCTCCTCTGCCACCTCGAGCCAGGCTTTCTTGGTGGCAGAGGCAGGCCGCTTCCTCCCGCCCGCCGGGTGGAAGATCACTGTCCTCCCCCTCCTCCTCACCCCATGTATTGATACCTGGGGTGAGGCATCATTAAACTGGGAGCAGCCTTCCCCCTGGGCTGCTCCATGCTGTAAGTTTTCAAATTTGTTGCAGCATCTGTCAGTGGAGGACTGCCCCTTTAAATAGAGCGCCTCCAGCTGACAGATCGTACTGCGCAGCCTGCCCGATGCGCAGATCAGCAGCGTGGAACCCGGAGGTGCAGTTAAGTGACTCCAATTAGTGTGTTGCCTGCTATGATCGCGCGGGAATCCCACTAATTTCACCGGGCGTGTTTTTAACGCGCCCGCTGGCCCACCCGCCGGGAACCCGCACCCCTGGTAAAATCGGGCCCTTACTGTTTGAGTTCAGCCATACGAAAATATGGTACTTATGTATAGTTCAGTGAATCAATCATTGGAACACTCTGTTAATACTTTCTCTACCAACGTTAATTCAGCTTCCTTATACTTTGGATACAGAAACTTTTTGAGGCATGGTCAGCATTCAGTGAGCAATTATTTTTATATAAAATCAAAAATTTACTTAATTTTTAATCGTTCAAATTTTATAAAGGGATTCTAATGAGATTTTTCCTTGCTAATGAGGAAGGATTCACTACTTATTAATAGTCTGAAGATTGTGAACATTATACTATGTTGTAACTTTTGTTGTGGTACAAGAGCTTTCTCCATGTTGTCAAACTGTTTTAAAATGGCTAGATTAAGGCAGTTAATTTCCTGTATTGAAATATAAGTGTTTAGTTTTAATTATTTTCCCACTTCAAACAGGATATGTTGGGTCTCACAAAACCACCTGCAACAGTTCAAGGAAAGACCCCACAATCACAGGAGCATCCTGGCATATCCAGCAGGTATTATGACTGAAGTCAGAAGTGACTTTTTATAGCAACTCTTAGCAAAATATTTAGAATTTAAAGAAAGATATTTCTAGATATCTTTTGGGTAAATTTTTCCCTGTCTCCCACCCTAGTTGCTAAATTTTTGTCAAAATTAAACCGATGCAATAGTAAAGCTTCCTGTTATTTATTAAATGTTACCTATTACCTATGCCGCAGACATAATTCCAGGATGGTATGTTGCCTCCCTGGTGCCAGGGTCGAGGATGTCACTGAGCGGCTGCAGAACATTCTGGGGGGGTGGTGGGGGAGGGTGAACAGCCAGAGGTCGTGGTCCATATTGGTACCAACGACCTAGGTAGAAAGGGGGATGAGGTCCTGCAGGCAGATTTTAAGGAGTTAGGACGGAGATTAACAAGCAGGACCTCAAGGGTAGTAATCTCCGGATTACTCCCAGTACCACACACTAGTGAGTATAGAAATAGGAGGATAGAGCAGTTGAATGTGTGGCTGGAGAAATGGTGCAGGAGGGAGGGCTTTAGATTCCTGGGGCATTGGGACTGGTTCTGGGGGAGTTGGAACCTGTACAAGCCGGAAGGGCTGCACCTCTACAGGGCCAGGACCAATATCCTTGCGGGGAGGGTTTAAATTAACTTGGCAGGGGGATGGGAACCCGAGAGGAGATTCAGAAGGGAGAGTAACAAAGCTGGAAGTGGAAGGCAGAAAAGTAGTAAGTGAAATTGGAAGGCAGCAGAAACAAAGGCTAGCGGCAAATAATGTCAAAATAGGAAAAAATGTTAAAAAGGCAATATTAAAGGCACTTTGTCTGAATGCACGCAGCATTCACAACAAGATAGATGCGTTGACGGCACAAATAGAAGTAAATGGGTATGATCTAATTGCCATTACGGAAACGTGGCTGCAGGGTGATCAAGACTGGCAACTGAATATTCAAGGATATTCGACTTTTAGGAAGGACAGGCAAAAGGAAAAGGAGGTGGGGTAGCGCTGTTAATAAAGGATGAGATCAGTACAATATTGAGAAAGGATCTTGGCTCAGAAGATCAAGATGTAGAATCAGTTTGGGTGGAGCTAAGAAATAGCAAGGAGCAGAAAACATTGGTGGGAGTTGTTTATAGGCCACCAAACAGGAGTGGTAATGTAGGGCACGGTGTAAAGCATGTAACAAGAGTAATACAGTAATCATGGGGGACTTTAATCTGCATATAGATTGGGCAAATGAAATTTGCACTAATGCTGTGGAGGATGAATTCCTGGAATGTATACGAGATGGTTTTCTAGATCAGTATGTTGAGGAACCAACTAGGGAACAGGCTATTTTAGAACTAGTATTGTGCAATGAGAAAGGGTTAATTAATAATCTTGTTGTAAAGGAGCCCTTAGGGAAAAGTGACCATAATATGATAGAATTCTTCATTAAGTTTGAAAGCGATGTAGTTCAATCCAAAACTAGGGTCTTAAATCTAAACGAAGGAAACTACGAAGGTATGAGGCGCAAGTTGGCTGTGGTTGATTGAGGAACTACGTTAAAAGGTATGACAGTAGACAGGCAATGGCTAGCATTTAAAGAATTAATACATAATTTGCATCAAATATATATTCCTTTAAGGCACAAAAATCCAACAGGAAAAGTGGTCCAACTGTGGCTAACATGAGAAATTAAAGATAGTATTAAATCAAAAGAAGAGGCATGGCAAAGGCAAATGTGGGTCCCTCACAGACAGAGACAGGAGAATTTATATTGGGGAATAAGGAAATGGCAGAGAAATTAAACAAATAGTTTGTGTCTGACTTCACGGAAGAAGACACAAAAAATCTCCCAGAAATACTAGAGAACCAAGGGTTCTGGCGAATGAGGAACTGAAAGAAATTCGTATTAGTAAAAAAAAATAGTACTAGAGAAGTTAATAAGACTGAAAGTCGATAAAGGACCTGATGATCTACAACCCAGAGTTTTGAAAGAGTTGGCTATAGAGATAGTTGATGCATTGGTTGTCATCTTCCAAAATTCTATAGATTCTGGAACGGTTCCTGCAGATTGGAGGGTAAATGTAACCCCACTATTTAAGAAAGGAGGGAGAGAGAAAACAGGGAACTACAGACCTGTTGGTCTGACATCAGTAGTAGGGAAAATGTTAGAATCTATTACAAAGGATGTGATAACAGGACATTTAGAAAATAATAATAGGATTTGGCAAAGTCAACATGGATTTATGAAAGGAAAATCGTGTTTGACAAACCTATTGGAGTTCTTTGAGGATGTAACTAGTAGAATAGATATGGGGGAACCAGTGGATGTGCTGTATTAGGATTTTCAGAAAGCTTTCGATAAGGTCCCACACAGGAGGTTGGTGAACAAAGTTAGAGCACATGGAATTGGGGGTAATATACTGGCATGGATTGAGAATTGGTTAACAGACAGAAAACAGAGAGTAGTAATAAATGGGTCTTTTTCAAGTTGGCAGACTGTGACTAGTGGGGTTCTGCAGGGATCGGTGCTTGGACCCCCAGTTATTTACAATCTATATCAATGATTTGGATGAGGGAACCAAATGTAATATTTCCAAGTTTGCTGATGACACAAAACTAGGTGAGAATGTCAGTTGCAAGGAGGATGCAAAGAGGCTTCAAGGGGATATAGACAGGCTAAGTGAGCGGGCAAGAACATGGCAGATGGAATATAATGTGGAAAAACGTGAAGTTATCTGCTTTGGCAGGAAAAACAGAAGTGCAGAGTATTTTTTAAATGGTGAGAGATTGGGAAATGTTGATATTCAAAGGGACCTGGATGTCCTTGTACATGAGTCACTGAAAGCTAACATGCAGGTATAGCAAGCAATTAGGAAGGCAAATGGTATGTTGGCCTTTATTACAAGAGGATTTGAGTACAGGAGTAAAGATGTCTTACTGCAATTATATAGGGCCTTGGTGAGACCGCACCTGGAGTATTGTGTACAATTTTGGTCTCCTTACCTAAGAAGGGATATACTTGCCATAGAATGAGTGCAACGAAGGTTCACCGGACTGATTCCTGGGATGGTGGGATTGTCGTATGAGGAGAGATTGAGTAGACTAGGCCTGTATTCTGTAGAGTTTAGAAGAATGAGAGGTGATCTCATTGAAACATACAAAATTCTTACAGGGCTTGACAGGGTAGATACTGGGAGGATGTTTCCCCTGGCTGGGGAGTCTAGAACCAGAGGTCACAGTCTCAGAATAAGGGGTAGGCCATTTAGGACTGAGTAGACTAGGCCTGTATTCTGTAGAGTTTAGAAGAATGAGAGGTGATCTCATTGAAACATACAAAATTCTTACAGGGCTTGACAGGGTAGATACTGGGAGGATGTTTCCCCTGGCTGGGGAGTCTAGAACCAGAGGTCACAGTCTCAGAATAAGGGGTAGGCCATTTAGGACTGAGATGAGGAGAAATTTCTTCACTCAGAGTGGTGAATCTTTGGAATTCTCTACCCCTGAGGGCTGTGGAAGCTCAGTCATTGCGTACATTCAAAACAGAGATCAATTAGATTTCTAGATATTAGAAGGCATTAAGGGATATGGGGATAGTGCAGGAAAATGGCATCGAGGTAGAAGTTCAACCATGATCTTGTTGAATGGCAGAGCAGGCTCGAGGGGCTGGATGACCTACTTCTGCTCCTATTTCTTATGTTCTTAAATGCAGGTTCAGTAATTAAGTAGTTATTTGCTGGAGTTCAAATGTTAAACTCAGTTTAATGTCCCATTCCTCCTTGAACAATCTTTTTTCAAACCGATCTCTCCTAAGTGTTATCAAAACTGCCATTTTGGAATTGGGATTCTAAATAGTTTGGCTGTCCTGTCAACCATTTAAAATAGCATAATTGTAGCATACTTCATGTCAGAGCTGCTTCTCAAAGGTTCACCAAGGGTCTCAGTTTATTTCTGACTAGATTTTATTGGAACGTACAGCACATTTATTCCAAAACACAGTAGTAAAAGTCTGTCTCTGGCCACTCGGGTCTTTTATCACTTTAATATAACACACTGTTAAGCTGCTTCTTATTCCTCCCTTCATTTCCAGTATCAGTTAATTTGGCCTTGGTAGTGAGGCATTTTCTGTTGTCTTGAACACTATTCTTGAGTGGATCCAAAAAAGAAACATCCAAGAAATCAAATCTCCAACCTCTTATTCCAAATTCTGTTGATTTCAAACAGTAAAATGCATCAATTTAAGGTAAAACAGATCCCAATTGAACCTTTTAGCTATCAATTCCTGAGACTGTTTATGGAATTGAATAGCCAGCTGCCTGGCAGTGTTGTGATAACTTATTTATTTAAGAATACTCCAGTTAACACAGTAAGATGATGTGCTGCTTTTCTTTAAGGTTCTTGCAGCCTGTTCACAAAATTGACATGAATTTGACAGACCTACTTGGAGAACTTCAGAGGGACCCATGGCCTGTACCTCAGGGAAAAAGACCGTTGCGATCTAGTGGTGTGGCCCTGTCCATAGCTGTTGGTTTGCTGGAGGTAATGAGCTGCAGCTGCATGGTTATGTGATTTTTTTTAGATAATAACTGCCAAAACAAATTGAGCACACAGAAGCTTCTCCCTCTCCGCAGTGGTTTATTGCTTGACATATTGTCCTTTTTGAGGACCTTGTGAATTAATTTCTTAAGGACAGTACCTGAAACCATGTTGCACATGGAGGGAAGACCTGAACACACACCATTCTGGGCTGCCTCATTCAATAACTAGTGGTTGTTAATGGATTGGGAGAGGCCTGGGAGTAGGTCACCTCACTAGTTCCCAAATAGAAATCCTTGAGTGCAAGTGGCAAGCAGAGAAAAAGAACATTTGTTGTATCTGTAATACAATATTAACAACCTGTGTTTTTTTGATGGGTACATTACTTTTTTTTTAACCTGTTCCATTCTGTAACAGAGAGAAATGTGGCAACATGTTCCTAAACCTTTGCCAAAGGGCCAAACACCACCCTGGGTCTTTCTTCTCTGCCTAAAGTGGCCCCAATGGAAATCTTGCAGATCGGCATTTAGGCTAGCAATCCACAGGTATTCCAGCCAGCAATGTTCAATGCTGGCTGGATGCGAATCTATGCGATATGCAGTGGAGCTATTCATCTTAGGGAAAGAAGATTCAAACTAGAATTAGTACCTGATATTTTTCAGAATACCAAGATTGGGGGGAGTAAATATTGAAATTATTAATGTACAAATAATCTTTTTTTCACTAAGCTTATTGCTAATGTTAGTTGCTACAAATTGTGCTGTGAATTGAAGAGGTGCTGCTGAAGATGTACTGTCTTTAGCTCAGACTATGCACTGTGTTAGCTTGATCTCTCTTTGGGTGAAATGAATTATTAATGCTTGAATGCCTTCCTTCAGGGTAGCTTTCCGAATACTGGAGCTAGAATAATGTTGTTTACTGGAGGACCACCTACCCAGGGGCCAGGCATGGTGGTGGGGGACGAGCTTAAAACGCCCATTCGGTCTTGGCATGATATAGAAAAGGATAATGCACGATTCCTGAAAAAAGCAACCAAGGTTGGTCATTGGCTTTTTTATTTTAGGTTTTTGACATTGCATGGAATAGAATTTGGACCCAACTTCAATATTTGAATAGTTTCTGATGTGAAAGATCTGAGATTTAAAGGAGTGAATAATCTATTCATATTTGACAAGTGTCTTTAATTTTGAGTGACAGTCCACTCATTTTTGGGTTATAAATATTATCTATTTTGATCTATGTTGCTCTTCAAAATAAACAGATTGTGGGGGCAGATTTTCTCTGCATTATGTGTAACAAAATCGTGCAGCTGTTTATAAAGGATATGTAGTGAGCAGAGGAAATCCCCCCTAGCTCTGTTCATTTTAGCTTTATTCCATTTGACCGCTTCAGTTTTGTACACCTGTGATTTATTACTTTGCTGGTTTTGTGTAGATAATTGATTTAGAGCTGCCCTCTTAGCTTCGCTGCCTTGTTTGGGAATTGAGAAATGTAGGGACACTTCGACTGGAAAAATATTCTTTGATATTTATTTCTGTGATTACTTGATAAAGATAGAATCATACAGCACCGAAGGAGGCCATTCAGCTCATTATATCTATGCCTGCTCTGAAAGAGCTACCAATTAGTCCCACTCCCCTGCTCTTTCCCCATAGCCCTGCAAATTTTTCCTTTTTAAGTAGAGATCCAATTCCCTTTTGAAACAAGAGGATAACTAAGGAAAGAGTAAGGCCTATTAGAGACCAAAAAGGTAACCTCTGTGTGGAGGCGGAAGATGTGAGTATGGTTCTTAATGAATACTTTGTGTCTGTCTTCACAGAAGAGGGGGACGATGCAGAGATTGTAGTTGAGGAGGAGGAGGAGCGTGAAATATTGGATGGGATAAACATAGTGAGAGAGGAAGTTTAAGGGGTTTAGCATCTTTGAAAGTAAATAAATCGCCAGGCCCGGATGAAATATATCCCAGGCTGTTAAGAGAAGCAAGGGAGGAAATAGCGGAGGCCCTGACCATCATTTTCTGATCCTCCCTGGCGACCGGTGTGGTGCTGGAGGATTGGAGGGCTGCTAACGTTCTACCATTGTTTAAAAAGAGAGGTAGAGATAGACCGAGTAATTATAGGCCAGTCAGTCTAACCTTGGTGGTGGACAAATTATTGGAATCAATTCTGAGGGACAGCATAAATTGTCATTTAGAAAGGCAGGGTTAATCAAGGACAGTCAGCATGGATTTGTTATGGGAAGGTTGTGTCTGACTAACTTGATTGAATTTTTTGAGGTGGCAACAAGGAGGGTCGATGAGGGTAACGCGTTTGATGTAGTGTACATGAATTTTAGCAAGGATTTTGACAAGGTCCCACATGGCAGACTCTTCAAAAAAAAAAAGTAAAAGCCCATGGGATCCATGGGAAAGTGGCTAGTTGGATCCAAAATTGGCTCAGTGACAGGAAGCAAAGGGTAATGGTTGACAGGTGTGTTTGCGACTAGAAGGCTGTTTCCAGTGGGGTTCTGCAAGGCTCATTACTAGGTCCCTTGCTTTTTGTGGTTTATATCAATGATTTGGACTTGAATGTGGAGGGCTTGATCAAGAAGTTTGCAGGTGATACAAAAATTGGCCGCTTGGTTGATAGTGAGGAGGAAAGCCGTAGATTGCAGGAAGATATCAATGGACTGGTCAGGTGGGCAGAAAAGTGACAAATGGAATTCAATCCAGAGAAGTGTGAGGCAATGCACTTGGGGAGGGCAAACAAGGCAAGGCAGTACGCAATAACTGGGAGGATACTGAGATGTGTAGAGGAACAAAGGGACCTTGGAATGCATGTCCACAGATCCCTGAAGGTAGCAGAACAGGTAGATAAGGTGGTTAAAAAGGCATATGGCATACTTCCCTTTATTAGCTGAGGCATAGAATATAAGAGCAGGGAGGTTATGCTGGAACTGTATAAAACATTGGTTAGGCCACAGCTTGAGTACTGCGTACAGTTCTGGGCACCACATTACAGGAAAGATGTGATTGCACTAGAGAGGGTATAGAGGAGATTTACAAGGATGTTGCCAGGGCTGGAGAATTTTAGCTATGAGAAAAGATTGGATAGGCTGGGATTTTCTTCTTTGGAATAAAGGAGACTGAGGGGAGATTTAATTTTATGACTGGACTAGATAGAATGGATAGGCAGGACCTATTTCCCTTAGTGGACGGGTCAGTGACCAGGGGGCATAGATTTAAAGTAATTGGTAGAAGGATTAGAAGGGAGCTGAGGAGAAACATTTTCACCCAGAGGTGTTCCTCTCCACATCTCAGTATCCTCCCAATTATTGCGTACTGTGCTGTAACTTTTTATGATTCTATGAAAGTTATTATTGAATCTGCTTCCACCACCCTTTCAATTAGTGCATTCCAGATCATAACATCTCGCTGAGTAAAAATGTCTCCTCATCTTCCTCCCGGCTTTTTTGCCAATTACTTTAATTCTGTGCCTTCTGGTTACCGACCTTGCTGTCAGTGGGAGCAGTTTCTCCCTATCTAATCTATCAAAACCCCTCAGATGATTTGGTTAATATTGTCTTGTACATTAAACTCCCAACTGTCCCCACCAATTTCTTTTCTTTAGAATGTGCACTAACTGGCTGTGAGGTGCCAACTTGGTCCAAGGCCTCAGGCAGTGCTATTCTGGGATGGGCATTAAGACAAGTACAATAGCACCTCAATGAAAAGGTGCCTGCTCGTTTTCTTCCCTTCTCTCCAGCAGTGTCTGATTACTGCTTGATGCTTCATTGCAGAGTTATGGTTGAGGTAGGAAATTCAGCAGTGGGGAAGTTGGTGATTTTTAAAAATTATGTATAATGAAATTGTCACATCAAACTCCAGCACTTAAGCATTGGATAAGGAACAATCAAATGTGAAAATGCTTAACTGGAGAGCAAATCTCAGTGAGTTAAAAAGGGATCTTGCCCAGGTGGATTGGAATCAAAAATTGGTAGGCAAAATTGAACAATGAGAGGCCTTCAAGGAAGAATTGGTTCGGGTACAGAGTAGACACATCCCCATGAGGGGAAAGGGAAGGGCATCCAAAACTTGAGCTCCCTGGATGACTAAAGATATAGAGATTAAAATGAAACAGTAAAAGGAGGCTTATGACGAATGTAAGGTTCATAATGCAGTAGCGAACCAGGCTGAATACAGAAAGTACAGAGGAGATCTAAAAAAGGGAATAAGTGGGGCAAAGAGAATAGATTAGCAGCTATCATAAAAGGGAACCCTAAAGTCTTTTATAAACATAAAAATAGAAGGGTGGGACTGATCAGGGACAAAAAAGGAGATCTTCTTGTGGAGGCAGAGGGCATGACTGAGGCATTAAATGAATACTTTGCATCTGTTTTCACTAGAGAAGAGGATGCTGGCATTGTAGCAGTAAAGGAGGAGATATTCGCTATATTGGATAGGTTAAAAATAGATAAAGAGAAGATACTTAAAAGATTGGCAATACTGAAAGCAGAAAAGTCACCCGGTCAAGATGGGATGCATCCTAGTTTACTGAGGGAAGTAAGGGTAGAAATTGCGGAGGCTCTGGCCACAATCTTCCAATCCTCCTTGGATATGGGAATGGTGCCTGAGGACTGGAGGATTGCAAATGTTACACCCCTGTTCAAAAAAGGGGAGAGGGATAAACCTGGCAATTATAGGCCAGTCAGCCTAACGTCAGTGGTGGGAAACTTTGAGACAATAATTCGGGACAAAATTAATTGGCACTTGGAAAAGTATGGGTTAATAAATGAAAGCAGAACAGATTTGTTAAAGGAAAATCATGTTTGACTAACATGGTTGAGTTCTTTGATAAAATAACGGAGAGGGTTGATGAGGGGAGTGTGGTGGATGTTGTGTATATGGACTTTCAAAAGGCGTTTGATATAGTACCACATAATGGGCTTGTTAGCAAAATTAAAGCCATGGGATTAAAGGAACATTGACAGTATGGATATAAAATTGACTAGGGCACAGAAAGCAGAGAGTAGTGATGAACAGTTTTTTTTAGACAGGAGGGAAATATACAGTGGTGTTCCCCAGGGGTCAGTATTAGGACCACTGCCTTTTTTTGATAAATATTAATGACTTGGATATATAGGGTATAATTTCAAAGTTTGCAGATGACACGAAACTCGGAAATGTAGTAAATAATGTGGAGGATAGTTACAGACTTAAGGAGGACATAGACAGACTGGTGAAATGGGCAGACACATGGCAGATGAAATTTAACGCTGAGAAATGTGAAGTGATACATTTTGGTAGGAAGAATGAGGGGAGGCAAACTAAGCTAAATGGTACAATTTTAAAGGGAATGCAGGAACAGAGAGACCTGGAGGTGCACATAGACAAATCTTTGAAGATGGCATGACAGGCCGAGAAGGCTGTTTTTTTAAAAAAAAAGAACATTTGGGATCCTGGGCTTTATTAATTAAGAGGCATAGAGTACAAAAGCAAGGAAGTTATGTTAAACCTTTATAAAACACTGGTTAAGCCTCAGCTGGAATATTGTGTCCAATTCCGGGCACCACACTTAGGAAGGATGTCAAGGCCTTAGAGAGCGTGTAGAAGAGATTTAGTGGAATGGTACCATAGATGAAGGACTTCAGTCATATGGAGAGACTGGAGAAGTTGGGGTTGTTCTCCTTAGAACAGAGAAGGTTAAGGGGAGATTTGATAGAGGTGTTCAAAATCATGAATGGTTTTAAGAGCAAATAAGGAGAAACTGTTTCCAGTGGCAGATGGGTCGGTAACCAGAGGGGACAGATTTAAAGTGATTGACAAAAGAGCCACAGATGACATGAGGAAACATTTTTTTATGCAGCGAGTTGTAATGATTTGGAATGCACTGCTTGAAAGGGTGGTGGAAGCAGATTCAATAATAACTTTCAAAAGGGTATTGGATAAATACTTGAAGGGGAAACATTTACAGGGCTATGGGGAAAGAGCAGGGGAATGGGACTAATTGGATGGCTCTTTCAAAGAGCCGGCACAGGTACGATGGGCTGAATGGCCTCCTCCTGTGCTGTATCTATGAATATAATCTGGCCTGACACTTCAGCACAGTACTGAGAAAGTGCTGGATCGTCAGAGGAGTCATCGTTCGGATGAGACATTAAACCAAGGCAATGTGTGGCTCCTCAAATGGACGTATAAGATCTCATGGTAACACTTGAACAGCAAGGATTTCCGATATTCTGGCCAAACGTTCTCCCATCAATCAACAGCACCAGAGAATCATAGAATGGTTACAGCACAGAAGGAGGCCATTCGGCCCATCGAACCCATGCTGGCTCTTTGTAAGAGCAATCCAGTTAGTCCCATTCCCCCGCTCTTTCCCTGTAGCCCTGCAGATTTTTTCCCTTCAAGTATTTATCCAATTCCTTTTTGAAAGCCACGATTGAAGTTTCTTCCACCACTCTTTCAGGCAGTGCATTCCAGATCATAACAACTCAATGCGTAAAGAAGATTTTCCTCGTGTCGTCTTTGGTTTTTTTGCCAAACACCTTAAATCTGTGTCCTCTGGTTTTCAACCCTTCCGCCAATGGGAACAGTTTCTCTTTATTTACTTTATCTAAATCCTTCATGATTTTGAATACTTCTATCAAATCTCCTCTCAACCTTCTCTGCTCTAAGGAGAACAACTCCATCTTCTCCAGCCTATCCACATAACTGAAGTCCCTCATCCCTGGAACTATTCTAATAACCTTTTCTGCACCCTCTCTAAGGCCTTCACATCCTTCCTAAAGTGCGGTGCCCAGAATTGGACTCAGTGCTCCAGTTGTGGCCGCACCAGTGTTTTATAAAGGTTCAACATAACTTCCTTGCTTTTGTACTCAATGCCTCTATTTATAAAGCCCAGCATCCCATATGCTTTTTTAATCGCTTTCTCAACCTGTCCTGCCACCTTCAAAAATTTATGCACATATACCCCCAGGTGTCTCTGTTCCTGCAGCCCCCTTTAGAATTGTATCATTCAGTTTATATTGCCTCTCCTTGTTCTTCCTGCCAAAATGTATCACTTCGCATTTATCTGTTAAATTTCATCTGCCGTGTGACCGCCCATTCCACCAGCCTGTCTGTGTCCTCTTGAAGGACACTTCCAAGTTTTGTGTCTTATGCAGCTTTTGAAATTGTGCCCTGTACACCCAGGTCCAAATCATTAATATTTTTTTTAAAAATCAGTGGTCCTAGTCCTGATCCCTGGGGAACACCACTGGCTACCTTCCTGCAGTATGAAAAACAACCGTTCACCACTGCTCTCGGTTTCCTGTCAATTAGCCAATTTCGTGTCCATGCTGCCATTGCCCCTTTTATTCCATGGGCTTCAATTTTACTGACAAGCCCAGTCTATGGCACTTTATCAAACGTTGTTTGTAAGTCCTTATACACAACATCAACCGCATTGCCCTCATCAACCTCTCTGTTACCTCATCAAAAAAACTCAATCAAGTTAGTTAAACACGATTTGCCTTTAACCAATCCGTGCTGGCTTTCCTTTATTAATCCACATTTGTCCAAGTGACTATTAATTTTGTCCCGGATTATCTAAAAGCTTTCCCACCCCCGAGGTTAAACTGACTGGCCTGTAGTTGCTGGGTTTATCTTTACATCCTTTTTTGAACAAGGGTGTAACATTTGCAATCCAAAAACAGATTATATGATCATTCATTGGCTGTTTTTGTGACCTTGCAGTGCACAAATTGGCTGCTGTGTTTTCCTACATAAGTGACCTCACTTTATAACAATCACTTTGCAATATCCTGTGGTGTGATAAGGAGTTACATAAATGCTCTTTTCTTCATTCTTTCATTTGCTCCTTCTTTGAAAGACCACTTGCTTTCACCTCCACAACCTCTCCACCATTGAAACCCTTACAAGTGACTTTGTCATCTCCAGACTTTACTACTCCATTGCTGGGCCTTGCTGGTGGGTTTGTTCTTTCTTTCTCAGCTGTGTTTTGATAACATCTGTTCAGATATGTTTTTGTAATTTTCTACTATTTCTTCCTGTAGCACTATGAAGCTCTAGCGAACCGTGCAGCAGTAAATGGACATTGCATTGACATCTATGCTTGCGCTCTGGATCAAACTGGACTTTTGGAATTGAAGTGCTGCTGCAATTTGACAGGGCAAGTGATTAACAAAGAAATCAAATACTATGAGATCTTATTAACTAGAGAATACCTCATCTCAATTAAAACAATGCAATACGTTTAATACAGCAAAGATTGTAGTTCTGTAACTTCTAGAACAGCTGCTAATTTTTTTTCCAATTCCCCAAACCGAATGAGATGTGTATCTTTTTTCCTGTTATGTAAGCCCAAGAGCATCAGGGTTCCTGATGAAGCAAAACTTCAGTGAGTCTGTATCCAAATACTCGGGCACTTTCTTGGTATGAACATTCAGAAAAGTGATGGGGTGAAATGCAAGCGGTTTTTACCCATTCAACCCTCTTAAAGTTTAGATTCTAAAGGTCAGGCCTTTGAATTCTGTTTAAAATGTTTTGCCCATCAAGGTGAGGGATATTGTGTGGAAAAATTGTGCATTTTCTGATAATGGGTACCAGGTGGCAGCCTTGAGCACTCCAAATAAGGAATACAACAATTGCAATTAGAGTAAAACATCCTATCTGGTGGGCCCAACAATGTATTTCAGCCACTCAGGAGAGTAGCCCTAACGGACTAGTATGACATTTTTCCACTTCACACCTGATTTTTCAGCCTCTTTCAGTGAGATTATCAAATAATATCAAAATAAAACCCGCAGATGCTAAAAATCTAACAAAAACAGAAATTGCAGGAAACATTCAGCAGGTCAGTCAACATCTGTGGGGAGAACAGACAAGTTAACAGTTCAGGTGTGAGCCCTTTGTCAGAACTGAATGCCAAACTAGCATTTTGCTATGTGAACCAATCTCCATTGGAAGCTGGGATGAGAATGCCCAAACTCATTTCATGTGGGACCCTTGCAGACAGTAGAGACATTCATCCTCTCTCTCTCAGATAGATTTGAACCCAGGTTCCAACAACTAAAGGACTATGTATTATACCACTGTGCTGTCTGCCATTGTCCATGTTAATTTAATTCCACACATTGGCTCAACCTAATAGAAAAAAAACAATAGGGTAGATTTTCAACTTGCCGCCTGGACGTGGAACTGATGTTGCGGATTGGCCGACAGTTATAGAAACCACCCAATTTTCAATTATATTGAGTTTGATGGAAATGAAAATCGGTGATTTTTATAACGGACATCCAATCCGCAACACCAGTTTTATGTCCAGAGGGCAAGTTGGAAATCTACCCCAATGTGTAGATTTAAAAACTCAATGCTCAAGTAGGTAAGATCTTATTAATATAGGGGGGACACCTATCTGAGATATTTTCACAGGCAGATTTGATTGCTGATCCTCAGCGTTGTAAGTGGAGCAACAGGTGTGCTGTTAGTCTGAATACTTTTATTGTACAGATAAGTGTCACATGGTTTGTTGTTAAATAACTTCACAATCTGTGTCCACCTTTACAAACCTAGAGGTTACGTTGTGATGGGTGACTCCTTTAACACTTCCCTCTTCAAGCAAACATTCCAAAGGGTTTTCAGTAAAGGTCTGCAGGGAGACTTCAGAATGGCATTTGGTGCCACTTTGGAGCTTAAGGTAAGCAAGTACCTTAATTTAAATCTAATATTCAAACTCTGCTGAGTTAACCCTGTCGACTACTTCAGAAGTTATCATTAGGATTCTGGTAAAGCATAGTCATGAATGTCACTGCCTGGCATGTGAAGTACATGCTTTGTTTTTCTTTTACTTGTTTTCTTTCTCTCACTTGCTTTCTTTATCTACCTCTTCTATCTCCACCAATTTTGTACTAATGGAGGCAGTGCTCACCCATATCACTTAGTGACAATTAAACTACAGTGAAACCTGTAAATTAGGGACTGGCATCAGCTGTCTTTTTTTGCAGGTGTCCTTATTTTCAAAATGGTCATTGTAAAAAAAATTTCCCAACCATCTTGAAGAACTAGCTGAAATTTATGATCAGCACCTAATCAGCTGTAACAATGCTAAGAATCGATCTCCCACACCAACGTTCAACTCTGTTCACTTCACAATTTTGCTGTCTAAATTCTCGTTTCATTTCAAACTGCTCTCACTTGGAGCAGAGTGTAATTTCAGTAATGAACTGCATTCTCAGTTCTACTTACCAGCATTAGGGCAGACACAGGACAAAAAAAGGGGGGAAATGCGATGGTAGTGCCAGTATATTGAAGCTTCCAAAGGCAAGTCTTAGAACGGATTGAGACCATTTGGGAGGGAAAACACAACAGGTTACATTTATATGTAGGAATGCAACTGCAGTTTTCTGGTTGAGCATTGAGTCTGCAGGAAGATTGACTGATAGCTGGGAGTCACAGGCCTGTCCATCACACTATAGAACAGCAGAGAGACGCAGAACAGCCATCCACCTTCACTCCCCAAAGCCAAAGCTCCAGGAAGAAGTGGATCCACCATCAGAAACTGAGGAAAAGATGATGGCAGGGTCAAGGGGAGAGGAGCTGCCAGTAGCTGCTGAAAGAGTGTATGGACGCAGCGCTGGGGCAGGAAAGGCAGCCCCTCTCTCTGTTCGCACACGCTTTATAGTCATGTGGGTCTTAAAGTATGTGAATGTATGGTGTCTGATACACTGCAACTTTGCATTTTACTAATTGTTATTGTTTCAGAAATAGATCTGTGAGAAAAAGGACTTTGCAGATTCACTAAACTGACTCCCATCTCAAATATTTTATTTCCTTTAGACAACCAGAGAACTGAAGATTGCTGGAGCAATTGGGACCTGTATCTCTCTGAACTCCAAAGGCCCTTCTGTGTCTGAGAATGTAAGTTTGAGTTTATTCTGTATAGGTACATGGAATATGTAACTACTCAGCGTTTTTTAAAATGTTATTTAAAATGGGGCTAGTATTTCTTCAAAAGCAAATGACCAGCTGATGACTTCAACTTTGATTATGTGCTTTTTGCTTTCTACTCAATGAAGCTTTTCATTTATCTGTTGATTTAAAAAAAAACCCACAGCTTTGAACATCAGATAACCATAATCAGTGATAGAGCATGATAATCAGAAAACATTTCATAGTCTTGCCATGAAACTAAGTATCAAGAGAAAAGTAACATCAATGTGCAGATTCTCTAGACGGGGTGTAAAGGCAGGTTAGAATTATAAACCGTTTAAGACTTTTAAAAACAATTACTTTAGATTTTTTCTTAATTTTCTAATCAATGCAAATGTTGCTGTACTTAATTACTGGAAGACTATTTGAAGCAACTAATCTGTTTTTGCAGTAGGTTTGATGCGCTCCCAGGTATTTTTTTCATTGTGAGTTTGAAGCATATATGAACAATTCAAGTAGACATGTATTTGGATAAGTTTTCACAATGTTTTGTTTGTGTAGGAGCTGGGTGTGGGCGGTACATGCCAGTGGAAAGTTTGCAGCTTGGATCCCTGCACTACCCTGGGGATCTACTTTGAAGTAGTAAATCAGGTGAGCCTTGCTCAGCTTTCTCTCTCTCTCCTTTGTGCAAAAATGTCAGGTTGGAAATTCCCTCCATTCACAAGCTGATTTTTTTTCTCTACCATTATAGATTATCCAGTAGTTATGATGCACTTAGATTTCTAAAAAGCCTTGATGAAGTTTCTCATGAAAGCCTGCTTCTAAACTGAAAGGAGTGGGAATCCAGGGCAAAATGTGGGTGTGGATAACAAATTGGCTGAAGGAAAGAGCACAGCGGGTTCTTATTAGGGAAGTGATGTCAGGGTTGGTGGAAATATTGAGTGAAGTGCCTCAAGTATCTGCTCCTAATAAATACACAATTTCGATTCAGAAACCCAATGCCAACTGGTTGAATTCACTGTTGATTCTAAATTGGTATCAGTTGAATCAGAGGAAGCAGCCAGAGACCTTAAAAGGAGTTGGATAATATCCCCAAATAAGTGGCATGTGAAAGACAAGAGCTTGCATCGTATCATGTCCTCAGGACATCCCAAAGCACTTTACTATGAATGGATTCCTTTTTTTAAATGAAGTGCAGTGCCTGTTCATTTTTTTTTTAAAAAGGAATCCATTTATAGTTCCTGTTGATCCGTAGACAAATGCGGCAGTCAATTTGCACATAGCAAGGTCCCTTGAACATCACATGAGTGACTAGATAATCTACAGCTTGAGTACTGTGTTCAGTTTTATTCACAACATAAGGAAATGTATAAGCCTGGAAGGTAGTGCAGAGAAGAGGCACGTGGCTGATCCATGGTGTCCAAGGATTGAGTTATGAGGAAAGACTGGATCAACTCAGGCTATTTGGCCTTGAAAGGAGGCAAATGACAAGAGACCTCAAAGTATCCAAGATATTGAAACAGTATAAATAAGCTAAACCTGGAGCACTGCTTTAAGGTAAATCAAAACACTAGATCAAGGGCATGTGTACAATTGGTAAAGGGGCCCTTTAAGGCAGAAATAAAACCATAATCAATAAATTGATCAATTTTAAGTTTTCCGATGGTTTAAATAACCCCTCTAGTGCCGGTTGCAGCATTTGTTAACTGAATGTTTTTCCCATTGAAATATTAGCATGTTCAGCATTTTTTTTCTTTTTGATATGACTGTAAACTCCCTCTCTTTCTTTCTCTCTGCATGATTCATCAACTGAGGCTAAGCCTAACCTGTTTTGCCAGTTCTGCCCAAGTTCGATGGTAGGAGGTGAATATATTCAGCATAGGGTTGAATTCTTCTCAAATGTTTCTCTTCCCTACAGGAAAGCGGTAGTGATTAAGATGTTGAGGGAAACATCTAACCACTGCTATGGGACCATGCATTAGTGCTTCAGTGCACTGTGTTGCCTTACTGCTAATTGCAGCCTGTCTTTTTGTTCCCATGATTTGGAAAAACAATGATAGGTTATTTATGTTTCAAATATTTAGGATAAGATTGAATTGCAAAAACGTAAACAGAAAATATCTGTATGTTACATTACATTTTCTTCCTTCCCACAATTGGCTCTCCATATACTGTGACCTAGTTAAAGAAGAGTGACTGTGCTTGTGCTTCTGCCAGTTCCACTCCTTTTTACTAGTCAAAAGGAGATAAACAGGAACAAGTGTAATTTACCCTCTAATTTTCCTTCCCTCGCTTCCTTTGGAAAAGTGCCCGGCTTCAGCTAGGGGCATATGATGAGTAATGGGAACTTATCAGAAGGGGAGTCTTGGATGAGAATGTATACTATGCCAGTCTGTGGCATCAGTGTGCCGTGCTTACATTGAATATTAATATTTGAATAAAGTGGGAAACTTTACTCTCAAACTGAGTTCTAACCCATGTAAAATGGCACTAGTTTAGGATTATAGAGCTTTAAAGTAGTATGTTTTTGGAACTGTGTGAGTATAGGAACATATAGGAACAGGAGTAGGGCATTCAGCCCCTCGTGCCTGCTCCGCCATTTGATAAGATCATGGCTGATCTGTGATCTAACTCCATATACCTGCCTTTGGCCCATATTCCTTAATACCTTTGGTTGCCAAAAAGTTATCTATCTCAGATTTAAATTTAGCAACTGAGCTAGTACCAATTGCTGTTTGCGGAAGAGAGTTCCAAACTTCTACCACCCTTTGTGTGTAGAAATGTTTTCTAATCTCGCTCCTGAAAGGTCTGGCTCTAATTTTTAGACTGTGCCCCCTACTCCTAGAATCCCCAACCAGCGGAAATAGTTTCTCTCTATCCACCCTATCTGTTCCCCTTAATATCTTAAACTTCGATCAGATCACCCCTTAACCTTAAACTCTAGAGAATACAACCCAAATTTGTGTAATCTCTCCTCGTAACTTAACCTTTGAAGTCCGGGTATCATATTAGTAAACCTACGCTGCACTCCCTCCAAGGCCAATATGTCCTTCTGAAGGTGCGGTGCCCAGAACTGCTCATAGTACTCCAGGTGCGGTCTAACCAGGGTTTTGTATAGCTACCAAACATCAAAAGTGTCGTGCAGTATTTCAATGTTCTCCTGGCTGGCCTTCCATCTTCCACCCTCTGTAAACTTGAGCTCATCCAAAACTCTGCTGCCCGTATCCTAACTTGCACCAAGTCCCGTTCAGCCATCACCCCTGTGCTCACTGACCTATATTGACTCCGGTCCAGCAACGCCTTGATTTAAAAATTCTCATTCTTGTGTTCAAATCCCCCCCTATCTCTGTAACCTCCTGCAGTTCTACAACCCACCAAGAACTTTATGTTCCTCCAACTTTGGCCTATTGTACGTCCCCCACTCCCTTTGCCCCACCATTGGCGGCCGTGCTTTCAGCCGTCTAGAATCATAGAAGGGTTACAGCATGGATGGATGCCATTCGGCTGAGTCTGCCAGCTCTATGAGGAGCATTCCAGCTAGTCCCACTCCCCCGCCCTATCCCCGTAGCCCTGCAAATTTTTTGCTTTCAAGTACTTATCCAGTTCCCTTTTGAAGTCCATGATTGAATCTGCCTCCAGCACCCTCTTTGGCAGTGCATTCCAGATCCAGATCCTAACCACTCGCTATGTAAAAATGTTTTTCCTCCTATCAGCTTTGGTCTAGGCCCTAAGCTCTGGAATTCCCTCCCTAAGCCTCTCTGCCTTATCCCCTATCTCTCCTCCTTTAAGACTCTGCTTAAACCTACCTCTTTGACCAAGCTTTTGGTCACCTGTCCTAATGTTTCCTTCTTTGGCTCGGTGTCAATCTTTGTCTGTTTATGCTCCTGTGAAGTGCCTTAGGATGTTTTATTATGTTAAAGGTGCTATATAAATGCAAGTTGTATTGGCTCAGTGGTAGCACTATCAGCTGAGTAAGAAGGTTGCAGGTTCAACGCCGCGCACTACAGGACTTGAGCACCTGTTCTGGGCTAACATGTTAGTGGAGTGCTGCACTGTCTGAAGTGGTGCTATCTTCTGGATGAGCCATTAAACCGGGACATTAAAGATGCCATGTCAATATGTGGAGAAGAACAGCGGAGTTCTTTGTGTTCTGGCCAACAACTATCCCTCAACCAACATCACCAAAAACAGTTCAACTGGTTATTTATCTTAATGCTGTTAGTGTGACCTTGCTGTGTTCAAATTGGCTGTCGCGTTTGCCTCATAACAACAACAGTGACTACACTGCAAAAAAAAAAGTACTTCCCTTGGCTGTGAAGCACTTTGGGATGTCCTGAGGATGCAAAAGGTGCTTTATAAATGCAAGTTTGCTTCTTTCTCTGCAGTAAGATAGATCAGGGTATTATTTTCGTCTGAATTTTCTCAAATTCAACCAACTTAGGAGTTCATTGTAAGCTATTTGTCAAGTAACCAGATCTTTCAGTTAATCTTAGTGAAACCAGTCTGACTGATTTCACTGTGTATATTTAAGGTTAGTAATGATGGCTGCAAAGTTCTCAAAATTCCATGGGTAGATTTCAGTTGATGTAAATTTACCAGCATTTGATTGCATTCCCAAGATTTTATCCTTTCAAATGTGGGTGTCTCTGGAGAGAACAGGTTGGACTATGTAACAGGGTGGAATGCTGGTGGCTACAGGCTTGTCACTGGTGCTTACAGAGGTGAAGAATTAAGAATATCATATAAGCATATTATGCAACATTCATGTGTGGCTTGTTGTGTAATGGTGTAATTGTTTGTTTGTGTGCATCAGTATGCTAAATAAGCCCAGCAACAATAATGAGTTCTGTGCCGATTCTGACCGACATATTTAAATGCTTTATTAAAAAAGTACCCTCTTTGATTTTCATTGATACAAAGTTTCTTTTCAACTTGTGATATAATTTTGCAGCATAATGCACCAATCCCTCAGGGTGGACGTGGCGCTGTCCAGTTTGTTACTCATTACCAGCATTCCAGCACTCAGAGACGCATCCGAGTTACTACAGTAGCCAGAAAGTAAGTTTGCTTCAGGTCCTCTAATGCATAAATGTTTTGTATGGCCTCTTTAATCCAAATATCATACGATATTTGGATTATGCTTTAGACCATGAAAGTAATTTTTCTTCTCTGTAGTAATTCTTTAATTCAAGTTGCACTCACGTTTGTTAATTTTATACTCATCTGTCACTAAGTAATAACCTTCTTAGATCTATATTGTATATTTCTCATCATTTTAAGGGCTTTTCTAAATGAATTTTCTCAAATGAAATTCTGTTCACTTCTGTGATTTTTTTAAAATTCATTCATGTGGGCGTCACTGGCAAGGCCAGGATTTATTGCCCATCCCTAATTACTCTTCAGAAGGTGGTGTTGAGCTGCCTTCTTGAATCGCTACAGTCCGTGTGGTAAAGATTCTCCCACAGTGCTGTTAGGTAGGGAATTCCAGGATTTTGACCCAGCGAGGATGAAGGAACGGCGATATATTTCCAAGTCGGGATGGTGTGTGATTTGGAGGGGAACGTGCAGGTGGTGTTGTTCCCATGTGCCTGCTGCCCTTGTCCTTCTAGGTGGTAGAGGTCGTGGGTTTGGGTGGTCCTGTCGAAGAAGCCTTGGCGAGTTGCTGCAGTGCAACCTGTAGATGATACACACTGCAGCCGCAGTGCGCCGGTGGTGAAGGGAGTGAATGTTTAGGGTGGTGGATGGGGTGCCATTCAAACAGGTTGCTTTGTCCTGGATGTTGTCGAGCTTCTTGAGTTTTGTTGGAGCTGCACTCGTCCAGGCAAGTGGAGAGTATTCCATTACACTCCTGACTTGTGCCTTGTAGATGGTGGAAAGGCTTTGGGGAGTCCGGAGGTGAGTCACTCGCCACAGAATACCCAACCTCTGACCTGCGCTTGGAGCCACAGTATTTATGTGGCTGGTCCAGTTAAGTTTCTGGTCAATGGTGACCCCCAGGATGTTGTTGATGGGGGAATTCATTGATGGTAATGCCGTTGAATGTCAAGGGGAGGTGGTTAGACTCCCTCTTGTTGGAGATGGTCATTGCCTGGCACTTGTCTGGCGCGAATGTTACTTCCAACTATCAGCCCAAGCCTGGATGTTGTCCAGGTCTTGCTGCATGCGAGCACGGACTGCTTCATTAACTGAGGGGTTGCGAATGGAACTGAACTCAGTGCAATCATCAGTGAACATCCCCGTTTCTGACCTTATGATGGAGAGAAGGTCATTGATGAAGCAGCTGAAGATGGTTGGGCCTAGGACACTGCCCTGAGGCATTCCTGCAGCAATGTCCTGAGGCTGAGATGATTGGCCTCCAACAGCCACTATCATTTTCCTTTGTGCTAGGTATGACTCCAGCCACTGGAGAGTTTTCCCCCCTGATTCCCACTGACTTCAGTTTTACTAGGGTTCCTTGGTGCCACACTTGGTCAAATACTGCCTTGATGTCAAGGGCAGTCACACTCTCCTCACCTGGAATTCAGCTCTTTTGCCCATGTTTGGACCAAGACTGAGGTCTGGGGCCGAGTGGTCCTGGCGGAACCCAAACTGAGCATCGGTGAGCAGGTTATTGGTGAGTAAGTGCCGCTTGATAGCACTGTCGACGATACTTTCCATCACTTTGCTGATGATTGAGAGTAGACTGATGGGGTGGTAATTGGCCGGATTGGATTGATCCTGCTTTTTGTGGACAGGACACACCTGGACAATTTTCCACATTGTCGGGTAGATGCCAGTGTTGTAGCTGTACTGGAACAGTTTGGCTAGAGGCATGGCTAGTTCTGGAGCACAAGCCTTCAGCACTACAGCCGGGATGTTGTCGGGGCCCATAGCCTTTGTTGTATCCAGTGCACTCAGTCTTTTCTTGATATGACGTGGAGTGAATCCAATTGGCTGAAGACTGGCTTCTGTGATGGTGGGGATCTTGGGAGGAGGCCGAGATGGATCATCCACTCAGCACTTCTGGCTGAAGGTGGTTCAAACACTTACGCCTTGTCTTTTGCACACACGTGCTGGTCTCTGCCATCATTGAGGATAAGAGCGTCCTCTTCCCGTTGTTTAATTCTCCACCACCATTCACGACTGGATGTGGCAGGACTGCAGAGCTTTGATCTGATCCATTGGTTGTGGAATCACTTAGCTCTGTCTATAGCATGTTGCTTCCGCTGTTCAGTATGTAGTCCTGTGTTGTAGCTTCACCAGGTTGGCACCTTATTTTTAGGTATGCCTGCTGCTGCTCCTGGCATGCTCATGTATACTCCTCATTGAGCCAGGGTTGATCCCCTGGCTTGATGGCAATGGTAGAGTGAGGAATATGCCGGGCCATGAGGTTACAGATTGTGCTGGAATACAATGCTGCTGCTGCTGCTGATGGCCCACAGCACCTCATGGAGGCCCCGTTTTGAGCTGCTAGATCTGTTCTGAATCTATCCCATTTAGCATGGTGATAGTGCCAAACAACACCTTGGATGGTGTCCTCATTGTGAAGTCAGGACTTTGTCTCCACAAGGACTGTGCAGTGGTCACTCCTACCAATGCTGTCATGGACAGATGCATCTGCGACAGGTAGATTGGTGAGGACGAGGTCAAGTAGGTTTTTCCCTCGTGTTGGTTCGCTCACCGTCTGCCGCAGGCCCAGTCTGGCAGCTATGTCCTTCAGGACTTGGCCAGCTCGGTCAGTAATAGTGCTACCGAGCCACTCTTGGTGATGGACATTGAAGTCCCCCACCCAGAGTACATTTTGTGCCCTTGCTACCCTCAGTGCTTCCTCCAAGTGGTGCTCAACATGAAGGAGGACTGATTTATCAACTGAGGGAGGGCAGTAGGTGGTAATCAGCTGGAGGTTTCCTTGCCCACGTTTGACCTGATGCCATGAGATTTCATGGGGTCCGGTGTCAATGTGGAGGACTCCAAGGGCCAATCCCTCCTGACTGTATATCACTGTACCACCACCTCTGGTGGGTCTCTCCTGCCGGTGGGACAAGACATACCCAGGGATGGTGATGGAAGAGTCTAGGACGTTGGCTGAAAGGTATGATTCTGTGAGTATGGCTATGCCAGGCTGTTGCTTGACTAGTCTGTGGGACAGCTCTCCCAATTTTTGGCACAAGTCCCCAGATGTTAGTGAGGAGCTTTTTGCAGGGTCGACTGGGCTTGGCTTGCCTTTGTCATGTCCGGTGCCGAGTGGTCCGATGCTGGGTGGTCCGTCCGGTTTTGTTCTTATCACTTTTTGTAGCGAGATTGTACAAATGAATGGTTTGTTAGGCCATTTCAGAGGGCGATTAAGAATCAACCACATTGCTGTGGGTCTGGGGTCACATATACACCAGACTGGGTAAGGACGGCAGGTTTCCTTCCCTAAAGGGAATTAGTGAACCAGATGGGTTTTTACAACATTTCATGGCCACCATTACTGATATTAGTTGTTTTTTTTATTTATTTAATTGAATTTAAATTCTCCAGCTGCCGTGGCAGGATTTGAACTCATGACTCCGGATTATTTGTCCAGGCTTCTGGATTACTAGTCCAGTAACATAACTTCTGTGCTATCGTACCCGATTCAATGTTTCTAACTTGCAGCCCTAAATCCCAGAATCATCCCTGCTGCTTTTTTCTTGGACAGTTGAATCACATTGAATCACAGAATGATACAGCACAAAAGGTGGCCATTTGGCCCATCGTGCCTGTAAAGAGCTATCCAATTAGTCCCACTCCCTTGCTCTTTCTGCAAAGCCCTGCAAGTTTTTCCACTTCAAGTATTTATCCAATTCCCTTTTGAGAGTTGTTATTAAATCTGCTTCCACCACCCTTTCAGGCAGTGCATTCCAGATCATTACAACTCCCTACATAAAAAAAAAATGTTTCCTCATGTCACCTCTGGCTCTTTTGCCAGTTACCTTAAATCTGTGTCCTCTGGTTACTGACCCATCTGCCACTGGAAACCGTTTCTCCTTATTTACTGTATCAAAATCCTTCATGATTTTGAACACCTCTATAAAATGTTCCCTTAACCTTCTCTGCTCTAAGGAGAACAGATTCTCCAGTCTCTCCATGTAACTGAAGTCTTTCATCCCTGGTACCATTCTAGAAAATTTCCTCTGCAGCCTCTCTAAGAGCTTGACATCCTTCCTAAAGTGTGGTGCCCAGAATTGGACTCAATACTCCAGCTGAGGCTTTTATAAAAGTTCAGCAGAACTTCCTTGCTTTTGTACTCTATGCCCCTTTTGTACTCTATGCCCCTTTTTATAAAGCCAAGGATTCCGTATGCTTTTTTAACCGCCTTCTCAACTTGTCCTGCCACCTTCAAAGACTCATATACGTACACCCCCAGGTCTCTCTGTTCCTGTACCATTTAGTTTATGTTATTATAGTCTTCCTACCAAAATGAATCACTTCACACTTCTGTGTTAAATTTCATCTGCCATGTTTCTGCCCATTTTACCAGTCTGTCTATGTCCTCCTGAAGTCTGTTACTACCCTCCTCACTGTTTACTACACTTCCGAGTTTAGTGTCATTTGGAAACTTTGAAATTATGCCCTTATGCCAGAGTCCAAATCAGTTGACCCCTGGGGGACACTACTGCACACTTCCCTCCAGTCTGAAAAACAACCTTTCACCACTACTCTCTGCTTTCTGTCCCTTAGCCAATTTTGTATCCACGCAGAAACTGCCCCTTTAATCCCATGGGCTTCAATTTTGCTGACAAGTCTAATATGTGTTACTTTATCCAACGCCTTTTGAAAGACCACATACACATCAAATGCACTTCCCTCATCAACCCTCTCTGTTACTTCGTCAAAGAACTCAATCAAGTTAGTCAAACACGATTTGCCTTTAACAAATCAGTGCTGACTTTCATTTATTACGGACAATTTTCTGAATGTTAACTATTTCAACTTGTAATTCAATGTTCTTGAAATCTAGTTCAGTATTTGATTAGTTTTCCTAACTTTCACACAGACTAGATTTTATTCGTTCATGGGATGTGGGTGTCACTGGCGAGGCCGGCATTTAGTGCCCATCCCTAATTGCCCTTGAGAAGGTGGTGGTGAGCCAACTTCTTGAACCGCTGCAGTCCGTGTGGTGAAGGTTCTCTCAGTGCTGTTAGGAAGGGAGTTCCAGGATTTTGACCCAGCGACGGTGAAGGAACGGCGATATATTTCGAAGTCGGAATGGTGTGTGACTTGGAGGGGAACGTGCAGGTGGTGTTGTTCCCACGTACCTGCTGCTCTTGTCCTTCTAGGTGGTAGAGGTCGTGGGTTTGGGAGGTGCTGTCGAAGAAGCCTTGGCGAGTTGCTGCAGTGCATCCTGTAGATGGTACACAATGCAGCCACTGTGCGTCGGTGGTGAAGGGAGTGAATGTTTAGGGTGGTGGATGGGGTGCCAATCAAGTGGGTTGCTTTGTCCTGGATGGTGTCGAGCTTCTTGAGTGTTGTTGGAGCTGCACTCATCCAGGCAAGTGGAGAGTACTTTTAGTAAATGATCCTTAACCCTAAATCATCTCTACTGTGTACCTGCTTGTTGATTCCAGCACTAATATAAATTATTCTACATTAAAATTATGTGCCAGTCCTTAGCCCATTTATATAATACCTTTCTGTGTCTTCTATGTCTTCCTTACATTTGTCACCTGGCTCGATATTAGCAAATCTGTATAACTAAAAGTTTTATGTCTAGTGCACATCTGTAGTGCGTGGGAAAAATATACATCACACTTGAAAGTGTCATATGGCACACGTCAAAGTGTAATACATGCAAAGTGTCCACCATACTTGCAGCTGATTGACTCATATCATATTCATAAAAAAGCAACCATGATGTGGAGATGCCGGTGATGGACTGGGGTGGACAAATGTAAGGAATCTTACAACACCAGGTTATAGTCCAACAAATTTATTTTAAAATCACAAGCTTTCGGAGATTATCCCCTTCGTCAGGTGAATGAGTGAAAAGGTTCTCAAATCGCATATCTTATACTAGGCTGGGACAGCATCACACCAATCAAAAGGTGTCGTCGTTATTCAAACAGGCCAGTCACGGAGAACAGCACGTCCCAGTACACTGGATATACATTGTGTCAATTACACAGACAGACAGAAAGAAACCCAAATGGCAGAGAGAGAGATAATATTAAAAACATAACATGTCACCCGAGCACAACGCAACGCCATCAATGCTCTCAAGACCAACCGCAACATCGTCATCAAACCAGCGGACAAAGGAGGAGCCATTGTCATACAGAACAGAACGGACTATTGCAAAGAAGCATACCAACAACTGGACAACCAGGAACACTACAGACAGTTACCCGCAGATCCGACCAAAGAACACACCCACCAGCTCAACAAACTGATCAAGACCTTCGATCCAGACCTTCAAAGCATCCTACGTGCTTTCATCCCACGTACTCCCCGCGTGGGAGACTTCTACTGCCTCCCAAAGATACACAAAGCCAACACACCCGGACGTCCTATCTTATCAGGCAACGGAACCCTGTGTGAGAACCTCTCTGGATACGTCGAGGGCATCCTGAAACCCATCGTACAGGGAACCCCCAGCTTCTGTCGCGACACTACAGACTTCCTACAAAAACTCAGCACCCACGGACCATTTGAACCAGGAACACTTCTCACCACGATGGACGTCTCGGCACTCTACACCAGTATCCCCCACGATGACGCCATCGCTGCAACAGCCTCAGTACTCAACACCAACAACAGCCAATCTCCAGACGCCATCCTACAACTCATCCGCTTCATCCTGAATCACAATGTCTTCACCTTCGATAACCAGTTCTTTACCCAAACACACGGAACAGCCATGGGGACCAAATTCGCACCCCAATACGCCAACATTTTCATGCACAAGTTCGAGCACGACTTCTTCACTGCACAGGACCTCCAACCAACGCTATACACCAGATACATCGACGACATTTTCTTCCTATGGACCCACGGCGAAGAATCACTGAAGAGACTACACGATACCATCAACAAGTTCCATCCCACCATCAAACTCACCATGGACTACTCCTCAGAATCGGTTTCTTTCTTGGACACACAAATCTCCATCAAAGACGGGCACCTCAGTACCTCACTCTACCGCAAGCCCACGGACAACCTCACGATGCTCCACTTTTCCAGCTTCCACCCCAACCACGTCAAAGAAGCCATCCCCTATGGACAGGCCCTACGAATACACAGGATCTGCTCAGACGAGGAGGAACGCGATGGACACCTACAGATGCTGAAAGACGCCCTCGTAAGAACGGGATATGACGCTCGACTTGTCAATCGACAGTTCCGACGGGCCACAGCGAAGAATCGCATAGACCTCCTCAGAAGACAAACACAGGACGCAACCAACAGAGTACCCTTCGTTGTCCAGTACTTCCCTGGAGCGGAGAAACTACACCATGTTCTCCGCAGCCTTCGACATGTCATCGATGACGACGAACACCTCGCTAAGGCCATCCCCACGCCTCCACTACTCGCCTTTAAACAGCCACCCAACCTCAAACAGACCATCGTTCGCAGCAAGTTACCCAGTTTTCAGGAGAACAGCGTCCACGACACCACAACCCTGCCGCGGCAACCTCTGCAAGACATGCCAGATCATCGACACGGATACCACCATCACACGAGAGGACAACACCCACCAGGTACATGGTTCATACTCCTGTGACTCGGCCAACGTTGTCTACCTCATACGTTGCAGGAAAGGATGCCCCGGAGCATGGTACATTGGCGAGACCATGCAGACACTGCGACAACGGATGAACGGACACCGCGCAACAATCGCCAGACAGGAGGGTTCCCTCCCAGTCGGGGAACACTTCAGCAGTCAGCCACCGATCTTCGGGTAAGCGTTCTCCAAGGCGGCCTTCGAGACACACGACAACGCAAAATCGTCGAGCAGAAGTTGATAGCCAAGTTCCGCACCCATGAGGACGGCCTCAACTGGGATCTTGGGTTCATGTCACGCTACACGTAACCCCACCAGCAAAAAGGGGAAAAAAAGTTATGTTTTTAATATTCTCTCTCTCTCTCTGCCATTTGGGTTTCTTTCTGTCTGTCTGTGTAATTGACACAATGTATATCCAGTGTACTGGGACGTGCTGTTCTCCGTGACTGGCCTGTTTGATTGGTGTGATGCTGTCCCAGCCTAGTATAAGATATGCGATTTGAGAACCTTTTCACTCATTCACCTGACGAAGGGGATAATCTCCGAAAGCTTGTGATTTTAAAATAAATTTGTTGGACTATAACCTGGTGTTGTAAGATTCCTTACATGAAAAAGCAACAAATCACTTAATTAAACAATGTTCATTGCCTCAAATATTACTACCCAGGTAGGAAAACTACCAATTAAAAACGAGCATGCAAGAAAATTACCAATGCTAGAAACAACAAACAACTGCCAATAAACAACTAGCAAGGAGAATGATATTTCAAAATATTTTTTTGAAAATGCTTTCAGCCACCATTTTGGTTTAGATTAGATTAGTGACATAATACTAAAAATAAGATTTGTAATATAATAAACACCTAAAATAATTCCCACAAAAAACTTCAGATTTACCCACAAAATTGTCTTTGTTCTGTTAAAAATCAGTTTGATAAGTTTTGTCCCCAGCGGTGTTCTCTCTCTGGTGTGGGTCTAAATTTTGCTCCTTTCCTGGAAGATTTGTTGTTCAGCTGAGCCTTCCCTTCTGATATTTTTGAGCCCTCCGTAAATGCACAGCCTCCTTCTTCCCCATGTTCTGTTCCTTTTTAAATGCCTAGATGGGTCTGTGCTGACTGGTTGGTTGCTCCTTCCCAAGTTCAGCAATTCTGCTCTCAGTCCAAACAGGCCTGCCCTACGACAGAAGACTACATTCCTGACCTAGACGAGCCTGCCCCAGCTGCTACACTTCCAGTCCAGGCATCCACCTAAGTCCTCCAACTCCATTCTCAGCTGGTGCCCAGAAGAAAAACCACAGAAGCCTAGTTTTATAGTAAACTAGAAGTTCCCTCCTCCATATCATTTATAAATAGTGTTAACAGCAGGGAGATTAAAACATGCCCTACAGAACTCAGTTAATCACCTCAACACTCCCTCCCTGTCGTTGCTACCTGCTTTCTACTTCCAATCAGCTAGTTTATCTGTCATTAATTCCATGAACCTTAATCACCTCTAACAAGCTTGTATATCAAACTTTATCAAATGGCTTCTGAAAATACAAGATGATTATATATCCAGTGCACTAATTCAGTTCCTTAAAGAATTTTGCTTTTTGATATAACATCTTTTGCTTCAAAAAACATCTGCTAATACATTCTCCTGTTACCTCTGTGCTTTTTTCATAAATATTGATGATGGTCCCATAAAATCCTCTTGAGCATTTTCCCCACTATAGATATCACACCAACTAATTCCCTGCTGTTCCAGCTTGGCCAACAATAATATAACCCAAATCACAAGAGTTTCCTGGCTGTGTCTACTATGTCTATGGAGCATGATCAATTCTGGTATTGGAGGGGGTAATGGAGAAAGAATGACCATTTTTAACCTACTTAATCACTTTATTTTACAATATAAAAGTGCTGCATTCATAATAATGACATTATGAACTGTATTTCACAATGTAAACAAAACTGTTGGAAACGGGGGTGGTCAAAATGAAATTTTGCCTGCTGATAATACTTGCTTTGATCCTTAGCTGGGCAGATGCACAGAGTCAACTCCAGCATATAGAAGCTGCATTTGATCAAGAAGCATCAGCTGTACTGATGGCAAGACTGGGAGTTTTTAGGGCTGAGTCTGAGGAAGGCCCAGATGTACTTCGTTGGTTGGACAGGCAGCTAATCCGACTGGTAAGGACACCAAGTACCTATGTTCAACCCAAAAAGGCAGTTGAGCGTTTTTAAATCAGGAATGTACCAACTATAAACCCACTAATTACTTTCTCCCCCCTTTTCCATCAGTGTCAGAAGTTTGGCCAGTTCCACAAAGATGATCCTAACTCCTTCAGACTTTCGGAAACATTTTCTCTTTATCCACAGGTAAATAAGATAATAAAATAGATTGCTCAGAGGATATGTAAAATTAGAATCCTAAAATGTAAAAAAAGTGTTCTGCAGGATAACCTGTGAAAATGGTCTCGAACAAGGAGATATATGTGAAACACGCTGCAGATCCTTCACAAAACCTATTCTTGAAGATTCAGTTGCAGCCATGTTTTGGAGGGTTTTTTTTCTTTTTCAAATAGGTGGAGAGTACCTTTTGAGAGCAAACATAAATGACTTCTAATAATACTTTTTTAAAAAAATGAAAGCTCCCTTGTTGATTCAGTTGCTAATTGCATTGTGCGAAGTGATACTGAGACATACAGACTAGGGATGCCCTAGATTCCGTCCTTGGGCTATGCTGAGTGAGCTGATCTCAGCCATAGCTGTGATGGGATGTTATATTTAACCTAAGGATGGGGATTAATCAGCTGGTGACTCCAATGGAATGTGTGTACTTGAACTGGTTAAAGGAATGGTCTTGGATGTAATTTCATCCCCTCTTAAAATGGGTGACTGGCCTACCAAAATTGGCTAGGCTCACACATGATGATTAGCAATTTGGGAAAGGTACAAAGGGGTGCTGGTGTTGTGGAACTGTAGCCCAGTATAAATCAGCACCTTCAGGAGAGATGGGGAGAAAATGAGCAGGCTCTGTCTACTGTGCCTATATAGCAGGGTCGATACTGGTATTAGAAGAATAGCTATGCAGTGGTCTGTAGAATTTATTAATAGCTTAGAATGTTGTTAGGAGGTGCTTATCTATCCTTTGAGTTAGTTGCTGTCTCTGCTTCCTCCTATAATTCAGAAACATTCAGAAAATGTCAAACAGATCTCAAGGAATGCGTGAATGGGAGAGTCGCTTTGAATGAGGGAAGGTCTTTTAGAAATTAAGTTCTACCCAGAAAGACACTTTTATATAAAAAAAAATCTACAAGAGATTTCTATTTATTTCAGTCCAGATGCTGCCTCGAGGAGACCCATCATATCATGTCTTCTGGCCAGAAGGATCTGCACAATTGACATGTTCAGGTCCTCCTCCAGCCAACTGGGATAGGCACCTTTCTTCCTCCTGGATGCTAATTCTGTCACTAAAGCTCAGCCCGGGCAGCTTCCTTGTGCATGATTTTATAGAAAGCACAAATGTATTCTGACTTATCCTGTGATGCTTTGAGTAACTTTTCTATGTTGTCGTTTTAGTTTATGTTTCATCTGAGAAGGTCCCCTTTCCTTCAAGTTTTCAATAATAGCCCCGATGAATCGTCGTACTACCGCCATCATTTCATGCGACAGGATCTAACGCAGTCTCTCATCATGGTTCAGCCTATTCTCTACTCCTATTCTTTCTATGGACCCCCTGAGGTGAGTTTTGGTACAAAGTTGCTGGAGACCAGGTTTATTCCACAAGTGAAGGATACTGCATAACTCAGATCTGAAGTCTTTATACTCAAAAGTACTATCCTATTTATGTCTTAAATACACAACTTTTATGTGGCATTGTTTTAAAACAAATTAAGCCTGAAAGATCCCTGGTTTGAGGTGTTACCTGATCTCAGCCAGAATGGCGGTGCGATGTATAATTGGCCTCTGCACCTGGGTTAGTGAGGGGGGAATAGTCAGGTTATTAACCCTGACTATGCAATTCATGCTGGAACTGCATGTACATTAACAATAGATTCCGGCTCAGTTGTGATGCCTGTCCTTGTGGTAGAAAAACCTGTTGTCATTCATTGTTGAGGCTAACTCATGACAATGGCCACTGAGACGAGATACCTGTGTGGACTAGAGCCCCTGGTACTGTAATCCAGCAAAAAGACAACCCCTTTAGGAGGCAAGAGGAGGAAAGGCAATTGGAACACATGTAAGGAGGTATGTATCCTGTTGCATATTGCATACTGTATTCTAGTGAGGTACACTGCGTAGCTCATGGTTTTTCTCAGTGTATATTTATATTCTTTTCTGGTACCACACACTTCTGTGTTGTAAGTACGGTAGCCAAAAATAGACACCATGCTCCCATCTTTATATTCTCCAATATTTCTATAGAGTGTTAATATACTCCTCCAATTTATCTCCTGCCATGAAGGCTACAAACTAACGGGAGCTCATATAAACAAAAAATAAAATATTGCAGATGCTGGAAATCGGAAACAAAAACAGAAAACTCTAGACACATTCAGCAGGTCAGCCAGCGTATGTCAAGAAAACGCGAGTCAGTTGACGTTTCAGGTACAAACCCTCAGAAATGAAAGATATTATAGATGAACAGCATTTAAGAAGGAACCAAACAAGAGAAGAGGAGTGGGGATGAACACAACAGCCACACGCACAGGAAAAGACATAGTGACCTGTAAAGTGCTACGATAAGTGGTTAAAGAGCAGAAGTGATATGCACAGGAGATAGAAGGAGGCATAATGAGACAAATAAAAGACATATACAGAACACTTGGAATGTGAGAAGAGCTTTTTTTTTTATTCGTTCATGGGATGTGGGCGTCGCTGACGAGGCCAGGATTTATTGCCCATCCCTAATTGCCCTTGAGAAGGTGGTGGTGAGCCATCTTCTTGAACCGCTGCAGTCCGTGTGGTGAAGGTCCTCCCACAGTGCTGTTAGGAAAGGAGTTGCAGGATTTTGACCCAGCGACGATGAAGGAACGACGATATATTTCCAAGTCGGGATGGTGTGTGACTTGGAGGGGAACGTGCGGGTGGTGTTTCCATGTGCCTGCTGCTCTTGTCCTTCTAGGTGGTAGAGATCGTGGGTTTGGGAGGTGCTGCCGAAGAAACCTTGGCGAGTTGGTGCAGTGCATCCTGTAGATGGTACACACTGCAGCCACAGTGCGCCGGTGGTGAAGGGAGTGAATGTTTAGGGTGGTGGATGGGGTGCCAATCAAGTAGGCTGCTTTGTCCTGGATGGTGTCGAGCTTCTCGAGTGTTGTTGGAGCTGCACTCATCCAGGCAAGTGGAGAGTATTCCATCACACTCCTGACTTGTGCCTTGTAGTTGGTGGAAAGGCTTTGGGGAGTCAGGAGGTGAGTCACTCGCCACAGAATACCCAGCCTCTGACCTGCTCTCGCAGCCACAGTATTTATGTGGCTGATCCAGTTAAGTTTCTGGTCAGTGGTGATCCCCCAGGATGTTGATGGTGGGGGATTTGGCGATGGTAATGCCGTTGAATGTCAAGGGGAAGTGGTTAGACTCTCTTATTGGAGATGGTCATTGCCTGGCACTCGTCTGGCGTGAATGTTACTTGCCACTTATGAGCCCAAGCCTGGATGTTGTCCAGGTCTTGCTGCATGCAGGCTCAGACTGCTTCATTATTTGAGGGGTTGCGAATGGAACTGAACATTGTGCAATCATCAGCTAAAGGGGGATAGGTCAGTAGAATGGGATGCATGAAAAACTGGAAAAGTGGGTCAGGCTCCAGCGGCCCAGGAGTCTGGTGGAAGAAATAAGTAGGTCAATGCCAAGGGTGCAATCTACCCTGCCAGCAGTGTTCCGCGGGGGAGAGTAGGGGTGTCCATCCTAGTACCAACCCACTCGTCGCCTCCATCTGCACTGGAGCCTGCTTGGGAGCTTAGTATTTCTGCAGAATAAATATATATCAGTATTTGTGTAACAGAGGTCTTGTTTGTCTTTAGTAATGATGATAATCATTCATTCAACGTTGTCTTTCAGCCAGTGCTTTTAGACAGTAGCAGCATCTTACCAGACCGAATACTCCTCATGGACACTTTCTTCCAGATTGTTATCTATCACGGAGAGGTTAGTATTCAATGAAATAGTATTAGAAAATGTAATTCTGTCTATACTGGCTTTTTTTTTTTTAGGTGTTTGACTGATAATTTGCAGAAAATCACTCTAGAGTTTACATCATTTCACACCAACTTGATAGACCAGGAGGTAAATTTTAACCCCCAAGAACGGGTGGGTTGGGGGCAGGTGAGAGATTAAAATGACAGCTTTTTGGAGCGGGACGGCATTCCGGCTCCAACTCACCCACTTCTGAGTTTAACCCAGGCAGATTTGTATGTGTGTGGACAGCAAACACCAGGAAGTCCCGCCCCCACTCAAAGCCTGCGGGCCGATGCTTTAAAGGGCAACGTACTTCATTGAAATACTTGAGGTACTTAATATTTTGTGTATTGGAATAATAAAATGACCTTACCTGTTCAGGTTTCCCATAATTTCCGAATCCCATGAGGTGAATGCCTTTATTGCACTGCTTGTGGGCCCGGAGGAGCAGGAGTGCTTCTTCCAGGCCCAACAAGCATCACCTGGCTAACAGGAACCCAGCGATCGGCCGCCCCTCATCCCCGCTGCTGACTGACACCCCCACCCCCGCTCCGATTTTTTTTTTCCATGTCCGATAATTTCTTTCTCCCTCCTGCCCCCTTCTCTGATTTGCAGCTCCTTTCACTGCCGACAGGCAGCCAGTCTGTCAATCTGGCTGCCTGGCACGTGGGAAACCCAGAAGCGTCAATACTTACCTTCAATTGAGTTGCGATCACAGATTGCGATTACTCAATTCACTTCCGGGTTCCCCACGCGAATATCTGTAGACACGTAGGGTGTCTGGCTCAGAATGAAAATCATACCCAGGTGTCACTAATGTTTGGTTGAGGGCCATACTTCCATGCAGTAATCAGCTTAAGGGCTAATCTCATAGATCCACCACAAGACAACTTCATGTGTTTATTTTTAACAGTAGTGTGGGTGAATATATAGTTAAAATTAAGTACATGGAGTCGCTTTATATATATTGACACGTACGAAAGCATCAAATCATGAGCATTAATTTTTTTTTTACTTGGCATTCGATGCAGTACACCAAATACACTTGACTATTTTGTTTAACTATATTTTTCTGGATTAGAAAAGTCAACATTGTTTCCATGAACTAAATTTTGGTTGTAGATCAGACATTGCCAGTGTCACCAGTCCTATACCATGCACCTTCTCCCAGTAAGTACCAAGGTTGGAAATCCAACTCCTCCAGAGCTGTGCCACAATTACGAGCTGCCAGCAACAAGGGGATCAATGGGGTAAATTTTAACCCCCAAGAACGGGTGGGTTGGGGGCAGGTGGGCAGTGAAAATTCTGATAAATCGGAGCAGGACTGCATCCTTGCTCCAACGCACCCACTTCTGGGTTTGACCCAGATGCGTATGGATGCACGCGCGCTTCTGACACCCAGAAGTCCCGCTGGAGTGTCAGAAGCTGGAGGGCCGAAATTGAGTTACACAAATGATTTTAACTTTCCCTGAATGTGTCTCCTGTGGCCTCTGAAACACGTCATGGACACGGAGGCGAGTTGCAACTGACCCTCATTTGGACCTTTTAAACCGGTGATTGACACGTGTGAATAAAAGGTGAGTTTTTGCAGCAGGCACTCAGTTCTCTCAGACAAACATTTGGCTGAGAGTTTTTTGTGTTCATACTGAGAATCCTTGTGTTCAGACATATTTACCTACATTTTGGACCCCTTCAAACTGACAACATCAGATAGGGGTTGCAATGGATCTCTTCAACCGTACATCTGAGGAATAGGCACATCACCAGGCAAGGCAAGCAGTTCTGGGAGTTGCAGGTACACAAGACGGAGGTGTGCCGCAAAGACCTGGAGAAGAACTGCAAGAGGGGCCGAGGTCTCAGGAGGCACTACCCAAGTGCAGAAGCTGAGCTTCCTGGACCCCTCTGAGGAGTAGTGCCTACACAAGCTCAGATTGAGTCGCCAGGTGGTCGCAGAAATCTGCAGGCTCCTTCAAGCAGAGCTGCTCCCGGCTGGGCCTGATGGCAACGTATTGCCCGCTGTCGTTAAAGTCACCACTGTCCTCAATTTCTTCACCTCCGGATCCTTCCAGGGCGCTACTGGTGACATCTCCAGGGTCTCTGTCGCCTGCACATAAGTGTATACGAGAGGGCATGGATGGCTTGTTTGCCAGGGCATACGACAACATCAACTTCCCCCGTGACGACATCAGCCAAACTGAGAGGGCAGTGGGTTTCCACTCTCTGGCTGGCTTCCCAGGGGTGCAGGATGCAATTGATTGTACACATGCAGCAATCCAAGGACCTCCACATGGGCCAGGACTGTTCATCAACCGTAAGGGATATCACTCCATCAGTGCACAGCTGGTTTGCGACCACCGGGAGAGATTTCTGCAGGTGTGTGCAAAATTCCCTGGCAGCTGCCATGATTCTTTCATTAAGGGATGGCTTCTTTGAGACAAGGTATACCCCTTGCAGACGTGGCTCATGACAGCTGTGAGAAACTCCACCAACGAGGCACAACAGCGGTACAATGACAGTCACATCACTACCGGGTCATTGAATATGCCATAGGAATGCTGAAGATGCGCATTGGGTGGCTGGATCAATCAGGGCGAGCCCTTCAGCACTCACCAGCGAGGGTGTGCAGAATAATAGTGGTGTGTTGCGTCCTGCACAACATTGCTCAGCGGAGAGGGTTACAGGTGGAGGAGCTCGAATGCGCTCCTGAAACATTTTCATCTGCCAGCTGAAGATAGTGAACTACTCAGAGCCTGGAACAACCACTCCCTCCTCCGTTTGCACTAAACAGTCCTTCAGCCACGCATACAACCATTGTACACGCCCAATGGGTGGCATCATGTCTTGGCTTACATGATGAAGCACGTGAAAGGGCACTTTCACAAAAGGGACTCAAGAATGGGCAAGAGGTGACAATTATAACATTTCGTGTGCATTTAACAAAAATCAAATATAAATTAAAAACATGACATTCCGTGAGAAACTATTAAATGTTGGTGTTCATTTAGATGTCCTTGTACATGAAACACAGAAGGTTAACATGCAGGTTCAGCAAGCAATTGGGAAGGCAAATGGTATTTTGGCCTTTATTGCAAGAGGGTTGGAGAAAAAGAGTAAGGAAGTCTTGCTGCAATTGTACAGGGCTTTGGTGAGACCACACCTGGAGTACTGTGTACAGTTTTAGTCTCCTTACCTAAGGAAGGATATACTGGCCTTTGAGGCAGTGCATCAAAGATACACTAGATTGATTCCTGGGATGAGAGTGTTGTGCTATGAGGAAAGATTGAGTAGACTGGGCCTATACTCTGGAGTTTAGAAGAATGAGAGGTTGTAAAACAGGGAATGCAGGACTAGGCTAAAAGTTGCAACAAAGGATTACACAGGCTGCATTTGGTCAAGGAATGATATAATGAATAAGCCTGACATACACTGTTTGACTGCCATGTCACCCACAGTGCATCCATGAGGCTGAGAGCTACTTGGATAGCACGTTTAAGGAGGTGGTCACCCCACAGTTTAAGGAAGTGCAGGCAAAGAGGGACTGGGTGACCGCCAGACAGACAAGGAGGACCAGGCAGGTAGTGCAGGGGTCCCCTGTGGGCATCTCGCTCTCTAACCAGTATTCAGTTCTGAATACTGGTGAGGTAGAGGGTTCCCCTAGGAATTGCAACCAGAGCCAAGACAATAGCACCATGGGTGGCTCAGCTCTTGAGCGGGGGGGAAGAGGAGAAAGGTCAGGAGAGCGATAGTGAAAGGGGATTCTATAGTTAGGGGAGAAGACAGGCGTTTCTGCGGCCGCAGATGTGATTCCAGGATGGTATGTTACCTCCCTGGTGCCAGGGTCAAGGATGTCACTGAGCGGCTGTAGAACATTCTGAAGGGGGAGGGTGAACAGCAAGAGGTCGTCGTCCATATCTGTGCCAGTGACATAGGTAGAAAGGGGGATGAAGTTCTGCAGGAAGATTTTAAGGAGTTAGGAAAGAGATTAAGAAGTAGGAACTTGAAGGTAGTAATCTCCGGATTACTCCTCGTGCCACGCGCTAGCGAGTATAGAAATAGGAGGATAGAGCAGATGAATGTGTGGCTGGAGAGATGGTGCAGGAAGGAGGGCTTTAGATTCCTGGGGCATTAGGACCAGTTCTGGAGGAGCAGGGACCTGTACAGGCTGGACAGGTTGCACCTCAACAGAGCTGGGACCAATGTCCTCGCGGGGAGGTTCGCTGGTGCTGTGGGGAGGGGTTTAAACTAATTTGACAGGGGGATGGGCAACAGGATATAGCATTGGAAAAGAGAAGGATTGGGAGAGAAAGATAGCACTAGAGCAAGAAATAGTACGGTATTAGCTGGGACCAGACTGAGTGTACAAGAAAGTCTGAGAGGTTTACAGTGCATGTGTTTAAACGCAGGAAGCGTATTAAACAAGGTTGGAGAGTTGCAGGCGCAATTAGCGACATGGGAGTATGATGTGGCGATAACGGAGACCTGGCTTAAAAAAGGGCAGGTTTGGGTATTAAATATTCCTGGATACAATAATATAAGAGGAAAAGAGGGGGAGGAATTTTTGAAATGTGTTCAGGATAACTTTCTTGACCAGTACCGGCCCAACGGGGAAGGACGCATTGCTGGACCTGGTTCTAGGGAATGAGGTGGGGCAAGTGTCAGTGGGGGAACGTTTAGGGGGATCATAGTATCATAAGATTTAGAATAGCTATGGAAAAGGACATGGACCACTCTAAAGTAAAAATACTCAATTGGAGGAGGGCCAATTTCAGTGGGATGAGAATTGATCTGACCCGGGTAAATTGGAATCAAAGATTGGCAGGCAAAACTGTAATTGAACAATGGCGGCCTTTAAGGAGGAGATGGTTCAGGTACAGTCTAGGCACATTCCCATGAGGCAGAAAGATAGGGCAACTAAAGCCAGAGCTCCCTGGATGACAAAAGAGGTAGCGAGTAAGATGAAGCAGAAAAAAAGGGCATATGACAGATGTCAGGTTGATAACACAAATGAGAGCCAGGCTGAATATAGAAAGTTCAAAGGGGAAGTGAAAAAGGAAATAAGAGGGACAAAGAGAGAGAATGAGAATAGACTGGGGGCAAACATTAAAGGGAACCCAAAAGTCTTGTATAGGATTGTAAACAGGTAGTAAGAGGAGGGGTGGGGCCAATCCGGGACCAAAAAGGAGATCTACTCATGGAGGCGGAGAGCATGGCCAAGGTAGTAAATGAGTACTTTGCATCTGTCTTTACCAAGGAAGAAGATGCTGCCAGAGCCTCAGTAAAGGAACGTGTAGTTGAGATACTGGATGGGCTAATAGTTGATAAAGAAGACGTATGAGAAAGACTAGCTGTACTTAAAAGTAGATAATTCACCCGGTCCGGATGGGATGCAGCCTAGGTTGCTGAGGGAAGTAAGGGTGGAAATTGCCACGGTACTGGCCATAATCTTCCACACGTCCTTAAATACGGGGGTGGTGCCAGAGGACTGGAGAATTGCAAATGTTACACCCTTGTTCAAAACAGGGTATAATGATAAACCCAGCAACTACAGGCCAGTCAGTTTAACCTTGGTGGTGGGAAGACTTTTAGAAACGATAATTCGGGACAGAATTAGCAGTCGCTTGGATAAGTGTGGATTAATTAGGGAAAGCCAGCATGGATTTGTTAAAGGCAAATTGTGTTTAACTAACTTGATAGAGTTTTTTGATGAGGTAACAGAGAGGTTGATTAGGGCAATGTGGTTGATGTGATGTATATGGACTTTCAAATGGCATTTGATAAAGTGCCGCATAATAGGCTTGTCATCAAGATTGAAGCCCATGGAATAGAGGGGGCAGTAGCAGCATGGATACAAAATTGACTAAGTAACAGGAAGCAGAGAGTAGTGGTGAACGGTTGTTAGGATTGGAGGGAAGTGTACAGTGGTGTTCCTCGGGTCAGTTCGAGGACCACTGCTTTTCTTGAGAGAGAGATATATATATATATCATATCATATCATCATTAATGACTTGGACTTGGGTGTGCAGGGCACAATTTCCAAATTTACAGAGGACACAAAAACTTGGAATTGTAGTGAACAGTGAGAAGGATAGTGGTAGACTTCAAGAGGATATAGACAGGCTGGTGGAATGGGCGGACACGTGGCAGATGAAATTTAACACAGAAAAATGCAAAGTGATACATTTCGGTAGGAGGAATGAGGAGAGACAATATAAACTAGAGTGCACAATTCTAAAAGGAGTGTAGGAACAGAGAGATCTGGGGGTATATGTGCACAAATCGTTGAAAGTGGCAGGGCAAGTTGAGAAAGCAGTTAGAAAAGCATATGGGATCCTGGGCTTTATAAATAGATGTAAGGAATCTTACAACACCAGGTTATAGTCCAACAAATTTATTTTAAAATCACAAGCTTTCGGAGATTATCTCCTTCGATGTTAAAGACGCTATATAATTGCAAGTAGTTGTTGGAGGCTCACAAGCAGATTACCTAGATTCATAGAAAGGTTACAGCATGGAAGGAGGAAATTCGGCCCATCAAGTCCGCGCTGGCTCTATGCAAGAGCAATCCAGCTAGTCCCTATCCCCGTAGCCCTGCAAATTTTTTCCTTTCAAGTACTTATCCAGTTCTCTTTTGAAGGCCATGATTGAATCTGCCTCTACCAGCCCCTCGGGCAGTGCATTCCAGATTCTAACCACTCGCTATGTCAAAAATCTTTTCCTCATGTCGCCTTTTGTTTTTTTTTTGCCAATCACCTTAAATCTGTGTCCTCTGGTTCTTGACCCTTCTGCCAATGGGAATAGTTTCTCTCTATCTACTCTATCTAGATCCTTCATGATTTTGAATACCTCTATCAAATCTCCTCACAACCGTCTCTGTTCCAAGGAGAACAACCCCAGCTTCTTTAGTCTATCCACGTAACTAAAGTCCCTCATCCCTGGAATCATTCTAGTAAATCTATTCTGCACCCTCTCTAAGCCTTCACATCTTTCCTGAAGTGCGGTGCCCAGAACTGGACACAATACTCCAGTTGTGTCCGAACCAGTGATTTATAAAGGTTCATCATAACTTCCTTGCTTTTGTACTCTATGGGCTCGATTTTCGCACCCGCAACCGGGTGCGTTGGTGGCGGGGGGCTGCGAAAATCGGGGATTCCCGGGGCGGGGCGGGAGCCCGGCTCCAACCCGCCCCATTTCTGGGTTCCCCACTGACGCGCTCACATGCGAGCGCAGCCCCCGCATGTGGGACTCTCGCCGGCAATTAAAGCCGGCGGGGTGCCACTTAAAGTAATTGAACAGGTACTTCAGGTTGTTTACAGACCTGATTGACCTGTTATTTTAGTAGGGATGGGATTTTGCAACTCACTGGGACTGTTTCCCGTACTAGGGGAAACACTCCCAGTTCAAATGGATGTGTTGCAGCCATCAGCCTGTGGCAGTTGCAAAGGTCTATTTGACAGGTTGAGGTGGAGACCCTCACTCGTTGGAGGAGGCCACTCTGTCACTTTGGACAAAGTTTGGCCTCCACCACCCTCCTCCTAACAACAAAATTCACCAAATTGCACGCTTACCCCGGTACCTACCTTGCGGACCCCCTCAGATGTACATCTTCCGGATGGGGGCCACTGTAGCTGCAGTCATGACCTCCTCGGAGGGCGAACAGCATCGCCAGCCACGCCGTCCACCTCTGACACGTGGAGCTCCACAATACAGTGCTGTGACACATCCACCTGCACAGCAGGAGGGAGGGCAACCGCAGAGAGAGATGCGTCGCAGAGGGCACTACCCTCACCAAAGGGTCCACAGACCGAGGCTCAGCTTCCTGGACCTCTCTGAGCAGCAGTGCACACGGAGGCTCAGAGTCACTCGACATGTAGTCGTGGACATCTGCAGCCTCCTTCATGCCGAGCTGCTCCCGGCTGGCCTGAGCACCATCTTCTTACCTGTCGCTGTCAAAGTCACCACAGCCCTCAACAACTTCTCCTTCGCATCCTTCCAGGGTGCCACCGGGGACATCACCGACGTCTCTCGGTCGTCTGCACAAAAGAGCCCTGCAAATACACCTACACCCACTCTGCAGTGACACAATGGGTGGCATCAGTTGTGGGTCTTCTTTGTGATCCTCAGGAAAGGGCATTATTGTACAAACCAGACAAGATTCGCAAAGACGTGGCAGTAGTTGTGCCAATATCATATGTGAGTTGATCAGAAATTAAATATAAGTAAAAACTATGACAAACCCTCAAACACCCTTGTGCATCCCCTTCATACTCACGACATGTTTGCCTTACGCTTCCTACTGCACATATGTGATGCATGCCCTGTGGCTGTGAGAATACCTACGAGGTGCCCCTCTAATGAAATGCATATGTAGTAAGCTTTCAGTAGCTCAATAAGATGCCTCCATAACAAAATGGCAGTATGGTAAACCAAGGGTTAATATAAGTGGCCCATTTTGCTAGCTAGAATTAGAACAATGAGCTTTTCAAATGAGTTTATCCTTGATCATTCGTTTATGTTATTAATTTCCTGTATGAAAATGTATGCTTTATTATGAATCAAGCAAAGCGATATGATAAGCTGAATTCTGGGGTAAGCAGGTGTAGGGAGTGTTGTTTTGCAGCTACCTAATGAATGGATCCTTATTTCGGACAAGGTCGAAAAACATCCCAGGCCTGAGATAAGTGAGACTCCCTTTCCTGTGACCTACGTATGAACAGGTATCACCTGTGAGTGGTCGGTCATCATGTCAGTTAGTATGGCTTGCCCAGACTCAGCTTACGATTGGTTTTAACCCCTTGCTACTCCTGTCCCTCCCCACTCTGAAAATGTATAATTGTGTGAACTTTGACTGTGTAATTTGCCTGTTCTATGAGATTGACCAGACTCTGTCAAGAGTTGAAATCAATTCTAGAGATAGGGCCAGCTGCAGCTAATAAATTGTGTTAAAACTTTCAAGTGTATTCGCTTTCAGTTTTTGCTGAACCAGACTAAGAGTAAAGAATCCGGTATCGTCAGCTGCAGCACAGGTAGTGGCAGGTTGAGTGTGAAAGAGATGCATGAGAGGGTGAGTATGAGATAGAGCCATGAGATTGTATGAGGATTGGGTTGAGTGGTAGTGGCGGGATGAGTACTGGCGAGGTGAGTAAGTGCAGGTAAGATGAGGATGAGATTTGAGTGGGTGTGAGGAGTGATGTGACAGAGTAGGGTTGGCTGTGCAGAAGGAGATGTGGGGTGGGGGCGGTGATGTGGTAGATGGATTGTAGGGGAATGAATAAGTGTACTCACTTTGGCTGACCTACTTAGGTCATTACAGCGCCTCCTGCACTGTATGCAGGTGGGCGATATGTTGGTGGTGCAGGTGACCTCCTCTGCCACCTCGAGCCCGGCCTTGGTGGCATAGGCAGGCGGCTTCCTCCCGCCCACCGGGGGGAGGATCTCTGTCCTCCCCCTCCTCCTCACCCCATCCAATGATACCTGGAGTGAGGCATCATTAAACCTGGGAGCAGCCTTCCCCCTGGGCTGCTCCATGCTGTAATTTTTCCTATTTCTTGCAGCATCAGTCAGTGGAGGTCTGCCCCTTTAAATAGAGCTCCTCCAGCTGACAGACCTTACTGCGCATGCGCAGTCCGCCCGCCGCGCAGCTTAGCAGCGGGGAACCCGGAAGAACAATCAGCTTGCGATTGTGTGCGGGGCAGACTGATTTCACCGGGCGCGTTACCCATGCGCCCAATCTACCCCCTCCCCGCCATGGTAATATCGGGCCCTATGTCTCTATTTATAAAGCCCGGGATTCCACATGCTTTTTTAACCGCTTTCTCAACCTGCCAGCCACCTTCAACGATTTGTGTACATATACCCTCAGATCTCTCTGTTCCTGTACCCCTTTTAGAGTTATACCATCTAGTTTATATTGCCTCTCCTTGTTCTTCCTACCGAAATGTATTACTTCGCATTTTTCTGCATTAAATTTCACGCCACCAGCCTGTCTCTATCCTCTTCACTTTTTACTACCCTTCCAAGTTTTGTGTCATCTGCAAATTTTGAAATTGTGCCTGTACTCCAATTCCAAGTCATTAATATGTATCAAGAAAAGCAGTGGTCCCAGCACCGACCCCTGGGAACACCACCGTACACCTCCCTCCAGTCCGAAAAACAACCATTCATTACTGTTTCCTATCGCTTAGCCAATTCTGTATCCATGTTGCTACTGCCCCCTTTATTCCATGGGCTGCAATCTTGATGATAAGCCTACAATGTGGCACTTTATCAAACGCCTTTTGAAAGTCCATATACACCACATCAACTGCATTGCTCTCATCCACCCTCTCTGTTACCTCATCAAAAAACTCTATCAGGTTAGTTAAACACGATTTGCCTTTAACAAATCCATGCTGGCTTTCCCTAATCTATCCACACTCGTCCAAGTGACTCTTAATTCTGCCCCGGATTATCTTTAAAAGTTTCCCCACCACTGAGGTTAAACTGACTGGCCTATAATTGCTGGGTTTATCCTTGCACCGTTTTTTGAACAAGGGTGTAACATTTGCAATTCTCCAGTCCTCTGGCACCACCCCCGTATCTACGGATGTTTGGAAGATTATGGCCAGTACCGTGGCAATTTCCACCTTTACTTCCCTCACCAATCTAGGATGCATCCCATCCGGACCAGGTGACTTATCTACTTTAAGTACAGCTAGTCTTTCAAGTACCTCTTCTTTATCAATTTTCAGCCCATCCAGTATCTCAACTATATTTTCCTTTACTGAGACTCTGGCAGTAGCATTTTCCTTGGTAAAGACAGATGCGAAGTACTCATTTAGTACCTCAGCCATCCCCTCTGCCACCATGAGTAGATCTCCTTTATGGTCCCTAATTGGCCCCACCCCTCCTCTTACTACCCGTTTATTGTTTACAAGCCTGTGGAAGACTTTTGGTTTCCCTTTTATGTTGGCCGCCAGTCTATTCTCATACTCTCTCTTTGCCCCTCTTATTTCCTTTATCACTCTCCCCCCCAACCCCCCCTCCCCCCCGAACTTTCTATATTCTGCCTGGTTCTCACTTGTGTTATCAACCTGACATCTGTCATATGCCCCTCTTTTCCATTTCATCTTACGATGTCTTTTGTCATCCAGGGAGCTCTGGCTTTAGTTGCCCTACATTTCTGCCTCGTGGGAATGTGCCTAGTCTGTAGCTGAACCATGTCCTCTTTAAAGGCCGCCCACTGTTCAATTACAGTTTTGCCTGCCAATCTTTGATTCCAATTTACCCGGGCTAGATCTGTTCTCATCCCATTGAAATTGGCCCTCCTCCAATTGAGCATTTTTACTTTAGAGTGGTCCGTGTCCTTTTCCATAGCTATTCTAAACCTTATGATACTATGATCGCTGCTTCCTAAATGCTCCCCACTGACACTTGCTCCACTTGGCCCGCCTCATTCCCTAGAACCAAGTCCAGCAATGCCTCCTTCCTTGTTGGGCCGGAAACGTACTGGTTAAGTACGTTATCCTGAACACATTTCAAAAATTCCTCCCCCTTTTTGCCCATTATTATTGTTATCCCAGTCTATATTAGGATAGTTGAAGTCCCAGTTATCTACTCTATAGCTTTTGCACCTCTCTGTAATTTCCCTGCAAATTTGCTCCTCTATATCCGTCCCACTAGTTGGTGACCTATAGAATACACCCAGTAGTGTAATGGCACCTCTTTTATTTCTTAACTCTAACCAAATAGATTCTGTCCTTGACCCCTCCAGGACATCCTCTCTCTCTCCAGTACTGCAATATTCTCCTTTAATCAACACTGCCACCCCTCCCTCCCTCCTTTCTTTCCTTCCCCTTCTTTGGGCTGAATGGTGTGTCCCCTGGCCCGGGGAATAGTAGCAGCTTCTAATAATTCATCTATATACAGCACAAAAATTGTCAGTGTGCAAAGTAATAAAGATCGATCGGTGCTTACATTTACATCAAATATTATTTAATGTTAGTTTATGTAGTTCTTTCAGAAGAGTACAGTACTTGATTTACATAGTAATGCAGACTGAGCTTTTGTGTAGTAATGAGTTGTAAAGAACTACAGCCTGAAAACTCAATGCTGTTTTATTAATGGATCTACCAATCCATTCTCTAGTAATTTAAATATTGGAGAGATTAGAAGTTGGTTGCATTATTGTTTTAAATGTTACACATGCACAAAACAATTTTTTCTGTTTTATAAAGTAAATATTAGAAAAAAATTGCTAAGTATGCTAACAAGAGAAATTTGCTGTGTATACTGTATGAAGTTTTTGCTCTTTCTTTAGACTATATCTCAGTGGCGGAAGGCTCGATATCAGGACATGCAGGAGTACGAGAATTTCAAACAGCTTCTGCAGGCTCCTCTGGATGATGCACAGGAAATCCTTCAGACCCGATTCCCAATGCCACGCTATGTTGACACAGAACATGGTGGGAGTCAGGTACATGAATCTTATTTAAAGTTTATCCATCTAAAGGACTCAGCCTTAAAGAAATCTGTAACAAAATTTTGGGAATGGAGACACAGTTCGATTGCGCTCCATTCTCTTCTAGCTGACAAAAAGTGAGGTCTTGTCATATTCATTTAAAAGGATCAAGTGTGTGCAAGGTGCATTTACTGTTTATAAATGTAACTTCTAACAGGAAAACTCTTGTTTTCATTGTGCTATTATTGTAGCCTATTAAGAGATTTTTCCCCGTGTAAATTATTCATGCAACTATATTTTTGGTAGTTTTTTTTAAAAAAAACACTCTTTCGTAGTGTCTCAGAACTGGTGTATGCTGATTTTTGCCCAGCTGGTCAAACCTGCTGCCAAATCATGGTAAGTTGACTCTGAGTTTTGGGGGGGGCAGGCAGGGTCACAAATACTTTCAACTTCCATCTATGTCTTTATATAAAAAAACACCCTACTGACTGACCACAGGGTGTCATGCCAGAGGTTTTGGAGATGTCCCTAGCTCAATCCAAGATTTGCAGCATGAAAAAAAGAAAAAAAAAATTTAATGATTTTTGAAGTTGACCATAATTGACTTTTTTCTTTCTTTTAGGCTCGATTCCTTCTATCGAAAGTGAACCCATCACAGACTCACAACAACTTGTATGCATGGGGGCAGGTTGGTATTTTATTAAATATGCCAGGTTTTAATGGTAAATATTTACCTAACAAACAGGCATTTACCCAGAAGTGTTGCTTCTGTTTTTGCACAATCTCCATCCCATTCATGCCTGCATCATTGGGAACTTACTGCCTCTTTAGTACTGAGCAGTACAGAAAGGAAGGGTACAGGTTAGTACCCTGGTCTGCTCTCAGTTGAGATTACAGCAGAGTTGCTACAACTGGCTACAATGTACCTGTACAAGAGGAGAGAAAAAAATGGGCCAGAATTCCTCCTTATCTAGTGAGCTGTAGTGGAAAATGCATGTGTCTCGGTATCGGATGAGGAAAGGATTGGACTCATCTGTATGCTATCCATGGGTGAATATCCTGCTAGTCCTCATTGTCCAGGGTTCACACATGAAGAACGACCACTTGAGTGAAGTACTGGAGGGCTACTGGTGCCTGTGGAACTGTACTTTAGCATGAGTCAGCATCTTCAGGAGAGAAGATTGGAAAGAAACCTAAAACCTAATCTTTGATATTAATGGTGTTACAAATATTTTGAGCCACTAAAATGTCTGTCATTGGCATGTTGAATTACATGCCACTGTTTCCATAATTGATGTTTAACCCATTTAGGGAGCATAAAGCCCAATTGTTTAATAATCAACAGTACCCATTGTGAGAAGGGGTGTAAAATAATGTTATCTAGTCATTTGTAGATAGTAAGTTGTTAAAAGCATTAAGATAGCTGCCATGACAATTTTTGTCCCCCAATATTTCACATTTTGATTGCACTGTTGGAGAAATTGCACACACTGAAATGTATTAAGTAGTAAGAGGAGGGGAAAGAGAAGATACTTTATTTAAAATTGAATCGAACGCAAAGTACGGTCATGATTTAGGTAAAATCAGCTCTGTGAAAATTGATTCGGTAATATCTCTTTGGGGGCAGAAGCAATTTCTAGCCAAAGAGCAGCAATGTTATGTAAGCTGTTTTGCATTATTTAGGTTTACAGAACTAATCGTGTTTTAATAAGCCATGACTGTATTTTCATTTGGTTTACTTCTGATAGTTTTTTTTATATTCTTTAGGAATCCGGAGCACCTATCTTGACCGATGATGTTAGTCTTCAAGTCTTCATGGACCATCTGAAAAAACTAGCTGTGTCTAGTGCATCATAAATCAGTTTAACAATGGAAAAGCACAAGGAAAATACTGGAAAATAGTGACTGTTACATAGACTCTTTATTTTGGATTCTAACAGTCTAGTTGCATTTGTGTCACATCTTGCTTATGTTTGGTCTGCTTGCTATTTGATTTTGTTTAATTATTTGATCTCACACATTTCCAAAATCACTGCATTCCTATTAGAAAAACTTTGTTTTCTGTGGACATCATGCTTCTCTTTAATTTATCATTCCATCAAATGTCTTATATATAAATGTAACAGCTAGTAATAAATAACTTAAATATATTGACTGCTTATGTGTCTAACTTACTTTAAAAACTACCTATGGCTTTATGTGAAAGAATATTAAATTGGAGGACAATTTTAGTTGCAAAATTATTGGATATAAATTCTCCAATATTTTGGGAAGATAATTTGTAGGTAACTTGTCATTATGTAGTTATCTTTAGCCAGATAGATACAAAAGCTGTATAGAGATAAGAATCCGTTTGGGTGCAGGGTCATACAAACTGCATTTAATTTTCCCTTTGTTTACACTTCTGCCTATCCATGTATTCATTTAATAAGTTTTTACTCTGACCCTTCAATGTGTAAATGGTTTTGACTCTGACTTCTTGAATCTGAATCTCTATGTACAGGTAATCATTCTCATTTTGCTGGCAAAAGTAAAGATCTGACTGCAACAATCATGCAGTGGTGAAGATTGTGTATGCTTGTGATATTTGTGCCATTCTTTAACTAGCTTGGCATAAATCACAAGAACCTGGAAGTTACAAAATCAACACAAAAGCATTGATGCATCTATGCATCTTTCCACAAGAAAATACGAGTGGGAGTTCCAATTGCACATCTAGTCAAGTCAAACACTAGGCTCTTTGAGTTGGTATGATCTGTACTGTCATAATGTCCCATTTTCTTGTATTTAGAAGTGTTACTTTCTGTATCTTAGTGATTTAATCAGTCATTCACAGACCCAAAAAGGAACTTTGTCATCAGATTCTTAGGTCCTAGTGACATTACATGAGTAATGTACTTTATTCATTTAATAGCCCATTGATTTCTACATAGCCAGTCTAAAAACCAGATTGGTCCAAAATAGGTCGGGTGCCAGATTGAGAAGGCGAAGGAAACATGGAGTTTAATGTACCAATCAAGTTATCACAGTTGCAAAATTTAAGCTATTTGAGGTAACAAACCATGTAGGAAGGTGGCAGAACAGGGTCACAAAGATGTACAGAGAAAATGAAGAGGCCCAAAAAGCTAAGTGATCTTAATGATAACAACTGCTAAAAAGATGGCCAGCTAAGGCACTGAATTGGAAATACAGCAAAATGGCAGTGGGTTAAAGTAAAAAAAAAAGCATGATGGTGAAAAAGCAAGACAGCAGAATGATAGTGTGATAGAACAGAACATACCTCCTGAGCCACCTGAGTCAACTGGGAGAAAGACAGTAATTGACTTCTGGCCCCACTTCCTGAATTAGTTGAAAATTCTCCTGATGAACTGAATTTTTTTTTTAGTTCTGAGGCAGGATTGACAAAAGAAAAATACATTTGATAGCCGAACTGAAGAAATGTACAATGAAATGGCTGCTAAAATCTTTGCAATTTTCTTAATTGTAGCTTTCTCCCAGTTTTGGTCACAGACCAACTGGTCAATCAGATCTGGTCTGCGACTTTTTCTACTGACTAGCCGAAATCAAAGATTGCATTACTCAGCCGCAGCAGAAATATCCATGGGGTCCCAGTGGCCAAGGGGGGAAAAAATTAGAAATACTGTCTTGAGGTTTGGATGGCTTGTTAAAGGGGAAATTTAACATTTGAATTACATTGCATTTAATCACATTAAAACATTTCAAAGCACTTTCCACAATGAATTACTTTGGAGGTACATTAACTGTTATGCAGGAAAACTTCTGATCCTTCCAGTTGATGTGCCCTTCTGTTTTATTGGTGAACCAAGGAGCATCCTCTTTTATGAGGTACTCAATGGATGATCCTGCAGATGATGCATCCTTTAGCTGTGTTATGCTCTTCAGATGTTGGGTGGCAACTCATAAAGCCAGTGTTGTCCTTCCCCTGCTCTTCAGGTACAACAATTGTGGTTTCCCTGGAATCCTCAAGAGCGATCTTGCCTATAGAAGAGTCAGCTATGTGGATATGAAAGTATGAATTATAAATACATCATTTTGAAACTGGGATTATGTGGAAATATTTTAAAACCTAATACTACAATGTAAGACTATGAAGTACTTCAAATATAGAAAAAAATGGCCACTGACCTGCACAATTGTTTTGGCGGTGTCTGAATCTTGTTTACATCCAGTATAGAATCTGAAATTACATGTGGTCAATTATGATAAAATAATGAATGCCATGATAACGTACAAAAGGAAAAAATGCAACTGATGAAATCCAGAGGATTAGCTAGGTGTCCTCACCTTGCTTGCTTCATGGAATAGGAGAGTGAACCAGCTTTCTACAGGTAAAAGTAATTATTCAGAATGTTCCCTTTGCTGTTCTCAACTTCTGGACAACCTTCTCTGCAGCCACCTGTTCAAATGCTTCCTATTACCATCAGGACTCCTTTTGGGCAACTTTTGCCTGGGATCTTGATGGTGAGGGTACATAGCTTTCCATTCCATATTTATATATTTTAGTTTTTATTAAATTGCTTTACTAAATCATGTTTATGTTCCATAGCTTTAGCAAAGCTTTTCGGATGCCCCATTGGTCAAGATGACTGAGCCACAGACCAGAAGGTTCTAAGTTTGATTCTATGCCCCTAAGCAAGGGAAAAATAAGCCTGTTCCTCATCACCATCCACTGACCCTGGCTGAAAAGTGCACAGTGTTCGTACAAGTGAGGGCATGAGTGGCATTGGCAGTGATGCCACCATGACTGCAAGTCAGAATACAACCTAACATATTTAGAAAGGCCAAGTGATTCACTCCATTACATAATAGTAAGCCTTGCATAATTCCATCAACCCTTCTAGTTTTCTACCATGGCCTTCCGTTCCTTTTTTATTTTTCCCCCTCTGTAAAGTGCCGTTTTACTTTATAAATCCAAATTGTGGATTTGATTGGTAGTTTCGTGTCATTGTTGCTAGTGGATTGGTGTTCCCACACTATAAATACTCATTAATCCCCCATCATAAACATAGGATGTGTGCGCGCGTCTACGCCACGATTACAGCGTTTAATGGGCTAGATTTCCCCTTTTAAAATGGAGTTGCGGTTTAATGGTGAGTTGTAATTTCTGTTTCCGTAAATCTCATTACCAGATCTACAAAATATGTATATTTATTTTAAAATTAGTTTGTATGTATCTCGCTCAGTTAAAAAGACGCTCTTTGAACATATGACCTCACTCCCAAGTTGATTACTTTCTGCTAACGCGGCAGTTTTGTTGATAAACATAACCTCGACTAATTGTGATGTGGAGATGCCGGTGATGGACTGGGGTTGACAATTGTAAACAATTTTACAACACCAAGTTATAGTCCAGCAATTTTATTTTAAATTCACAAGCTTTCGGAGATTTTCTCCTTCCTCAGGCAAATGTTTCAAGATCTCCTTGAAGCTTCAAGGAGATCTTGAAACATTTGCCTGAGGAAGGAGAAAATCTCCGAAAGCTTGTGAATTTAAAATAAAATTGCTGGACTATAACTTGGTGTTGTAAAATTGTTTACAATCGACTAATTGTCGTCAGTTGCGCATAAAACTAAAAGTCAACCATTCGTTTAAATGACGGCCATTTCAGCAGACGTTTAACTGCGCCAATCGGAGCAGTGAGATAGTGGGCCCTCCTCCTCTGGAGGGAGATTGGAGATTGCGAATGACTCACCTTTAACCCCGGAGCCGCGGTTTCAGATCCGATCGGTCTGCCGTGGTGGGATATGTGCCCCGGGGGAGGTCAGACAGCTCCCGAATCACAGGTAGGGTTGCCTGTTTTTGCTAAATCTGAAACTGATTAGACGATAGGGGTCAGGGGCGGGTTTACAACAATTTGTATTTATATAGCGCCTTTAGGCGCTTCACAGGAGGGCTAACAGACAAAAATTGACACGAGCCAAAGAAGGAGACATTAAGACAGGTGACCAAGTGCTTGGTCAAAGAGGTAAGTTTTAAAAGGGGAGGGAATTTCAGAGTTTAGGGCCTAGACGGCTGAAGGCACAGCTGCCACTGGTGGGGCTAAAGAAATAAGGGATGAATAAGAAGCCAGAATTGGAGGAACGCAGAGTTCTCGGACGGTTATAAGGCTGATGTGGAGATGCCGGTGATGGACTGGGGTGGACAACCGTAAGGAGTCTTACAACACCAGGTTATAGTCCAACAGTTTTATTTGAAATCACAAGCTTTCAGAGGCTCCTCCGAAAGCTTGTGATTTCAAATAAAACTGTTGGACTATAACCTGGTGTTGTAAGACTCCTTACGGTTGTAAGGCTGGAAGTTACAGAGATAGGGAGGGGCAAGGTCATGGAGGGATTTGAACACAAAGATTATATAAGGAAAAATATTTCAGTATAATGTGGCCTCAACATTCAACTCTGGTTCCTATATTCAGTATTTATGTTGTATTAATTCTTGTACCTATTTTTTTTGTACTGGTTTCCATATACATTTGGAATCATATCTATGAAGATATGAAAAAGGACAGGTTAAGAGCAGCTGGTCCATTTGAACTTGTACTATCCTGGCATGGTGTAATGTCTGCACACCATTGCCCCCACCCCCATGCAGCCATGTAATATCCTGGGAGGGGCAGAAAAATACCATAGGCCAAGTTAGAAAATAAAACTCTAGGAAATTATTTTCCAACTCCTGAAGGCGACCAAGCCAGCTCCAGGAGATCATAGTGACTGCGCATTATGTCATCCAATCGCCCACCTACCTACTATATAGGAACAGGAGGAGGCCATTCAGCCCCTCGAGCCTGTTCCACCATTCAGTTAGGTCATGGCTGATCTGTATCTCAACTGCATTTACCCGCCTTGGTTTCATATCCCTTAATACCCTTACCTAACAAAAATCTATCAACTTCCAGTTTTTCAATAGACCTGTCCTCAACTGCTTTTGTGGTAGTGTTGACAACTCTGTTTGGAAGTATACCTGGCGGTTTCATCACAACATAATGACTTCTAAGGACAGCAAGGGGGGGAATATAGTCAATATTGAGGAAGACTGAGACAAAATACAAGATGACTTAATAGACTTGCAGAATGGGTGTTTAATTGACAAATGAATGTCAATATAGATAAGTGTGAGGTGTTACATTTTGGTAGGAAGAATAAGGAGGTCACATACTCCTTGGATAATAGTCTAAATGGGATATAGGAGCAAAGAGATCTAGGGATACAGATGCAGATCACTAAAAGTAGTGAAGCAGGTTAATAAGGCCATAAAGAAAGCAAACCAAGCACTGGGGCTTATTTCTAGAGGGACCCCAGAGAGGTTATGTTAAACTTGTATCGGACCTTGGTTAGACCACACTTAGAATACTGTACACGGTTCTGCGCTCCATGTTATGAAAAGGATATAGAAGCACTGGAGAAGGTGCAAAAAAGATTCACAAAGATGATACCAGAACTGAGAAGACTTACTTATCGGGACAAGCTGGGGCTCTTTTCTCTAGAAAGGAGAAGGCTGAGGGGTCACCTAATAGAGGTCTTTAAAATTATGAAGGGGTTTGATAAGGTAGACTTAGAGAAGATGTTTCCGCTATGGGGGAGACCAAAACTAGGGGCCATAAATATAAGATAGTCACCAATAAATCCAATAGGGAATTCAGGAGAAACCTCTTTACCCAGAGAGTGGTTAGAATGTGGAACTCGCTGGCACACGGAGTAGTTGAGGCTAATAGTATAGATGCATTTAAGAGAAATCTAGATAAGCACAGGAGGGAGAAAGGAATAGAAGGACATGCTGATCAGGTTAGATGAAGAGGGGTGGGAGGAGGCCTGTGTGGAGCATAAATGCCGGTATAGACCAACAACATTTTAAAAACTTGCATTTGTATAGCACCTTTAACATAGTAAAACATCCCAAGGCACTTCACAGGTGCGTTAGCAAACAAAATTTGACACCGAGCTACGTAAGGAGATTTTAGGATGGGTAACCAAAAGCTTGATCAAAGAGGTAGGTTTTAAGGAGCATCTTAAAGGAGGAGAGAGGTGGAGAGGTTTAGGGAGAGAATACCAGAGTTTAGGGCCGAAGCAGCTGAAGGCACGGCCGCCAATGGTGGAGCGATTAAAATCGGGGATGCGCAAGAGGCTAGAATTGGAGGAGCCCAGAGATCTGAGGGTTGTAGGGCTGGAGGAGGTTACAAAGCTAGGGAGGGGTGAGGCCACGGAGGGATTTGAAAACAAAGATGAGAATTTTTAAATCGAGGCATTGCCGCACCAGGAGCCAGTGTAGGTCAGTGAGCACGGGTGATGGGTGAACGGGACTTAGTGCGAGTTAGGATACGGCAGCAGAGTTTTGGATGCGCTAAAGTTTATGGAGGGTGGAAGATGAGAGGAAAGCATTGGAATAGTCAAGTCTAGAGGTAACAAAGTCATGGATGAGCTGAGGCAGGGATGAATGGCCTATTTCTGTGCAGTAAACTCTATGTAACTGCTCGAAACTCATTTACTATGGAGCGAGCAGTTTGCCTATAGTGGAAAATAATGACCAGGTCACCGCTTCTGGTAAACTGACCTGTGTTATCAGCTATAAAGGACGATGACGATGCCTCGCAATTTATACTAAAACTGCTTTCTTCTGCCATCTTGGCTCGCTGCCCCCTCCCAATTTGTTATGCTGAGTTTATTCCCTGTAATCACACACTTAATTTTCCAAAGTTACCCCTGTCACTTAAACATTCAGATCTCTCCCCCTGCAGATGGCCTTCAATATTCCCAGACAGTGGCTGTATACAAGGGCCTTCATCCACGCCTGTGTACTTGCCTCAGCCGCCTTCACCATCTTGAAGAATGGTCACCCAATATATCTATCCTTGCAGCACACCATCTTCCCTTGCCAATTGCAAAGTGAATAGACTCTATGTTATCTAATTGAGTGATTCTTGACTGTCAGTCAAACAGCTCCCATCTCTAATATTTTTATAACTAATAAATAAAAGTGTTCATAGGAAGTGAAGTGAAGTGAAATAAAATACACTTTTTTTAATGCCCCAGTGATTTTTCTCCCGCGTTGCTCGCTGTATTGTCTGGGAGATTAATCTTTAATTCTGGGAGTCTCCAGGACATTCCAGGAGGTTTGGTGACCCTAATATGTAGATTTGTTAGCCACTTTTAAGAACTCGATCAGCTTCCTTTTGAATGCTTGCAGTCAATACTCATTCACTGCACATGCCAATAACTTATTCCAAAGGTGGTTGACTCTCGGTGGGGGCGGGGGGGAAATCCAAGTATCTAACCTACTTCTGTGCTTACATAACTTAAACTTATGTCCTTAATCCTCCCTAACCTATATAGCTTGAATAGCCTATCCATTTGGACTGAGTCTATTCCTTTCATTATTTTAAGAATCTCAATCAGATCTCCTCAAAGTTCATGCATTTCTAGAGCAAAAAGCCCCAGCTCTATTAGATTATCCAGGTAAGAAAGAGCCCTTAAGTTAGGTAGCAATCTAATGGCCCTCCTCTAAACCTTTTCCACGGCCTCTATATCACCCATCACGTGAGAGGACCGCATTCTAGATGTGGCATAACAAAGGCCTTATACGCAGAAGGAATAGCATTCCTTGTTTAATATTTAATTGTCTTGGCAATACATCCTAACCCCCTATTTACTTTTACAGTAGCCTCACTGCACCAGTCACGAAACTTCATTGACACATGCGCTATAACGCCCGGGTCCTCCTGCTCAGCAGCCTTGAGCACACAACCCTGCATGATATACAAATGCTTGGAGTTGCCCTTCTCCAGCTGAATCATGCTACATTTATCTATATTAAAAGACAGCTGCGAGATGGAGGTCCAGTCGCCTATTTTGTGTAGATCGGCTTGCAATCTGTTTTCTCATCTAAGGTCCTTACACTCACAGATATCCTCGTGTCATCGGTGAACTTACAGATAGTTCCCCTGATGCCTTCATCCAGATCGTTGATAAAGATTCTGAAGAGAAACGGCCCTAATGCCAATCTCTGTGGGACTCTGCTAGTGACCAATCCCCACGTACTATTGTAACTACTTTCTGTCTACAAGAATGTAATCAGTTTCTTATCCAACCTAAAATCTGCCTGACAATCTCTCAGAACTCAAATTTATTAGTAGTCCTTTGTGCCAGTTATATTAAATCTATTTGTGTGCTCATTGTACATTTTCCATATTGTTGTCCAGGCAACACCACCTGCTCTTCTTCACTGATGGCACTGAATTTGATTTCAAATCATTGGTAGTTTGGCAACGGCTGGGATACTGTAAACCGTAAACTGTAAAGGTGTAAAGTCTGTAATACTCTATGGAAACAAGTTTGACAAAAAAACATGGCCGATTGCAAACCTGTACGTAGGGCTGTAAACATGACAAAAATGATTTATAACTGTTCATAAATCCTTGAAAACACATGGTGCTGTTTTTAAAAAAGAAAATATAATGTAAAAATAATTTTGAGAATTTTTTTGTTTGTCATTGCATTATGTTAGGGTAGAAATTATTTCTGTACGCATGTGGGTGAGAATTACTTGAAGATGTGTTCCTGCAGCTGCGATGGTCTCTGTTGGTTTCTTTATGCTCCAGATTTCGCTTTACATTGGTGTCTGCATTTCAGGATATCTGGAAACTGGAGTGACTGTGGAGTTCAATGCAGGAAACAGATATAAAAGTTTATATCAGGAAGGAAGTTGGGGTTTCCTCACCTGGTTCATTGTGTTCACTAATTTTTGATACCCACAAAAATGCAAAGGAGCCATTTGAAATTTCCAAAGGGGAAGTGTGCTGTGACAATTAAAGGGGAGCCACATTCACAAAAGTGTTTGTCAAAACTTTTTTATACTTATAAAATAGTATGACTTAAGTAATGTTGAACTGTATCACATCACTTGTGTGTGACATTGGTGTGGCAAAAGTGACGTCTCTTCCGGCTCCTCTGCCTCCATGAACAATAGGGGACTTGCCAAATACTTTGTGAAATCAAGGCCCTTTAAGCATTGTCAAAACTAGTGTTGCTCTGTGCTCTGCTCAAACAGGACTGACATCTGTATCAGCCAATATACCGGTAGTACTGTGTGGCAGATCTGTCAACAACAGGGGTCTTGCTACTTTGGTAGAAAGTCGTTATCTTCACAGGAGGCAGGAACCATGTTTTTATTATTGACTATGACTGAAGAGAAGCTACTGACTCTAGAGAAAACTTTGCTGAATTACCTGCCTGCTGCAATGAAGGTAAGGGTGAAATATATTGCTATTCTGTATCTTACACTGTTACGCAGTTTAAAAGAATCTTTGTACTTGTATCTATTATCAGTGGAATTGAAATATTAGGGCAGAAATTGCTTGGAAAAGAACGGTGAGCTCAACAGCGCTCATTGCTGTTAGTGGCGAAATCGAGGATCAAGTTCCGGTGTTCGCACACGCCCAGTGAAATCCGGAACTTGCTCCTACTGGTTCACCTGCGATATGACAGCTTCGAATTAAAGGGCTAGCGTCGGCTGGAATCAGTGAAATCACTGAAAAAGCGCCAACTTGCTCATCTGCCCATCTGGAAAGTAAGTAATATCGCCACAAAACAGATACGCTTAAAAATACCAGATTTAAACTAAGTCTTAATGACTACCAAACAACTAAAAATTAACTTTTAAAAATGTGGAGTCTCATTACTCCTTAATTTAATAGTTTTTGGTCTTCTTTTTAAAAAATGTTTAATTTAAGAACAATTTTTTTAACTTTTCCCTTCTGTCTCTTTTATTTAATTCGATTATTTCTTACCCTCTCTTACGCAGTCTATAACTGTTTTTACATTGATTTTAATGTTGTACCTGTTCACTTCCTGGATTTAACGTTCCACGCCTGCAGAGAGTCTTCGCAGCACGTCAAAAATGCTGCAATCTGATTGGTTGAGGGGTGAGAGTGATCCTCTCGCTTTTCCCATGGGTCCTAGCTTCGTTGGAGCTAATGCTGGGCTCTTCTCCACTTCCTATTAGAGAAAGTGCAGCCAATAAAGACCGCGGTACGTTAGTGGGATGGTATAAATCTATGGAGTGGCGAGCAATGGCATTTAGCACATTACCTTTTTGTGCAAATTACTTAAATTTTAAAGATTATACCAAAGTAGGAGGGACAGTAGAATTGAAGGAACCAGTCAGAAATTAGAATAGTTACACAAAATTATGTATATATGCAGAACATTGGCAGGTGAAATTTAACACCCAAAAGTGTAAATTATCGCACGTAGATAGGAAAAATGGGCTACAGACATTCTCAGTGAATGGTATTGAAATAGCTGAGGAAAAAGTTGAAAAAGGCCTAGGATTCTTTATAGACTCATTACTGAACGGGGGAGAAATTCAACTTGGGCAGGAACACTAAATGGGCGGTATCGCACGAGCCGCCTGTTATACGCTTGATATTCAGTTCTACTGAAGTTAATCGAACTCAGTATCGGTGGGGGGTGTAACCGGCGGTAACTGTACCACCTGTTTTGCACTACCGCTCAAATTAAATTTTTGCCCAACATTGCTGCTCTGCATTGGTCAGACATCAACAAGACCAATAGAATACTGAACTACATAGCTAAAATAGTAGAATATAAACCGGAGGATTAAACATTGTAATGCTCTGGTCAGACCACATCTTCAGTACTGTGTTCAGTTCTGGTCACCAACAAACAAAGGAAACATTCAAGTGCTGGAGGCATTGCAGAGAGGAGCTACAAAGCAGATCCTTAGGCCTTGATTCATTTTTTTCCCTTAGGGGGTGCGTTCGGGACGGGCGGGGTTCGGGTGGGAGGGAAACCCCCACGTGAAGCTCAGCATGAGGCCTGTCCTATTATAACTCCTGGGCCTCATATAAATATTGCAGCACTATCGCCCGAAAACAGTAGGACTGACATCAGGGCCGGCGGGCGGGATCAGGATATTGGCACAGGAGCCTTAGGGCACCGGGAACCCAAAGGAACAGTCCTTGGCATAACCGTGGCATGGGCAAGGGGTTTGGTAGCCGATGCCAGCACACAGAAGGCAAGGCAAGGCTGGGGATGGGCGCCTCCCGCCCTGGTTCCGCTGTTTGGTTCCACACAGTGTGGAATTCCCCTTAACTCCACGTTAAAGTCACGTCGCGTCACTGATGATCGTCAGGCCACATCTTTTTGAATTTAAAGTAGGCCCATGCCAGCCTATAGTGGGAGCCTCAGCTGACTTGAAATTTGGCGAAGATGAAATAGCGCCAGGCGGGAATGGAGTGATCTCAGACCGGCAAGTCAACTCAGCCTATTCTTAACCCCTCCCGCGCACCATTCCTGCTGGACAAGGTGGGTTAAAATCAAGCCCTTGGTCTCAGAGGGTCTGAATTATGAGGAAAGACTGGAGAATCTTGGGCTTCTCACCTGGAAAGGAGGTGCCTGAGAGGTGATCTTAGAGGTATAGTTAAGGGAATGGAAAAGGCAAATCCCAGAATATTATTTTAAATTAAATTATGAGAGTAGGACAAGAGGACACCGGTTCAACTTAGTAAAAGGTAAATTTAAGACTGGTATCAGGGAGTGATCAATACTTGGAATGGACTTCTGGATAGAATAGTGGAGGCGAAAACCTGAATCAAGAAACAATTAGATGCTGAAATGGGGAAGGCTTTATGGATGAATGAATTAGATGGACAGAATGGCCTTCCTCATCCATAATTATCTCACGGTCTTGTGAAGTATTCTGATTTCACACTGCTGTGTTTTTACAATTTATTTTTGAGTTATTTTAAATGTTTAACTGAGAATTGTTATGATACTATAATATATGCCAACCGTTCATGTTTTGGGCCTCAGTTCATGCTATCGTAGCCAACTTTTCCTAGGCATGTTTAGTTTTTTTAAGGCTTTTAACCCAAGGCCTCATTCAGCTCTAATTAAGAAGCTGGAAACTATGGGAGTACAAGGTAAAATTTTGGGTTTATCCAGGGTGTGTACACCAGCTCCCAGACCGATGCAAGGATAAATGGGAGACTCATGCGACCCATTCCTCTCAAAGGGAGTGAGACAAGGTTGTCACCCATCTTATTCTATGTCTTCAGCAACAATGTGTTCGAAGGTGTTGTAAGAGACAGCCTCAGAGTTCCTGTCCTGGGCATTCCGAAAAGTGCTGTTTCACAGATGACATGTTGTTGCCAGACTTAACTGGGAATCCACTACAATAAATTACAGTAAAATCCACAATGTTGAAACATGCACCAAAAATGTCAAAAATCAAATTTCCCTGGGTGGGGGTTGGGGTGTTTCCCAAGGAAATAAATTTTGCACCATCAATGCCCACTTCGCTCTTCAAAAATGTCTACATCCATCACTGCAAAAATTGCACCTTTTACGTACTTTACTTCCTTTCTTCCTTGTAATGCAATCAATGGAATAGTGGGTACAGCTGCAGTTTGTCATCCTACTGCACTCTCATTGTAACTTCTTTGTTTCATATCTCACACATGAGGCCATTGAATTTCATTTTTCACAGAAAACAAACTGGACTGTGGAATGTGATCTCAAAACCCTAATAAAAATCCTAGATCTACATGATGTCCCTCCATAGATCCTCCTTCCCTTTCAAGCACATCAAATTTGGGCAATTCCCATTGTAAAACTCATCAATGCTGTATTGGTGCTGGGGGGAAAAATAATTTGCATCAATTGACACATCTCAAGTATGAACAGAAAAAAATGCAAAAATATGAATACAAATGGTTATGAAATGGCTAAAATACACTGAACTTTATATTGCAATGTCCTTTGCATGATCTCCAGATTACTTATTGCTGCCTAGTGCCCCGGATGCCCATTTCAAATGGTGTTCTTTACTTCAGACTAGAATGGTAGAAATGGAGTGCAAGACTAACATGCCCCCAAATTAATATTAAAATGAAGTGCCTGCCAATTTGCCACCTTTACCACTGCTAGTCCTGACCCATAGAAAATGCATCAGAATGCAAACTTGCTGCATTTCTGCCAGGGTGAGACTTCTGCCCATTTTCCAATACTGGCCATCTGATTTACACTTCAACGGGAGGCCAGCATTGGAAAATCCCATGGTTTGGGCATCAGAGTAGGAAGGTGAAGGGTAGGCTATTAATAGGTTTTGGTTTAGTGATGTTGTATGGAAGATTCTAGGGAGAGTGAAGGTAAAATCAGAAATAAAATGGGTGTTCTTTGGGGCTTGGATGGCCTGGAGGTTCAAGCTAGCCCCCAGGTCGGGGCTTAGCTACTGGGTTGCCAGCTTCTGTACTGCATTTACATTACAGCCCTGTCTCCGAAGATGGTACAAAGAGGTTACCACAGTGACTCCACTCCATCAAACAGCAGGAGGATGTAAGAAATGATCCTTCCTTTTTCTTTGAACTCCTCTGCAAGTGCAGAATCCAGAACTCCATAAGAGACTGGGGGAAACTAATACCCCAATTATACTGCAGAGCCTTTCCTAGTGGTACATAGCTAATCTACAGTATGAACCAGCCCCACGTTCACACTGTGGAGTGAACTCAAAGGTCGCAGCAACACCAAGGTCACTGCACATCCTCAAGATATGTGCTTAACTAGTTGCTCAAAAGTCACAATTGTAACTTTAAAACACTATGTTTTGCCACAAAGTTGCATTAACAGCTTCATGTTGTGCCTTTCGGGTCAAGGCCTGTAAAGGGCAACAGTGTGCAAAATTGCACTGTTGGCTACACAAGCATGCTGAGAACAGCTCACATGTGGCTGGAATATGATGTTGGAGCCGATAGCAAGCAGTGCCTGCAGCAGCCAATGATCAATGCTGCTAGTGTCACTTTGTGTCCCAAGGCAGGGAGCAAAACTACCTTGAAGAGGCGTATACACCTCTGTAACATCTTCGGAGACAGGGCTGTAATGTAAATGCAGTACAGAAGCTGGCAACCCAGTAGCTAAGCCCCGACCTGGGGGCTAGCTTGAGCCTCCAGGCCATCCAAGTTCTAAACAAAGGCAGAGAGATTCATTCATATTTCAACACAACAGGAAAGCAGGTAAGAGGATTTTCATTATATTTTGGTTTCTTGGTTGCCCCATGAGTTGATTGCATCACCAGGGTCTGAGATTACCTAGCAAGGTTACTTGCTAGTTTAGTAGAGCATGTAGATTGTGAAAATAATTTAGATTGTTAAATTTATATCATCTCTATAGTTCAGATTATGTAGATAATGCCTTTGGTAATTAAGCTTTTATAACTGGTGACAGTGATCTGTTTTCTGTCTTTCATAGTTGATCAGGATCTTACTCTATATACCCTTCTGCTAGAAGAGAGGCTGAATTACATGTGTTTGCATTATGAACTGTCTTCATTTAGTTACTTCATAATGCAGAGTGAGACCAATTATTCTCCAGACTTCATTGCTGTAAAAGGTGCTGTGTTTTATTGTCTAGATTTATGGAACTATTCTAAACATCAACAAAGGCAAGATACGTGATCTGGAGGTTGTTGTTGACTCTTGGCCTGACTTCAGTACTGTAATATGTCGACCATGTAAAAAGGTATGCAAATGTTCTTTTCAGAAAGTATTTACTTTATTACCAATAAAGGACAAGATGAAGTAATATAATATGCAATTAACAGTAAAAGGAGTAGACCTAGTGTTATGATTTGGGCCTTCTCCCAAGTCTCTTTATGTCCATGGCAGATTGCAGTTTCCATTGGTGAACTTGCATTCCCTATGAACCAAAAGTTGTAATTTAAAGCAGACCGTGAATGGGAGTTGTATGCCCCAGAGCTAATAGTATACCCTTGTAACGTGGAGTTATGTAAGGGGATTTGTATGGGATGTCTGTTATACACTGCTGATCCCTCTGATAGGCAGAAAATAACTATTCTGTCAGACTCGAGGCTAAAACTACAAATTACATTTATTACAGGAAATATATTTACTCAGAAGCAAAATAAACAAACAGAGAAACAGAATGACAAAATTTAGCACAAACCCATCTGTTTCTGAAATCAAAATAACAAGTTTTTGAATTCTTAGAATCCTTTAACGGAGTCTCCTAATGATTCTTATGTGGAGCTGCATTTCCTGATGGAGGTTCTTTCTTCGTGACATCGAAGATGAACAGTTTAATTCAGTTAACTAAACATCCTCAGGCTGTTGCCCAGATTTACCCCCTCATTTCCTTTGAAATGGAAGCCAGCTTCTTTGAAGTGGAACCCCTGTTCTTTCTCATCAGGTCGTAGAATGTTACAGTGCAGAATTAGGCCATTCAGCTCATTTAGTCTGCACAAGAGTGACCTAGTATAATCCCATTCTCCTGTTCTCTTCCCATAATCAATAATATTACTCTTTTTAAGTAACAAATTCTCTTTTAAAAGAACATAGAAACAGGAGTAGGCCACTCAGCCCCTCGAGCCTGTTCCACCATTCAATTAGATCATGGCTGATCTGTATCTTAACTCCATTTACACGCCTTGGTTCCATAACCCTCAATACCCTTGCCTAATTCAAAACTGAGATTGACAGGTTTTTCATTTTCAACTGACCGAGCCTCAACAGCTTTTTGGGGCAGAGAGTTCCAGATTTCCACTGCCCTTTGTGTGAAGAGGTGCTTCCTGACATCACCCTTGAACTGCTTAGCTCTAATTTTAAGGTTATGCCCCCTTGTTCTTGACTCCCCCACCAGAGGAAATAGTTTCTCTCTATCAGCCCTATCAAATCCTTTAATCATCATAAACATCTCAATTAGATCACACCTTAATCTTCTATGCTCAAGGGATAATATAGCCTAGTCAATGCTACCTGACCTCATAATTTAACTCTTTTAGCCCCAGTATCATTCTGGTGAATCTGCGCTGCACCCCCTCCAAGGCCGATATATCCTTCCTGAGGTGCGGTGCCCAGAACTGAACACAGTACTCTAAATAGGGTCTAACCAGAGCTTTATGTAACTGTAGCATAACTTCCACTCCTTTGTATTCCAGCCCCCTAGGGATAAAGGCCAACATTCCATTAGTCTTTTTAATTATTTTTTGTATCTGCTTTTAGTGATTTCTGTACTTTGACCACTAAATCTCTCTGCTCCTTCAGTTTCTAGCTTCCCACCATTTAGGAAATACTCTGATCTATCTTTCTTAGTTCTAAAGTGGATGACCTCACACTTCCCCACATTAAACTTCATCTGCCACAGTTTAGGAGATGCTTTCACAGTGCAGCTCAAAGACTTACATTTGAAATACATTGGCTAGCTAAAAATTCATAAGAAAAGATATAATACAGAAATACATTAGGATATGGTGCAGGATGGAGTCCACATAGCCTAGTGGGGTTTTTTTAAATGAAAAATTCTTCCTATTTCAGGTACCCAGTGTCAAGATCACTTCTCACTCTGAGCCACCCAGTTCCCCACCTAACTTTAATTTAGCAAGTACAAAAGCGAAGCTGTAAAATATTCTCAATTTGAAAATGCTTGTAAAACAAATAATTGGTGTGACATACCAATAATTCAGTGGACCAGAAATTGCTCTTGAAATAATGGAGGAGCTCAACAGCGCTCACCGTTTTTAGTTGTGAATCGAAGGAGCAAGTTCCCACTAAAACGCAGAAATTATGAACTTGCTCCTATTGGTTCGCTGGTGATTTGACAGCTTTGAATTAAAGGGCCATCGCATGCTGCAATCACTGAAGTCACTGAAAAAGCAGCAACTTGCTTATCTGCCCAGCTGGAAAGTAACTAATTACGCCACCAAATAGGTATGCTTAAAAATACCAGGTCTAACTTAAATTTTAAAAGTGTTGTTAGTCTTAATGACTGCCAAACAACTAAAAATTAACTTTTAAAAATGTGGAATCTCCTATTACTCATTTTAATAGTTTGTGGTCATTTTTTTTTTAAAAATTAATTTTTTTTTACTTTTCCCTTCTGTCTCTTTAATTCAATTATTTCTTTGGCTTTTTATATTAATAAAAATGTAAATTTTTTATTTACAATGACGCCTAGAATACATTTAAATGAATGAAGTCTGCTTGCCTGCTTGTGAGCGTGACTTTTCTTTCTGACAGATTTTGTGAGCGTGTCTTCTACTCTGAGTGTTCCAAGCCGCATCAACTCGCGCTGCTCAAAGACTGGGTTGATAGCGCAAAATTTTTTAGAAATTCAAAATCATGCAATTCGACGCTACAGAGCCCGCAGTAAGTATTTTCGTTACTTTAATTCGCAGGAGCTGCAATGAGTGATGCCTCGTCGCTCTGTGTGATTTCTGGCTCATTATTTATATTCCCCCTCTACTTATATTCTTCCATGCTATGGGTGCCATTCACCAGGTGAGGTAGCATAAGTAGTCTGCTCACAGTTGTACTGTACAGAGCTACTAGGAAGTGCACAAGAGCAATTAGGGGTGTCTTCACCATCTATTTGCTTCCCTGCTTATGGGGAGGTATTTTGATTATGCTCAGCATCTCCCCCAAATAGCAAATAGTTAAAGAAACAAAGCCATATCTTTCCCACTTCATAGTGCAATGCACCAATACAATGCATTTGTTGAGCTGCCTAGTAATCCATTACATCTCTGATCCAATGCAAACTAGGAGTGATGTTATGCCTATGAGCCAATTCAGTCTCTCTTGTCTGGTTTGCCGTGTGTTCTGCCTCATTGTTTTCCATCAGTTTTATACTTCTGACTCTCCCTGTTTTGTTTAGCTCTATCTTTCACATCCTTTTCTCTGTTCCTCTACTGAAGGTGTGATTCTCTTTTGGGCTGTGGTTCCACAGGCAATGGTACCTTGCTTAAGTGGCTATCCTTCCTATCTAAGCCTAGATAGTGAGTGTTGGCAGCCTATTCAAAACTGGAAGATATTGCAGCCAGGCCTGATCAGTCCCTAAATGACGTCTGCACAGTTACTATATTATCACATAAACTGCCATCCTGTACTATATTTATCAAGATGAGGTGAGGAGCTTGACTATATAGACTTATCAAGGTGAGGTGAGGGGCTCTACTATATGTACTTATTAAAATTTAGAAGTTGCCATGTGTTTTTTTTAAATGAAGGGAGATTATTGAGGAAGGATTGTCCCTTTTCATTTATCAGATGAATGAATCAATCATAACTTTGACTTACTTTTGTTCTCTATTGTGCAGGAAGAAATATGCAATCCAGTTGAATCTACACTTACATATACAGTGTTTTCCAAAGATCAGAACAGTTTGCGCAATCTTCTTATGGATGACAATATTATCAACTGGACAACTTGTTTCATATTTGGAGGTATGATGTATACAAAGGGAGCAAAATACATGTAACTCAATGTATATAACATTTCATACAAAAAATCTTTGCTGATCAGCCATCATAGTAATTGCCAATCTATAAACCATTCTCTCTATCCTTCCCCACCATGAAAGCACATTTATAATTTATTAAGCTAATAAGCTAAATATTGTAAGTTCTTTTTGCTTTTTAAGATCATTATATTAACATAAAGTTTACATATATATTCAATAATGACTCAACTTAACTGCTGCAATATTGGGTTTATTGTTTGAACGAGTGTAACAGTTGCAGCTGTGATCGTACACTAACTGTTCAGTAAAATCTTACATTGCACCAGGGCAAAAGCCACTATCTAGCTTTGTGGCTCAGAAAACCTATCTAACATCATTGTGGGCACACCATCATCACAAGGACTGCACCAGTTCAAGGATAAGACTCACTGTCACCTTCTCGGAGCAACTAGGGATGGGCAATAAATGCAATCTTGCCAGTGTCACCCACATCCCTAGAACAAATTTAAACCTACAAGACTATATAATTTATATGCTGTATTTTATGGTACATGAATGAATATATAAATAGATATATTTTCAATATATTTTGTCACGTATGCTTGCAGAAGCGTCCTTGCTGTCATACCTATTTCCATTTCCCATTTGCATCACATCTATTATTACTAAAACTTGCTTTATTCACATTTTTTCAAGCTTACAAATACTTACCACCCTGTGACTGTAATATACTTACAGCTAAGCCTTCCTAAGCTCTAGGCCTGCACAGTAACTGAGAACGATGCCAGATATTTTTGTTACTATAACAATTTTATTGCTTCCCTCTTTCATGTACTGCAACAGAAATATTAAATAAAGTACAGAAGTATGTAAATATATTTGATTCCTCTACTGGCACTGCCATTCACAATGTGAGGACGACTGGCAATAGCTAATGAAGTCTCCCAATTGTAACCTGTAAATAATTAATGAATTTTTCTGACCTGCAAGGAATGAATTAATTCACGTGACCCTGACCAATAAATAATGAATTCCTCTGACCTGCAAATAATTGAATTCTCCTGATCACGATCTGTAAATAATGAAAGAATTGTATGAGTTTGATATGCTGCAAAATTAATACCAAATAAAATATGTAGGACTTTGTAAATATATTAGTTTCAGTGTTATTGTTCCCAACGGTCATTTTTAGTATATAAATAAATAATAGCGGGAGCATTGGATTTACCTACAGAAGGCTGACCTGTTTTAAAAACAAAAAATGGATTGGGTCAGATGTTGTGCAATAAAAGTGTGAAGTGCAGTGTGTAGGGTTTCAAAACTATTTCATTCTGGTGCTGCTGTTCCTAGATATTTTTGCACAGAACTGTGATACTGTGCGCTGCACTTGGATTGTGCACCCTGAGAATGTGCAGTGTACCTGATTTTCCAAGGTGCATCACTATCATTCAATCAGCTGTTTTGGTTGAATATTTTCCTTTTGATTGATCAGAACTCTGAGGTACAGAAGGATCTGGGTGTCCTAGTACATGAATCACAAAAAGTTAGTATGCAGGTACAGCAAGTGATTAGGAAGGCACATGGAATGTTGTCATTGATTGCAAAGGGAATGGAATATAAAAGTAGAGATGTTTTGCTACAGTTGTACAGGACATTGGTGAGACCACATCTAGAATACTGTGTGCAGTTTTGGCTTCCTTATTTGAGAAAGAACATAATTGCTTTGGAGGCAGTTCAGAGAAGGTTCACTCGACTGATTCCTGGGATGAGGGGGTTATCTTATGAGGAAAGGTTGGGCCAGTATACACTGGAGTTTAGAAGAATGAGAGGTGATCTTATTGAAACATATAAGATCCTGAGGGGACTAGAAGGGGCAGATGCTGAGAGGATATTCCCCTTGTGGGAGAGACTAGAACTAGGGGCCACAGTTTAAAAATAAGTGGTCTCCCATTTTAAGACAGAGAGGAGGAGAAATTTTTTCTCTGAGGGACGTGAGTCTGTGGAACTCCCTTCCCCAGAGTGCGATGGAGGCAGGGTCATTGAATATTTTTAAGGCTGAGTTAGATAGATTCCTGATTAATAAGGGAGTCAAAGGTTATAATAGGTAGACAGGAAAGTAGGGTTGTGGTCACAATCAGAGCAGCCATGATCTTATTGTGGCAGAGCAGGCTCGAGGGGCCGAATGGCCTAGTCCTGCTCTTAATTCGTATGATTCTAGCAGCTTTTGTTCAGTTGTTTTTGAAAATTATTTGAAGAAAAGCTATAGGACAAATGTTAGATGTTTTATTCAGGTAAAGTTACATTGAGTGTATTTTTTTAAAACAGAGAGGCTGTGTTTGTGTGTGAGAGTGAAGAAATGACAGTGTATTGATTATATCCTGTTTTATGTTGTGTAAACTAGAGAAAGTATATAAAGTTGAGGGGTGGAGAGAGAGAGAGAAGCCTGGATTTTAATCCTGTCCACCCAGCGCAAACAGGACAGGTGGATAGTTAAAATGGTGGTGGGGGGGTGTTATATCGCGTTCCCACCCCATATCATTTTGATTGCTGGCATTCCGGCAGCGTGGAGACTGCCCCTCCCAAGGCACGCGGGGAACTAATTAAAGTCGCGGCCCGATGGCATTATCTGAACTATGACGGATTTTAAGTCGAGGGATTGGGAAGCCCACGTGGGACTGAGTCCGCCAGCTAAAGCTAGCAGGAATCGGCATCGGGCAGGAGGCCCAAGTAAATTTTCTAAATATTTTCTTAGGGTTCCCTCTGGCCCAGGAGGAGCAGGAGTGCTCCTTTTGGCCCAACAAGGAAACCTTGTGCCTCCACTTCCCCTTCACCGGCCACAACAGCCCGGCCACTGCCTCACTGTGGACCATTCACTTGGGTCCCCAACAGTGCCGGGCTCTCGACCCCTGGCTTTTGCATCATCGGCTTCAGGCAGGAGACAGTCCAGAGGCTCGGAAGTTAAAATGGCCCAGGGCTCATGCTCAGCTGTCTGCAGGAGTTTCCTGTCTGCCCGACCCGAACGAGACCAGGGTTAAAATCAGGGCTTGAGGCACTGCGGTCAGAGAATTGTGTTGTTTTTTATTCGTTCATGGGATGTGGGCATCGCTGGCAAGACCAGCATTTATTGCCCATCCCTAATTGCCCTTGAGAAGGTGGTGGTGAGCCGCCTCCTTGAACCGCTGCAATCTGTGTGGTGAAGGTTCTCCCACAGTGCTGTTAGGTAGGGAGTTCCAGGATTTTGACCCAGCGACGATGAAGGAATGGCGATATATTTCGAAGTCGGGATGGTGTGTGACTTGGAGGGGAACATGCAAGTGCTGTTGTTCCCATGTGCTTGCTGCCCTTGTCCTTCTAGTTGGTAGAGGTCGTGGGTTTGGGAGGTGCTGTCGAAGAAGCCTTGGCGAGTTGCTGCAGTGCATCCTGTGGATGGTACACACTACAGCCACAGTGCGCCGGTGGTGAAGGGAGTGAATGTTTAGGGTGGTGGATGGGGTGCCAACCAAGTGGGTTGCTTTGTCCTGGACGGTGTTGAGCTTCTTGAGTGTTGTTGGAGCTGCACTCATCCAGGCAAGTGGAGAGTATTCCATCACACTCCTGACTTGTGTCTTGTAGATGGTGGAAAGGCTTTGGGGAGTCAGGAGGTGAATCACTCGCCACAGAACACCCAGCTTCTGACCTGCTCTTGTAGCCACAGTATTTATGTGGCTGGTCCAGTTAAGTTTCTGGTCAATGGTGACCCCCAGGATGTTGATGGTGGGGGATTCGGCGATGGTAATGCTGTTGAATGTCAAAGGGAGGTGGTTAGATTCTCTCTTGTTGGAGATGGTCATTGCCTGGCACTTGTCTGGCGCGAATGTTACTTGCCACATATCAGCCCAAGCCTGGATGTTGTCCAGGTCTTGCTGCATGCGGGCTCGGACTGCTTCATTATCTGAGGGGTTGCAAATGGAACTGAACACTGTGCAATCATCAGCGAACATCCCATTTCTGACCTTATAATGGAGGGAAGGTCATTGATGAAGTAGCTGAAGATGGTTGGGCCTAGGACACTGCCCTGAGGAACTCCTGCAGCAATGTCCTGGGGCTGAGATGATTGGCCTCCAACAACCACTACCATCTTCCTTTGTGCTAGGTATGACTCCAACCGCTGGAGAGTTTTCCCCTCAATTCCCATTGACTTCAATTTTACTAGGGCTCCTTGGTGCCACACTCGGTCAAATGCTGCCTTGATGTCAAGGGCAGTCACTCTCACCTCACTTCAGGCTAATGTTAATTCAGTTGTTTTTTTTAAAAAGTTAACTTATGAAGTCAAATAATTATCTTACCTGTGTTTTGTTGATGGTCAGAAAAAGTAATTGCTTACAGTTGTGAGAAATGGATTCTAATTGCCAACATCCATGGTACAGAGAGCAAAAGAGAGGCACACCTTCGTGCACCCACAGACAGTGGGCTCGATTTTAGGGTCGGGTTACCTGCGGGTTTCCAGCGGGGGGGCCCCGAAAATCCCGATCTCCGATCACGTGACCGGATTCGGACGAAATCCCGGCCACTTCCGGGTACCGCGCTGACGTGCGGGGCTGCGCGCGCAAGCCCCGCTGGTGGGAATCCCGCAGGCAATTAAAGCCAGCCGGGTTCCACTTGAGAGCACTTAACTTGCTCGTTGTGGTCAGTTAATGAGCTGAAGCAGCTGTCAAAAGAGGAAGTGTGGGATTTTACGTTCAAAGCAGTCAGTTTCCCACACTGGGGGAAACAGGACCCTTCAAACCAGGCGTGTTGCAGCCAGCAGCCTGTGGCAGGTGCCAAGGTGCGCTCCACGGGGGAGCGCCCTCACCCACGCAGGAGGCCACCGCGTCACATAGGGCAACCCCTGCCCTCCACCAACCCCCGCCAAGCCAGAGGACAGACCGACACGAAACCGCAGCCCCAGTCCGAGGACCCACCCACCTACCCTGCACAACCCCTCACACCAACACCTGCCAGATGGGTGGTGCGTTGACATCGTCGGAGGACGAACAGGATGACCAGCCCCAGCAGCCTCGCAGTCCACGCCGTCCGCCTCGGAGAGGTGGGGCCCCCCAACACGGTGCTGCGGCACACCCACCTGCACAGCAGGAGGGAGGGCAACCGCAGAGAGAGATGCGTCGCAGGAGGCACTACCCTCCGCACAGGGTGTACAGAGCGAGGCTCAGCTTCATGGACCTCTCCGAGGAGCAGTGCATACGGAGGCTCAGAGTCAATCGCCAGGTAGTCGCCGACATCTGCAGCCTCCTTAACAACGAGCTGCTCCCTGATGGACCAAGCAGCATCTTCTTACCTGTCGCCGTCAAAGTCACCACTGCCCTCAACTTCTTCGCATCCGGTTCCTTCCAGGGTGCCACCGGGGACATCACTGGGGTCTGTCAGTCCTCTGCACACAAGTGCATAAGGCAGGTCACCGATGGGTTGTTCCGCAGGGCCTCCCACTACATCAACTTCGCCATGGACGAGCGCAGCCAGATGGAGAGGGCGGTTGGATTCCATGCCATGGCCGGCTTCCCACGGGTGCAGGGTGTAATCGACTGCACCCACATCGCAATACGGGCACCTCCGCATGAGCCAGGGCTGTTCATCAACAGGAAGGGGTATCACTCCATGAACGCCCAGCTCATCTGTGACCACCGCCAGAGATTCCTACACGTGTGCGCCAGATACCCCGGCAGCTGCCACGATGCCTTCGTCCTCAGGGAGTCCGCCGTCCCGCCCATCCTGCAGGCACCCAACGCCGGCAACGGCTGGCTCCTCGGCGACAAGGGGTATCCCCTCCACACGTGGCTCATGACACCTCTGAGGAACCCCATCACCGAGCCGGAGCGTCGGTACAATGACAGCCCTATGGTCTACAATTGAGCAGACCATAGGGCTTCTCAAGATGCGCTTCAGGTGCCTTGATCGTTCTGGGGGAGCGCTCCAATACACATCATTCAGAGTGGGACGAATCATAGTTGTCTGCTGTGCCCTGCACAACATGGCCCAACAGAGAGGGGTGCCGCTGGAGGAGGCCCCATCCACACCCGCCACCCACATTGAGGAGGCGGCGGAGGAGGAGGCGGAGGCGGAGGCGGAGGCGGCGGAGGAGGCGGAGGCGGAGGCGGCGGAGGCGGAGGCGGAGGAGGAGGAGGAGGCGGAGGAGGAGGAGGAGGAGGAGGAGGAGGAGGCGGAGGAGGAGGACGCGCCCGAGGATGTTGGACGACCCATGCGCCGAGCCGCGACTCACCGGGATGGTCGCCGGGCCAGGGACGCACTCATACGTCAACGGTTCTCCTAGAGTCAGACACTGCGAGGCGCTCGCATCTCCTCACCTGCACATGCGAGCGGCCATACCAGCCCCCTCCACTGAAGAGTGCTGCCAGTAATCCTGCACCCACAGCAGTGTGCCCAATGGGTGGCAGCAGGTGTTCGCCGTCATGATGGCCTCCACGGAACGCAACTACTGCACAAGCCGCGGAAGAATGGACGAGAGGTGGCAGGAGTGGTGAGAATAGACTATTTAATATGTGGAATGTGACATCATTTAAGAAACAAAGTACAAAATAATAAACACCCTGGTGTATTCCCTTTGTGATTATAAGGCCTTTGGAATTCTTCTCCGGGAACCCCTACGTGGTGCTACCCCTGTGGCTCCAGCAGAGGTAGTGGCAGGTTGCTCGTCTTCTTGCCTTGACCGGGTAGATGCTTTTGGCGGACGGCCCCTGGGTTTCGGTGCCCGTGAGGGCACCTCCACAGACTGCTCCTCCTGCACCGGGGCAGGGGCAGACTCGGCCACCTGGAGAGGAGGCACCATTGCGGGTGCTGGTTGAGAGGTGGGCGACGGGTGGGACGTGGGGACGCCTTGAGAGGCGTCCCCGCTTCCATGTCCCCGGTCACCATCATCCCTCTCTTGGCCTCGGCCCACATCACCCCTTCCACCCTGCTGGACGGCAGTTTGGATGGCATGTGTGAGGCCTTGCAAGGTCACCCCTAGTGTATCCCTCAGCCTGTTGGTGGCGTCGGAATGTTGCTCACCCTGAATCCGTACAGACGTTGTGAGGGCCTGCAAGGACTCGAAGTGGAGCTGTGCGTGACGCTCGAGGGAGGCCAGCCTGTCCTCCACCGCAGACAGTCCCGCACCTACCCGCGACACTGTGTCGCCGGTACCCTCCTGTGCCTGCGCCACCAATGCCCACATGCAGGAGGTGGACTCCTCCATCGCCTGCGCTATTGTGGACAATGCGCGCGGCACCTCTGCCAGCACCTCAGCAATTAGCTGGTGGCCCTCGACGACTCTCCTTTTTCTCTGGTGGCCCCCTGGGTTCAGCATCTGGGTCCGGCTGAGCAGAGCCTGGAGATGAGTGCTCCCTCCGTCGCGGACCCTCCGCGGCTGCCCCTGCCACCAGGGTCTGCTCATGCTCACTCGTGCGCAGTGACTCACCAAGTGCTACCCCAACTAGTTGGCGAGGGGGACCCACCGAGGTGCGTGTCTCTGCGCTGGTGGATGGTTGGCTCTGATGTGACGATGCACCCTCAGAGACCGCCATGTCCTCTGAGGAATCGCCCTCCACGCTCGCTTGATCCAAAGACGGACCTGCAAGAGAACAGAGGGCACTTTGAGGCATGTGGACCAACTTGACAGTGCGCCTGATGGCAGGTGATGATACGGTCACTCGCGATCATGGGTGTTGAGTGTCAGCTTTCCCTTACCGGCCGTTTCGGCAGCGACACACTCGCCATCGGCCACCGACAGGCAATGTCGCGTGCGGGCGAGGTTGAGCGCCTCCACCTCTGCGTCGGTGAGCTCCACCACTTGCGGCGGCCCACCTCCGGTGCGTGCCCTTTCGCGGTTGTTCTTGCTCCTCTTCTCCTGTGAAGGCAAAACACAGATGTGTGAGTGGGTGCGTCTTGCATCGTGAGACGCATCGAGCATCGGTGTGGTTGGGTTGAGCGTGGCGCGGAACGGATGGGAGGAAGTGTGGGCCACGTGCCCATCCCATTGCATGGGGATTGGGGTGTGTGGTAGTGTTCGGGTGGGGTCAGGGACGGTGGGTACTTGCGTGCACGGCGAGGATGGTGAATGAGTGGCTGTGAGGATTGCTGATGGAGCGCAGTGGTGGCTGTGCAGGAGGGGGTTGTGATCTGCTTGGCGTGATGGTGGGGACGGGATGTGGGAGGGTGCGTTGGTGTACTCACCTTGCCAGACCTAGTCAGGTCATTGAAGCGCTTGCGGCACTGCTCCCAAGTCCTTGGGGTGTTGCCCCTGCTGCTCACCTCCGCCGCCACCTCTGCCCATGCCTTCCTGGTTGCGGCGGCAGGGAACTTGCGCCCATCCTCAGGGAAGAGTGTTTCCCTCCTCCTCCTCACGCCCTCCAGCATCAGCTGCAGTGCCAGATCTGAAAAACGGGGCGCAGCCTTTCCCCTTGGTTGAGCCATTCTCCCAGACCTCTTGCTTGCAGCAGGAGGGGCTTTGGGAGACTGCCCCTTTAACTGGAGCTCCTACATCGCGTCGACGGTACTGCGCATGCGCAGCCGGCCGGCACGCAGCTGGGGAGCGCAGAACCCGGAAGCAGGCCTTAATGGGTCCAATTATCCCGCGATCGCGTGGGGGACGCACACAATTACCCGTCCGCGTTTTCCACGCTCCCGGAGGACCACCCGCTGGGAACCCGCAGGCCTGCTAAATTCGAGCCCAGTGTGTTTTTCCTCATTCTAATTTGATTTTCTTTTTAAAGCGAGCAAGTTGAATTTTAAAAGAAAATGCAGCTTCTTTGAAGAAAGCAGGTTGAGGGTGAAGTACGGTTAAAAACTTGTTTCAACACCATGCAGTGTGAAAAAGAAGCAGTGACATTTCTAAACCAGAGTTTCCTGATGCAGCAGTGGATGTGCTGCTGTAAGTAGCAGGGCACAGGAGAGTTACCCTGTTTGGCAATCCAAGGCACTGCCTCCATAGGAGAGAAGTCCATAGGAGGTTAATGTGTCCACCATCTAGAGGATCTGGCTTCAAATGTGGAAAAATTTGCAGGTGGATGAGATCAGCTAAGGAAAAGCTACTCAGCATTACCAAATAGATGGGCAAAGTGTGCATACCACGAACTGTATTCTCTAATTTACACTACCTGCCAACCCTTTGAATGCTTACCATGCAGCAGCTGAAATTTTACCTAAAACTGTTGGCACACTGACATCTTAAAAGGGCTTCACATAAAAAAATCTTTCTAACATGTACGTGTACTCACATCCCTTTTGTATGTTTCTGATACTCCAGCATCTGAAAACTATTTCTCTGCTTCCCTCTAGGGACATACCTAGAAGGAATACAAGATTAGTAAGTAAAACACATTGTCACCAAGGTGAAATGCTGAGGTTAAAAAAATTAAGAAGTACATGTACTGAGCATTTGTAGGGCAATACATTGGGAATACTTTATTGCTACTTTGTCCAAAATGTTTCTTCTTTTATCTAGTGTCTTCTTTCACCTTGTACCACTGAAATCATGAAATACCTCCACCAGGGAACTTACAAAGCAACTCTCAGCATTAATTTAAGAGTGAATTGCCAAAAAAACCACTAGACCCTGTAGCTTACAGTTAGATGCACTGATGCTCAAGTGAAAAATGGTATTGTAGGAGTCAATTTACAGAACTCCTTTTTCATTGCTGTCTTCCACGTGCAGCTTACCTTTAAAGCCTGGTGTGAATGGGTAGAAGTAATACTGGTACTTTTACTTAAAGATCGCTAAGTACTTTAGGGCACCAACTCCTTCCTTTGCATGCAGGATGCATGTAAAATAAAGCTTACAAAGTGCTTGAGTTCTAATCATGCATCATCATACATAAATAAACGATTTATGTACAAAATCATTTGTACATAAATAACTGCGAGCGATAATGGCACTTACCATTATTTATGGACAAATGCCACCACAACTTCAGGTGAGGGCTGATGTGCGATTAAACGGGGAAATCAAAATGTTGCTGTCGGAGATGCGCCGCTTTGCTGTTAGCTTCCCGAAAATGGCATCTCGCTGCCTGGCTCCCCATTCAAAGGCATTGAGTGGTGTGAAGTTCCTGTATTTGTGCGGTAGATACGAACCAAACTCGCCACACAGTTAGGGCTTGTCCATTTCAGTCTAAATACCCTTTTAATGACATGATAAGTGTCAATTACAGCCAGTCAATCTCTCTGGCACTTAAAATTAACTGTTACAGGTGTGGAGTCTCATTCCTTCAGGTTTTAATTGCTGGAAATTAAAAAAAATATTAAACATTTTTTTTACTTTGTCTTTTTTTTCTCTCTCTGTTCATTTAACAATCCTTTAGTCTGATTGGTTAAGGAGATACACAGTTGCTTGCGCTATTCACTCAGATCTCAGATGGACTGTAGGGGGCGCCGTGCCATTTCCTTCTCGCACTTCCAGTAACTTGGAGGGCTAAATATCGTCGACATTAAACGAGCATGGGCAAGTCTAACTAACAGTGGGCGCTGTTCTTTGGCCTGCCACAGCAATTTTTGGGCCAATATTAGATGTTCAATTTCCTGGTCTCCTTACACCCATATTACATCAGGAGGGCTCAGCCTGCCAATTGGAAAATCGGCTGTAGAGTCTCATCACAGGACTTTTTTTTAAAAAATCAGTTACATATAATTAACATAAATCCAAAAACAATGTTATTCTATTTTAATTGTAAACAATTTTACAACACCAAGTTATAGTCCAACAATTTTATTTGAAATTCACAAGCTTTCGGAGGCTTCCTCCTTCCTCAGGTGAATGTTGTGGAAAATTTGTGCGGTAGATCCACATCATTCTATTTTAAAGTATTTCTGCCAAATGGTGAATGTTAATGGCACAATCGGGAGTTTTCCTGAAGCCAACAGAACTGAGCTAAGATGCAGATTTACAAGTTATGACATTCTCATTCATTATGTCAAACTCTTATCAGTGAATAATTATTCTGTGGGTATGTTGCAATGTTGTCTTTAAAAGAAAGCTCGTCCCAACTATAACAGAAGGGATTCCATTGTCCTGTAAGGAAAGCCATGATCCTAGTGCTTTTGAACTACAAGATTGAATTGTAACACTGGTATTGCCTGAAGATTAATTACTCAAACCTCCTCATTTTGTTTGTTAAGGAATTGATATTAGTTTCCTTGAATTGGTGAAGGATGTTGCAGCTTGCAAAAAATTCACAGTAAACTTTTCAACCAGATGCTACGCAATGATACTTGAAGATCCAAAGGACCTGCTTGATGTAACCTCAGAAAGGTAGGCACTAACTTTCTGTAGAGAGTCAAATTACAAGCAGTATTATGCTCAAAAATGCTCCAGCTTTCAGCACGAGTGGTTGGACACTGTTTGATCCCAACCATGACAAGCGCTTCCATATGGAGGAGGGGAGAGGAAGTGAGTCAAAACGGCTGAACACCCCACAACATTCATGTGCTCCTGCTATCAGCTGGGTAAAGAATGCCTCTGGGGAACAACTGAAAGCAGATCTTCAGTCCATTATTTTGCATGAAAAGGGTGTGTGGTGTGGAAGAGGAAAAAGGAGGAAAATTAATTATTGGGGAGGGAATGTTCCCTAATGGTTTGTTTTTTGGCATCTCTTACTAAGTATTTCTTACTGAGTATTATTTGTGTTATGCTTCAGGGGGCTTTTACTCTGGTGCAGGGATTCACTACTGTTCCCTCAGCCTACTAAACAAAAGCAATGGAATCTTATTAGGATGCAGTGATATCCTAGTAACTATATCACAAGTGAATGGGCACTATTAAAACAATACCAGCTCTAGTTTTAATAGACCTCCTGTGCTGGCACTAATATATTTGGGATGACCCTGCTTTCTACCAACGTTTCTTTTGCGTTTCTTCAATGGGGAGAAGGTACAGTACTGAATCCTTTCACCCAGTGCAGCCAGGTGGGCAGGGACACAGAGAGCATCAGATCTGCCCTCCTTTTCTGTACTCCCCCTCTCCCTAGTGAGCTGTCAACACCGGATCTAATATGGATTGGAAACTCATCCATATTATGTAAATAAAGCTGATCCCTCAAAATTAGATGGAGTCAGCGTGCTATTGGGCAAATGGGTACGGAATAACACGTTGTCAACTAGTAATACCTGATCGGAAAATCTATGCCAATGTGTAACATTAAAACAATAAAACTGATGCCAAAGGAATCTTGCCATTGGGACCCTTTCTAGCAATCAAACCATTGCTAAGGATTATAAGTAATTTTATGTAAGTCATACCAAAATGGTTGTGGTAATTAGAGTTTTATTTAGTACAAGACAAAGCACAGTTAACAAGTCAGATTGTTAACAGTCTTACCATCTAAGGTAATAGATACAATAAAAATGATATTACCCACTCCTCTGGGTAGAGACATAACCCCTGCCTCTTCCTGGTTTTTTTTCCCATTTAAGCCCCTTAAAGTGGGGGGGGGGGGTGGGGGTGGGTGATAGGTATAAACAAGTCCCTTTATTGATGACACTGGGCCAACCCATGTCATCTTGACAGATCAATTAGAAAACCAATAATAATTTTATTGTCCGAGTCTGTTTTGCACTCCAGTCCCTGCGGTGCTCACTGGTCATGGAAAGCCCCAAGTGTACCGGCAGACATTGCATGCTTCTTCTCCAGGGCCACCCGGGCACGGAGAATGCCATGGAAGAGAGGCAGACAGTCGAAGAGATAGCCCCCAAGGGCTGCGTCCAACCTGGACCTGTAGATGGTCACCTTGGCCAGGCCCACAAACAGACTCACAAGGAGATCCTCCGATTTGCCTGCGCCCCCTCCTCACCGAGTGGCCAAAGGTCAGGAGCATGGGACTGAAGTGCAACCAAAACTTGAGGAGCAGCCCCTTCAAATATTGAAGTAGGGGCTGCAAACTCTCACACTCGATATAAATATGAAAAATGGACTCACCCAGGCCGCAGAAATTACAGGCAGCCTGGGAGTCTATAAAATGGCATCACAGCCTGTTTGTGGGTACTGCTCCTTGCAACATTCTCCACCCCATATCCCCAGTGGGAAGGACTCCTGTGTTATTTGGGGACCTCCGCCGGATGGCAAAATAGTATGCCAAGTTGTGCCTGGACGGAAGATGAGGGCCCTTCGATTCTCTGCCATGAGTTCTACCTTTCACCCAGTTTATATCCTGTTTCACTTCCTCCCATGTCGTTTGATCTTCCAGTGATCCAGGTTCTGTGGCTCCACTATCACATCTTGCTTGTATTGTTCACTTTACTTCGCGTGCAAACCCAATTAGTATGCAAACTCGCCTTTTGATTGTGTAAAGATTGTAATCTCACCCATCTGCCCTTCCCTTGATCAGTAGCCCTCATGCTGTGATCAAATGGTCAGTAGCCCATACAATGTGATCAAATGGTCCTCTTATCAGTACCTCACACAATATGATCAAACAGGTTTCAATTTACGGTTGTATCACCTGAAATTTATTCTAGCTTAATGTTGTATCACCCAAAACTTATTAACCCCATTTTTGAATTCTACCATTTGCTTTAAACTAATACTTTAAAAATATAATTCTACCACTACCCTGCTTCCTTACAGTTACCCTCCTTTTTTACTTATATTGTGAGGTATTATGACATGATTGCGGGAGGAGTTACTGAAGCTGGTGGTGTGGTGGAACTGAATAAGTAGTGTAGAGGATGGGATTCTGGTGTCTGTGGATAAAATGGGCTTACTATTGTCAAAATTAAGTAGCATTCATTATCTTGATATCTGTTTTCTATTGCCAAAGGTATCTGGGTGTGTTATTGCCTGAATTGTAGAATACAACTGGCCTAAAGGGATGAAAGGACATTCAACCCAACATTAGAAAACAAAACCCTTCCACAGTTGCCATGAAATCTTACAGGTGGAGCCCTGGCCCGGTGAATATGGCAATAGTGTGTCCACACCAAATAAATTTTATCTATAATATGCTAAAAATTTTGTATCTGCATACTCTTCCTGTTGTCGTACCTGCTTCCTATTGTCACACGTTAGCCCTCTCACATTGTTGATTGGCTTAAAGTAAAACATCAGCATATCAGAACTGGTAGTGAACATACAAATAAAAAGCAAAGTAAGCAGCAAATAAAATGCCAACGATAAACTACTAAGGACTTGCAAAAACCATTAATCATGAATGACCAGTCAGAAGAATCCGCCAATATCTTTTTTTTTAAAAAGAGCAAGGAAATAATTGAAACACTTTTTAAAAAAAAAACTCATCTGCTATTTTTTTCTCAGTAATTGAAATTTCTAATGTCCAAAATAAGATTTTGAATAAAATAAAAAATATATTTCACAATAACATGATCAAATTTATTCAGTGAATTGACTTCTATGTCCTGAGATCAAATCTGGAATTCCCTGATTTGTATTGCTTAATTACATATGGGGCGGACAAAAAGAACAACTTGCATTTATATAGAGCTATTAGAAAACATCTTGAGGTGCTTCACAAATGGGAAATGAACACTGAGTCACAGTGTGAGAGATGAGGGGGGGGACCCAAAAGCTAGGTTAAATAGGGTCTTGAAAAAGTTTTGACAAGAATAATGAAAAGTGGAGTAGGAATTTCAGAAAGTAAATCTGAGGCAGCAGAAAGCTCTACCACCAACACTTGCTGATAATGGCGTAGGCTAGAGGGTGTTCAAAATGTATGTGTTTTTAAATCAGACCACTCCTTCTTTCAAAAGAACATGCCTTAGATCACTTGATAGAACAAGTGTTTTCAGAGCTAGTCAGTTCCACAACAGTTCCAGTGAAAACCAATTAGTTGGGCTTATGCTTGTAAATGTTCACTGGGATATTAGAGTGAATAGTAGCAAAATTATTCATAGACTAGCGACACATAACCGGTGCTTGGACTTTGTGGGCCGACAAGTCTGTTTTTACTTTCCATTTGCTTTATCTGAATTGTTAGATTAATGGAAGTAATAATGTTTCTATTTGAACTTCATGAAATTGGACAGGTGGAGAAGGGAGGCACAACCCCATCTTGACTAGTCACGCTATTTCCCAGTATTTTGCTTTTCCCCTCCAAATCCATAATTTTTGGTAAAGACACCATTGAAAACAAATGAGTTTGCATTAGAAATGAAACCTAAGAAGATTCCATCAGTAGCAATCAGGTAAACAGAATATATTACAGTGTTCAGACCTGCGATGCGTAAATTCTTGAGTCAGATTCCTGCTGGAGAGGGAAAGCAATGCTACTTTGGAGTGGGTATGTGTCAGCTTGCTATCCTCCCACATTGAGAGCCAGCAGTGCTGTCTATTTTAGGTATATCTGCTGTTATTCACACGGGCCGGGTGGGTTACCCTAAGATAGATAATCGGGAAGGGCTAGTTTGATACCCAAATTCATTAAAGGAGCATATCAGGTAAAAATAACAAGATTAATATACTAAATGCAATGTCAGGTGCACAAAAATCTGGTTTAGATGCATATCTTGACCTCTCAAAGTTGCAGTTTTGTTAGAACCTTAGTTCAAAGCCTGTGCAGATTGAAGGTCTCCTCTTTCTGCTGACTAAAGATCCTAGTACTGGTTCCATGACTCCCGAGCAGAAAATCACCCAAGATTTACCATAAATTAGTTTCAAATTAACAATCTTACTTAGAAAAACCACTAAGATGGCTGATGCAAAAATGTACATGTCACGCGTGGATAGTCTTGAGTGTCCTTGGCTTGCATTTTTGGGCCTTTACGTTGGATCTATCCTGTGCCACATCCGACCTGAAAGTACTTGCTGCTAACATTGGTTGCTAAAATTTGAACTCGTTCATTTCTGCAGTACTGACATCAGTTAATCCTGATGAACACAAATTTCTTCCGTCTCCAAGTAAAAACTTTATCAATGTTTTTTTTTAAAAGGGCTGATCTCGCCTCTAGAATAAGTCATCTAGACTTGTCACATGCGGAGATAGTAAACAGAAACTGGAAGTTTGGAGGTGATGATAATAGTCTCGGAATTGTGAAAAGCCTCATAGCGAATTTCCCGAACTGTTGTATTCTGGATGAGACTGGTAATCCTATCTCCTGGCTACTGAGCTACAAATACAGTGCGATGGGATTACTTTACACTCTACCAGAGCATCGCAGGAAGGGCTATGCCAAATTACTGGTGACTACAATGGTGAAAACCCTGCAGAAGCTTGGATATCCTATTTATTGTTTCATTGAAGTGGAAAATGACACGTCGTACCAATTATTTGAGAAGCTTGGTTTTAAGGAAGCCTGTGGCATCCGATATGCATGGGTATCGTGCAGACCTTTTGAAAGTTAACCTTTGGAACAGCATACCTGCCAGATTTCCTGTGCTTTATCTTTGTATGAAAAATATTGTATGAATTGTGCCACTTAACCAAATTTACTTTCCAATTACTGCAGCAGAACTGTTAAGGTTTTCTAGTTGTGCAATGTACATGTCACACGTTTTGTAAGCAAAATGTAATGAGCAGGATGTAATCATCTGCCGCTTGATGGTAATTTTGTGCTATTAACAAAAAATACATTGTTACCGTATTAAACAGTTCCCAGGGACTACACACTGCTAGTAAGCTTTCTGACGTGGAAGGAACCCAGTTTTTCTGTATCTTTGGGTAATCCTTTATTTTTGCAGGGTAAAAAAATAAGCGGAGATGTCAACTTAGAGACTCGGACATGTATTTTTGGGTCAGTTAAATGGATGTAATTGGGGTGTAACCATGTGGGCAGAGATCAGTTGTGCTCAGGCTCTACCCACGATGCAGTTCTGGTGGGGTGAAGCCTGCCACAGGAGGCTCCCAACAGAAATAGCAAGACTTTTACTTATATTAGGGACTCCTCTTCGGTGCCCATTCCAAACAGGTGCTGTGAGACTGAGCACCTTAAGGGAATGTTAACTAATTTAAATATTTTGTAAGGCCTTAATAAGCCTTGCGCACAGTTTGCGGCATGGTTTTGGGCCAACCATTCTTGCTACAAATTGGGACTTTGGGCTTTTCATTTTATTTGTACAATTTGGAGGAAGAAGAGGAATGGAGGGATGACATCCATGCCAAGTTACACCAGAGGAGGAGTGCAGCAACTTACCATTACCCTCCCAATCACAGGTACTAGCAAAGACGGCCTTATCTTGTCAGAGGAACAGTGCATGCACTGACAAAGATTCATCAGGGAAGAGTTTTGCCATGTGCTGAAAGATGACTTGCAACTAAGTTCCAGCACAGGCACGGTATCTACCAAGATCACTTCAGCCTGAATTTTTTATGTCTCTGGCTCAATCCAGGCTGCCACAGGGAACATCAGTTTATCTGTAATGTACCGATACATCAAACAGTTCATTGATGTATTGTTCATCATTTCCCCACGACAACCAGGTTTTCTAAATGACAGGATTCCTGCAAGTCCACGGTGTCATTGATTACACCCAGGTAGCCCTGAGTGCTCTTGCACACAATCACTGTGCATCATAAGACACAAAGGTCATTGCTCCCCAGTGTACAGCTCACCCATAACCATTTGTACAGGCAGTCATGATTCGTTCATTTTGCGGCAATCGGCCAATGCCCCGTTATTTGACCCAGAAAGAAAAGTGCAAGGTTGGTTCCTCAAAGACCAAAGCCACTTTCTGCAACCTTGACGGGGGGTGGGGGATAATTTTAACCCCCAAGAACGGGGGGTAGGGCGTGGGTGGGCAGTAAAAATGGTTTGTTTTTGAAGCGGGATCACATCCTGGCTCCAACGCGCCCACTTCCAGGTTTAACCCAGGTGCCTTTGGATGCACGCGCAACAGAAACTCAGAAGTACCGTCCCCACTTAAAGCCGATGGGACGATATTTAAAGGGGTAATGTACCTCATTGCGATAGTTGAGGCATTTAATTTTTTGTGTATTAGAAATGTCAAACATATTTATCCTTACCTGATTGGGTTTCCCATCGCTTCTGATTCACATCAGGAGGCCAAGAAGGGCCGGATCCATGAGGTGAGTGCCTTTATTGCACTGCTTGTGGGCCAGGAGGAACAGGAGTGCTTCATCCAGACCCAACAAGCTCACCTGGATCCCCGCAATCGGCCAACAACTTTTCTCTACAAGTATAATAAGGTGCATTTATTATTGAACACAACATTAGCATGTTGAAGCGGAGATTCAGATACCTAGACAGATTTGAGGTGTACTACAAAGTATCCCACATCATAATGGTCCACTGTATGCTGCACAACCTTATAGTGCAATGGGACATCATGGAATACAAAGTAAATGGCACATTTGAAATCATCCAAAAATGTTAAAATTAATTTCTGATACAAATTTTTTCCACGGTTTACAAACCGAGTTCTTGCCTGAAAAGGTGACAATTCCAGTATGCAAAATTCAGTGGCACTGCTGACAAAGGAGCTAGAACAGTAGTATTAAAATGTCAAGCCTGCCATTATTATTATATTCATCAGTTAGGACTATATTTTTCATGTTGCACTGTCAAGTGCCATGGACGCAGGTATCCTTCAGCACCTGGCACATCAAGTTATCAGCCAAGGTCTCCACAAAGTTGAGCCATTTTTCTGAGTGTATGTTCTTATAGTTAGCTTCTGTGTAATGCTGTCCACCAGCTGTCATTCCAACAGGTATACAACAGACATTTGCCTTTTAATATAGCAGAGGAACTTCCACAGAGCAATTTGTGGCATGCCAGCTATTTTAATGTTCTAGATGTCCAAGTCCAGTGCTGGGTACTAGGCTTACTTATAACTAACTGCTTAATCCAGACCCTCATGGAGGGCTTTGCCAAAGAGATGTGTCTACTGTGAAGTTTCCTAACCATGGTATCATTAGGTGGAGAGCCCCTTTGCGGAAGGACAGTAGAGACCAAGAGATCAAATATCCTGAGTACTTTCACAAAGATACTAATGTATCATAACTTAATAGATTTTAAAATGGTATGCACTGTACAAAGGCCATCACATTGAGTCATTTGAAAATGCATTGAATTACATGTAGTTCCAAAATGGAAGGGTAACAATAGGATGAGAGTAGGAGAATCCAGCAGGAAAATGGACAGACAGCTATGGGCTGAAGAATTAAACAAACTAAATGCTGGAAAAACAGCGGGTCAGTCAGCATTTGCAAAGAAAAAATAGGTTACTGATACATTTCCAGGTTACTGATGTGAAGCACTTCATCAAAATGATTCTTTTAGTCTTTAGTTTTAATGATGTGTTACACCCAAGATATCAATAACCTGTATTTTCTCTTTACTGACCAGTAAAATCATGGAAAACCCAAAGATGTTTTATAAATACATAAAGAGCAAGAGGATAACTAAGGAAAGAGTAGGGCATATTAAAGACCAAACGGGTAACCTGTGTGTGGAGGCGGAAAATATGGGTATGGTTCTAAATGAATACTTCATTCTGTCTTCACACGAGGGGGATGATGCAGATATTGTAGTTAAGGAGGAGGAGTGTGAAATATTGGATGGGATAAACATAGTGAAGGAGGAAATATTAAGGGGTTTAGCATCTTTGAAAGTAGATAAATCGCCAGGCCCGGATGAAATGTATCCCAGGCTGTTGAGAAACAAGGGAGGAAATAGCGGAGGCTCTGACCATTTTCCAATCTTCTCTGGCTACAGGCGTGGTGCCGGAGGATTGGAGGACTGTTAATGTTGTACCGTTGTTTAAAAAGGGAGAAAAGGATAGACCAAGTAATTATAGGCCAGTCACCCTTACCTCGGTGGTGGGCAAATTATTGGAAACAATTCTGAGGGATGGTATAAATCGTCATTTAGAAAGGCACGGATTAATCAAGGACAGGCAGCATGGATTTGTTACGGGAAAGTTGTGTCTGACTAACTTGATTGAATTTTTTGAGGAGGTAACAAGGAGGGTCGATGAGGGTAGCACGTTTGATGTAGTCGACATGGATTTTAGCAAGGCTATTGACCAGGTCCCACACGGCAGACTGGTTAGAAAAGTAAAAACTCATGGGATCCAAGGGAAAGTGGCAAGTTGAATCCAAAATTGGCTAAGTGGCAGGAAGGAAAGGGTAATGGTCGATGGGTGTTTTTGTGACTGGAAGGCTGTTTCCAGTGGGGTTCCATAAGGCTCAGTACTAGGTCCCTTGCTTTTTGTGGTATATATTAATGATTTAGACCTAAATGTAAGGAGCATGATTAAGAAGTTTGCAGGTGATACAAAAATTGGCCGTGTGGATGATAGTGAGGAGGAAAGCTATAAACTGCAGGAAGATATCAATGGACTGGTCAGGTGGGCAGAAAAGTAGCAAATGGAATTCAATCTGGAGAAGTGAGGTTAATGCATTTGGGGAGGGCAAACAAGGCAATGGAATACACAATAATTGGGAGGATACTGTGAGGTGTAGCGGAACAGAAGGACCTTGGAGTGCATGTCCACAGATCCCTGAAGGTAGCAAGATAGGTAGATAAGGTGGTTAAATAAGCAAACGGGATACTTTCCTTTATTAGCCGAGGCAGGGAGGTAATGCTAGAACTGTATAAAACACTAGTTAGGCCACAGCTTGAGTATGTACAGTTCTGGTCACCATATTACAGGAAAGATGTGATTCCACTAGAGAGGGTACAGAGGAGATTTACGAGGATGTTGCCATGACTGGAGAATTTTAGCTATGAGGAAAGATTGGATCAGCTGGGGTTGTTTTCATTGGAACAAAGGAGGCTGAGGGGAAATTTAATTAGGTGTATAAAATTATGAGGGGCCTAGATAGAATGGATAGGAAGGACCTATTTCCCTTAGCAGAGGGATCAGTGACCAGGGGGCATAGATTTAAAGTAATTGGTGGAAGGATTGGAGGGGAGCTGAAGAGAATTTTTCTTACCCAGAGGGTTGTAGGGGTCTGGGGCTCACTGCCTGAAAGGGTGGTAGAGGCAGAAATCCTCAACTCATTTTAAAAGTACATGGATGTGCACTTGAAGTGCCGTAACCTACAGGGCTACAGACCAAGTGCTGGCAAATGGGATTAAACTGGATAGCTATTTTTCGGCTGGCATGGATACGATGGGTCGAATGGCCTCCTTCTGTGCCTTAATTTTCTATGATTCTATGAGATGCTGACTGAGCTGTGCTTTTGCAGTTAAGACCTGAAGTTACTCATGGATGTTGTGAAGTTTGTAGTACAGTATCTAGTTGTGATGGTTTGGGGAAAAGTGTGATTTTTAGAGGACCATTGGCTTTTCAGACATTTTTTTCTGATTATCAAATACAGTGTGTCAAAAGTGGAAATGTATCAGACATATCCATATCATCTGGAACATAGATGCATACAGAAAAGTGAAACTCCTTTGACTTCCCCAACAATATGTCTTAACCCCTATTATACCAAAGTTGTGTAGCCATATTGGTATAACTTTTTGTATCCATTGTCAAGTACAGGAAGTTTCCTGACCTTAGTGACCTACATGTGATTGTATGATTGAGAACTGGATGTGATCAGTTAAAATGGTGGGCAATATAGAGCATGTTTTTAAATTCTGAAGTCTGTTTTTGTTTGTTACCGACTGAACTTTAAAGTTGAGGTAGAAGATCAGCCATGATCTTGAATGGTGGAGCGGGCTCGAGAGGCCGTATGGCTTATTTCTGCTCCTGTTTCTTACGTTCTTAGTAAAATGACGCACGCCAGACTTGCAGTACGATTGCCCATTTAAATTTAGATTCCAGATCTGTAAGGGCAAATGAAAAATTCCTAGTTATGTTAATTTCGCTCCACTTTCTTTAGAGGGATTATTCGTCTGCAATGAACGCCCGATATCTGTGCATTAAATTTCTGATTTTGAATCTTTATTCATATTGTAGATAAACCAGCAAATGATCAGTCTAAAAGTTGGTCATTACAGCGGGAATGTTATAAGCAAAGTTCTGCTGGGTTAGTTATCTATGAATTTGAAATGCCTTAAAGTCACTGTAGAAGTAAACAATTACAGCTTGTTAAAGATGATTAAGAATACATTATATAACATATTTCTGCCCTGTTCTGTGGAAGAATACAAAACCCAGGGTTAGAACAGTCGCGCTTTAAGGACGATCGTTTTGACCCTGAGGGCTGTCCGTAGTATTTATTCCTGCCCCGTGCTGCAACCGTTGCCAGGAGCTCGCGGTGGCGGTTGAACCGCGGAGTAGGGATGCAGAGTTCCTGTCCTCATAGAGATTCAGTTCTCATCACCTCCTGCATCAAAACCCCTATTAACCCACAAACCAGAATCCCCACCACGCTGTACGAGAGAGAGGAGGCCGAGGCTCTCAGACGGACCCTGTGCCAGAAGCCGCCTGATCCAGCCGGTGATGAGGAGGAGGTAAAGGGGGAGGGAGGCGCTGGGTACTCGGGGCGATGTTAGGAATGAGGGATCGCCGTGTGACTGTGACGTAATCGATGATGCAGGTCGGCCGCGTTGTCATTGACAACGGATAGATGACAGCAGCATTACCAGGTGTTAGTATTTGGGGCAGTGTTCGAAGTGTCATTTTTATAAATATTTACTTTTAAAAATGAAAATCGTTCAAATAGGGTGGGAATTTTAAAACCAAAATAAGCGAACGATAGAGTTGGACTGGAGAAACCTTATCTAAACGTCTGGGTTGGCCGTGCCCCGTCATCAAAAATATTTGTTTTAATCCACCTTCCTTCAAAGGAAGAGTTAGTACCCCTCTTTGTATAAATGTTTTTAAAATCTTGGTTGTTAAGTCTTTTAGAATTTCAATCCTTGTTCTGACTTTAGTTGGCAGTAATTCAATGTAAGTTGTATCCGCAATGGTGAAGTTTTGATCAAGAATGTAGCTAGAAATTTTCACTACGATAATAGTGTGTTTATTGTATATGACATTTCTTGATAATAAACTGCAGATTATATTTTATGTAATTCTGCTCACACGTCAAGGATGTTGAGTACTCTGTCAGCACAAACTTTTTAAATTTCAAAATATGCTTTATTTCATAGAAATTAAAGATACACACAGTTCAATGTAAAAATCACAACTCCAAAGCAATACAGTTCAAAACGATATAATACAGATTGTACACAATATGATCCCAGTATTACAGTTCAAAACACAGTACCTATCTTTTATAATACATGGTGTACAATACAAAGGTGGAATGGCCTTATAAACATTAACCCAAAAAAGGTGTACATACTTTATAAACAGATACCAGGAAGAGTTCAGGGCTTTTCCAGGATCACTGCTTGGTTCTAAGTTGATGATGTCATCTAAGCCCTTGATTAGATTACTGTCAGGTGGACATTAGCTCAGTTAGTAGCACTCGCCTCTTAGAAGGTTGCAGTTGGCTTCAGTTACTCCGGGCTAAGGAGGGGGTAAAGTCATCCACAGTTGCCAATCATGTAAATGGACTTTAGTAACATTTAACATTTTTTGTTTAAGCATTGATGGTAATGATTAGAGTTACTGAGGTTGATAATGATGTGGAGATGCCGGTGATGGACAAATGTAAGGAGTCTTACAACACCAAGTTATAGTCCAACAGCTTTATTTGAAATTACAAGCTTTCGGAGGCTTCCTCCTTCGTCAGGTGAGTGTAGGATTCCATAATGCCTGGTGATTACAGATAATCTTTCCAACTGCCCGTTATCAAAGCAATCAAATGAGTTGAATGGTGTTCAGACAGAGAAACATTACATACAAGACTAACGAATACACAAACGGTCACAACACAAGGACAGAGAGAGAGAGAGAGAGGTAGAATGACCAGTTGTATTAAAAAGATAACTTTTTTTTGCTGGTGGGGTTACATGTAGCATGACGTGAACCCAAGAACCCGGTTGAGGCCGTCCTCATGGGTGCGGAACTTGGCTATCAATTTCTGCTTGACGATTTTGCATTGTCGTGTGTCTCGAAGGCCACCTTGGAGAACGCTTACCCGAAGATCGGAGGCTGAATATCCTTGACTGCTGAAATGTTCCCCGACTGGGAGGGAACCCTCCTGTCTGGCGATTGTTGCACGGTGTCCGTTCATCCGTTGTCGCAGTGTCTGCATGGTCTCGCCAATGTACCATGCTCCGGGGCATGAGGGGTTTTGATTGAGTAGTTAGGGAGAAACTGTTTCCTCCGGCAGGAGGGACGGTAATCAGAGGACACAGATTTAAGATAATTGGGGGAGAAAAGCCAGGGGGTGATTAGAAGAATTTTTTTAATCAGCAAGTTGTTATGATCTGGAATGCACGACCTGAAAGGGTGGTGGAAGCAGATTCGATTGTAACTTTCAAAAAGGAATTGGATATATACTTGAAAAGGAAAAATTTGGAGGGATATGGGGAAAAAGCAGGGGAGTAGCTCTTTCAAGAGAGCCAGCACAGGCACGCTGGGCTGAATGGCCTCCTTCTCTGCTGTATTATTCTATGATTCTATGAACTTGCATTTATATAGCGCCTTTAACGTAATAAAACGCCTCAAGGTGTTTCACAGGAGCGTAATCAGACAAAAATTGGCAGTGAGCCAAAGGAGAGATTCGAACAGGTGACCAAAAGCTTGGTCACAGAGGTAGGTCTTAAGGAGCATCTTAATGGAGGAGAGAGAAGTGGAGAGGATAATGGAAGGAATTCCAGAGCTTATGGCCTAGACAGCTGAAGGCACGGCCGCCAATGGTGGGGTGAAAGAAGTGGGCGATGCACAAGAGGCCAAAGTTGAAGGAATGTAGAATGCTCTGAGGGTTGTAGGGCTGGAAGAGGTTACAGAGATAATGGGGGGTGAGGCCATGGAGGGATTTTAACATGAGGATGAGAATTTTAAAATCGAGATGTTGGTGTACCATGAGCCAGTGTAGGTCAGTGAGCACAAGGGTGATGGGTGAACAGGACTCGGTGCGAGTTAGGTTATGGGCAGCAGAATTTTACAAGGGAGAAACTCCGCCTACAGCTGCTACAGATTGTTACTGTTCAGGCAGTATTTATTAATCTTAGTGTGGCTTTAAGTAATAGAAGGAGATAATGAAAAATGGTTTGCAGTTTTGCTTAGTGAGTTACTCCAATTCATTTCACAACATATAAGCATGTGGTCTAATGACCTAAACTTAATTTTGATTATAAATACTGTACTTTTACTCTTGTACCATATGGTTGTTTCTTACCATTGCATAATCCAATTCTCAGACAAGATTTCCTGCCATTTTAACAGACCCTGTTAACTAGGAGAGATGGTTATGTGAATGAAAGACAAAACAATGGAAATATGCAAGTTATTTCACTAGCTTGTCTCTAGAAATAAAGACTTCATTTTTTCATACTTTGGAATATTGCTACTTTCAATTCAAGCATTTCAGTAGGTGCAGTTAAGAAATTAATTCCAGGGTAAATTCCCCAAAGCATAATCTAATTGATTCCACTGCTATGTCTTTATCTAGTGCAATGTGTTCTTAACAAAAACATCAATAACACTGTGTCTGTCTGCTGGAAGAGATCAACTATTCCACTCATTGTCCTTAATAAATTGACTGCTCTCAAATCACAGGCTAGGTCATGAAGTTGGTTATAGACTTTCCAAGCCCTATTGAATAACAAATCTTGTTCCTGCTCACATTTTGAGAATGCCTGGCTCTTGATGGAGTGGGTCTAGGGGACTTAATTTCAAAGTTTGCAGATGACACAAATCTTGGAAATGTAGTAAACAGTGAGGAGGATAGTAGCAGACTTCAGGAAGACATAGATAGACTGGTGAAATGGGCAGACTCATGACAGATACAATTTAATGCAGAGAAGTATGAAGTGATGCATTTTGGAAGGAAGAATGAGGAGAAGTGATATAAACTAAATGGTGCAATTTTAAAAGGGGTGCAAGAATGGAGAGACCTGGGGATGGACATAAACCCTTTGAAGGACAAGTTGATAAGGCTATTAAAAAACCATACAGAATCCTTGGCTTTATAAATGGAGGGATAAGAATACAAAAGCAAGAAAGTTATGCTAAATGTTTATAAATCACTGGTTAGGGCTTAGCTGGAATATTGTGTCCAATTCTGGGCACCACACGTTAGGAAGGATGTGAAGACCTTGGAGAGGGTGCAAAGCAGATTTTATTAGAATGGTACCAGGAATGAGGGACTTCAGTTATGTGGAGAGATAGAGAAGCTGGGATTGCTCTCCTTTTAGAGCAAAGAAAGTTAAGGGGAGATTTAATTGAGATATTTAAAATTATGAAGGGTTTTGATAGAGTAAATAAAGAGAAACTATTTCCACTGACAGGAGGGTAACAAGAGGACACAGATTTAAGATAATTGGCAAAAGAACCAGACGGGAGATTAGGAAAACATTTTTTGCACACTAGTTGTTATGATCTGGGATGCACTGCCTGAAACGGTGGTGGAAGTAGATTCAATAGTAACTTTCAAAAGGGAATTGGATATATAGTTGAAAAGGGAAAAAATTGTAGGGCTGTGGGGAAAGAGCAGGGGAGTGAGAGAAATTGGCTTGCTCTTTCAAAGATTCTATTCCCGGATTCATAGTCAATGAATGTAGAATGTTATGCCCTTCAATGAGTTTTATATTCAACAAGAGTTATTTTACAGAACTTGAGTAGTTCATGTATCATGTGCTGGTTTTAAATTCATCAACAGAGTACAAAGCAATTTGGGTCCACATCATTCATGATTTTCTGCTGCTCTGTTAACACAGACATAAAGAGCTACTTCTGTTCACCAATGTTATCTGTAGAAGAAAAGGCAACTACAATAGAGTATTTTAATATTGCAATAAATGGCATGATCAGTTGACCTTAGGTACAATACAATAATGGTATACTGTTGTGGGTTAATTATGTAATACATTGGTGGGTTTCTGTTTCAACCTATTTTTATTTAGCTGGATAAGGTGAGAGAGTCTGTACCATGAACAACTTCAAAGTTACTGTAATAAAAACAGAAAATGCTGGAGAAGCTCAGCAAGTCAGGCAGCATCTGTGGAGAAAGAAACAGAGTTAACATTTCAGGTTGAAGATCTTTTGTCAGAACTGGAAGATGTTAAGAGTTAAAATGTTTAAGCAAGTACAGAGCCAGGGAAAATGGGGGAGGGGAGGAAATAACAAAAGGGAAGGTCTGAGATAGGGTAGAGGGCACGAGTGATTAAACGACAAAAGGGATGATGGTGCAAGGCAAGGAAGGTGGTAATGGGCAATGACAATCTTTTGTTTCTTAGCCTGATCAGGAGTAGCTGTAAATGGCAGCAGCAGAACCATTACCAGCACTAGCTGACTGAAAAAATGGGAGCAGTGGTTATGATCTGAAGTTATTGAAATCAATGTTAAGTCCGGAAGGTTGTAAAGTTCCTAAATGAAAGATACGGTGCTGTTCCTCGAGCTTACGTTGAGCTTCATTGGAACAGTGTAAGAGGCCGAGGACAGAGAGGTCAGAGAAGGAGTGGGAAGGGGAATTAAAATGACAAGCGACCCACAGGTCAGTGTCACCCTTGCGGACAGAGTGGAGGTTTCAGCAAAGTGATCACCCAGTCTGCATTTGGTCTCCCCAATGTAGAGGAAACTAAATTGAAAGAAGTACAAGTAAACCGCTGTTTCACCTTGGGGCGAAAGGTCTTTGACCTGAAACTCTTTCTTTCTCCACAGATGCTGCCTGACTTGATGAGCTTCTCCAGCATTTTCTGTTTTTATTTCCAGCATCCACAGTATTTTGCTTTTGATTCAAAGTTACTGTCATTATTGCTCTAAATTGGCATGGGAGAGTGTATGGCAAGACCATAAGAGATAGGAGCAGGAGTAGGCCATTTGACCCTTCGAGCCTGCTCCGCCATTTAATGAGATCATGGCTGATCTGATTTTTACCTCAACTCCACTTTCCCACCTTTTCCCCATATCCTTTGGCTCCCTTGCTGATCAAAAATTTGTCTAACTCAGCCTTGAATGTATTCAATGACTCAGCCTCCACAGCTTTTTGGGGTAAAGAATTCCAAAGATTCACGACACTCTGGGAGAAATAATTCCTCCTCATTTCCATCTGAAATGGGCGACCCCTTATTCTGAGACTATGCCCCCTAGTTTTAGATTCCCCCTTGAGGGGTAACATCCTCTCAGCATCTACCCTGTTGAGTCAAACATAAGAACATAAGAAATAGGAGCAGGAGTAGGCCAATCGGCCCCTCGAGCCTGCTCCGCCATTCAATAAGATCATAGCTGATCTGATCCTAACCTCAAATCTAAATTCATGTCCAATTTCCTGCCCGCTCCCCGTAACCCCTAATTCCCTTTACTTCTAGGAAACTGTCTATTTCTGTTTTAAATTTATTTAATGATGTAGCTTCCACAGCTTCCTGGGACAGCAAATTCCACAGACCCACCACCCTCTGAGTGAAGAAGTTTCTCCTCATCTCAGTTTTGAAAGAGCATCCCCTTATTCTAAGATTATGCCCCCTAGTTCTAGTTTCACCCATCCTTGGGAACATCCTTACCGCATCCACCCGATCAAGCCCCTTCACAATCTTATATGTTTCAATAAGATCGCCTCTCATTCTTCTGAACTCCAATGAGTAGAGTCCCAATCTACACAACCTCTCCTCATATGTCCACCCCCTCATCCCCGGGATTAACCAAGTGAACCTTCTTTGTACTGCCTCGAGAGCAAGTATGTCTTTTCTTAAGTATTGCTATGATGGTATGAGAGCGGAATTGATTAAAGTGGACTGGGAAAATAGATTAAAGAGTAAGACGGTACATGAGCAGTGGTGTTCATTTAGGGAGTTATTTTACAACTTTCAAAATAAATATATTCCACTGAGGGAAAAAGGGTGTAAAAGAAATGACAGCCATCCGTGGCTAAGTAAAGAAATCAAGGATAGTATCCGACTAAAAACAAGGACATATAAGGTAGCCAAACTTAGTGGGAGGATAGAAGATTGGGAATTCTTCAAAAGACAGCAAAAAGTAACTAAAGGATTGATTAAGAAAGGGAAGTTAGATTATGAAAAGAAATTAGCAAAAAATATAAAAACAGATAGCAAGAGTTTCGATAGTTATATAAAAAGAAAAAGGGTGGCTAAGGCAAACATAGGTCCCTTAGAGGATGAGACCGGGAAATTAATGGTGGGAAACATGGAGATGGCAAAAATGCTGAACAAATATTTTGTTTCAGTCTTTACAGTAGAGGACACTAAGAATATCCCAACACTGGACAAACAGGGGACTCTCGGGGGGGAGGAGCTAAATACGATTAAAATCACTCAGGAGATGGTACTCAGTAAAATAATGGGACTCAAGGCGGATAAATCCCCTGGACCTGATGGCTTCCATCCTAGGGTCTTGAGGGAAGTGGCAGTAGGGATTGTGGATGCTTTGGTGATAGTTTTCCAAAATTCCCTGGACTCAGGAGAGGTCCCGGCAGATTGGAAAACTGCTAATGTAACACCGTTATTTAAAAAGGGTAGTAGGCAGAAGGCTGGAAATTATAGGCCAGTTAGCTTAACATCTGTGGTGGGTAAAATTTTGGAGTCTATTATTAAGGAGACAGTAACGGAACATTTAGATAAGCATAATTTAATAGGACAAAGTCAGCATGGCTTTATGAAGGGGAAGTCATGTCTGACAAATTTGCTTGAGTTCTTCGAGGATATAACGTATAGGGTGGATAAAGGGGAACCAGTGGACATAGTGTATTTAGACTTCCAGAAGGCATTCGACAAGGTGCCACATAAAAGATTATTACTTAAGATAAAAAATCACGGGATTGGGGGTAATATTCTGGCATGGGTGGAGGATTGGTTATCTAACAGGAAGCAGAGAGTTGGGATAAATGGTTCATTTTCGGACTGGCAACCAGTAACCAGTGGTGTTCCACAGGGGTCGGTGCTGGGTCCCCAACTCTTTACAATCTATATTAACGATTTGGAGGAGGGGACCGAGTGCAACATATCAAAATTTGCAGAAGATACAAAGATGGGAGGGAAAGTAGAGAGTGAGGAGGACATAAAAAACCTGCAAGGGGATATAGACAGGCTGGGTGAGTGGGCGGAGATTTGGCAGATGCAATATAATATTGGAAAATGTGAGGTTATGCACTTTGGCAGGAAAAATCAGAGAGCAAGTTATTTTCTTAATGGCGAGAGACTGGAAAGTACTGCAGTACAAAGGGATCTGGGGGTCCTAGTGCAAGAAAATCAAAAAGTTGGTATGCAGGTGCAGCAGGTGATCAAGAAAGCCAACGGAATGTTGGCTTTTATTGCTAGGGGAATAGAATATAAAAAGAAGGAGGTATTCCTTCAGTTATATAAGGTATTGGTGAGACCGCACCTGGAATACTGCATACAGTTTTGGTCTCCATACTTAAGAAAAGACATACTTGCTCTCGAGGCAGTACAAAGAAGGTTCACTCGGTTAATCCCGGGGATGAGGGGGCGGACATATGAGGAGAGGTTGAGTAGATTGGGACTCTACTCATTGGAGTTCAGAAGAATGAGAGGCGATCTTATTGAAACATATAAGATTGTGAAGGGTCTTGATCGGGTGGATGCAGTAAGGATGTTCCCAAAGATGGGTGAAACTAGAACTTGGGGGCATAATCTTAGAATAAGGGGCTGCTCTTTCAAAACTGAGATGAGGAGAAACTTCTTCACTCAGAGGGTGGTAGGTCTGTGGAATTTGCTGCCCCAGGAAGCTGTGGAAGCTACATCATTAGATAAATTTAAAACAGAAATAGACAGTTTCCTAGAAGTAAAGGGAATTAGGGGTTATGGGGAGCGGGCAGGAAATTGGACATGAAGCTGAGTTCGGATCGGTCAATGCCCTGTGGGTGGCGGAGAGGGCCCAGGGGCTATGTGGCCGGGTCCTGCTCCGACTTCTTGTGTTCTTTAGATTTGTGGTTGGGATCAGATCAGCCATGATCTTATTGAATGGCGGAGCAGGCTCGAGGGGCCGATTGGCCTACTCCTGCTCCAATTTCTTATGTTCTTATGTTCTTATGGACACCAAAACTGTATGCAGTATTCCAGGTGCGGTCTCACCAATACCTTATATAACTGCAGCAATACCTCCCTGTTTTTATATTCTATCCCCCTAGCAATAAAAGCCAACATTCCATTGGCCTTCTTGATCACCTGCTGCACCTGCATACTAACTTTTTGATTTTCTTGCACTAGGACCCCCAGATCCCTTTGTACTGCAGTACTTTCCAGTTTCTCGCCGTTAAGATAATAACTTGCTCTCTGATTTTTCCTGCCAAAGTGCATAACCTCACATTTTCCAATATTGTATTGCATCTGCCAAATCTCCGCCCACTCACCCAGCCTGTCTATATCCCCTTGAAGGTTTTTTATGTCCTCCTCACTCTCTACTTTCCCTCCCATCTTTGTATCATCTGCAAACTTTGATATGTTACACTCGGTCCCCTCCTCCAAATCGTTAATATAGATTGTAAAGAGTTGGGGACCCAGCACCGACCCCTGCGGAACACCACTGGCTACTGGTTGCCAGTCCGAGAATGAACCATTTATCCCAATTCTCTGCTTCCTGTTAGATAACCAATCCTCCACCCATGCCAGAATATTACCCCCAATCCAGTGATTCTTTATCTTGAGCAATAATCTTTTATGTGGCACCTTGTCGAATGCCTTCTGGAAGTCTAAATACACTACGTCCACTGGTTCCCCTTTATCCACCCTGTACGTTATATCCTCAAAGAACTCAAGCAAATTTGTCAGACATGACTTCCCCTTCGTAAAGCCATGCTGACTTTGTCCTATTAAATTATGTTTATCCAAATGTTCCGCTACTGTCTCCTTAATAATAGACTCCAAAATTTTACCCACCACAGATGTTAGGCTAACTGGTCTATAATTTCCAGCCTTCTGCCTAATACCCTTTTTAAATAAGGGTGTTACATTAGCAGTTTTCCAATCTGCCGGGACCTTTGCCGAGTCCAGAGAATTTTGGAAAATTATTACCAAAGCATCCACAATCCCTACTGCCACTTCCCTCAAGACCCTGGGATGTAAGCCATCAGGTGCAGGGGATTTATCCGCCTTGAGTCCCATTAATTTACTGAGTACCAATTCCTTAGTGATTTTAATCGTATTTAGCTCCTCCCCCCACCAGAGCCCCCTGTTTGTCCAGTGTTGGGATATTCTTAGTGTCCTCTACCGTAAAGACTGAAACGAAATATTTGTTCAGCATTTTTGCCATCTCCATGTTTCCCACCATTAATTTCCCGGTCTCATCCTCTAAGTGACCTACGTTTGCCTTAGCCACCCTTTTTCTTTTTATATAACTGTGGAAACTCTTGCTATCTGTTTTTATATTTTTTGCTAATTTATTTTCATAATCTATCTTCCCTTTCTTAATCAATCCTTTCGTTACTTTTTGCTGTCTTTTGAAGACTTCCCAATCTTCTATCCTCCCACTAAGTTTGGCTACCTTATATGTCCTTGTTTTTAGTCCGATACTATCCTTAATTTCTTTACTTAGCCACGGATGGCTGTCATTTCTTTTACACCCTTTTTTCCTCAGTGCAATATATTTTTTTTGAAAGTTGTAAAATAACTCCTTGAATGAACACCACTGCTCATGTACCGTCTTACCCTTTAATCTATTTTCCCAGTCCACTTTAATCAATTCCGCTCTCATACCATCATAGTCTCCTTTATTCAAGCTCATTACGCTTGTTTGAGAACCAAGCTTCTCACCCTCTAATTGGATATGGAATGTCACCATGTTATGGTCACTCATTCCAAGGGGATCCTTAACTAGGACATTATTAATTAATCCTGGCTCATTACACAGGACCAGGTCCAAGGTTGCTTGCCCCCATGTAGGATCAGTTACATACTGCTCAAGAAATCCATCCCTAATACACTCAATAAACTCTTCCTCAAGGCTGCCCTGCCCAATTTGATTTGTCCAGTTAATATGATAGTTAAAATCCCCCATAATTATGGCTGTTCCCTTATTACATGCCCCGACTATTTCCTGATTAATACTTCTTCCAGCAGAGTTGCAACTATTAGGAGGCCTATATAATATGCCCACTAGTGTTTTTTTCCCCTTATTATTCCTTATCTCTACCCAAACTGTTTCGTTATCCTGATCCTTTATCCCAATATCATTTCTCTGTATTACAGTGATTCCTTCCTTTATTAACATAGCCACCCCACCTCCCCTTCCTTCCTGCCTGTCCTTCCTGATTGTTAAATACCCTGGCATATTTAATTCCCAGTCGTTATCACCCTGCAGCCATGTTTCTGTAATGGCCACAAGATCATACCCATATGTAGTTATTTGTGCCGTTAACTCGTCCATTTTGTTACGAATGCTACGTGCATTCAGATAAAGAACTTTCAAATATATTTTGTGACACTTAGTTCCTGCTTTTTCCTTTTTTAACACTTTACCTTTTACTCCATACCTTCTGTCCCTTCCTGACACGCTTTCCTCTGTCTCCCTGCTCAGGTTCCCAACCCCCTGCCACAGCTTTGATGCTGGGTTAATCGCCTTACGCCTTCTAGTTTTTATTTTATCTGTCGTGCCTAAAGTACACTTTCTTTCCGCTGCTCTACACTTTTCCCTCTCACTTGTTCTTGAACAACTGTTTGTACTATTTGTATTGTAGATTTCCCCTGGGTCTTCTCCTCTCTTGCTGCTCTCAACTTTATTCCCTTCTGACTCCCCGCTCAGGTTCCCATCTCCCTGCCACTCTAGTTTAAACCTTCCCCAACAGCACTAGCAAACACCCCCGCGAGGACATTGGTCCCGGTCCTGCTCGGGTGTAACCCGTCACGCTTGTACAGGTCCCACCTTCCCCAGAACCGGTCCCAATGTCCCAGGAATCTAAATCCCTCCCTACTACACCATCCCTGCAGCCACGCATTCATCCTGTCTATTCTCCTGTTCCTATACTCACTAGCACGTGGCACCGGTAGTAATCCTGAGATCACTACCTTTGAAGTCCTGCTTTTTAATTTATCTCCTAACTCCTTAAATTCACCTTGCAGGACCCCATCCCTTTTTTTACCTATGTCGTTGGTACCGATATGGACCACGACTACTGGCTGTTCATCCTCCCCCTCCAGAATGCCCTGCAGCCGCTCCGTGACATCCTTGACCCTAGCACCAGGGAGGCAACATACCATCCTGGAGTCACGTTTGCGGCCGCAGAAACGCCTATCTGTTCCCCTTACAATTGAATCCCCTATCACTATAGCCCTGCCACTCTTCTTCCTCCCCTCCTGTGCAGCAGAGCCACCCACGGTGCCCCGAGCCTGGCTCTTGCTGCTTTCCCCTGATAAGCCATCTCCCCCAACAGTATCTAAAGCAGAATATCTGTTTGAGAGGGAGATGGCCCCAGGGGACTCCTGCTCTACCTGCCTAGTCCTTTCACTCTGCCTGGCGGTCACCCATTTCCTTTCTGCCTGCGTAATCTTTACCTGCGGTGTGACCACCTCACTGAACGTGCTATCCACGATAGTCTCAGCATCGCGGATGCTCCACAGTGAATCCACCCGCAGCTCCAGCTCCGAAAGACGGTTAGCCAGTAGCTTCAGCTGGACACACTTCCTGCACACCTGGTCGCCAGGGACACTGGTAGTGTCCATGACTTCCCACATAGTGCAGGAGGAGCATATCACGGGTGCAAGCTGTGCTGCCATGACTTGCCTTAGACTCTCAGACTCTCCTCCCGCTCTAGGTCGCTCCTTTTATACTGTGTTCACCTCAGAATCTTGTATGTTTCAAAAGATCTCCTCTCATTCTTCTATACTCCAGTGAGTATAGGCCCAACCTGTTCAATCTTTCCTCATAAGACAACCCTTCCATACCTGGAATCAACCTAGTGAACCTTCTCTGAACTGCCTCCAATGCAAGTATGTCCTTCCTTAAATAAGGGCACCAGAATGGTACGCAGTACTCCAGGTATGGTCTCACCAGCACCCTGTGCAGTTGTAGCATGACTTCCCTGCTTTTATACTCCAACCCCCTAGAAACAAAGGCCAGGATATATCTCCTTGCCATTTCCTTCTCTTGACTTGAAGTGTTCCACATTTATGGAATGATCCATAATTTGGATTGTTTGAGAACCAATAAAACCCTACCACAAAAGGTAATTGAGTTTATATAGTTGACCAGGCTGGGATTTAGATCAGGTTTCACTGAATGAGAGTCCAGTGCTGCACTACAAAAGCTACTTGCCCCATGTGAATTGTATGTTTGGCTTTGTAATAACTATCATCTGGATTCTGTACTTTCCTCCTGCTTCTGGAAGAGCAGATGGTGTGGACTACTTGTGGCTATTAGATATTGGTCAGTAGCAGGTGGATTCTATAGGATGAATCTTGCTGATTACTTATGATCCTGCTACAAGGCTGTTCATATGGGAATTCATTTGCCATTGGGAATAGCAAAGTTCAAATATCAGTGAAGATTTAGATTCCGGCCATGGAATAAAAGGGACAGTAGCAGCATGGATACAAAATTGGCTAAGTAACAGGAAACAGAGAGTAGTGGTGAACGGCTATTTTTTGGACTGGAGGGAGGTGTACGCTGGTGTTCTCCCGCGGTCAGTTCTGCTTTTCTTGATATATATTAATGACTTGGACTCGGGTGTACAGGGCACAATTTAAAAATTTGCAGATGGCACATAACTCGGAAGTGTAGTGAACAGTGAGAAGGATAGTGATAGACTTCAAGAGGATATAGACAGGCTGGTGGCATGGGCGGACATGTGGTAGATGAAATTTAACGCAGATAAATGCGAGGTGATACATTTCGGTAGGAAGAATGTGGAGAGACAACATAAACTAAAGAGCACAATTCTAAAAGGGGTAAAGGAACAGAGAGATCTGGGGTTATATATACAAAATCGTTGAAGGTGGCAGGGCAGGTTGAGAAAGTGGTTAAAAAAGCATACAGGATCCTGGGCATAGAGTACAAAAGCAAGGAAGTCATGATGAACCTTTATAAAACACTCGTTCGGCCACAACTGGAGTATTGTGTCCAGTTCTGGGCGCCGCACTTTAGGAAAGATGTGAAGGCCTTAGAGAGGGTGCAGAAGAGATTTACTAGAATGATTCCAGGGATGAGGGACTTTAGTTACATGGATAGACTGGAGAAGCTGGGGTTGTTCTCCTTTGAACAGAGAAGATTGAGAGGAGATTTGATAGAGGTATTCAAAATCATGAAGGGTCTAGACAGAGTAGATAGAGAGAAACTGTTCCCATTGGCGGAAGGGTCAAGAACCAGAGGACATAGATTTAAGGTGATTGGTAAAAGAACCAAAGGTGACATGAGGAAAACTCTTTTACACAGCGAGTGGATAGGAATGCACTGCCCGAGTGGGTGGTGGAGGCAGATTCAATCCTGGCCTTCAAAAGGGAACTGGATAAGACGTGAAAGGAAAAAATTTGCAGTGCTACAGGGATAGGGCGGGCGAGTGGGACTAGCTGCATTGCTCTTGCATAGAGCTGGCACAGACTCGATGGGCCGAATGGCCTCCTTCTGTGCTCTAACCTTTCTATGATTCTATGTCTTCAGCAAGCATATTCAGCCCTTTACCACCCTTTACTACGAGAGCTTAAAATAGCCGAATGATACTTCTGTATTCAAATATATATTCATCAATCTTAATCCTCAGAATGTTGTAATATTTTATTTTCAGTCTGAACTACCTAACTAATTTGAACCTGATCTTAGAGAATTATTTTGATACACTTTTGTCAGAACAGAATTTATATTTACCACATTTTAAGCAAGATGTTTACAATTCATTGGTTCTTATAGCTTGTTTTACGCTGCCTTTTCTGGTATATTAACCCAGTGTTGTTTCCCTTTTTTCTATATTTTGCTTTTTTTTAATGTATCATTTGATTGTGCTTACTAACTTAATTGGCAATAATACAATAATAGCAGCATAGTGTTTCTCTGAAATGGCAGGTGTAAATTGTGAATAACAGAAACAGCTAACCAATTTTTTGTGTTTTTAGAATGAGAATGAAAATGATTCTGATCCTCATACCAATGAAACAGAGCACCCCAGACAAGTTCATTATATGGACGATGGGGATTCAGTAGGTCCCAGTAGTTTATGTGGCATGTCCGATGAAGACTACTATAAGAAAGTAGAGGAACTGAAAAATGCACATGCTCATACAATGGCAAAACTAGAGAAAATGTATGAGAGTAAACTCTGTGTCAGAGGTGTGAAAGCTGCTTCAGAGGATCCCTGTGAAACTTCAGTGTATTACAGGTGGGCACATTGAGAACTAAATAATATGTTCAAAAAGTTCAAAGGAAGATTAGATTGATCCTGTCTGCCACTATACTGAAGAATACAAGGGCAGTATGGTTCTTTTTATGGTGGTGAAAATATGAGATTATCAATATAATATATACCATCAAAATATAAATAATTGAACTAGATATACAGGATATGAACAACTCATGACAAAAATGTCACTGGCTCCTAGGTCTGGGGGCAACTACATGAGAGGTAGCACTGAAAATGTCACTTCAATACTGTTTTTAACCAAACAGCAGTATCTGTCAGTAGTCCCATAGAGGTAGATCTCTTGATATTTGCACCCAGAAATAGATACATTCAATTTATCCTCCCAGTTTATTTCTGGCCTCCCACCATTATTCCCAGTCTCTGCCATTCATAATCCTTTGCCAACGCCCTCTCAACCTTCTATCTCATCTATCATTACATCCCCAATGACTTCCTATTCTGCCACTGTGCTAGGTTCCTGTCTCTCCTGGGTAAGACTATGTCTAATCATTTCTTCATCTCTTTCACCATACAGATCCCACTGCTAACCCCTCCACCATCTCTTTCCACACCTGGAAAAACTATCCATGAACTCTGTCATCAGCGACATCATAAACTCACACCACTCTATCCTCAGGCCCACCATCTGTACTGACATCAGTGTCTCATTGATCTGCTCGATAATTACCATGTGTCCACCTTCAGTGTCCTTATCGCTACTAGATCCTGGATGATTTCCTACCCCCACCCCCCTGTGCAAGGCCACATCTGTGGTCTGAAATCCTTGGGTCAGGGACTAGAGCACATGTGCAATACGACCAGCTTGGCTGTCCAGATCTGATTTGACCAGTTCAAGCAATATTGCCATATCACTCTTAAGGGAAATCCTCCTATTGATACAGGGTCACCTTGGAGGGCAAGGACAACCCTGAACCCTTTGCCTCCAAAAACAGCCTCCTCTAATCTCCCCTCTCCATACCCTCTATCCACACATCTGATTCTAAATGTGAAGTGCTCATGGACTTTCTTACCAAAATCAAGGCCATCCACTGGGTAGCTTCTACTTCCTATATCACGTTATTCCCCCACCCTGCGCTAGGTTGCAGCTTCTCTCTTTCTCCCCCCGCCCCATTTTCCCCCCAGCCCTTATAAACTCAATTTTCCACAAAGCCCACCATGTGCTCCCTTGATCACCTTCCAACACACTCCTGACCACCCAACTTCTCCTTCTGAGCCTCATGCTCATTGACAGTATCAATCTTTCCCTTTCTTCAGGAATTATTTACACCCTCTTTAAAATTCTTGTCACCACCTTTCTCCTTTTAAATAAAAAACATTGTTGACCCCTCTACCTTTACATTCACCTACCCTTTCTAGAGCAGCTCCCCGAATGTGGTGATGTCACAGGCATCTGTTCACCACTCATGTTTGTGTCCTTCCAGTGTGATTTTTGATTAGCCCACATCCAAGTCACCAGTGTCATCATTTGTGACTGCTGCCACAGCTGGATGTCTTTCCTCACTTTTCCCAACCTCTCTGCTGCCTTCGACACTATTGATCACTCAATTTTTCTGTGCATCCACAGTTCACCTCCATGTCACTGTGCACATGTTTTTTCTCCTATGTGCCCCTCATCACATGTCCTTAAATATTTTCTTCTCTCTTGCCCACACATTATCCTTCTGGTATGCTCCAGCTCCATCCTTGGTCCTCTCCTATTCATTATCTACATATCAATAATTTGTAAGCACAGGGTCAGCTCACTGCATGTAAACCATTGGCACCTAACTCTATCTCTTTGGCATTACCACTCAGTCCAGCACAGTCACTCCACTATCCAGCTACTGCACACCACCGGCGCACTCCACTATCCAGCTACCCATCCAAATTAATTTCCTAGATCAAACTTAATTTGCTATAGCTAAATATCATCAAAACTGAAATCATCCTGATATGCTTCTGGCACTGATCCCATCAACCTCCCTGACTGCACACTTGGCTGAGCCTAGTGGTGGACAACCCAATTTTTTTTTCTTCTGCTGAGCTGAGCTTTCCTTGTCTACTTATGCTCATACTCTCTTTGCTGCTGAAATCCTCATCCACACCTTTATCACCTTGAGTATTGATTTCTCCAATGCGCTCCTTGCCAGCCTTTCTGCTTTCGCCCTTTATAAACTTCCAACTAATCCAGAATCTGTGACCTGTATCCTTTACTGCATAAGTTCTATTCACCCATTACCCCTGTCCTCACCCAGTTCCACTGATTTCCTGCGTCTGGCATATCAACTTCAAGACTCACATTCTTATTTTCAAATCCCTCCATGCTTGGTTCCACCTTATTTGGGAAATCTTGAAGTCTGATCTTCAGTCTCCTCTGGAATGCTCTTCCAAAACAACTTTACCTTGCAGCCCTTCTCACTGCTACTAAAAGCAATCTGCTAAATTCTTTTACATCCTTTTCTGCATCACCTCCACCTAGTAAAGAACTCGTGGGATGTTCTTTTACAAGAATGCATTATGTAAGTTGTATTAATGTGCATGTTCTATTATAAATATAAATAAACTTACTTTTGTAAATTTTTATAGTTCAACCTGCAAAATGAATTCAGATAAGAAAAATAGTGTCCATCTATCTTACTCGACAACTGAGGTAGACAGTACTTCATACTCAAGCCTGTCAGAAATGTCCAATGAAGATCAGAAAATAATTGGGAAAAAACTCATGTCCTGTGGAAGGGATCGAATTCAGGGAATGTGGGATGGATTTTCTGTGGAAGAGTATACTTCACGTGAAAAACCCCAGAAGCTCGGAAGCTCAAGTTTACCAAAAATGAAAACAATTAAAAAGGAGCAAAAGCAATGGTCACCAAAGATCACAATACCACAACCATTCCAAATGACCCTCAGAGAGGCTGAGAAAAAGAAGCAAAAGTTCAAATCAAGGTCTGAAATTGAAATAGAGAACCATTTGCTGAGAAAACAATTAGAGGAAGAAGCAGAATGCCAGAAAAAATTCCGTGCTAACCCTGTGCCAGCCCATACCTATATTCCGCTGTTTGAGGAAATAATAGAACGGAATGAAGAAAGAAGAAGGTTTGTAAAAATGAGGAACAAAGAGATTCTACTGTCAATGCAAAAACCATTCAGCTTTCTCGAAAGAGAGGAGGAGAAGAAAGAAATCCGAAAAATGCAAATAAAGGACCTGGATATTTCAGTAAAGGAAACAAAAAAATTTAAAGCAAAACCAGTCCCCAGATACCTTCGTGATCAAAAGGTCAGTGACAGGATTGAAGAGGAAGAACTCTACAGAGCAATTAAGATGAAAGTGAGAGCTCAGGACTTGTTATACAGTGCATCCCTTCCAAAAAGTATGCTTCACAATACCTTCTTGAATAAGAGGAAAGCAGTGGGTTGGGACCCAGATAAAGAACTGAAATTCAAACCCCAGATTAATACAAAAGTACCAGATTTTGCGATGTTGCACAGAAAGTCTCAGAGACAGCTCATGAGAAAGAAGAGCATGAAATTGACAACTGTGTGTGAACCCTTCCAACTGCTCACTTCGCATATTCCTTCTAAAAAAGAAAAGATTTTGGATGATATAATGGCAGATGAAAATCGGTTGAAAGAGACCCGATGGCCTTTTATGTCTTGCAGAAACCAATGGAAATCACATGACAGCACAAATTCATCTCAATCAGGATCTTTGGACTTGGAAATTATAAAGATCACAGAGTCTGCAAAGAAGAAGAAAGAAGCTGTTAGGTAAGAACAATTTTCACCTTTGGAATGATGAGTATAATCAAATGATTCATAAAATCAGTTGAAAGTGATCTGTACTGCATTATTTTCTGATTGTAGCCTTTTAGTGAAAAGATTAGATCTCATAGCAAAGCTATCCTACCCATTAGCCTTTAAAAATTAAAGCTTCTCAATTTATATATCATTTGGTTCAGATTTTTATGCATTAAGGCAGATAAATAATTCAAGGACATTTCAAGTTAATTTGACATGGGGAAGAAAAGTCAAACATAAAAAGCATTCTGACAATGCTGTAAGGAAATATCAGCACAATGTGAACTTTAGGCTGTGTTAGCAAACGTCTACCCACAAGTAGTACACTGCTGTCCTCATTTGAAAGTGGTATTGCAAAAAAGGTACAAAGGACATGATCCAAATGCACATTTGAGTTGCATCATGCTCAAATGTTCCACAGCATTAATTAGTTCAGAATAGTTATTACTTTACATTTTCTCTCTATCTCACCTCCTTGGAATTAATATTATGAACTTTCAGGTGTATAATGCAATATTAAATATTTAGGAGTACCATAAAATTCCTGAGATGGTTGAGATAGCAAGAATTTCAAAGCCTGTTATAAATATTTCTTGGTAACTTACTCAGATATAATATATGGTGGAAAACACAGTGTGTATTATAGATTACTGCTTAACCTTCCATTTACCCAAGTGAGCTAATGATCAGAATAATGTAATGGAATCTGTAGGGACTAGTGACCATAATGCGAGTACATTTAAGATTATCTGGCAATCAGTGCCAATCAGGACTAGGGCAAAAATATACCATTTTAAAAAGGCAAACTTCAGAGAAATAAGAAAGGAACTGTGAAATCCTGCTGGAAAATATTTCAATCGTGAGAAACAGGAATAATTTAAAAATTGTTATTGAGATTGAAAGATAAATGTTTATTACATATTTTAAAAGGTGAGTGGTCCCAGGATTCCAATAGTATTGCACTGGTAGGTGACATTGTGAACTTAATTTTACGTGACAAATTGAAAACAATGAGGCAGCACCTAACGTTAAGTGACAGACCCAAACAGAACCCCATGAATTCTTTTAGAATAAATAACAATTGTGGCCTACTGTCACTGTTAGGTAGAGCAGAAAATACTGTCAGTTAGCATTTGTGCACGGAAACTGGTTTGTTAATTAAACAAAATCAGAACTAAAAAAGCCCTTGTCAAATAACATCCAAGAATTCATAATGGCCTCTACGCAATGCACAAATAATTTAAAATCCAAAAAGGTTTAATGGAGAATAAAAGGGACACAAAGTGACCTAGAGATGGAAACTGGAACAGTGAAACTCAGCTCAACTGAGGAATAGAAAACTGCACAAGGAAGAAAACCACCTAAGTCATCTGTTCCGTAGAAGGAGAGCGATTTCCTTGGAAAGCAGCTGGAAACAAAACAGGTAACGTACACTACACCCCCTGCCCGATGAGCAGAAAAAGCACCCCAATTGAGCACAGTTTGATACCTGCCCAACTGAGCATGAATTGCAGCCACCCCAATGAACATACCGTAAAACCTCCAACCCCATATTGTGAAATGCAATCCTCAAGCTCCCGCTGATTATCAGTCGCAACCCCCTCCTTCTCTCCTCCCTCGATCTTCTTGGTCCAATTCAGTAATGCCCTCTAATCCTCCTGCATTTGTTTCTTGACTACCTATGTAGTATGCTGCAGGAGATCGACTGGTGTATCCAAAAACACAAATGTGAGCTATACAAGTAGTTTCCAGAACTGCTGACTAAGTCAAGGAAAATGGGAATGATCAGGTAAACCAAATTATATAAAGCCTACAGGAAAAGGGAAGGGGGAGGGGAATTTCCTAAAACAAGTTGAGAGGTGGCTCAACCGTGGCTTGCAAAAGAAATTAGGGATAGTATTAGATCCAAAGAGGAGACGTATAAAATTGCTAGAAAAAGCGGCAAGCCTGAGGATTGGGAGCAGTTCAGAATTCAGCAAAGGAGGACAAAGAGATTGATTCAGAGGGGAAAAATAGAGTATGAGAGTAAATTAGCAGGGAACATAAAAACTGATTGTAAAAGCTTCTATAAATATGTCAAGAGAAAAAGATCAGTGAAAACAAATGTAGGTCCCTTACAGTCAGAAATGGGGGAAATTATAATGGGAACAAAGAAATGGCAAAGCAATTAAACACATACTTTGATTCTGTCTTTACAAAGGAGGACACAAATAACCTCCCAGAAATGTTAGGGAACCAAGGGTCTAGAGAGAGGGAGGAACTGAAGGAAACCAGTATTAGTAAAAAAAAAAGTGCTAGGGAAATTAATGGGGCTAAAGGCTGACAAATCTCCAGGGCCTGATAATCTACATCCCAGAGTACTAAAGGAAGTGGCCCTGGAAATAGTGGATGCATCGGTGATCATCTTCCAAAATTCTATAGACTCTGGAACAGTTCCTACAGACTAGAGGGTGGCAAATGTAACCCCACTATTTAAAAAAGGAGGGAGAGAAAAAACAGGGAATTACAGACCAGTTAGCCTAACATCAGTAGTGGGGAAAATGCTAGAGTCTATTGTAAAAGATGTGATAACTGAAGACTTGGAGGGCATTAACGGGATTGGACAAAGTCAGCATGGGTTTATGAAAGGGAAATCATGCTTAACAAATCCACTGGAGTTTTTTGAGGATTCAACTAGTAGAATAGATGGGGGAGAACCAGTGTATGTGATCTATTTGGATTTTCAGAAGGCTTTTGATAAGGTCCCACACAAGAGGTTAGTGTGCAAAATTAAAGCACGTGGGATTGGGGGGAATATACTGGCATGGATTGAGAATTGGTTGACAGACAGGAAACAGAGAGTAGGAATAAACAGGTCTTTTTCTGGGTGGCAGGCAGTGACTAGTGGGATACCGCAGGGATCAGTGCTTGGACACCAGCTATTCACAATATATATCAATGATTTGGATGAGGGAACTAAATGTAACATTTCCAAGTTTGCAGACGACACAAAGCAGGTTGGAATGTGAGCTGTGAGGAGGATGTAAAGAGGCTCCAATGTGATTTAGACAAGTTGGGTGAGTGGGCAAGAAATTGCAGATGCAGTATCACGTGGATAAATGTGAGGTTATCCACTTAGTTTGTAAAAACAGAAAGACAGATTATCATCTGAATGGTGATAGATTGGGAAAAGGGGAGGTGCAACGAGACCTGGGTGACCTTGTACACCAGTCACTGAAAGCGAGCATTCAGGTGCAGCAAGCAGTTAGGAAGGCAAATGGTATGTTGGCCTTCATTGCAAGAGGATTTGAGTACAGGAGCAGGGATGTCTTACTGCAGTTATACAGGGCCTTGGAGAGACCACACCTGGAGTATTGTGTGCAGTTTTGGTCTCCTTATCTGAGGAAGGATGTCCTTGCCATGGAGGGAGTGCAACGAAGGTTTACCAGACTGATTCCAGGGATGGCAGGACTGACGTATGAGGAGAGATTGGGTCGACTAGGCCTATATTCACTAGAGTTTAGAAAAATGAGAGGTGATCTCATCGAAACATATAAAATTCTAACAGGACTAGACAGACTAGATGCAGGGAGGATGTTCCCGATGGCTGAGGAGTCCAGAAGCAGGGGTCACACTCTCAGGATACGGGGTATGCCATTTAGAACCGAGATGAGGAGAAATTTCTTCACTCAGAGGGTGGTGAACCTGTGGAATTCTCTACCACAGAAGGCTGTGGAGGCCAAGTCATTAGATGTATTCAAGAAGGAGATAGATAATTTCTTAATGATCAAGGGATATGGGGAAAAAGCGGGAACAGGGTACTGAGTTAGACAATCAGCCATGATCATTTTGAATGACGGAGCAGGCCCAAAAGGCCGAATGGCCTACTCTTGCTCCTATTTTCTATGTTTCTATGAGAAGCTAGAAATGCAAAAAGGCTTCTTGGGATAAGTATATCTAAGTGTTAAGCAAAAAACTAAAACAAATGTACAGTAAAAAGAATAGATACAGAGGAGGTATAGAACTTTAAAAGAAGTGATATTAAAAAGGTAAAATAATTGAAATATTAAGTGAATATTTTCTACAAGTATTCACCAGATAGATAGTGCTAATTTGCTATACAATTTCTGCAATATACCTAATATCTTAGGCAATTTTGAAGTTGGTGCTTCAAAGATATTTGATAAATTAGAGGATTTAAGCAGTCAAATTTCCTGGACCAGATAATGGCCCAGAATTTACTGTGAAAATAACGGTGAGGCTAACTGCGCTCACCGTTATTTATGCGCAAATTGGACAGCAGGTTCCAGCGATTGCACACGCACAGTTAAACGCAAAAATCCTGAAATTGCTGTCAGAGATTCGCGAAAACGCCATCTCGCTGTCTGACTCACAATTCAAATACATTGAACGGCGTGAAGTTCCTGTACTTGCGTGGTAGATACAGACTAAACTCGCCACAAAAAGTTAGGGCTTGTCCATTTTTACAAGTGTGGAATCTCATTCCACACTTGTAAAATGGTGGGGGGGGTCCCGGTGGAGAGAAATCTAGAATGCTAAAGAGAAAAGACAAGAAAACAGTGCAGGAAAGTGATTGGGGTAAGGATAATCAGATTGTGTCAGGAAGAGACAGAGTGTACAAACTAAAGAGTCCACTAACAAATAGGGTGCGGGTAAGAAAAAATGGTAATAAGACAAAAAGGGCCATAGTACAAAAAAATTTCAAGATGTCTAAAAGTGTTAAAAAGACAAATCTAGAGGCACTGTATCTGAATGCACGAAGCATTTGTAATAAGGTAGACGAATTAACAGCGCAAATAGATGTAAACGGATACGATATAATTGCGATTACGGAGACACGGCTGCAGGGTGACCAAGGCTGGGAGCTGAATATCCAAGGGTATTCGATATTTAGGAAGGACAGGTAAAAAAGAAAAGGAGGTGGGGTGGCGTTGTTAGTAAAGGATGAAATCAGAGCAATAGTGAGAAAGGATTTGGCTCAGAAAATCAAGATGTAGAATTAGTCTGGGTGGAGTTAAGAAGCACCCCAAAGGCCGAAAACACTGGTGGAAGTTGTCTCTAGGCCTCCAAACAGTAGCGGCAATGTAGGGGATGGCATCAAACAGGAAATTAGAGATGCATGTAACAAGGGTACTACAGTAATCATGGGTGACTTTAATCTACATATAGACTGGCCAAACCAAATTAGCAATAATACTGTGGAGGATGAATTCCTGGAGTGTGTACAAGATGGTTTTTTAGACCAGTACGTTGAGGAGTCAACTGGGGAACAGGCTATCCTAGATTGGGTATTGTGCAGTGAGAAGGGGTTAATTAATAATCTTGTTGTGCGGAGTCCTTTAGGGAAGAGTGACCATAACATGATAGAATTCTTCATTAGGATGGAAAGTGAAGTAGCCCGATCCGAAACTAGGGTCCTAAATCTAAACAAAGGAAATTGCAAAGGTATGAGTAGTGAGTTGGCTATGATAGATTGGTGAGCTTCATTAAAAGGCATGACGGTGGACAGGCAATGGCTAATATTTAAGGAACGAATGCATGAATTGCAACATATATACATTCCTTTCTGGCACAAAAACACAAAAGGAAAAGCATGGCTAACAAAAAAAATTAAGGATAGTATTAGATCCAAAGACTAATACTATCCTTAATTTTTTTTGTTAGTCATATAAAGTTGCCAGAAAAAGTAGCAAGCTTGAGGATTGGGGGCAGTTTAGAATTCAGCAAAAATGGACCAAGAGATTGATTTAAGAGGGGAAAATAGAGTATGAGAGTAAACTTGCAAGGAACATAAAAGTGGACTGAAAAAGCTTCTTCAAGTATGTAAACAGAAAAAGATTAGTGAAGACAAGTGTTAGGTCCCTTACAGTCAGAAACGGGAGAATTTATAATGGGGAAGAAGGAAATGGCAGAGCAATTAAACAAATACTTTGGTTCTGTCTTCATGGAAGAGGACACAAATAACTTCCCAGAAATGCTAGGGAACCAAGGGTCTAGTGAGAAGGAATAATTAAAGGAAATTAGTTTTGGTAAAAAAAAATAGTGCTGGAGAAATTAATGGGACTGAAAGCTGATAAATCCCCAGGGCCTGATAATCTGCATCCCAGAGTACTAAAAGAGGTAGCCATGGAAATAGTGGATGCATTGGTTGTCATCTTCCAAAATTCTATAGATTATGGAACAGTTCCTGCAGATTGGAGGGTGGCAAATGTAACCCCACTATTTAAAAAAGGAGGGAGAGAAAACAGGGAACTACAGACCGGTTAGCCTAACATCAGTAGTAGGGAAAATACTAGCGTCTATTATAAAGGATGTGATAACAGGATACTTAGGAAATATCAATAGGATTAGACAAAGTCAACAGGGATTTATGAAAGGGAAATCGTGTTTGACAAACCTATTGGAGTTTTTTGAGGATGTAACTGGTAGAATAGGTAAGGGAGAACCAGTGGATGTGGTGTATTTGGACTTTCAGAAGGCCTTTGGTAAAGTCCCATATAAGATGTTAGTGTGCAAAATTAAAGCACATGGGATTGGGGATAATATACTGGCATGGATTGAAAATTGGTTAACAGACAGGAAACAGAGAATAGGAATAAAAGGGTCCTTTTTGGGGTGGCAGGCGGTGACTAGTGAGGTACCACAGGGATCAGTGCTTGGGCCCCAGCTATTCACACTATATATCAATGATTTGGATGAGGGAACCAAATGAAATGTTTCCAAGTTTGCTGACAACACAAAACTAGGTGGAATCGTGAGTTATGAGGAGGATGCAAAGAGGCTTCACGGTGATTTAGACAAGTTGAGTGAGTGGGCAAATACATGGCAGATGCAGTATAATGTGGATAAATGCGAAGTTATCCACTTCGGAAGGAAAAACAGAAAGGCAGAGTATTATTTAAATGGTGATAGATTGGGAAATGTTGATGTACAAAGGGACCTGGGTGTCCTTGTATACCAGTTACTGAAAGCAAACATGCAGGTGCAGCAAGCAATTAGGAAGGCAAATGGTATGTTGGCCTTCATTGGAAGAGGATTTGAGTACAGGAGCAAGGATGTCTTACTGCAGTTGTACAGGGCCTTGGTGAGACCACACCTGGAGTATTGTGTGCAGTTTTGGTCTCCTTATCTAAGAAAGGATATACTTGCCATAGAGGGAGTGCAGTGAAGGTTCGCCAGACTGATTCCTGGGATGGCAGGACTGTCGTATGAGGAGAGATTGGGTTGACTCGGCCTGTATTCACTAGAGTTAAGAACAATGAGAGGGGATCTCATTGAAACGTATAAAATTCTGATAGGACTAGACAGACTGGATGCAGGGAAGATGTTTCCCTGACTGGGGGGGTCTAGAATGAGGGTTCACAGTCTCAAGATAAGGGATAGGACATTTAGGACTGAAATGAGGAGAAATTTCTTCACTCAGAGGGTGGTGAACCTATGGAATTCTCTACCACAGAAGGCTGTGGAGGCCAAGTCACTGAATATATTTAAGAAGAGCTAGATAGATTTCTAGACATAAAAGGCATCAAGGGTTTGGGGAGAGAGTGGGAATATGGTATTGAGATAGAGGATCAGCCATGATCATATTGAATGGCGGAGCGGGCTCGAAGGGCCGAATGGCCTACTCCTGTTCCTATTTTCTATGTTTATGTCTATGATTGGTTAAGGAGATACACAGTTGCTTGCCCTGTCCATTCAGATCCCATTTGCCCTGTAGAGGGTGCCACGCTGTTTCCATCTTGCACTTTCAGCAACTTGAGGCGCAAAATATAATCAAGATTAAACATGCAATGTCAAGCAAAAAAGATCAAAAATGTTATTTATATACCATAAATGGAATTGAATTAGCACAAGGAGACTTGGGAAGGAATCCGAACTAATGTTAGATCTGTCACTTTCAATGCGCAGACAATGTGGCAAAGCAAAATTAAAGAAGCTAATAGAATCTTGGGGTATAATAGAGCAATAGAGTACAAGTCTACAGAAGTTTTGCTACAGCTTTACAATACACTGGTTAGATCACACTAGTACTTCTGGGTGCTTGGCTTGTATCAGGCAAACCTTATTATTGAATATTTACTTCAAAGTAATCCGGGAAAATAAACGGTAATTGAAGAAAAGTAAATTCAAAACAGATATTGAGGAAAAACTTTTTACTCCAAAGTGGTAAATGTTTGAAATAGTCTGCCAGGTAAGGTAATAGAGACAAAAACATAACCATTGGTGATATTCAAAATGCAGTTAGGTGTGAAGGTTGGGTACTAGAAGGCGGAACTTCAGTGGACTGAATGATTTTTACTCATTCCTGTCCTTTCCTATGTTTGTACGTTATGTACTTCATCACAATGTTTCTTTAACATTTGACCGAATCAATTGTGATGATCTACCTGAATGAGTAAACCCACATCATTTGTACATTGCAGATCATAGTTCCACAATGAGACAACCTAAGGCAAGGTTTTAGCAGAATTATGAGATTTAATTTTGTTAACATGATGGGAAAATAGTGCTTGAAAATTGGATCCAAGGTCAAGTATTGTACAGATATGGTGCAGTTGAAACGATATATGGAATGGGTTCACTGAACTTTTGGATTTTATAACCAACATATAATTTTTTAAAATTAAACTGTGGAGTTCTCCAGAGAAAGTTCATATTGTTAACTCCATATAACATGAATAATTCTTAGTATGTGCCACACCCAATAAATATTAACTAAAAGGACTTCAGAGGGAGAAGGAGACTACTATTGTAGCTATAGTAGTGTGGAGAGACTTTGACAATAGTATACTGAGTATTTTTTTCTTCCATTGCTATAAACCAAATAGTTTTTATTTGGATATTTAAAGCTAAGTTAAAGCAATAAATTCTGTTTCTGTGGTACGGTATTTATCTGCTTCTAGTTGTTTTAATATATTGAGGTTCAAAATTAATAAGTATTTTGTTCATTTAAAAAAGGCACATGGGAGAACATTTGATAGCGAAGCAACAATATGGATGTAAAAGAGGTTTTGTTTATTTTTAAAGAAAAGTATTTTACAGGAAAGCATTTTGATCTATGGATTCTCTGAAGTATAGACAAGTTTTCTTCCCTCAATTTTCTGGTTAAATTTATATTCAGAAAATTGTATTGTCTCATCCTGTAGATATACTTTACAAACCTGTCAAACAAGAAACAACAAAATTGCACAATTAAAAAAGATGAGTAAAATTCTGTGGATTTTATGCCTACTTTGAACTAGGGCTGAAATTATCAAATCCTGCCAATGTAAGAATCCTCCAACTTAAGATGGATTCAAACTTGTGATTCTTAACAATTTCTAAATTGTAAAACATTTCTGCAGGTACCTGTACTAAACCTTCTACTTTACCACTCTATAGGAAATCTCTGGATGAGAAAAAGAAGAAAGAAGATCTGGAAGAAAACTGGAAACGAGAGCAGAAACTGAGGGAGAGAAAATTGAAAAAGTTCATATCTATCCGCGCCCGGGCCAATGATCCACACCACAGCCTGGCTGAAGTGTCGAGATCAAAAGTAAAACAATATAGGTGTGTTTTTAGTCAAGGGCATGTGTGAGAACCTTATGTATGGACCAGACTGTTAGTGTGTGCAAACCCACTTGCTGTTGGACCATAGCCTTCCTAAATTCTAGTTGTGTGCAATTATTTCTGTTCCTATTTTCCCCCCTCTAGTTCAATGCTGAATTTCACATTCAAAAAATATTCAATCATTTTAACAGTTTACAAAACATTTAAGACATTCTGTCTTAACAGGAATCACCAAAGAAAAAGGACAAAAGACTACCTTCTGGAGCTTGAGGAGATGCAGGAGAGAGTAAGCAGGAGGCCTCTGCTCTTAGAAGAGCTCACACAAGTAAGTTCTTAAAACGTTTTGAACTGCATGAGTGTTCCTCATTACAAATTTTAAAATTTGTTCTGGTTGATTTTCATTATAATTGAAAACAAAAACCACCAGCAGTATTCAGCAGGCTTTTTTTTCTACATATTTCAAAAGGAGGTTAATTGGCCTTGTTCTTGTGAATCATATTCTTTCTTTGGGTTAAATGCCTATTACTTTGTGTTTGTGTTAAAGAGGTGCTACTTTGCTAACTGGTTTCTGAATTTCAATGAAGAATTAGGAATTAATGTTGGACATAAATGTGACTTTGTTTTTTTTTTCATTAAAGACCAGACTGTATATTTGAAAATGATCAGAGAAAATATAAATGTGAAAGCAGCTAAGATTACAGATAATGTGTACTGCTGGCCTAGTAACATGCAATAAAGACTCTTGCTTCTCAACCTGGTGAATTCATGATTTGTTTTTTTCATTTGACAGTCAGATTCTGGATAGGGATATAGAGCTGAAAGATGCAAACAAAGAGAAAAGTATTAAAGGGTGAGAGGTACATGGAATGTATATAGAATTTATAAACTGCATTCCACTCTTCAAAACATTTTTATTTCTGTGGAAGACTTATGACTAATTAGAATTTTATTTATTCATGGTACTCTGTGTAGGTGTTTAGGCTGTCAGGGCAGTCACCTTGCTGATGAAATGGTAGTACAGAGGATCTCTCCAAATAGGCAGTAAATATTTTACCATCTTAATTTAATATGCAGCTGCCTGTGATCATAGACCTACAATCATTTCTGATCTATCACAATTTTAAGTGTATAGAAAGAAGGAATATGATATCTCAATAGGCAATGTTTATTCAGATATTTCCTTGCTTACCAATTGTACAATCCTTAGTATGAAGTTGCAAAAGCCAGTTTATTTAAAGTTAAAAAGAAAATAGAACTAAACTGTTAAATGTTATTGTGTACAGAGGAATGCTAGAAGAGCAGTGGAGAGATATTTCGCTACAGCACTAAAAGAGCAGGGATTAAGTGAAGATTTTGTTTCCCGAAAAGGCCACTCTGTTCTAGACTTCATTGTACATTCCAGTGATGAAGAGTCTGAGAAGAATGATAAAGACAACAGTATAAATGAGGAAAGGTAACTCTTTTCTGCACTTTGAACAACTGACTTTTGTTTTTAATATTTAATAGGTTTTCAGTTGTCCAGTTTTAAGAAGACTATTCATAGTAGGTACCGCACAGGAGGAGGCCATTCGGCCCATCGTGCCTGTGCCGGCTCTTTGAAAGAGCTATCCAATTAGTCCCATTCCCCTGCTCTTTCCTCATAGCCCTGTAATTTTTTTCCATTCAAGTATTTATCCAATTCCCTTTTGAAAGTTACTATTGAATTTGATTCCACCACCCTTTCAGGCAGTGCATTCCAGATCATTACAACTCGCTGTGATAAAAAAAATGTTTTCTCAGGCCGCCTCTGGCTCTTTTGCCAGTTACCTTAAATCTGTGTCCTCTGGTTACCGAGACTTCTGCCATCTTGTTACATTTCAAAAATTGAAGGACAATTATGAATTTGGGATCCAGCTTCCTTAAATATTAGTTATTTAAAAAATTTAAAATTCTTGTGGCTAGGTTTTGTTTTAGGGTATACTATTATCCTCCTCCTTTAATTTTGCCAATAAAATTTTTCTTGGACTGTTTGTGTATCAAAATAAGTGCAGTGAAAACCTGATAACATTTTGCTCATTGGAGGATGGAAATGTCATTTATTGTTTTTAAATACAATTTCATCCTGTTGTGACAAAATTGTATAGCTTTAGGTTTAATTTTTTTCCCCTCTTCAACAGGGTAGGCGAGGATTAAATAGTGTCTAAGATTTATGGTGAAACTTGATTAACCAATGTGATTTCATTTAACTTTTGCTGTACCTTACAGAACTCCAACGTATAGGATGTCAGTTATTGCTGTAAAGTTATCCCAATTGTGGAATTATTTACATTATATCATCCATGCATAATGTTTAAATAATATGGTATAGTTCATTTGGTGTTAAACAGGATAGACAAAATATTTTGTTACTTTTGTTGGGCTAATGTTAGGAGTTAAATAAACAAATCTTCAGAATCCTACAGTTCTCTTATCAGGTGAAAAGAAAGAAATGTGTTGCAGCTCATCTAGCTAAAATGTTCAGCTGAAGATTTGTTGATATTGTCATCTTGTAACTAAAATTTGCTCAGTTGTAAACTTTTCAAAGCTATGTCTAAGGCATAGTAAGTACTAAGATTACAACAGTGGAAGCTATTGGCATGGGTCTAAAACTTGTTTCTCCAGTTCTGAAGAAAAAGCTGATGAATTTGAATCTTATGACTACCAAGATGGTATTGAGGACATTGAAGAATCGAGGGACACAGAAGAAAAGGAGGACAAAGAATGTGAAGATGAGTGACTACAAAGAAAGTGGCAAGAAGTCTGAAGAATTTGATATAAATGATAACTTTATAAGTGAGAGTTTTTAAAGCAATTATGTTTACTTAGCTTATTTAATATTTAGTTCTTTTGTTCCTAGTAGATACTATTTTTATGAAGTTAACTTTTTTAATATGATCAAAGACTGTGGTAAATTCTGGCATTAATAGCAGGACATTTAATTTGATGATAAAATGAATGTATTTTTACTACTAAAGTTAATTGTTTTTTAATAAGGTTCTGGCAAGTTTATGTTGTGTATTCTCAATCATGTAGCAGAAATCCAACTGATAATATCTTAAACCTCCAATCATAAAAGTTTGCATATCACAAAGTCAACTCTTTTTACTGATAGTGAAGATGCTTAAAAGTATTTTTCTGGTGCTTGTGCTGAATGATTTATGCTGTAAACTGGCAGGGATTGACACTTGCACTAGCAACATTTAGACTGTTTTGTAGACCTTTTGGCTAAATGTTCACCCTGGAGAAATTGAAAATGACGATGAAGATACTCTTTTACATGCACTGGTGCATCAATTTCCAGAGGTAAATTTATATTCATTTAAAATAGCTAACCTATATTACAAAATGGCCCTTATGAACTCCAAACATTAAAATGTTGACAATGCACTTATTAGCTCCAAGTTCTGGAATTAATCAAATTCAGGCCTTTTACATCTGATTCTGATTTAAATCCAAGGGATCAAAAGGCAACAACCACCTTCGATAGTAATGGAAAATTTATTGATGATGTTTTTGCTGGCATGCTGCCAACTGCCGCAAGTAAATTGGTTCATTATGTATCTGGGGCTCCTCACTAGTATTTTCTGATGTGAATGGACCCTGAAGGATAATTACTGATAATTACAAAAACATCATTCAGTTTTTCTTTTAAAATTTGAACAGACATGCATAAAAACACAAAACCTTTATATAGTGTTCAACAAAAATAATAACCAGTTCTTCCAAATGGGGAAGGAAATACAAGGGCATATTCTGTGAGGCTTTACCTGTGTCAAGCCAGATTAGAGAATCAGGGTTATAGTGTTTAGTCTTGCTGCTGACCTAGCCACTTTTTAGTGCTGAGCCATACTAAATTTGTCCTGCAGTCTTTTGATGGTGTAATCCAAAAGCTAATCATCCAATTTATCATAAGATTTATCCACGAACCGGAAGCAATATCTGGGTTCATCACTAGAAACCAGTTCCTGTTTTTTTAAATAATGAAGTTAGTTCAGTTGGGACCAAATCAACACATGCTGGTGTGCTAGCTTCCCTTAGCCCTGCCTCTTAAGATGAACCATCAGCGACAGTCGAGGAACATAGGGATAGGAGTCAGCCATTCAGCCCCTCGAGCCTCCTCCAGCATTCAATTAGATTATGGCTGATCTGTACCTCAACTCCCATTTACCCGTCTTAGCTCCATATCCCTTGATACCCATATCTAACAAAAATCTATCGATCTCGGTCTTGAAAGCTCCAATTGTCCTAGCACTCACCGCCTTTTGGGGGGAGATAATTCGAGATTTCTACAACAATTTGTGTGAAAATCTCCTCCAGAAACTCCTCGTGAACCATCCTCAAGTAGATGGGATCAAACTCTCTACCTCTGATATTTACCTTTGACCTAAAAAGTCATTCTCTCCAGATCAACTGCATCCAGTAACTCCTCTAGCCATTTATCAAGAGTTGGACCTGTCAGGGTCTGTCAGTTCAAAGAATGGTGGTCTGGCAATTAAAAGACCATATAGAAAGATCCTACGCTGCTACACGGGCCTTGATATCAAGCCCAGCTCACATAGAATTACTAGAGTTGAAGAAAAAGTCTCAAATAGAAGTGATTTTGAAGGGGAAGGTCCTTCAGAATTTTCATACAGCCCTAAATCACATGGACCAATCAGACTCACCCATGTTTACAGCTGTAGTTTGTGCCTGGTTGACCAGTGAACAGCATTGTGCAGTGCCTACTCATTTAGGGTTAGGCTTGCTTGCCCTACACTTAGAGTGGACAATTGTAAAATGGGACCAATCCTAGTCAATTAAAGAATGATTCTTTAATCACCTCAAATGGACCTCAGCATAAAAATCATGTATATTTCCTTGCTATTCTATTTTTCAATTTGAGTGCAATGATTGACCATTCACAGAAAGTGTCCAGTCAATATGAAGCAGTTATTATCTTGGCTAATCTAATGCATCCCAAGCTCATTTGATTATAAATTGATAGATTATTTCCTGCATTTCTTTCTTCACTGATAACAGCAGGAATTTCTTTTGAAATATAAGGTAATATGCACTGGTTTTTGGTGAATTAGTTAGAACTGTCTGGAAAAATGCTTTGGGTGAATTTGAAGACTATGTGTCTTGTGCTGATGCTGAAGTCCATCTCAGTGGTGGCATTGAAATCACAGCTGAAGAAGGTAGTATAGCAGCTATTTTTACCGGCCAACTGTGTACTGGCATAGGCTTTCTGTAGCTGAGAATATTGTATTGAAGAAATACAGTATTGAAGAAATCCTCTAACGCCCAAGAGAAGCCCTGGTCAATGCCTTTCTTTTTCTTTCCCAAGGTGTGGAGGACTTTGCAGCTGGTGCTTTTTCCTCTACTTGAACAGTGCTAAAGTCTGTATCAGAGCTGGCATTAAAGTTGCCTCAGTATCAATTAGTGACTAGTGTGGAACTGGTGTGGGTTGCAATGGACTGAATACAGAACCCAAACCCAGACTTGTGACCAATACTGGAGGAAGTCATAGGAACTCTGGTGGACCTTGTCACCGTCTCGCCATCTATATGAGAAGATACAGAATGTTGTTCACATGATGCATCTTTCTTGAAATGCTTATGTGTGTGCACCTGCTTACACTTAATTCCATATCTGTCCTGAAGTAGGAGGTGTATTTCTCAATTTAAGGTCGCTTTGTGTTTCTTCATTCCTTTCACTGAGTTTAGAACAGACTGTATGATCCTGAAAGTCTGAAGGGTCGAAAGCATAAATGCACATTGTGTATTATTAGTGGAAAGGATCTGTCATATTCAATACAAATTTGAAACTGGGACCTAGCATCAACCAAAGGCAAAGGATGAGTTTACTGCCAATGAACCAACTGAAAGATGCCTTAGCAGGCCCGTAATCAAAATGCAATGGGTATTGGCTGGGGAAGAATGGTGTAAATGACTAACAAGTTTCAACTATGAAAAGTACTGAACTATTTAGAACTGTGAAAGACTGAAATACACTTAAATAATTGATTAATGGCAAGAAGATAATTTTCTGGTATGTGAGACAACGATTAAGACTGCTGCCAATCATGGAAGAAAAAGAATGAAGTGCTATTTAGAGTAAGACTTCAGTTTGAATGGAATGCAGAAGATCGAATTAATCAATGTGATTGTGCATGGCACATTGTTCCTAAATGGGTATAGATGAGGCAAAGTCCTAATTGAACGAATGAGTAAGAATTCTTTATTTTGTATACTGTAGTATAACCATGAATTTGACTCTAGTAAATCCAACCTTGAAAGAGCTTTAATACACAGAATAGCCAAAAAAGGTAATAATAAGGTTGTACTGCATTAAAACTAGAGTTAAGTTACTGTGCAACATTCTCTGCTGATAACCACTGTAAGACGAAAGACAAATTACAATTGGATTTGTCTGTCACATTAAAGATAACCTGCTCATTTTACACAAACACATACAGGTTGGGGTGAGGAGCTGAGGAATGAATCAATGTGATCTTTCTATTTTATAATTTTTTTTAAAATCAAAACTTTTGGGAAATGAAGTATATGAAAATACACTACAACTTCTTTAAAATGTAATATAAATAAATTTGTGTATTATTTAAAAATTTTTAGTTTCAGGAACTGGCAAGCAAATGAATTAATAATGGACATGTTGTTTTGAAACTGAGCAAATCACTATGCATTAAACAGGCATTTGACAAAGCACCGAAACGATGTTTACATTCTAGTAAAGCAAACTATAGGATGTTCAGATTGGTTCCTGATAATTAACTGAAGTACTCTGTGTGAAACATTGAACTTTTGAACTAATGCATCTGCTAAATAAAGCCATTTACTGTGGCTTAACAATTGGAAAGATTTATTTTATATTCAAATTTGTACCATTGAGTCTTTTAATAATGGATTAATCCTCAAGTACACAATCATGTACATTTTTGTTAAAGCTATATTGTTTTATACTGTTGGAAATTATTAATATTTTAACAATGATACTACTAACACCAATCAAAAGCTATGTAAACATAGAAGCTTGTTTGATCCCTTGACAATGGAAAATTTATTTTTATCAGCTTGAATTATTGGCCTGTTGTGTTCCATAGCCATTTTTACACTTCTTGCTTTTCCCTCAACCCACCTCCACTTAAATCACAATAGTCTAACCGATCAGATCTCTGATTTCCATAACAGATCATGAAACGATGTAAAACTTGGATTTAAATTGCATTTCATAACATCAAAAACATCTCCAGGTGTTTCACATACACAATTACTTTTGTAGACAAATAGGGCAACCATCATACACCACAAACAGCTGTGAGATAAATGACAGTTAATTTGTTCTGTTTGTTTTGTTTTGCTTTTGAAATATAAATTACTTGGCAATGTGCAATAATGCAAAGCTTTGCTTTTTTGACCAAAGAAAAACACCAATTTACATTCTAAAAGTTTTTACAGAAAAAAAGTACAAATCTAACTGGTTTATTTGTCTAGACACAAGCTGAGTTTGACAAATCTACAAAAGAATGCCCTTTCAATCTCCCAATAGATATTAAACAAATGGTATGCTTTAATGTATTGGGTACTTATTTTGAACTTATGTGACAACCCATTTTTAACAATGTATAAATTTAGTTGTTTTGTGTATTGAAGATTGTGTTTTAATTTGATATTTTGATCTATTAAAATGCTTATATTTTATATTGCTTGCTTTAAAATGTGTTCACTTTGTTCTAATAGTATTCAGTTTAACAAACGTAAGGCTATGCACTGTGTGATGATATCAGTGGTTTTAAAGGAGAATTCACACATTTTTAAGAGCTATTAAAATAAATCGAGTAAAAGTAATCACAACACAAAAATTAATTCAATTTCCCCAGTAGCAGAAATTAGTTAGAACACCAAATAATACAAATGTTTCCATCTACAGAAAATGTAGGAATTCCATGTTATTAGAATGGCCTGTGGTTTCATCTAAATGCCCTTATTTTCTTTTCTCTGGTCCAATTCCGTAATTAATTTGTGCCACTTTATGATGTTGCAATTTCACTTCAACAAGCTGCTGCAATTTTAATAGTTATCTGTTTGACACTGAGACAGGTTCAGTGATACCAGTGTGTTTAATAGATAGAGGTATTGGAGAATGAATTGACCAGTATCAGCCCATGAGCAAAGTGCTGATTTCTGTACATATTCTCTGCTTGATGCTCAGTCAGTATCCTCTGATTTTATACCACATTTTCTTAGTGTTCTTTTGATATGGGGAATGGCTTCATCAACAAACCACCTGCGAGTGTACATAATCATCATGACATCAAGGAGCAGGTTACGCTCTCTTTTCCTGAAAAAAAAATCAAAATATCAGGGGGTAGCTTTTCCGCTTTGGGCACAATCGGGAAATTGCACCCAAACTGCGCTTGAAATTGCGCTGGTTAGGTTACAGTTCAAGTTTCCACTAAAGTTTATTTGCATAATCACAAAGGTGAAATCTTCCATGAACCAGCGCAATCAGGCAGCGTAATAGAATGTAATCGTTACTTTTTAAATGGAAAAAAAATTCCTTGATGTATTTAAGAGTAGTAACCTGGTGCAGTTTTATTAATGGGTTTATCACCAAAAATAAGTATTTTTAATAAGAATGTCCAGTCCTCCACCTGTGTATAACCTGATTTAAAATCACTGAATATAACTTTTAAAAAAACTATGCTGAACCATTTAATAGTTTCATTTGTGTACACTAGTCAATTTCTTAGTAAATTAAATATTTTTTGATATGACAAACTTTTAAAACGTGCCTACTGGTGCCTGGGCGCTTAAGAAAATGAGCGCAATTTGAAGAGCCTTCCCAAACCAGCGCAATCGGCGGAATCTTGCAATTTTGACCTGGTGGCGTGGCCAGTTTTGTGGAAGGGGCCTGATTTGGGCGAATTGAATCTTAAGCCAGCATAAAAGATTGCAGAAAACTTGAATGTAAGTGGTTTTGGGCATAACTCACTCGCGTTTAAAATTCCCCGATCTTTTGCGCTGGTTCGGCAAATTCCGCTGATATTACTAGTGTAAGTAAGCGGAAACTCAGTCTCCGGTTTACTTATGAAGGCGGTTATGAAGCTATCAAATACTAAAGTATTTTGTGAGACAAATGGTGAATTGGTTCATCTTGCAATTTCCCTTAATGTAGACGTTTTAAAGATTTTAAATAAATTATCACTTCAAATGGTAGTTCAATCCAACTTAAGAAAAATGCATTTAATGATTACAAGTGCAATTCTGGTCAAGTGTTCTGAACCATGTACTAATTCAAGGTAAGCCAAGACACCAGAACAAGGAGGCATGGGATACTGGTGAAATCACAACTGAAGAAAGATGTCAGGAAAAAAATTTTCATGATGAACACTTGGAATGGTCCTCCATAATAGGCTAGTGGAGGTGAAAACTTGTAATTGTATCTGGAATTCAGCTCCTGATGTGATCAGGAACTGTTAGATTTTATTTTGAATGCTTCTAGTAAGATGAACCAAATGGCTTCCTTCATTTATATGTATCTTGTGAGTCCACCTTTGTCAGCACTCGTACATGCATACTTCCAGTAGGATTCACTAGATAACAAGCAGAAGTAAGAACACTGGTCAGTTATTAAGCCACCTACCCTGTCTTCTGCTCTGTCACTCCTGATTTAAATCAATTGATTTGGCATAGAACTGTGATCAAACATGGAACCTTTCTGCTCCCAGTCACTTTGCCAGTGGATAAGAATTTTAAAAATGAGTTTTCCCATTTAGACTGAATAACTTCATCGAATCCACAGCTTATGTTACTGCTGTAAAAATGTGTAATTTACAGACAAACACATATCTTACTGTTGTTTATACATTTCTTTAACTTTACTGATTTCCTCATTATATTCTTTGGCAGCATCCACTGCCAAACTTGCCGTTGTGGAATGTTGGCTAGCGGATGTGTTTGAAGAAGGGTTTGTAGCAGCAGAGCTTCCAAAGAAACAATGTCTACAATCTGGAAATAGAAAAGAGTGTTTTTTTAAAAAATGTAATATACCCTTCCGTTCTTTTTGTGTATTACGAGAACATCATCACCATTTTCCAGTAAAAAGAATGTCTTTTCACTGGTTTCAGAAAATTACACAATATTACAGTATTGTTTCTGTGCTTAATTATTGCTCTATTATTTCATTGCCTGAAATATAGAATTATTGACAAGTGGATAATTGATACAATTTAATTGTGGGGTCATTAATCACAATTGCTTCATTCCACATTTATGACATCTGAACTGCAGCTTTATAGTATATTCTAATTAATATTATCTGGCAGGTTAAATACTTTACCCCCTTGTCTGCAATCAATATTCTTAATTTTAAGCATAAAACTGGTTAATATGGTAAGTGACAAATAGGTAATAGAAACCCTGCAGCTGGATCATTTAGTGATCAGAAATTGCCCCATCTAATAGTCCAACAACTTGCTTATTAAGGTCAACTTTCAATATCATTCAATACTGACATTCAATGTGCATCTAATACTTTATCAAGACTACTAGGCCAGGATACTGGTTTATAAAATTATTTGCTCTATTTCAATGTAGATGGCTTATTATTTTTAAAACAGAATTCCAAATGTTCAGGTGACTGGGGATATACTTATAATGGATATTTGGGAATGCTTGCAATGCAGTAATTTCATTGAGTTCAGACTGAGTGGTGCTTAAATTATTTATAGTTGTCTTCTAAACTTTGGGATTAGATTACGGTCTTGAAATCACCATGGTATCTATTTTTAAAATATTTTAAATTGTTTTAATTTTATGGTCTTTTAGTGATATCGGAGAGTGTGAGGCCAATGCCAACATTCATATTGCAAGATTTACAATTATGGCATTATTACTTTGTGTATTCAGAAATAATCTGTAGCTGATTACTTGGGAAAGTCCTCAGATTATATATTTTATAAAAACCTGAGCAGATTTTATTATTTGACAATGCAATTATGTGTCTCAATTAAACGAGATACCATCATATTCATTTCTTCAATTTCTACATTCAAAAAGGGCCTACCTCCATTTAAACCTACTGTACTTTGTGGTGAGATTTGGTGAGCAATCATCAGCATTTCTGTACTAGTGGTCATTGTAGGCGTGTAAAAACCAGGCTGGCGTTTAAAGTCCTGCTCTTTTTGGAAAGATTCAATTCTCTCTCGGAGTAAATTATTTTTTGCTTTCATCTGTCAAAACATGACATCATAAAAAAATGATCACAAAGAACAACGGGGCTGTTTTCTGCTCAGCTGGCACAAGGCCTCACCACTAGTGAAAATTAGTTAGTACTCTTCTCAGGCTATTTGCTATTGGTTGGTATGATCCGTCCTTAATACATCTGTCTATAATTTAAAAACGTTATGTATGTGTGCACTTCCTGTCCATTACACTTCATTGACAGTCAAATGCAAATTTCTTTGTCACCCTTAAAGAAAGTATAAAGAAATAAAGGTGGTCATTTGGAATGTACAGAATGCTTTTCCAGGGACAAAATACTGGAGCCATGGCAGGGGCGGGGGGGAGGTGGGGTGGTGAAATTGGTCTTGGTCTATCGCCTTTTTTGTGCTACTGCCCAAGAACAATTTCACCCTCATGATGTCTGCAGCCTCTTAATTGCCCTTACCACAAAGGAAAACCAGGTTCTGTTCTCCAGCCTGAATAGCAATTAAACTTTGAATGAACTCACTCAGTTTTTACTTAACATCAATAGCATTAGAATGTTGTGACCATTCACCACCTTTAATATATAAGTACACATCTACATATGTATAATTATAAACAATTTTACAACACCAAGTTATAGTCCAACAAATTTATTTTAAATTCCACAAGCTTTCAGAGGCTTCCTCCTTCCTCAGGTGAACGGTGTGGAAATGAGGAAGGAGGAAGCCTTCCTCATTTCCTTCACCTGAGGAAGGAGGAAGCCTCAGAAAGCTTGTGGAATTTAAAATAAATTTGTTGGACTATAACTTGGTGTTGTAAAATTGTTTACAATTGTCAACCCCAGTCCATCACCGGCATCTCCACATTATGTATAATTACACACATATGTAGGCCCCCATTTTATCGTGTGGCAGGATCATTCCTTGCGGGGGGCCTAGGTGAGCAACAAATTCGCATGTCAAGACCTGGAGATTTTTTAAAACTTACCTGCCTGGGCCTCTTCTGGCTTTCGATCCAGTTCCCAGCAGGTTTTGCCTGGTGGGAAAGCCATCACTGCTTCCCCACTCAGGCCTCCAGTTAAAATGACATAATTGGAGCCTGATCTGCATATTAAAAGAGGACACCACCGGCTTGGGGTGGACGTCCTTGCAGTTGGTTAGATCGGGTGGAAAAGAAGTGAGTAAGTGAGCTATTTAAGAAAGGTGACTAGAGTCTATAATTAAGAATAGAGTGACTGAACACCTTGAAAATTTTCAGCTGATCAGAGTGAGACAGCATAGATTTGTAAAGGGTAGGTCATGCCTGACGAACCTGATTGAATTATTTGAAGAGATGACTAAAGTAGTGGACAGGGGAATGCCTATGGATGTTGTTTATATTGACTTCTAGAAGGCATTTGATAAAGTCCCTCATAAGAGACCATTAGCTAAAATTGAAGTTCATGGAATTGAGGGCAAATTATTAACCTGGTTAGGAAATTGGCTGAGTGGCAGGAAATAGAGTAGGGATAATGGCAAGAACTCAAATTGGCAGGATGTGACTAGTGGTGTCCCACAGGGATTTGTGTTGGGGCTTCAACTATTCACTGTATTTATTAACGACTTAGATGACGGGATGCAGAGCCACATATCCAAGTTTGCTGATGACATAAAGATAGGCAGCATTGTTAGCAGTGTAGATGGAAGCATAACATTACAGAGAGATATTAATAGATTAAGTGAATGGGCAGAACTGTGGCAAATAGATTTTAATGTAGACTAGTGTGAGGTCGTCCACTTTGGACCTAAAAAGGACCTAAATGGTGAAAAGCTCAAAACAGTGGAGGCCCAAAGAGACATAGGGGTCCATGTACATAAATCATTAAAATGTAATGGACAGGTACAGAAAATAATCAAAAGGCTAATAGAATGCTGGCCTTTATCTCTAGAGGAATAGAATACAAAGGGGTAGAAGTTATGCTATAGTTATAGAAAGCCCCGGTAAGACCACACCTTGAGTACTGTGTTCAGCTCTGGGCACCGCACCTTAGGAAGAGTTAAATTACGAGGAGAGATTACACAAACTAGGGTTGTATTCCTGGAATTTAGAAGATTAAGGGGTGATTTGATTGAAAATGTCAAGATATTAAGGGGAACTGATAGGATAGATAGAGAGAAACTATTTCCGCTGGTTGGGGAGTCTAGGACTAGGGGGCATAGCCTAAAAATTAGAGCCATGTCTTTCAGGAGTGAAGTTGGGAAACACTTCTACATGCAAAGGGTGGTAGAAGTTTGAAACTCTCTTCTGCAATTGGCAATTGATGTCAGCTCAATTGTTAATTTTAAATCTGAGATTGATAGATTTTTTTTAACCAAAGGTATTAAGGGATTTGGTGCTAAGGCGGGTATATTGAGTTAGGTCACAGATCAGCCATCATCTCATTGAATGGCAGGCTCGAAGGGCTAAATGGCCTACGCCTGTTCCTATCTTCCTAAGTCCCCCCACTTAATTTTAATTGCCCATTTGGTTTCTGGCAGGCAGGTGGAGTTAAAATCGGGGTCTACGTGTCTAGCAAATGTCCATCGCACTGCAGATATCCCATTTTGTTGCAGATGCAAAACAATCTTTTTTAAAAAAGCAAAAAAGCCTGTCATTTCATCCTCTCCTCGGCCACTGTCCAGAATGGCTGAATCCTGAGATATTACTAGAATATTTGTCGGTGGGTATGCTTCTGGCTATCACTCCTCTAGCAGTATAGAGGAGTGAAAATAATAGAGCTTGTGCGGTATGTGTGATGTATGTTCCTTAATTTGCCATCAGGCGTTCTGCTGCAGGTGGTGATGTTTTTGGGTTTGTTCCATACCTCTTGTCACTCCTCATCCATTACTGGACAGACTCGTTCTCGTTCCCAGGCCCTCGTTCTCAGGTTGGCTGTCTTGTCTGGTCATGAAAATGATAGTGGTGCACAGGGTGGAACTGCGACTGCAGGATACTGTTGGAGAGTGGAGGAAATGTTCTGGGGCGGGGGGAGGGGTTTCGAGGTTAGCTCACATTGGAGTCTGCAAAGTATTGTTGAATTCTGGAGGTAGTGTCTTATCCTGAGGTAACGGTATTGATATAAATGTCCAATCTTGGTACTTATGAGATATAACATCTATCGATATATTTTATTGTTGAACCCATTATTATACCTATATCAGTGCTAGCTATTGCATTGTATTTATACATGAATCATCTTTGTCAATGTGTACTGTTTGTATGTAATAAGTACTGTGTTGTATTTCTGTAACACAAGTCTAGGTCTGCCTGGTTAGATAAATTACGATTCAGAATTGAGTATTTTGGTACAAGATTCCTATTTTTTAATATAAAATTCTTCTGTTTTGCCCTTGTTCCTTGTAATGGCCTTCCCAGGCCATGTGCCTCCTGCTGTCCCATGATTCCAACAATGCTGCTACTCAGCTGGCTGCTAGGAGAAATGTGACAATGGTGCAGTAATGACTCTTCATCTGATTTCCTATCTCTGCTGTGGGGAGATGCCTGATCGTTGCTCACCACTAATACACAGCAGCATGGCTAAGATCAGGAATTCAGCAAAGTGAGGAAGAGTCAAACTTGTGTTCTTGCACTCTGTGGTACCGTATGTTATTGCTCAATTCACTTACACACTCTAGTACAATTCTCTACAAATTGACAATCAATTGCTTTACCAATAGAATCTTGTATTAGGACTTATTAAACTGCACCCGAATAACATTCATTTCCTGTTTCTGCAGCTGCAGGTGTGATTCCAGGATGGTATGTTGCGTTCCTGGTGCCAGGGTCAAGGATGTCACTGAGCGGCTGCAGAACATTCTGAGAGGGGAGGGTGAACAGCCAGATGTTGTGGTCCAAATGACATAGGTGGAAAGAGGGATGAGGTCCTGCAGGAAGATTTTAGGGAGCTAGACAGTGGTTTGTGGAGGCCAATCATCTCAGCCCCAGGACATTGCTGCAGGAGTCCTAGGACCAGCCATCTTCAGCTGCTTCATCAACGACTTTCCCTCCATCATAAGGTCAGAAATGGGGATGTTCGCTGATGACTGCACAGTGTTCAGTTCCATTTGCAATCCCACAGATAATGAAGCAGTCCGTGCCCGCATGCAGCAAGACCTGGACAACATCCAGGCTTGGGCTCATAATTGGCAAATAACATTCGCGCCATACAAGTGCAAGGTAATGACCATCTCCAACAAGAGGGAGTCTAACCACCTCCCCTTGACATTCAACGGCATTACTATCGCCGAATCCCCCACCATCAACACCCTGGGGTCACCATTGACCAGAAATTTAACTGGACCAGCCACATAAATAATGTGGCTACAAAAGCAGGTCAGAGGCTGGGTATTCTGCAGCGAGTGACTCACCTCCTGACTTTCCAAAGCCTTTCCACCATCTACAAGGCACAAGTCAGGAGTGTGATGAAATATTCTCCACTTGCCTGGATGAGTGCTGCTCCAACAACACTCAAGAAGCTCCGTACCATCCTGGACAAAGCAGCCCGCTTGATTGGCACCCTAAATATTCACTCCCTTCACCACCGGCGTACCGTGGCTGCAGTGTGTACCATCCACAGGATGCACTGCAGCAACTCACCAAGGCTTCTTCGACAGCACCTCCCAAACTCGCAACCTCTACCACCTAGTAGGACAAGGGCAGCAGGCACGTGGGAACAACACCACCTGCACGTTCCCCTCCAAGTCACACACCATCCCGACTTGGAAATATATCAGCATTTCTTCATCATCGCTGGGTCAAAATCCTGGAACTCCCTACCTAACAGCACTGTGGGAGAACCTTCACCACATGGACTGCAGCGGTTCAAGAAGGTGGCTCACCACCACCTTCTCCAGGGCAATTAGGGATGGGCAACAAATGCTGGCCTTGCCAGCGACGCCCACATCCCATGAATGAATGAAACAAAGGGAATACACAATAAATGGGAGGATACTGAGTGATGTAGAGGAACGGAGCGACCTTAGAGTTCATGTCCACAGATCCCTGAAGATAGCAGGACAGGTTGATCAGGTGGTTAAAAAGGCAGACAGGATACTTTCCTTTATTAGCCGAGGCATAGAATATAAGAGCAGGGAGGTTATGCTCGAACTGTATAAAACATTAGTTAGGCCACAGCTAGAGTACTGCATACAGTTCTGGTCACCACATTACAGGAAAGATGTGATTGCACTAGAGAGGGTACAGAGGAGATTTACGAGAATGTTGCCAGGACTGGAGAATTTTAGCTATGAGGATAGATTGGATCGGCTGGGGTTGTTTTCTTTGGAACTGAAGATGCTGAGGGGAGATTTAATTGTGGTATATAAAATTATGAGAGGCCTAGATAGAGCTGAGAGGAAGGACCTATTTCCCTTAGCAGAGAGATCAATAACCAGGGGATATAGATTTAAAATAATTGGCAGAAGGATTAGAGGGGAGTTAAGGAGAAATGTTTTCACCCAGAGGGTGGTGGGGGTCTGGAACTCACTGCCTGCATGGGTGGTAGAGGCAGAAACCCTCATCTCATTTAAAAAGTACTTAGGTTACGGCACTTCAAGTGCATATCCAACAAGGCTAAGGACGAAGAACTGGATTAAGCTGGATAGCTCTTTTATGGCCTCCTTCCGTGTCGTATATTTTTATGATTCTTTGAGAACCATTTGCTTATCTTATCCAAGAATTTTTTCAATTCTTCGGTTTCAATCAAAAATCCAGCCTGTAAAAGATGCCACATTAGAGTTCGTATTTAAAACAAAGATGATATGAGACCCCATAACAGCCTAACTTAAAAAAATATTGGGTGGAGTTTTTGAATATATTTACTTGGTGCCCTGCCAGCAAATTCCTTTTATACATGTAAGGAGTCGCACAACACCAGGTTATAGTCCAACAGCTTTATTTGAAATCACAAGCTTTCGGCGCTTTGCTCCTTCGCTCCGAAAGCTTGTGATTTCAAATGAAGCTGTTGGACTATAACCTGGTGTTGTGCGACTCCTTACATTTGTCCACCCCAGTCCATCACTGGCATCTCCACATCCTTTTATACTGGATGTCCAAATCATTTGTGTGGACTGGTTACATGAATTTGGATGGGAGTAAAATTGAAGTCCACTCTCAGTTTTGCCTTTTCGAGATATGTGCAATCATAAGGGCAATATTACATATTTTAAAATATAAAACAGCTGAATGCTTATGTGTTGCTGGTAAACGACACTGACTAATTTATGCAGACAAATTTTGACAACCGAAATTACAAAAAAAGACACTCACCAAATTTACTTCTGTTCCCAAAGAAGTCTTTGGGCTAAGAATTTGTTTAGACTCATTTTGGGGTGCTGAATTGATGGCACGCCAGGAGCATGTTGGAGACCCGAGGCTCACCTGAAATTGAGCCTAGGGCCTCATCAGCACATTTTGGTGAGCTGTGGAACCAATTGGGCATCCAGAGGCAGCTTGCCGGTTTGACAAAGATTAATTTGGGCTGGCTGCCTCACCGACCTTCAGTGTAAGGTTCTTGGACTTGACACCAATTTGGTTGCAAATAATCATTAATGAGTTCAACCACGTTTTGACACACTGAGAACATAATTTTCATTGATTCTTTCATTCTTGTCTCTTTCTATGAATTATGAAGAAAAGCTTAAGATCTTTCTAGGGCTTTAGTCACGCATAGCCATCCCATAAAAGGAATTGTTTTTCAGTTTCTTAACTGATCTGTCGATCATTGTCTTGTTTGATTGTGATTTAGGCTACCCTCTTATCTGGGCGACCACTGATCCCTTATTCAACATTCCTTGCTAACAAAAGACCTCTCCTTGCTGTCAAAGCTTTTTCTTGCTAAATGACATCCATATGACCATTTTATTATTTCTAGCTATGGAACAAGTCTACAAGCTATTTATGTGAAAAGAAAGCAAAAACCTTAAACATATGAGATTAAACCAAATCCTAATCCTACATATATATGTATATTATAGGGTATATTACATCAGGTGGGTCATAGGACAGGGGGAGAACAAAAGGGTAGTGATCGCAGTCCTGCAGCAGCCCTCAGGTAAGTCGTAGGACGAGGGGAAGAGAACAGTCCTGCAGCAGCCCTCAGTAGGTCATAGGACAGGGAGGAGGAGAACAGTCCTGCAGCAGCCCTCAGATAGATCATAGGATGGGAGGAGGAGAACAGGAGGGTAGGGATCGCGGTCCTATAGCTGCCCTCAGGAGTGCGGTGGAGCCGGGAAGAATATTGCTGCTCCTCCTGGCTCCACTTGAAGGTAAAATAAAAATAAAAACTTACCTTTTTTGTTGGCGACCGCAAGTTAGGCCGTAGCAATCACTGGAAAACCCTGAGCATGCTACGCTCAGTGCTGACCAATTTTGCAGATGTGTCCTTAAACAGGCGTTAGGCCCCTCATTAACATATGCAAGAGGCACTTCGCCTATTTAAGGTGCCTACCCAGGACGCCTGGAAAGCCGCTTTTACCAATCTTGTGGTGCATGTAATATAGGCGCAGATCAAGTGCAGGACGTTGTGTCCCGAAATTGATACTTTTTGCTCCCGTTTTCCATCTGGAAAACAGGTGTAACGAGGAATCAATTTATCCCCCCTTTTTCTACTTCAATGCAATTGAGAGGAATTACAGGATCAAATTTTGGACAGGATAGCACATGTTTTGTTTCTTTTGATGCAAGCTTCTTTTGAGTGTCAGCTTAGCTTAGTTGGCAGCAGTCTTGGCTCTAAGTCAGAAGGTAGTGGGCCCAAGGCTCTCGCCAGCACTTGAACATATCATCTAGATTGACACTTTAATGCAGTTGTGAGGGAATGTTTCATTGTCAAAGATGCCATCTTTTGGATAAGACATTAAAACTGAGACCCTACCTGTCTGTTCAGGTGAATGCAAAAGATTCCATGAGCTATTGGAAGAAGAATAGGGAGTAGAGAGGTCACCTGATGTTCTGGCCAACATTCCTCTCTTAACCAAAAACAATTTAACTCATTATTCATATTATTTGGTTGCTGTGTTTCTCTACATAACAACAGTGACTTGACTTCAAAAAGTAATTTATTTCATGTAATAAGGTACCATATAATTGCAAGTTCTTTTTCTTTCTTTATCAACAGAAGAACAGAAGTCACATGCATCTACTGTTTTATTCTCTCACGGGGGTTGGGGGGGCTGCAATTTGGGGCAAAGCATGGAAGAATTAGGTTTCTGCCCCGTTTACCATAGAGCCCAAATTCTGATGAGGTGGGGGTTGGATGATTCTTCTGCTCGTCTTCCCCTGCCTCCACAGCCAGTTTCGAAGGTGTGTCTGGGAGTATTCCCAGACTACCTCGGATATTCTGTCCATAATCCCCTTCTTAGGCCCAGCAGATGCCAGGCCTGCTGAGAGCAGGCCTGGGTTCAATACTAGACCTTCCCAAAGTTCCAAACAACTCAAAGAGCAAAAGTATTCAATCCCAGAGGGGATCAATTACTTCACAATGCAGGTTGTGGTTTCCCTTCACGGAATTGTTACAAATTTTTACATTACCTCTTCAGTCTGTTAAGGGTCTCTGCCTCTCCCAGTCAGGGAAACAAAGTGCCACTCAATTTTCCTTGGGGCGGGCATCTCTGCAGTACCTCTACAGGTGCAGGTTGCCCACCCCGATTATTAAAATTACCCCGTCCCTGAGATGAAATCAATGTCCTCTTCAACAGGTGGCCAGGAGTTCTGCTCCACTACATGCCTGGCGGCAGAGCAGGGACCACGGAATTTGATTATTGTAAATTTCTCATCTGTATATGCCCTTTTTTTTCTGTTTATGTCTGGCTCAGAACTTTAACTGGATTGACTTATTTAACCTACCTCTCTTCACATCGGCTTTCCTCCAAGTATTTCATTCTGGTCAAATATTGTCACATTTATGGTTCCCAAATTTTGTATGGTCTAGTTTCACTTAGAGGCACCGTAAAGTTAAAACATCATCTGATGCTTCAGTGATTACCATTACCAGCTTATGCAAGTGAACAAATCCAATCCGGCTAATTACCGCCCCATCAGTCTACTCTCAATCATCAGCAAAGTGATGGAAGGTGTCGTCGACAGTGCTATCAAGCGGCACTTACTCACCAATAACCTGCTCACCGATGCTCAGTTTGGGTTCCGCCAGGACCACTCGGCTCCAGACCTCATTACAGCCTTGGTCCAAACATGGACAAAAGAGCTGAATTCCAGAGGTGAGATGAGAGTGACTGCCCTTGACATCAACGCAGCATTTGACCGAGTGTGGCACCAAGGAGCCCTAGTAAAACTGAAGTCAATGGGAATCAGGGGGAAAACTCTCCAGTGGCTGGAGTCATACCTAGCACAAAGGAAGATGGTAGTGGTTGTTGGAGGCCAATCATCTCAGCCCCAGAACATTGCTGCAGGAGTTCCTCAAGGCAGTGTCCTAGGCCCAACCATCTTCAGCTGCTTCATCAATGACCTTCCCTCCATCATAAGGTCAGAAATGGGGATGTTCGCTGAAGATTGCATAGTGTTCAGTTCCATTCGCAACCCTTCAAATAATGAAGCAGTCCGAGCCCGCATGCAGCAAGACCTGGACAACATCCAGGCTTGAGCTCATAAGTGGCAAGTAACATTCGCGCCAGATAAGTGCCAGGCAATGACCATCTCCAACAAGAGAGAGTCTAACCACCTCCCCTTGACATTCAACGGCATTACCATCACCGTATCCCCCACCATCAACATCCTGGGGGTCACCATTGACCAGAAACTCAACTGGACCAGCCATATAAATACTGTGGCTATGAGAGCAGGTCAGAGGCTGGGTATTCTGCGGCGAGTGACTCACTTACTGACTCCCCAAAGCCTTTCCACCATCTACAAGGCACAAGTCAGGAGTGTGATGGAATACTCTCCACTTGCTTGGATGAGTGCAGCTCCAACAACACTCAAGAAGCTCGACACCATCCAAGATAAAGCAGCCCGCTTGATTGGCACCCCATCCACCACCCTAAACATTCACTCTCTTCACCACCGGCGCACTGTGGCTGCAGTGTGTACCATCCACAGGATGCACTGTAGCAACTCGCCAAGGCTTCTTCGACAGCACCTCCCAAACCCGCGACCTCTACCACCTAGAAGGACAAGAGCAGCAGGCACATGGGAACAACACCACCTGCATGTTCCCCTCCAAGTCACACACCATCCTGACTTGGAAATATATCGCAGTTCCTTCATCGTCGCTGGGTCAAAATCCTGGAACTCCCTTCCTAACAGCACTGTGGGAGAACCGTCACCACACAGACTGCAGCGGTTCAAGAAGGCGGCTCACCACCTTCTCAAGGGCAATTAGGGATGGGCAATAAATGCCGGCCTCGCCAGCGACGCCCACATTCCATGAACGAATAAAAAAAAAGAACTACTCACGCGTATACAGAGTGATAGAGGGGAAAGGTACAATATACTGTGAATGTATGTCAATAGTCTGTTTAATACATCACCTTTTCTCTCCTCAGCTCGATCAAATTCTCATTTTGAGTTTCCTTTAATTTTTCCAGCTCAATTTTGATATTTTCCAGTTCTAGTTGAATGTGGTCCTAATAGAAAGTAAAAGTACAAAAAATCTCATAAGTATTAAAGAAAAGCAGTTGGATTCCTGAAACAGATGTACACCTGGTAGTATGTAAACAGCAAGCATTGAGGTGATGCCATACCTGCAAAGAATTTATTGTAAGGTTTTCTGGTCCTTACCTTTTCATTTTCTAATTCAGTAATTTTGCGCTTTTCTCGCTCTTTCACTTTCTCTAGTTGAGACTTTAGCTCTTCTGTTTCCAGGATTACTCTGTATTTCTCAGCATTTATTCTCTGCACTTGAATTCTTTCATTATCGCGGTTTTTATCCAGCTGAGCTTTTAACTCTTCAACTTCAACCAGCAGGTCATCCTGCAGTGACAAAAGGTCCTATGTAAAATTGTCATTTAACAAAAAAGCTTCCCATTTCCATGCACTTCCCCTACAAGGGCTTTAGTCATGACATAACCTGCTCCTTGGAGGCTGTCAGCACCAGGCTGCTAAAAGGTCGTCTCTTTAATTATTTGTTTTAACCAGTTCCTATGATCTGGCCAGAAACTACACAGCAGTTGAGGGTTTTCAATAACAATGGCACAAAATTCAAGAAAAACATCATAGAATCATAGAAGTTTACAACATGGAAACAGGCCCTTCGGCCCAACATGTCCATGTCGCCCAGTTTATACCACTAAGCTAGTCCCAATTGCCTGCACTTGGCCCATATCCCTCTATACCCATCTTACCCATGTAACTGTCCAAATGCTTTTTAAAAGACAAAATTGTACCCGCCTCTACTACTGCCTCTGGCAGCTCGTTCCAGACACTCACCACCCTTTGAGTGAAAAAATTGCCCCTCTGGACCCTTTTGTATCTCTCCCCTCTCACCTTAAATCTATGCCCCCTCGTTATAGACTCCCCTACCTTTGGGAAAAGATTTTGACTATCTACCTTATCTATGCCCCTCATTATTTTATAGACTTCTATAAGATCACCCCTTAACCTCCTACTCTCCAGGGAAAAAAGTCCCAGTCTGTCTAACCTCTCCCTATAAGTCAAACCATCAAGTCCCGGTAGCATCCTAGTAAATCTTTTCTGCACTCTTTCTAGTTTAATAATATCCTTTCTATAATAGGGTGACCAGAACTGTACACAGTATTCCAAGTGTGGCCTCACCAATGCCCTGTACAACTTCAACAATGAAAAAGAAATTCTGTAGGCCAAGCTGATATAAAAAGAGCATGCGTAGAAATAACCTGTCTTGTTTTCCTTAACTATCCTTTTACGAAACCTGTTTTTCTAATTGTAAAGAACACGGAATAAGAGTGCACTGTGGTGCAAGTAACAGCATGTTTATGGTGCTATAATCTCGGCTCAATGTTCAAATCACCATAGCATGCTGCATATGTGTCCACAAAATGCTGTTGTTAGACTACGCAATGGGTTAAATCAGGTTGTATTGGGAAATGGGGATACAAAATCAATTACAGTATTTACAGATGAAAGATGATTATTGTTAACCCCACACATGCTACCTCACAGATTGCTTCATGCATTGTGACATGTTCCTATTTATAGGAGGCAAGGGCAAAATGGTCTTCTGTATTGGGCATAACAAAAAGTACAACAACTTACATCGTGCCTTTAATATAAAGAAGTGCCCCAAAATGCTTCACAAATAGGTGTAAGAAAAACAGATATCAAGCCAGGAAAGAAGAGATTAGGAGGGATGACTAAAAGCTTGGTTGAATAGATGGGTTTTTTAAGGGTGGAAAGGTTTAGCAACGGACTTCCAGGGAGCAGTAACCGATGCAACTCAACACTCTGCAACCAATGGTGGGACAAAAAGGAGGAAGGGAATGTGCAGAAGTCGGGAGTCAGAGGAACAGAGCATTTGTGTGAGGTACAGGGTGAGGGAAGATTGCAGAGAAAGGGTGGAGCGAGGCCATGGATGCATTTATACACAAGGACAAAGACTTTGGGCACTAAATTGGGCCATGTAACGCCTGTTGTTTCGGCGCTACACGGCCTCTCTGACATTCAAGATGGTGTCTTGGATGTGCACGCACATTTCCAGCGTGACGTGCGCCGGGCGCCATCTTGGTATAGGAGTTAGCGCATGCGCAAATACCGAACACTGGAAGCATGTAAAGTAGGGAGAAAATGCGTACAATCAGTGTGCAACACTGATTTAAAGTGATACACACCATTTTCGACCTTAACGCTCAACTCAATGCACAGTCTTATCCCCGACCATCTAAACGAGTCTTAAAGTGCCTGAAGTACCCCTGACCAGTGCTATTTAAAGGGACCATGCAGGTGTTGCAGGTTAGTTGCTGAATTATTGCTTCTGACTGCTGGAGGAGTAGGAAGTGTTTTTTGAAGCTCCCTATTCTTATTGAGAGTCCCTACGCTACTTTTGAGAGTGCTTTGGCAGGTACTGCCTTACGGGTCGGAAAGTTACAACCCTGGTGGAACAACATTCCTGCCAACCATTGACGGTCTGCTAGGGTTCCCATTGGGCATTGAGCACGACTGAGAGCATGCAGAGAGGCCACGCATAACAGGTCAAGCTGAGAGGAGACGGAGGACGAGGCAGCGCAGGGCACTGAGCAGGAGGCCCTACCCAACGAGGGCCTTCCAGGACCAATTCTCTTACCTCCCTGAGAGGAGCCGAGCCGAGCGGAGGAAGCGTCCGATAAAAGGCGGGATTTCAGAGCGCTGAGAACAGCTGAGAGGAGCCGAGCCGAGCGGAGCTGCGACCGAGTTCGAAGTGACGTCAGGAATCAGATCGGGACGCGACACAGGGGAGGCACCTGATTGGTGAGTAGGTTCAGGTGAGTATTTCTACTTATCTACAGTAACTAAAGTAAAAAGAAAGGGAAGGTCTGCAGGTCTTATAGGAAGTAGCGTTTATTTTTTAGTGAATCAAGGTCCCTAGTGTAGTTAACATTCTCTAAATTAAGAACAATTTAAAGGAGTAAACTCCTTAAAGGGAGTGGTAAGTAGTTTTTCTTTCCTTTTTTTTTCTCTTGACATTGTAGTTGTTGTTAAGCTAGCTTAAGGGTTAAGTCATGGCAGGAGATCCCACAGCCGTGTCATGTTCCTCTTGTGGGATGTGGGAATTCAGGGATCCTTCCTGTATCCCTTATTCCTTCACCTGCGGGAAGTGTGTCCAGCTGCAGCTACTGTTTGACCGCTTGACGGCTCTGGAGCTGCGGATGGACTCACTTTGGAGCATCCGCGATGCTGAGAAAGTCGTGGATAGCACGTTCAGTGAGTTGGTCACACCGCAGATAAAAATTACTGAGGGAGATAGTGAATGGGTGACCAACAGACAGAGGAAGAGTAGGAAGGCAGTGCAGGGGTCCCCTGCGGTCATCTCCCTCCAAAACAGGTATACCGTTTTGGATACTGTTGGGGGAGATGGCTCACCAGGGGAAGGTGGCAGTGGCCAGGTTCATGGCACCGTGGCTGGCTCTGCTACACAGGAGGGCAGGAAAAAGAGTGGCAGAGCTTTAGTGATAGGGGACTCGATTGTAAGGGGAATAGACAGGCGTTTCTGCGGACGCAACCGAGACTCCAGGATGGTATGTTGCCTCCCTGGTGCAAGGGTCAAGGATGTCTCGGAGCGGCTGCAGGACATTCTGGAGGGGGAGGGTGAACAGCCAGTTGTCGTGGTGCATATAGGCACCAACGATATTGGTAAAAAACAGGATGAGGTCCTACAAGCTGAATTTAGGGAGTTAGGAGTTAAACTAAAGTGTAGGACCTCAAAGGTAGTAATCTCAGGATTGCTACCAGTGCCACGGGTTAGTCAGAGTAGGAATGACAGGATAGCTAAGATGAATACGTGGCTTGAGAGATGGTGCAAGAGGGAGGGATTCAAATTCCTGGGCCATTGGAACCGGTTCTGGGGGAGGTGGGACCAGTACAAATTGGACGGTCTGCATCTGGGCAGGACTGGAACCAATGTCCTAGGGGGAGTGTTTGCCAGTGCTGTTGGGGAGGGTTTAAACTAATGTGGCAGGGGGATGGGAACCGATGCAGGAAGTCAGTGGGAAATAAAGTGGTGACAGAAACAAAAGGCAGTAAGGGAGAGTGTACAGAACATGACCGGACAGATGGTCTGAGAAAGCAGGGCAAAGACCAAGGGAAGTCTAGATTAAACTGCATTTATTTCAATGCAAGAAGTCTGATGGGCAAGGCAGATGAACTCAGGGCATGGGACTGGGATGTTATAGCTATTACTGAAACATGGTTAAGGGAGGGGCAGGACTGGCAGCTCAATGTTCCAGGGTACAGATGCTATAGGAAAGATAGAGCAGGAGGTAAGAGAGGAGGGGGAGTTGCGTTCTTGATTAGGGAGAACATCACGGCAGTAGTGAGAGGGGATATATCCGAGGGTTCGCCCACTGAGTCTATATGGGTAGAACTGAAAAATAAGAAGGGAGAGATCACTTTGATAGGATTGTACTACAGACCCCCAAATAGTCAACGGGAAATTGAGGAGCAAATATGTAAGGAGATTACAGACAGCTGCAAGAAAAATAGGGTGGTAATAGTAGGGGACTTTAACTTTCCCAACATTGACTGGGACAGCCATAGCATTAGGGGCTTGGATGGAGAGAAATTTGTTGAGTGTATTCAGGAGGAATTTCTCATTCAGTATGTGGATGGCCTGACTAGAGAAGGGGCAAAACTTGACCTCCTCTTGGGAAATAAGGAAGGGCAGGTGACAGAAGTGTTAGTGAGGGATCACTTTGGGACCAGTGATCATAATTCCATTAGTTTTAAGATAGCTATGGAGAAGGATAGGTCTGGCCCAAAAGTTAAAATTCTAAATTGGGGAAAGGCCAATTTTGATGGTATTGGACTGGAACTTTCAGAAGTTGATTGGGAGAGTCTGTTGGCAGGCAAAGGGACGTCTGGTAAGTGGGAGGCTTTCAAAAGTGTGTTAACCAGGGTTCAGGGTAAGCACATTCCTTATAAAGTGAAGGGCAAGGCTGGTAGAAGTAGGGAACCTTGGATGACTCGGGAGATTGAGGCCCTAGTCAAAAAGAAGAAGGAGGCATATGACATGCATAGGCAGCTGGGATCAAGTGGATCCCTTGAAGAGTATAGAGATTGCCAGAGTAGAGTTAAGAGAGAAATCAGGAGGGCAAAAAGGGGACATGAGATTGCTTTGGCAGATAAGGCAAAGGAGAATCCAAAGACCTTCTACAAATACATAAAGGGCAAAAGAGTAACTAGGGAGAGAGTAGGGCCTCTTAAGGATCAACAAGGTCATCTATGTGCGGAACCACAAGAGATGGGTGAGATCCTGAATGAATATTTCACATCGGTATTTACGGTTGAGAAAGGCATGGATGTTAGGGAACTTGGGGAAATAAATAGTGATGTCTTGAGGAGTGTACATATTGCAGAGAGGGAGGTGCTGGAAGTCTTAACGCGCATCAAGGTAGATAAATCTCCGGGACCTGATGAAATGTATCCCAGGACGTTATGGGAGGTTAGGGAGGAAATTGCGGGTCCCCTAGCAGAGATATTTGAATCATCCACCGCTACAGGTGAGGTGCCTGAAGATTGGAGGGTAGCAAATGTTGTGCCTTTGTTTAAGAAGGGCGGCAGGGAAAAGCCTGGGAACTACAGACCAGTGAGCCTGACATCTGTAGTCGGTAAGTTGTTAGAGGGTATTCTGAGGGACAGGATCTACAGGCATTTGGAGAGGCAGGGACTAATTAGGAACAGTCAGCATGGTTTTGTGAGAGGAAAATCATGTCTCACGAATTTGATTGAGTTTTTTGAAGGGGTAACCAAGAAGATAGATGAGGGCTGTGCAGTCGACGTGGTCTACATGGACTTCAGCAAAGCCTTTGACAAGGTACCGCATGGTAGGTTGTTACATAAGGTTAAATCTCATGGGATCCAAGGTGAGGTAGCCAATTGGATACAAAATTGGCTTGACGACAGAAGACAGAGGGTGGTTGTAGAGGGTTGTTTTTCAAACTGGATGCCTGTGTCCAGCGGTGTGCCTCAGGGATCGGTGCTGGGTCCGCTGTTATTTGTTATTTATATTAATAATTTGGATGAGAATTTAGGAGGCATGGTTAGTAAGTTTGCAGATGACACCAAGATTGGTGGCATTGTGGACAGTGAAGAAGGTTATCTAGGATTGCAACGGGATCTTGATAAATTGGGCCAGTGGGCCGATGAATGGCAGATGGAGTTTAATTTAGATAAATGTGAGGTGGTGCATTTTGGTAGATCGAATCGGGCCAGGACCTACTCCGTTAATGGTAGGGCGTTGGGGAGAGTTATAGAACAAAGAGATCTAGGAGTACAGGTTCATAGCTCCTTGAAAGTGGAGTCACAGGTGGATAGGGTGGTGAAGAAGGCATTCGGCATGCTTGGTTTCATTGGTCAGAACATTGAATGCAGGAGTTGGGATGTCTTGTTGAAGTTGTACAGGGCATTGGTGAGGCCACACTTGGAGTACTGTGTACAGTTCTGGTCACCCTATTATAGAAAGGATGTTATTAAACTAGAAAGAGTGCAGAAAAGATTTACTAGGATGCTACCGGGACTTGATGGTTTGACTTACAGGGAGAGGTTAGACAGACTGGGACTTTTTTCCCTGGAGAGTAGGAGGTTAAGGGGTGATCTTATAGAAGTCTATAAAATAATGAGGGGCATAGATAAGGTAGATAGTGAAAATCTTTTCCCAAAAGTAGGGGAGTCTATAACGAGGGGGCATAGATTTAAGGTGAGAGGGGAGAGATACAAAAGGGTCCAGAGGGGCAATTTTTTCACTCAAAGGGTGGTGAGTGTCTGGAACGAGCTGCCAGAGGCAGTAGTAGAGGCGGGTACAATTTTGTCTTTTAAAAAGCATTTGGACAGTTACATGGGTAAGATGGGTATAGAGGGATATGGGCCAAGTGCAGGAAATTGGGACTAGCTTAGTGGTATAAACTGGGCGACATGGACATGTTGGGCCAAAGGGCCTGTTTCCATGTTGTAACTTCTATGATTCTATGATTCAACATGACAGGGGAGGATTGTTTCCGATGCCTGAGGTTCACCAAGGAAGCCGTGACCGAGATCTGTCAACTGGTGCGGCCACAACTGCAGCCTCAGAGCAGGGCGAGGACAGCATTGCCTGCGGCTGTGAAGGTCACCGTGGTGCTGAATTTCTTCGGCTCAGGAGCATTTCAGGCCTCTGCTGGTGACATATGCAACATGTCACAGTATGCAGTGCACTGCTGCATAAGGGAGGTCACAGATGCACTGTACCAGATGAGGAACAGGTTCATTTCCTTCCCTCTCCACAGAGACAAGCAGAACGAGTGAGCACGGGGGGTTCGCCCGCATTGCTGGCTTCCCCATGGTGCAGGGTGCCATTGACTGCACACATATTGCCGTGTGTGCCCTGCACATCAACTCAGCCGTCTTCATCAACCAAAAGGGCTTCCACTCCCTCAACGTGCACATGGTGTGTGACCACACGCATCGAATCATGGAGATCGATGCCCGCTACCCTGGGAACAGTCACAATGCCTTCGTCATGTGACAATCCAACGTGCCAGCTATCTTTCACCCAAGTCGCCATGTCAAAGCTGGCTACTGGGCGACAAGGGCTATCCCCTCACGCCGTGGCTCATGACACCGATCAGGAACCCACACACAGCAGGCCTATAATGAGAGCCATGCTGCCACACGCAACATCGTGGAGCACACCATAGGCCGCCTCAAACAATGCTTCCACTGCCTGGACTGGCCTGGAGGAGCCCAGCAGTACTCCCCCGAGCGGGTGAGCAGATTTGTGCTGGTATGCTGCATGCTGCACAACCTCGCCATCATGAGGGACCAGCCTTTGCCACCAATGATTGGAGAAGACCCCAAGCCAGAGGTGGAGGTGCAGGAGGCTGAGGAGGAGGAGGAGGAGGAAGAGGCTGAGGAGGAGGAGGAGGGGGTGGAGCCGGAAGAGGAAGTGGAGGAAGACGCAAGGGTGCAACAGGAACCATACGCCTTGTCTGCAAGGGCTCTGCGTGCTCGCCTGATCCGTGCCCGCTGTCAATAATGTGAACTACATCCCCCAACTCACCAACAGTCCGACACTCCGCACCTTTCTGCTCCCACAAGACAATCAAATCACCCTCCATCTGATTACAGATTGGTGTCCCTCTCAGCTCATTGCATAAATAAAAACCACCACCAAATGCAAAATCAAAGTCTCATTATCAATGAATAAATGAAATTATGCAAACATAACAGAACTATTCACTCTTGTGCATTCCCGTGGTACCTTTTATTCATGTGCCTTTACCTATTCTAGTGCTCCTACGAGGTGCTTCCCCAGTGGCTAGAGCATGGGTGATGGGAGGCTGCTGGCCTTCAATGGAGGAGCATGCAGATGGCCTTGGAGGACGACCTCGAGCAGCTCTGGCCCGGGAGAGCCCGGCTTCAGACTGCATCATCTCAGCATGGGCTGCAGCAGTCTGGACTGGCTGGCCGATAGGCAACAACAGGGGCACTGGCGGAGTGGCAGGGGTGGGAGCAGGAAGGCTGTTGTCCTGAAAGAGGACAGCAGGTCCGAATGCCACTGCCATTCTCCTGGGGCGGCGCCTCAGCAATCCTGGTGATCAGCTGGAGAACAGATTGCTGAAGTACTGGGACGCCCTGGAAACACAGTGGTTCCCAGACCCACGATAGCAGCAGTCTGAGCTCCAAATGCAGCAGTCAGACCTTGGATGGCAGATGTTTGTGCTGCAATGGAAGCTGTGACATCAGTCATCAGACTTTGCATCATGGTGGGTTGCACTGATGGAGGTGACCACCCGTTCCATGTGGGAAAGGATGGGCTCCAAGCTCTGCGCAAAGCCCTGTGCCAAGTTGGAGCTGGACTCCTCCATGCTCCTTCTCATTGTGTGCAGGTTTTCTGGTAGGTTTTCCAGTGCCCCAAGCATTTGTTGGTGTACGCCCATTAGCCATCTTCTGTAGCCTGGCCCATCGAAGTCCTCATCTGACTCCTCTGCAGCAGAACTAGTGAGCGTCCTCGCCCTCCGGCGAGCTGGCACCTGTGGTATCCGTTCCCCACCCCCCGGCTCCTGCGCACTTGTGCTCGGTGTCTCACCACGTGCAGATCCCTCCTCTAACCTAACCTCTAAAGGACGCGCAGTGTCAGTCTCTGAGCTGGTGGAAGCAAGTGTCAGATCGAGTGATGGTGTGGCTTCAGTGTCCTCCTCCTCCTCCTCAGACAGTGCCGCCATGTATTCTTGGGTATCTGCAATGACAAAGGGAAACAGGTTGAGTTGTGGAGCGGGGAGAGGAGCAAGTAAGAGGTGTGTGCTGACACCATGTGCAGTACGTGACTCAGAAAAGATTATGCGAGGAGGGAGATGTGGAAAAAGAGAAGGAGCATTAGATATGCAGAGACCCCCTTCATTGGAAACTCCAGCGCAGCATGTTGTGACGGCTGCAGCGACGGCCCGCCCAATGATCCGAAGCACTGTCTCCTCCATGGGGGTAAGGACGTGTAAGCATGCCCGTCCACCCTCAGGACTCTCCTGCTGCCGGCTGTTATGAGCCAGCTTCTCCTGCAAGACAGAGGACAGTGTGTCAGTGAGTGTCCTGCAAGATGTGTGGGTGATGTGCCTGTCGTGATCGAATAGCTGCCAGTTTGTGTGACTTGTGAGTGGTGGTTGTGTGGCCTGCAAGAGTGGTACTATGTGCGGGTGAGATGCAGCATGCCGAGTGCAGCATTGCGTATGGATGGGCAGTGTTTGTTGGTGGGTGGGTGACGGGGAGTGTGTTGCGTGGAGCAGTGGTGCAGTTGGTAGGATGTGCCACTTGACATTTGTATTCACTCATCTTGACCACTCGTGTCAAATCATTGAACTTCTTTCGGCACTGCACCCACATGCGTGGTGCAATGCTCCTGGTGTTTACTTCCTGTGCCACAGTCTGCCAATGCCTGCGGAGCTGCAGTCTGGAGGGTCTCCTGACCCCTGAAGGTACATGTTGGCCCTCCTTTCGTGCACCCCTTCCACCAGAGCCTCCATAGCATCAAAGGAGAAGCGTGGGGCCCTCTCTCATGCCGGTCCTGCTATCCTCATGGACAATTTTCCCTTCACCTAGAAAGCTGTGTACCTGCCATTTGAAATGTGCACCTGCATCTTTAAGAGGTGCAGGCTACTGATGATGTGCACTGTGCACACCCCATTTCCAACTTCCTCATTCTCTGTGCAGCCTTTCAGCAGCGCTGGGTGTACGGAGATATGATGGTAAGTTGCAGGCAGCATGAAGTTCACGTGCTGCCTGCGTAGGGGCCATCGAGCCCGGGGTACTAGCACAACACGCTGCCCCCGCTTGCAAACGGCCCTTATCGAGTTTTTCCCCCTTTGAATTTAATGCATTGGCAGAAAGGGGACCCAGTATAGATCAGTGAGGATGGAGGTAATAAGCAAGCAGGACTTAGGGCAGGACAGGATCTGTGCAACAGTGAGGTCATTTTGGAATTTATGGAGCATAGGAGATCAGCAAAGAAAGTATTAGAGTAATGGAATGTGGAAGTGACAAAGACATGTGTAAAAATTTCAGTGGCGGAGAGGCTGAGGTAGGGATGGAGGTATGCAATGTTGCAGAGGTGGAAGTATGCAATCGTGATGATGGATAGAATGTGGGGCTTTAAGTTCTGCTCAGGGTCAAACAGGAAACCAAAATTGCAAATGGTTTGGTTAAGCTTGGGAGACTGGCCAGGGAGGGGAATGAAGTCAGTGGCAAGGCAGTGAAGTTTGTGGTAGAGGCCAAAGATGATGGCATGGAGCTGGGAGGCCATGACTCATTTGAAAACCTAAAGAGAGGAAAGGAAGATTGGAGCTAGGGCAGCAGTTGGAGAGGACAGATGGGCTGAGGGTACATTTTTTGAGGAAGAGGCAATAATGGTGCCTTTGAAAGGGCGAGAAACGTTTCTAAGGAAAAGGAACCATTGATGAGAAAGGGGAGTTGTATGATTGGGGTGTGGGCATTGAGGATGCAGAAGGTGGGTTTCATGAACAAAATTAGCTTGGAGTGGAGAGGAGAAGATGCACAAAAAACTGCAAAAAAACAGGAGTCCTGTGTTTTGAAGTGGGTGGGTGACTGAGGGGAGGTTGGGAGCTGAAGATAAGAAGAAGGAGAAGAATTGGTGGAGGTAGTGAGGATCTAATGCATGATGGAGGAGGGAAAGAAAATACAAATTTAAAAAGTGTTAGACAGCACTTGTATCTCACAACCGACAAAGGCTCCATGGTTCTTAAAAGAAACCAGTCACTACATTTTGCATATATATCTTTAAAAAAATGTAATAAGTAACATAAAACAGACTCTTTCCTGTAGAACTGCTGCATACAAACGCTCTTCTTGCTGAAGCTGGATGGCGTAAGTCTGGTGAAGCACCTTTTCATCAGCTGCCAGTTTTTGGCTGTATCTGAGACTGCTCTGTAAGTATTCCACTTCTATCTGTAGGTGTTCCTATATGGAGAATATGAATAACATACCCAAACAAAATTTATTGCTGTTGTGCTTCTTTTGAAAATCACAATTTGTTTTTGTTTCCTGCTACTTCTAGTTTGTTTAATTCAGACATATTCATCAAATGCTAAGTGTGTTATTGTAAGTGCTTCAAAAATGAATATGTTCTATTTCTGCATTTTCTGGTAAAAGGAAAGTTAATGCTGATGTTAAGTGCTGTGAACATTATGGGCCACATCTTGCATTGTTGCAAATGAAATTCTTTGCTTTGTGCATGTGCAATGCCATAGTTGCTACAAAAAAGGAGATTAGAAAAGCTAAGTGGGAGAATGAGAGAAAATTGGAACAAAAATAAAGGATAATAGAAAGGTTTTCCATAGGCACATTAATAGTAAGAAGGTAGGGGTAGAGCTATCAAGTGGTGAAGGAGGCAAAGGTGGGTGTAGAACAGTTAGTGGAGATTATTATTCAAAAAGAAATGGTACTAAAGAAGTTACTGAAACCTAAGGGAGACAGGTTCAGGCCTCACTGTCGTGCCTGTGACACTGAATACTCTTTTGTTAATTCAAAATGTGAAACAAAATTAGCCTTATTATACATTCAACAGGATTGGCTTTCAAGAAGCTGAACAAAGAGAAATGTGGCTTTAATGTAAGTATACACTCAAAGAGGTAACATGCTTGACAAATATGCACTTAGGTGAAGTGGTCATACTGTAATGCCAGAATGTGATTTGCATGTGATACACATTGAAATGCTAGCAAACTGAAGTAATTCTTATTCTTGTGGTGTATGGTTCTTTCAGACCTGTGCAATGTATCCATGTAACTATATACATTTAAACAACCAAATATAATTGTGAGTCACACATCAATCCATTTATAGTGCTTTATTTCTCTGATTATTAGTGATCTATGTTCTTATGTTCTTATAAAGGCAGATAATATGGTGGTGGGAGTGCATTATTATCACCATGTTATCAATGGTGGAGTTGTACAACACAGCTGAGGCATCCTGCACATTCAGGCAATGAGCATGAAGGAGCCTTGGAATCTGTGTAAAAAGAGGGGACTAAAATCCTGTTACTATTGCCCATACTCCTCTCCCCACTGGGATATTGCCCAGTGCATGACAGTTAGCAGCCAACTGCCTACTAACTCCAGACATTGTGGCCCAGTGGTTTTAGCACATCATCAGTGCCTGGAGCACAAGAAAATAATGCAAATGAGCTGAGCCTGCATTATCCAGCGAGATCAGCTAATTTATGCGTTGGGGCATGCACTGCCTGCACAGCTGGTGCTGTATGGGATGAATTTTCAGACCCATAATTTCTACTGTTGGAAGGTGACTTGTAGAGAAATTAGAAAAAACTATCTGGGGATGATTTTCAACTGCCGGTCCCTGTTTTTCACCCGGAATGCTCCTCCTGGGCCCACAAAACTCTCCAGCCTGTGCAAGGCACCCCTGGGATTATCTCCCAACCCCTTTCCAGACCCAAGCTTACAGCTGGCTCAGCATGGGAGCCAGCCAATTTTCTGCCCTCTCATAACCGATCAGCCTCCCAACATTGGCATTGGGTGGGCATCGCAGCCGCTCCACTGACTTTATGCCGTTCTGTGCGTAAATCGAAAATTGGCCCCTCTCTCTCATTGTCCCTTTTCAATATACGTTTAAATCCCTGCATAGCCTCGCCTCTCCTTATCTCAAGCGCTACAACTCCTTCCCCCCGCAAACTCACCATTGCTCTGACCCTGGCATTTTGTGCATCCCCTGCCCCCTTTGCCCCACAATTGGCAGCCATGCCTTCAGCTACCTAGGCCCCAAGCTCTGGAATTCCCCCCTAAACCCTCTGCCTTGCCACCTTCCTCTCCTCCTTTAAGACCCTCTTGAAAAACCATCTCTTTGACTAAGTCTTTTGTTACCTTGCCTAATATCTCCCTCTTTGACTCAGCATCCATTTTTTCCTTTAGCCTCTATGAAGCGCCTTGGGATATTTTTTGACATTAAAAGTGCTATGTAAATTAAGTTGTTGTAACTCTATACAAAAAGTAAGAACCTAAAAAAGTTTGGAATGAGAAAGGGCTGGGCAACCTCCTTTCAACCAATCATATACCGTTTACATTGTGTCTCAGGAAACAGGCTGCTTATAATGCCGCCCAAAGTCGAGTTGCCAAAACATGTATAAAGGCCCTTAGATAGTGAAGGGATGCTCGCACCCATAGAACCATATCATGGCAACAGCCACCTCCTTCAGTAGAGGAAGGGAGAAAAAGGAAGAAAAGAGAAGAAAACCAGGGCTTGTGAACACTTCATTAGGTAAAGGAGAATAAATGTATTTTACCCTGACTTCCTTTTCTGCAGCAGGTGCCAGTTCTTTACTTTCATCCTTACATTTCTTCAGCTCGGTCTCTAGTTCCATAATTCTGTGCTGTAAAGAGTCTTTGTCCCTCTTTGACTGTAGAATGAATTTGTCATACTCATCCCTTATCTTTCTTTCTTTTTTACAATTTGGGCACTCTGGATTTTTCTGGATTTCAAATGGGCTTGTCTCCATGGGTGTCTTTGGAGACAAAAACTCAAATTCATTCATTTTATCCAGTTTATATTGTTGTTTTTCTATTTTACTTTCTCTTGAAGTGTTCACTGATCCAACAAGAATGTTAGGCCGAGATCGAAGGGTTTTAAAATGATCGTCTGCTGCTTTATTTTTGTCCAAGTTTGTAACAGTTTTAGCAGTTGTCAGGGTTTTATCTGTTACCTTCTCCAAGTGAGGTAAAATCACTTTCGAATTATGGTGATCTTTAGATTCGTCTGATCGAGGTAATGAATCTCTAAGACTTTTCTCTATGAATCTGGAGGAAGCACTCAGGCCATTGCGTATAGGAGGAAGGCAGGTCTGTGTTTGTGAGCCCTGTGTTAAATGATTATAGTAAAAATTTTATAAAACAAATTGCAAACAGTACAAACTACTACTCTGGATATAAGAGGGGCAATTATCACACCTGGGGAATGCTCAATTCCCAGTCATAACAAAAAGGAAAATGAGGCAGAGATGTCTGTCTCCACCTCTACTCTGCTGCCCAGGATTTCACTTACCACTGTGTCCATCCATGGAGCGCCTAGATGCAGGAGCGCCCCAAAAAGCTGGCAGTTTGTCTGATAGTGGGACCCTCTCAGACCAGGGAGCTTACGGCTGTTTCTAGAGGCCTCTCAGATCGGCAGTGTGCTCCTGTTTCTGGCCCCCATTCCCAGCACAAGGTCCAGTGAGGTGGCAGGCCCCGCAGGGAGGGCAAGCAGGGCATCATAAAGACCTAGGCCCTGGTTTTTTCTTTGTCCCTTTAGTGAGGAAAGGATAATTGGCCCACAATTTCTAATTCAAAGCTCCATCTGAACCATACAGAGAATCATAATTTGTTACCTTTTTACTTCTTGAACTCATGTGCTCTTCTGCTGCTCCAGCTTCTTTTATTGTGGGTCTTTCAACATGTGCTTCACCGCATGCCTGAAAATACAGGTATTTAAAAAAAAAGGACATAAAACTTACCATGTCAGTTTAGTGTTTTCTATTTGTTTCAGTTCATAAGTACAGTCAGAGCTATTGATTTATAGTGACTGAATAAGTAAAATTGTTTTTTTTAACACTTTAAATCTGATCCTTTCTTCAAAGTTATTTTCTCTATTTTAAACCATTATTTGGGTCAAATAATACATAAAAATCAGTAACACTGATTATTAAGAAGCATGAATCTTATATTTTTTGGCATAGCCAATAGGAACACTAATAATCTACATAATCATTCAAATGGCTAAACACTACCTGATCAAGCCAACTGAAAATGACCTTTGTGTAACTGGAGTAACATTTTCTGTACCACATGTTTCAGTCCAATATGCCACTGGCTAATTTCAGAAAAGATTTAATATATAATAATATATGTATGTAATCTACAGTGTGGAATGCAATGCATATTTTCCTTTTCCTTTGCACACTACAGTTTGCACTCGTGAAAATTTCAGTCAATTTCAGGAAAGAAAAAAGTCAAAAAAGAAACAAAGAGTCTATACCCACACTGTTAACTTACCTTTTCTCTTTTCAGATGCTAACAGACCTGCGTTTGCAGCGTTTTTTTATTTTCCCAGGAAAGATAAGTTTTTTTATGAGTATGCAATGTTTTCTTTCTCTTTTGTCAGCCAGTTGTCTGGAATGTGCAGAAACCCATCACCATATTTAAGAGTCTCCAAACTAAGCTATTGAGGAATATAGTTTAATGTTGAAAACTCATCTGTAAGTTCTGTGAGGGGTTGGAAGCATGAAATTACCCCTATAATGACACTGGTTATAGATGGGGGAAAACTCTTTTTAGGAAAATTGTTCATGAGAAAGATGGTGCTCATGTTACTTCTATCTCTTTTTCCATATCTCTCTATATAAGTATTTATATAATTTTACAGATGTCATATTGTTATACTTGGAAAAATGTTAAAAAAAAGGAAAGCCATTTCTCACTGTTTTGCTAACCGTAGAGATCAGTTGAGGATTTGCCAGCTGTCAATTACAGAGAAATAATTACCTGCTAATTGATCTCAGCATCTGCCTAAGACCAATTATCCTGTTATTGACCTCAATATGTGTCTATAGAGTAATTAGACCTTGTTGTCCTAAAGGAAACTGCAGCTACACAAAGCTCCACCTTAACAGCAGAATGATACATTGTGTATTGTCCATGTCTTTATAAAACCGCAAATACTCTACCTTTCTTGGCAATTTCAAAATTTGCAGATAACACAAAACTTGGAAGTGTAGTGAACAGTGAAGAGGATAATAATGGACTTCAAGAAGATGTGGACAGGTTGGTGGAACGGACAAGTGGCAGATGAAATTTAATGCAGAGAAGTGCGAAGTGATACATTTTGGTAGGAAGAACGAGGAGAGGCAATATAAACTAAAGGGTACAATTCTAAAGGGGATGCGGGAACAGAGAGACCTGGGGTATATGTGCACAAATCGTTGAAGGTGGCAGGGCAGGTTGAGAAAGCAATTAAAAAATCATACGGGAGCCTGGGCTTTATAAATAGAGGCATAGAGTACAAAAGCAAGGAAGTTATGATGAACCTTTATAAAACACTGGTTCGGCCACAACTGGAGTATTGTGTCCAGTTCTGGGCACTGCACTTTAAGAAGGATATGAAGGCCTTGGAGAGGGTGCAGAAAAGATTTACTAGAATGATTCCAGGGAAGAAGGACTTCAGTTACGTGGATAGACTGGAGAAGCTGGGGTTGTTCTCCTTAGAGCAGAGAAGGTTAAAAGGAGATTTGATAGAGGTATTCAAAATCATGAGGGGGTCTAGACAGAGTAGATGGAGAGAAACTGTTCCCATTGGTGGAACGGTCAAGAAGCAGAGGACACAGATTTAAAGTGATTGGCAAAAGAACCAAAGGTGACATGAAGAAAAACTTTTTTACGCAGTGAGTGTTTATGATCTGGAATGCACTGCCTGAGGGGATGGTGGAGGCAGATTCAATCATGGCTTTCAAAAGGGAATTGGATAAGTACTTGAAGGGGAAAAAATTGCAATGTTATGGGGAACGGGCGGGGGAGTGGGACTAGCTGGATTGCTCTTGCAGCGAGCCGGCATGGGTTTGACGGGCCAAATGGCCTCCTTCTATGCTGTAACCTTTCTGTGATTCTATTCTGTAAACAATACTGTGTTCACAAGTTCCGTTAAACTTTCAAAAATTAAAGAGTTATCTATTTATCCCTTTAGTTAGGGTGCTAAGATGGCCTAAGCCACATACTTCCTGACTGCCTCTATCTATGTGGCTTGACAGTCCATGACACGAGAAGGTAGAACGGTTCATACTGCAGATTAGGATATTCTCCTGCTAAGTTTTCCTCCTCCTATTAAAGAGCACTCCATCGGATTCTTCACTTATTGGCCCTTGTCCTCAACTGGTTAAACTCATCCACTGAAGAACATTTAGGTTGGGAGTTTAACTCCAGTTCCTCTGGATAGAATCCAATGCTCTAGTTCTAAAGTCACCTGGCTACCCCAGTGTTGACTCTTCCACTTACCTGATCTTTACCGCTCTGTTTATGTGTGTTTTTCCCTGCACAATTTACGATGGATCTTGCTCGAGTGGCAAACTGTAAAGTGCTGAGGGTTTCATGTACAGATGCAGAACCTGAAGAAACTGTTACAATCAGGGACGTCAGGCAGTTTCCACCCACGCTGAAAAGGGAATCAGTCGAGTTAATTGAGCTATTGTATGGAAGAGATTTGCATTTCACAGAATGACCAAGTTATCTGGATAAAAGGCTGGATGCTTGTACAACTTATCACATTTCAGTCTCAGAACATTCGTTTTGCCGCTAATTCTAGGATGCCAGAATCAATAGCAGGCAACAGTCTTTGTATTATCTACTACAGTGTCTCTTGCCAGTAGCTGCATTTTATTTTAAAGTTAAACACAAATCTACATAATCACTTAAATTGACCTTCCAGTTGCCAGGCCTTTCCTCTCTCTAAAAAAGCTTTAATCCTTACCAATCTTGCAGAATGCGTGTAAGTTTAGATTCTCTATAAGGTATGTGCTGACATCCAGGTGTACTCAGTGCGAAAACAACCTAAGAAATATAAAAATGACTTTAAACCATACTTAATTTCTGTTCCTTTGGATTTGTACAATGCGGAGATGTCGCTTCAGCTGGTTTCTCTATTGGGGAAGGAACCATAAAGAACGCACGATATGTGGGTCCTGACCTAGTTTTTGTCTGTTTTTAAAAAATCGTTCCCAGGATGTGGATGTCTCTGGCAAGACCAGCATTTATTACTCATCCTTAGTTTGCAGTGCTAAGCAGTTTGATACAATTGACTGACTTGCTAGGCCAATAAAGAGTTAACCATGTTGGTGGTGGACTGGAGCCACATAAAGGCTAGACCCCCAAAGGGCAATCCAACAGCTTCATGGTCACTTTTACTGCAACCAGCTTTTTATTACCAGATTCTTTTTTAAACTGAATTCAAATTCTTAAATTGCTTTGGTGGGATTTGAGCACGTGTTCTCTGGATTACTAGTCCAGTAACATCACCATTACACCACCATATCCCCTATATGATTATGGCAGGAGTAAGCCAGAATGACCACAGATTTCCAAACATGTAAGGAAGGTGGAGGGGGTGGCGGCACTGAGCACAGGGACTCCCTATGTTGGGAGTTCCCATGCTGCAGGCCTCCTGTAGTCCCATTGTGTGATCAGTGGAGATATGCTTGATCAGACCAGGCATACCTCCCCAACAACTGGCAGTTGTGGGAGTTCAGGCTGGGAATTGAGTCCTGGACCTCTGAAGAGGTGGATTTAAAAAAAAAATTGAATGAAGCTCCCTCACAAAGATCATGTATATAATTTGGTACCATTTGTGAATACAAATGCAATTTTGCCTTATAAGGAGAGCCATTGCAGCCACCATAAACTTAGTTCCAGAGTCAAGACTTTGACAACCCCCCCTCCCCCACCTCACTCACCTCCACTGGATTTTCCAGCATGTTCACAATGGTGGATACCCTAATGTCCTAGTGGCACTGATGCTCAAGTATGAGAATTAAGGGACCTCCTTCTGACCTGCAAACTTTGGTGGGGTCAGTGGCGGAGGTTGTGTGTGGGTACAAATCAACACTAATACCAGGATGCATCCTCCACCCCCCCCCCCCCCACCCCCGACCCATGGCAAGCATTTTCAGGCTATCTACATTTTGGGATGTATAATTTAGTAACATTTTTGAATATAAAAACAATTTTGCTATCTCATGTTGTATTGCCAAAAATAATTCTTACATTTCTAAATAATGTCAGAGATCGTTTTACGTTCTTCGCCTCATACAGATTAGTTTCGCGAATATTCATTAAACATTTCTTTCCTTGCTCTGCGCCCATTCTCATTCCCTTGCTGTTTTCCTGTGAACAGAGAACATGCACCAATAACTAATTGCAAGTATTTTGTAAGTTATGTTCTTGCTAATTTATCTTTATATTTGTTAATTAAAATTCTACTTACTCGACCAGATCCAGCCAAATCCACCTAAGGAAGAAATACACATAAAATGAACACTATCAAACTTCAAATAGCTGAAAAGCTTTCAAAAAATATAATTTTGGGCTGTCTTACCAGTGTAAGCTTGCCTGCTGTTACGCATTTTTCTTCAGCTAAATATGAAAACATACATGTTGGTTAAATGCTCTGTGTTTATTTCTTCTTTTCCTCCTCCCTTTTAGATTCTTCCTTCCCTTCTTGTCCCATTGTATTAATTCCTCACTGACACATAAGGATCTGTTCTCAAATGTTTAACACTTGCTCTTCAGCCAGCTATAATTTGTTTTGCCTTTGACTTTTCTCCCTCCATTTCACTCCTCTTAGTGGGGTAAAGTTTCATCTTCACTGCATGGGAAGTAATTTGCCAGAGCAAATTCAATGGGATTCGATTAGATTCAATGGAGTTTTAATTCTATCAAACATTCTTGGAATTTGTTTTGCTACAGAATCATAGTACAGTGCACAAATAGATAATTGCATAATTCAGTTTGATTGATCTGATTCTAAATTCACAGAGGATAATAACATATTAACAGAAATTCTTACATTTTTCAGCATCGATATTTGTGTGAACAATAGTAATGTAAAACAATGTGTGACTCCTGTTGCTAAAGTCTCCCTTAGACACTCCTGCAGAAGAAAGATACACATTGTGTTACTATGTCTATGTATGTTTCCCTCTAAACACTTTCATTCAGATCTTCATATATCTTCATATACCATAATTACAAATACCTAATGAGAACATATTACAGAACAATTGATGGCTATAATTGAAAATCAGTTCTTGATGAGAATTTATTATTCTGGTAGCCCAGATTACCAACTATCCCATGCAGAAGAAAGAAAACTGTCATTTTGCCATTACTTCAACCCCAAAGAGACTCCACTCACCTCCATTCTCCAACTCCCTCCCTAAGAAGAATAGTCACTAGTTGGTCATTAGACTGATATAATGTACAACAACAACAACTTGCATTTATATAGCACCTTTAATGTAGAAAAATATCCCAAGGTGCTTCATAGTGGCGAAATCTAGTTAAATTTTCAGAAGCCATTGAATAAGGCTTCATATATGAGGCTTGCATGGAAAATTAAGACGCAAAAAATTTATAGAAACTTAGCTGAGTGGATTGAAAACTTGCTCAACTACCTGGATCAGATTCCCTCTAAGCCTTCGTCTATCCAAGCCCAGCACGAACATAAAGCAGCAAGTCTATCTTCATAACTCAATGTGCTTGGGGAGAAGTTAATGATAAATAGAAAAGACTGTGCATAGGGAGGAGGAACAAATGGAGTTCCACAGGGGTTTGCTCTGGAACCCTGTCAGTCACACTATTCATAAATGGTAGGAGAGTACTTTTTGTAATATAAAATATGTAACACCATGCTTTGTACTGAGATAGCAAAAAAGGCACTTTGATAGAATTCAAAGCTGAGGAATGAAAAATAGATTTTAATGTAGATAAATGTAAGATTATATACCTAGAAACCGGAAATATAAGATGTTTGTACACCATGAAGAGACATTGATATCTTGGAGAGTATTCAGAAAAGAGTGGCAACAGTAATTCTGGGACCTAGGACTCACATAATTAAACTTATTTTCCTTACAGAAAAGATGATTGAGAGGAGACGTGATCTAAGAAATGGTGAGAGGAATGGATAATGCAGAATACTTAACTTGGACTGTGAGGACAGAATGAGAGGACACAAGTAAAGGAATTAACAAGCCTCAAGCAAGATTTGAGCTTGAAGGAATAATTTGTCTCACAGAGCTATGGACATGTGGAATAGACTTCCAAATGAAACAATAAATGCTGCATTGATTAACATTTGATTGTACAGATAAAGATAACTAAATGAGGGGTAACGTTAGAGTTCTGAAACTGCTGAGGCAATGGAAATATTGTGTGTGGTAAGATTAGTTAGTTCTTCTAAAGTTTCTACCATTACCAACAAGACAGGGGATCAACCCTGGTTCAATGAGGAGTGTAGAAGAACATGCCAGGAGCAGCACCAGGCGTACCTAAAAATGAGGTGCCAACCTGATGAAGCTACAACACATGACTACATGCATGCTAAACAGCGGAAGCAACATGCTATAGACAGAGCTAAGCGATTCCACAACCAACGGATCAGATCAAAGTTCTGCAGTCCTGCCACATCCAGTCGTGAATGGTGGTGGACAATTAAACAACTAACGGGAGGAGGAGGCTCTGCAAACATCCCCATCCTCAATGATGGCGGAGTCCAGCACGTGAGTGCAAAAGACAAGGCTGAAGCGTTTGCGACCATCTTCAGCCAGAAATGCCGAGTCGATAATCCATCTCCGCCTCCTCCCGATATCCCCACCATCACAGAAGCCAGTCTTCAGCCAATTCGATTCACTCCATGTGATATCAACAAACGGCTGAGTGCACTGGATACGACAAAGGCTATGGGCCCCGACAATATCCTGGCTGTAATGCTGTAGACTTGTGCTCCAGAACTAGCCGCGCCTCTAGCCAAACTGTTCCAGTACAGCTAAAACACTGGTATCTACCCAACAATGTGGAAAATTGCCCAGGTATGTCCTGTCCACAAAAAGCAGCACAAATCCAATCCGGCCATTACTGCCCCATCAGTCATCAGCAAAATGATGGAAGGTGTCGTCAACAGTGCTATCAAGCAGCACTTACTCACCGATGCTCAGTTTGGGTTCCTCCAGGACCACTCGGCTCCAGACCTCATTACAGCCTTGGTCCAAACATGAACAAAAGAGCTGAATTCCAGAGGTGAGGTGAGAGTGACTGCCCTTGACATCAAGGCAGCATTTGACCGAGTGTGGCACCAAGGAGCCCTATTAAAATTGAAGGGGGAAAACTCTCCAGTGGCTGGAGTCATACCTAGCACAAAGGAAGGTGGTAGTGGTTTGTGGAGGCCAATCATCTCAGCCTCAGGACATTGCTGCAGGAGTTCCTCAGGGTAGTGTCCTAGGCCCAGCCATCTTCAGTTGCTTCATCAATGACCTTCCCTCCATCATAAGGTCAGAAATGGGGATGTTCGCTGAAGATTGCACAGTGTTCAGTTCCATTCACAACCCCTCAGATAATGAAGCAGACCATGCCCGCGTGCAGCAAGACCTGGACAACATCCAGGCTTGGGCTCATAAGTGGCAAGTAACATTCGCACCAGACAAGTGCCAGGCAATGACCATCTCCAACAAGAGAGAGTCTAACCACCTCCCCTTGACATTCAACGGCATTACCATCGCCGAATCCCCCACCATCAACATCCTGGGGGTCACCATTGACCAGAAACTTAACTGGACCAGCCACATAAATACTGTGGCTACAAGAGCAAGTCAGAGGCTGGATATTCTGCGGCGAGTGACTCACCTCTTGACTCCCCAAAACCTTTCCACCATCTACAAAGCACAAGTCAGGAGTATGATGGAATACTCTCCAATTGCCTGGATGTGTGCAGCTCCAACAACACTCAAGAAGCTCGACACCATCTAGGTCAAAGCAGCCCGCTTGATTGGCACCACATCCACTACCCTAAACATTCACTCCCTTCATCACTGGCGCACCGTGGTTGCAGTGTGTACCATCCACAGGATGCACTGCAGCAACTCGTCAAGGCTTCTTCGACAGCACCTCCCAAACCCGCGACCTCTACCACCTAGAAGGACAAGGGCAGCAGGCACATGGGAACAACATCACCTGCACGTTCCCCTCCAAGTCACACACCATCCTGACTTGGAAATAGATCGCCGATCCTTTATCATCGCTGGATCAAAATCCTGGAACTCCCTACCTAACAGCACTGTGGGAGAACCTTCACCACACGGACTGCAACGGTTCAAGAAGGTGGCTCACCACCACCTGCTCAAGGGCAATTAGGGATGGGCAATAAATGCTGGCCTTGCCAGTGGCGCCCACATCCCATGAGCGAATAAAAAAAAATTACCTCTGAGGGAGTGCTGCATTATCAGAGTTGCTGTCTTTCATTAAACCAAGGCCTGTCCAGATCTGTCTGCTCAAGTGGACGTAAAAGATCCCATGGCACTATTCAACGCCACTAAAAATAGATCATCTGAGCATTCATTTACTGATGTAGGACCTTGCTGTGCGCAAATTGGTTGCCATATGCGCCTACATAACAACAATGACTATACTTCAAAAATAATCCATTGGCTGTAAAGTGCTTTGGGGACCTAAAGATGTGACAAGATGCCATGTAACCACAAGGGGCGCTAAATTGGGCCATAAAGCGCCCGTTGTTTCGGCGCTGCACAGCCTTTCTGACATCCAAGATGGCGTCATGGATGCGCATGCACGTTTCCAAGCAGGCCTATATTGAGAGCCATGCTGCCACATGCAACATCGTGGAGCACACCATAGGCCTCCTCAAACAATGCTTCCGCTGCCTGGACCGGTCTGGAGGAGCCCTGCAGTACTCCCCTGAGCGGGTGGTCCGATTCGTAGTGGTCTGCTGCATGCTGCACAACCTCGCCATCATGAGGGACCAGCCTTTGCCAGACCCCGAGCCAGAGGTGGAGGAGGAGGAGGAGGAAGAGGCTGAGGAGGAGGAGGAGGAGGAGGGGGGGGGTGGAGCCAGAAGAGGAAGTGGAGGAAGACACAAAGGTGCAACAGGAACCACCGGCCTTGTCTGCAAGGGCTCTGTCTGCAAGGGCTCTGCCTGATCCGTGCCCGCTGTCAATAATTTGAACTACATCCCCCAACTCACCAACAGTCCTACACCCCCCACCTTTCGGCTCCCACAAGACAATCGAATCGCCTTCCATCTGATTGCAGATTGGTGTCCCTCTCAGCTTATTGCATAAATAAAAACCACCACCAAACGCAAAATGAATGTCTCATTTATCAATGAATAAATGAAATTATGCAAACATAACACAACTATTCAACCTTGTGCATTCCCTTAGTACCTTTTGTCCGTGTGCCTTTACCTATCCTAGTGCTCCTACGAGGTGCTTCCCCAGTGGCTGGAGCATGGATGGTGGGAGGCTGCTGACCTTCAATGGAGGAGTGTGCAGATGGCCTTGGAGGACAACCTCAAGCAGTTCTGGGCCGGGAGAGCCCGGCTTCAGTCTGCACCATCTCAGCATGGGCTGCAGCAGTCTGGCCTGGCTGGCACTGGTTGAGTGGCAGGGGTGGGAGCAGGAAGGCTGTTGTCCTGAGAGAGAACAGCAGGTCCAACTGCCATGGTGCCACTGCCACTCTTCCGGGGCGGCACCTCAGTAATCCTGGTGATCAGCTGGAAAACGGATTGCTGGAGTGCTGTGACGCCCTGGAAACCCCGTTCTACAGTGGTCCCCAGACCCACGATAGCAGCGGTCTGAGCTTCCAAGTCAGCCGTCTGAGCTCCAAATGCAGCAGTCTGACCTTGGATGGCAGATGTTTGTGCTGCAAAGGAAGATGTGACATCAGTCATCAGACGCTGCATCATGGTGGATTCCACAGGTGCAATGCTCCTGGCATTTACTTCCTGTGCCACAGCCTGCAATGCCTGCGGAGCTGCAGTCTGGAGGGTCTCCAGCCAACATGCAGGTACATGTTGGCCCTCCTTTCATCCACGCCTTCCACCAGGGCCTCCAGAGCATCATCTGAAAAGCATTGTGCCCTCTCTCGTGCCGGTCCTACTATCCTCGTGGCTATCTTTCCCTTCTCCAGGTAAGCTGTGTACCTGCTATTTGAAATGTGCACTTGCACCTTTAAGATGTACAGGCTGTTGATGACGTGCGCTGTGCACGCCCCATTTCCAACTTCCTCATTCTCCGAGCAGCCTTTCAGCAGCACGGGTAGTGCTGGCTGCACGAAGATATCATGATAATTAGCAGGCAGCACAAAGTTCATGTGCTGCCTGCATAGGACCATTGGCCGTGGGGTACTAACGCATCACGCTACCCCCGCCCGAAAACGATCCTTAACAAATTTTTCCTCCAAGTTCTTTTTTCTGTCGGGGGTGGGGGGGATGATAAGAAGAAACTGTTCAGAAATTTCCCTCAAGAGATTGAATTGGTTAGTTTGAGTCCATGAATGAGAAAATTGTATACAATCTGTGAAAGGAAGGATATGAAGGGCTGTGTGGCCTTTTTTCATTCCATACTGTTACTGCTGACAGACTGGGAAATTACCATGTGAGGAATCACATGGAAACATGCATGCTACTACACTGCCATGCAATGCACTAACAGACTAATAACAGTGTTCAACCTGCCAAATATTATTTAACAGCTCATAAAAACAAGGTTTTGTGCTTTCTTTTTTTTTCCTTTTGGCTCCAATCCGCCTGACGTTCCGATATCTGCTGTACTCAGGCAATCCGGTGTGCCTTGCTGCTGACCCAGGAAATTCTCCCCATTATGTTTTTTATGTGATCCATTTGTGTTGGAAAAATGGCATTCAGCAGTACTTTCTGTAGTTTGTACCTACATGACATTATTACACGTGAAATATTGAATTAGACCTCCTGTGTATGTAAAGAGCTCTACATATTTCTTCTTTCTCTTTTAATAATATTGTTCACATCTTTTTTCTGAAGCACCTGCATTTCTGTTCAAAGTTCCCTTTCTGAAAACCTGAAGAAGATTCTCTACAGAGGTGACATCAACTTCTGTGAGTCCTTCAACAGACACATTGTCATCACTTTCATGTATCCGAATTTTTTCAGAGTGTTGAATATTCTGAAACATAGAATGATTTACGTTTTTGTTAAATTGTTTTGTCAAAGCCGCCTCATCATCTCACCGCAGAGAGTCATCAATGCCCCTATGGGATTGGTTGTCATGAGACATGATGTAAACAGGGGAAGCCTACAATTTCAGTTTCCTCCCCCAAATATGGATCATCTCCTATCACCCATTATCAATCAGAGCAGCTGAAAATTGACAAAACTCTCTTGAATGAAAGCAGTAAATTTAACCAACAGTTAGTTCTTGAGCTTGAGCTCACAACTTTTGATTTGGAATCAAGGGTTTTGACTGTTTCAGTAAATAGACTATTATTTTTGTATATTAAGTAACGTAAGACCAGGGTGCAGCTGGATGCAACTGGATGGATTTTTTATGAAAATAATTACAGCACAGAAAGACTTGGAGGATTGGTGTTGATGTGCCAGTGGGATATTACTTGTTTCATTAGAGTTCAGATGGTGGCTGCTGCTCAAGAAATTAAAAAGGGGCCTTTGATTCTAGATCAGATTGGTTCCATGATTTAACTGCATTGATGTAAATAATAGGGGTTTCAATATCTGGTCAAACTGGCAATTATTGCTTTGTTGAATTTTGTTAAAGTTCATTTTGCTGAAAACATGACAAAGATGGAAGTTCTCAAGGGGATGGTTTGAACTCTGTCCAGCTTCCCGTTTCCGTAAGTATATATCTGTATTGCTGTATGTGGTTTTTGTATTTATGAATTATGAACTTAAAGTAATTAAGATTAGTAAAGAAAAAGTATCAGAGAAATTAATGGAACTAAAAGCCGACAAATCCCCTGGACCTGAAGGGCTACATCCTAGTATTTTAAAAGAGGTGGCTGAAGAGATACTGGATGCATTGGTTTTGATCTTCCAAAATTCCCTAGATTTTAGAACGGTCCCTGTGGATTGGAAGGTAGCAAATGTAATCCCGCTCTTCAAGATTGGAGGGAGAGAGAAAACAGGGAACTATAGGCCAGTTAGCTTGATATCACTAGTAGGGAAAATGCTAGAATCTATTATTAAGGATGTAGTAATAGGGTATAATATGATTAGGCAGAGTCAACATGGCTTTATGAAAGGGAAATCGTGTTTGACAAATCTATTAGAGTCTTTTGAGGGTGTAACTATCTGGGTAGATAAGGGGGAACCAGTGGATGTAGTACATTTGGATTTTAAAAAGACATTCGATAAGATGCCACACAAAAGGTTGTTGCACAAGATTAGGGCTCATGGGATTTGGGATAATATATTATCATGGATTGAGAATTGGTTAACAGACAGAAAACAGAGTAGGAATAAATGGGTCATTTTCAGGTTGGCAGGTTGTAGCTCGTGGGGTGCCACAAGGATCAGTGCTTGGGCCTCAGCTGTTTACAATATATATAAATGACTTAGATGAGGGGACCGAGTGTAATATATCCAAGTTTGCTAACGATACAAAGCTAGGTGGGAAAGTAAGCTGTAAAGAGGCTGCAAAGGGATATAGACAGGTTAAGTGGGTGGGCGAGAAGGTGGTAGATGGAGTATAACGTGGAGAAATGTGAAATTCTCCACTTTGGTAGGAAGAATAGAAAAGCAGAATATTTTTTAAAAGGTGAAAGACTAGTAAATGTTGGTATTCAGAGGGATTTGGGTCTCCTTGTACACGAATCACAGAAAGTTAACATGCAGGTACAGCAAGCAATTAGGAAGGCCAATGGTATGTTGGCCTTTATTGCAAGGGGTTTGGAGTATAAGAGTAAGGAAGTCTTGCTGCAATTATATCGGGCTCTGGTGAGACCACATCTGGAGTACAGTTTTGGTCTCCTTACCTAAGGAAGGATATACTTGCCTTAGAGGAGGTGCAACGAAGGTTCACTAGATTGATTCCTGGGATGAGAGGGTTTTCCTTTGAGGAGAAATTAAGTAAAATGGGCCTATATTGTTTGGAGTTTAGGAGAATGAGAGGTGATCTCATTGAAAAATATAAAATTCATAGAGGGCTTAACAGGCTCGATGCTGAGTGGCTGCTTCCCCTGGCTGGAGAGTCTAGAACTAGGGATCATAGTCTCAGGATAAGGGGTCGGCCATTTTGGGACCAAGATGAGGAAAAATGTCTTCACTCAGAGAGATGTGAATCTTTCGAATTCTCTACCCCAGAGGGCAGTGGATGCTCAGGCGTTGAGTATATTCAAGACTGAGATCAATAGATTTTTGGACACTAAGGGAATCAAGGAATATGGGGATAGGGCAGGAAAGTGGAGTTGAGGTAGAAGATCATCCATGATCTTACTGAATGGCAGAGCAGGCTCGAGGGGCTGTTTTGCCTACTCCTGCTCCTATTTCTTAGGTTTGTTTGCCTCATAACCTGACAAGTTGAGTGGTGAAAAACAGAATGCTGGAGAGGTACTAAGAAAATGAAAAAAGGCAGAATTTGCTATTCAGGGACAGCGGTTTTCTCAACTAGTTTTAGAGACGTTTCTGAATATTTAGGGACATTCTTATTGAGTCCATTATGGACTTTTATCATTGTGTTTTGTATTGTGCTTTTAGCAAGTTGCAGAAATGTTATGCTTCACATTTCTATTTAATTGTAAACAAATACATTAGAGGCTGCCATCTGTAAAAGTATAGCACTGTTTAATATCCACAAATCTTAAATTCGTATGTTAAGTACAGCATGAAACTACTTTAAATCCAGTAAGCAGCTTACTGCAAGTAGGGTAATGGTTAATTTTCTGTCATACAACTCTAGGGAGTCCAGTAGTGTAGTGGTTATGTTATTGGATTAGTAATCCAGAGAATGTGAGTTCAAGTGCCACTGTGGTAGCTTGAGAATTTGAATTCAGTAAAAGTAACTATGAAGCTGTTGCATTGTTGAAAAAACCCAACTTCTTCATTCATATCCTTTAGGGAAGGAAACATGCCATCCTTGTCTGGCCTATATGTGACTTCAGTCCCACACCAATGTGGTTGTCTCTTAATTGCCTCTGAAGGGATTAGTTGTGTCAAACCACTACACTGCAATGGTCCAAGAAGAAGGCCCAACACTAGGGATGGGCAATAAATGCTGTTCTTGCCAGCAATGCCCACATCCCACAATGAATATTAAAAACATAAGGGCAGCTTCAGAAAAAGTACAGATTTAGGATTATATGGGGAAAGGTCTACTTATGAGAGTCACTGTGTAAGAAAGTAAACAGTTAGATAACAATCCCAATCTGATGCCAGCTAGACTGAAAAGATGGATGGTTAATTGTTGACTTTGTTTAGCAAGTGATGTTCTGGTTTTCAAGGATGGAATTAGAAATAATGACATTGCCTAGGAAAGAGTTCTACAAGTAGGAGAAACTAAATGTGAAGCTTTGTCACTGGTAGGTCATGTGGAGTTTTTGGATTGGAAAGATTTTGAGGTGTGATTGCATCAGATCTGCATTTACTTACATTTGTTATATTCATGAGATATTTAATCAGATTACATCAAAGTTACAATTTTCAATAACATTATTGCACAGAACTATTGTCTTAAATAGGAAAGTCAGTATTCTTTCTGAATAATTCTGTTCAAAATTCAAAATCCATTCAGCTACTTTTGCTTAAAATATATATTTTCAAATGATGTTGAACTTACCAATAAATCATAGATTTTTTCATTCGAAATTTGTATGTACGATACTGTGATCTTATAACTTGTCTTCTCAACAGCTGCAAAAAAGTGCTAAGAAAAATACTTTCCTTGCAAATAAATATCACATATATTTCATTTCAATAGTAATCAAGAATAAGATAATCTGATGTCTTTTTGTTTTCCTCCATTTTCCCTCTAATTTTATTATGTGTAACACACCATCAAAAAGGTGAGTAAAATGGTTTGTTAATAACGTGTGGATTTCATCATTAAATGTTTACATTTGCTAATACAAAGTAAACTAGAGGCAATATAAACTAGAGGGCACAATTCTAAAAGGGGTACAGGAACAGAGAGATCTGGGGGCATATGTGCACAAATCATTGAAAGTGGCACGGCAAGTTGAGAAAGCAGTTTAAAAAAGCATACGGGATCCTGGGCTTTATAAAGGCCTTAGAGAGGGTGCAGAAAAGATTTACTAGAATGATTCCAGGGATGAGGGACTTTAGTTATAGGGATAGACTGGAGAAGCTGGGGTTGTTCTCCTTGGAACAGAGAAGGTTGAGAGGAGATTTGTTAGAGGTATTTAAAATCATGAAGGGTCTAGACAGAGTAGATAAGAGAGAAACTGTTCCCATTGGCAGAAGGGTCAAGAACCAGAGGACATAGATTTAAGGTGATTAGCAAAAGAACCAAAGGTTTGCGAATGGAAATCCCGTGTCTTTGCGAATGGAAATCAGTTTCCAGTGGTGTGCCACAGGGCTCAGTGTTGGGTCCCTTGCTGTTTGTGGTATATATTAATGATTTGGACTTGAATGTAGGGGGCATGATTGGCAAATTTGCAGACGACACAAAAATTGGCCGTGTAGTTGATAGTGAAGAGGATAGCTGTAGACTCCAAGAAGATATCAATGGGTTGGTGGAGTGGGCGGAAAAGTGTCAAATGGAGTTCAACCTGGAGAAGTGTGAGATAATGCGTTTGGGGGGGCAAACAGTAAAAGGGAATACACAGTAAACAGGAATATATTGAGAGGGGTAGAGGAAGTGAGAGACCTTGGAGTGCATGTGCACAGGTCCCTGAAGGTGGCAGTACAGGTAGATAAGGTTATGAAGAAGGCATACGGAATGCTGTCCGTTATTAGCCAAGGTATAGAATACAAAAGCAGGGATGTAATGATGGAACTGTATAAAACACTGGTAAGGCCACAGCTGGAGTATTGTGCGCAGTTCTGGTCACCACATTACAGGAAGGACATTATTGCTCTGGAGAGAGTGCAGAGAAGTTTTACCAGAATGTTGCCAGGGCTTGAAAATTGCAGCTACAAGGAGAGATTGGATAGGCTGGGGTTGTTTTCCTTGGAGCAGAAGAGGCCGAGGGGAGACTTTTTTGAGGTGTACAAAATTATGAGGGGCCCATAGAGTAGACAGGAAGTACCTGTTTCCCCTAGCGGAGAGTTCAAGAACTAGAGGACATGGATTTAAGCTGATTGGCGGAAGGATTAGAGGAGACATGAGGAAAAACTTTTTTACCCAGTGGGCGGTGGGTGTATGGAATTCACTGCCCGAATTGGTGGTAGAGGCAGGGACCCTCAACACTTTTAAAAAGTACTTGGACCTAAAGTGCTGTAAGCTGCAGGGCTACGGACCGGGTGCTGGAAGGTGGGATTAGAATGGGCACCTGGTTGTTCTTCGAGCCGGTGCGGACACGATGGGCTGAATGGCCCCCTTCTGTGCTGTATCTTTTCTATGGTTCTAAGGTTCTATGGTGACATGAGGAAAAACATTTTTATGCAGCAAGCGGTTAGGATCTGGAATGCACTGCCAGTGGGGGTGGTGAAGGCAGATTCAATCATGGCCTTCAAAAGGGAACTGGATAAGTACTTGAAAGGAAAAAATTTGCAGTGCTATGGGGATAGGACGGAGGAGTGGGACTAGCTGGATTGCTCTTGCATAGCGCTGGCACAGACTCAATGGGCTGAATTCCATGCTGTAACCTTTCTATGAATCTATGATTCTATGAAAGAATCGCTGGGTATCTCATCTTGGAGACTCTAAATACTTTATCCTTTTTTATTCCAAAGTACTTTTTTATATTCTTATTTTAATCTCATTTCATATATTTATATTTGTCTTCATATTTGTTTACCATTTTTTAATAAACTAATTGATGGAAAGCTTTTCTCTTTAGATGTTGTAGTTATGCAGCCCCAAAAAAGATCCCATGTGAGAGATGTGAGCCAAAGTACCTCAAGTTCCAAATGTTACCTTCTACCATCATTTAACGGGACAAATTTGCATTAGCAGACAGAAACTATGCTTCTTGCCACCTTAAGCAGAAGCATTTTGTTTGCAAAAAGAATATTAAATTATGGATTTACTTATGGTCCAAAGTTTTGTAGGGAAGATATAAAGCATGCCTTGGTACATAGGCAGGTTGCTCTTAGTGGTGTAATTCAACTCAGAAGACATTGGAGAAAGGAGAAGGAATGGAAAAAAATGCAATAAGATGGATTCTGTGTATGGGCTTTAAAACTAAATAATTAAATGCAAATAACCTTTAGTGTGATAACTAAAGTTTTCACAGAATGGCTTAGAAGAAATTGGGATTTTTAAAAACTGAGAATAAATACAGATAATTTTGTGCATTTTATATCACCATTGCAGCAGCATTGTGACAACTAATTTCTTATGAAATATGTACTAAAATAATCCAATTGCTTAAGAGGTATACATCCTGAAAAAAAAGATACAGAACAGAAACAAGTGGAATGGATACTGTTGAAGAGATCTTCAGCTGCTCTGGAAATGATACCCCGCTGTTTTCCTGAAAGATTCCCACCTTGCAAGGTATAGCTTTTTCCACTTCCAGGGGTACCATACATTATGACACATCCATTATACCCCTGAAGTACAAATTCCACAAGGGGCTGGGGAACAACACAAGACTACATTACCTTTGAGAGTTATGCAGCATATATGTTGTTTATTTTACCTTCTTTGAGTCCCCAGTGTTATCAAATTGCCATGAGGGCAGGATGTTATGGGCTGTAAATTTCTCCATGACCATGACGATCTGACAGAGGTGTGGCGCTGAATGATAGAAGTAGCAGTGGAAGTCTGTCTTCCTTTCTCATCATCTAAAGAAAGACCTGTACTCTTCGTACAAGTTTTATTGAACAATCTGGCTGACAACCAGCAAAACTCACTCAACGAGTGTGGGCAGGTTCAAATAAAAATCAAGGGGTAGGGATTACTTAGAAATGCATAGAAATTACAACATGGAAACAGGCCATTCAGCCCAATCAGCCCATGTTGGCATTTACCCTCTATACAAGAAAATAATCTTAATCACATTTACCCACCCGCTTCCCACATCCCATTATCCCCTTTTCCTTCATCCAACCATCCATCTAATCTTGAATGGGTTTCAATTAGGCCCTCTTGGCACAAGCCCAGTGTTCCACTGCTAGAGTTACTAAGGTAATGTGCTGTCTTTTTGAATCATAGAAAATACATGCTTTATCTTTTTTCTATTTTTTGCACAATTAAAATTAATGAAATACTTTTTTAAAAATTTGTTTCCCCTCCACTTTCCACATCTGTTAGCCAGCCCCCACCCTATTAACCAGCATTATCGCTGAGCCAAGTACCATTACATAATTGAAATGAGAGACAATTGACCTACTCCATGGTTTCTACCAAGGCCTCTCTTCAACCAGCCATTAGGAGTTGTACACAAGCTGTGGGGTTTGGCTTCTCCTCCTTAACTACTTATGATAACTTCACTGAGATAGATAACCTGCCTTATGTGGGACCACAGATGAAAACTTACGTCTTACTACTCCGTGGCACCATCAGGCTGCCTTTAATAAAATGTTCATGTTGATGTGTTTCATTTCTATCGTAATATCACTTTCAAAGTCAACAGGGGCAATTTGAACTTGAGGTACACAATGGGCAGGGGGCAGGCAGACTGTGCCCACCGCCCATATATTTTGAGGCTCTAGCCTAATTTACTTGCCGCTGAGGGCGCCAAACGGATACACTGCTGCAGCTTGCCGGTTGTGGGAGGGCGGAAAATCAGCCGGCTCCCACACTGACAATCGGAGCCTGAGGTGGGGGGGAAGAGGTTGTCCGGGGTGGGGGAGCCTCGCTCAGGATGGCAACCAAACAGAATTTTTTTGTGGGCTGAGGAGGAGCACTCTACATTTTTCTGAGTGGCCTCCAGTGGTCCCTTTAAGGTCCGTTGGCTAGGCCATTCAGTGCCTGGTACAAATGGGTGGGGCGCACAGTCCAACCATTTGTACATCAAAATTGCATTTAGACTCCTTGTACATCGTAGGGCTGGTATTTTCATATTATGAGTGGGTGCACGTTGGCCACCCATCTCAAGACCCTACCCAAGATGACCATTGCTAGACCGCCAGCGAAATGGGGCAAAAAGTGACCTGACACCATTTTCAGGCCTCTACTGCCCCGGTTACACTAGTCAAGGGCCCTTAAAATTGGCTTTAATGTCTGTAAAATGTCACATTAGATGATGATGTGTTATCACTGAATGTGTTTGAAATTCTGTACAGATAGAGAAATTACCTTAGCCACAGTTTCATACACGTCCCTTTGAGAAGTACTTTCATCCAAAACAGCATCAAAATCCAATGTGTGAGGCTGATGACCCTGAAACATATGCAGAAATTGGCTGTCTTCAGACAGATTCAACTTACCTAGCTCTAATTTATTTCCATCAATCCCTGTTTCAATACTTACCCTTCCTGTGTTAACAACTAGTCTACTTGGACACTCAGCTCTAATGCATTTGTTTGTTTCATCTGAAAGAAGAAAATAAATGTGACAGGAAATAGCTCTAGAATTTCAAATGTAGACGACTGCTATTGAAACCCGATGCTGCATAGATTTTAACAGAAGTGTTTACTGCAGCTAACCATTTTTCTGTTCCTGAGGATGAATCCTTATCACAACATGACAATTCTTCCATGGAGCTTGTCCACTGATCTGCAGATCATTCTGACTGGCATCAATGGACTTAACTTTGAGCATCGATTCAGATCTAGGATAAAGAGAAATAGATAAGTACGTCTATGAGAATGACTCATAGAACTGACAGCAAAATTGGCCAACATCCAAACATGCTAAATATGTATTCACTAAGTGTAAATTGCTAAAAGTATAAACAGCAGCTCGGGGGCCCGTTTCCTACACTATAAGTTACTGACCTGAATTTTCCTTGATGAAACCCCCTATTTTCCAGTGGTATAGAGGCCATCTTAAAAGTAAAATTGGGACATACAGGAATTCCGCTGAAACTCCACCCCAAAAAATGGCTGCCTCGATTTGCTTCCACCGACCCCCTCAAGATCCTGATCTTCCCGCTCGAAGCCTGGCCTCATGCATCCATTTGAAAATGGGGGATATGGCTGAGTAGTCCTTGTCATAATCTTACAATTAGAGCTAGGCCAGTTAGGAGTGAAAACAGGAAGCATTTTTTCACACAAAGGATAGTGGAAATTTGGAACTCTTTCCCCCAAAAGATTGTGAACGATGAGTCGATTGAAATTTTCAAGACTAAGATTGATACATTTCTGTAAGGTAATGGTATCAAAAGATATGGAGAAAAGGTGGGTAAGGAGTAGAGGTACAGATCAGCTATGATCTAATTGAATGGCGGAACAGACTCAACAGGCTGAATGGCCTACTCCTGTTCATATGTTCCTATGTCTTTCTTCCCCTTGAAAACACTGACACTATAAAAGTGGCTGTGCTGGGTCTGGTATGGTGTCTCAGAGGTTCAAAGGCCATAGGTCATACAAGTAGTAATCCTGCAAGACTGTTTTGGCTGAAAGAGATTTTCAATTCATAAAAGCTGTAAAATATTAGTGTTTAAAGGTATTGCTGAATTTTGCAGGCAATTTAAAAAGAGTTTTGTTTAGGGAAATCTTGGATTTCCCTCTCAGGATTCTATTGTTCCTCTGGTTTGAGGAAGAGGATGAGCAGAACATGGAGGAAGAGAGGATGGAAGCCAAAAGAGTGAGTTTCATGCATGCAGGCAAGACCCAACCTGTGGGCAACCACATTACATGGCCCACAGATTAAGGAGGTCCTATCTGGATTTTTCCCATAGCCAGTAGCTGAGAAAGCAGTGCTTTCCCTTGGATACGGTAAATGAGATTTGACAGCTGTTGGAACCTGAGCTGCAGCCTCTTTCCATCAGGGCATAGTCTTGCCAGTGGCTGTATTGGTGAGAACAGCAATTTTTATGCACTCAGATGTTTTTCGCTAGCCTCTGGTGATACTAGTCAAACTGTGCTAATTCTTTCAGGTGCAAGCAATGCAGCAGACCCTTCACTTGAAACATTGCAGGAATGGCCAGAGAGGGATGTGTGGCTGTTGGATGGTGGGGTGGGGAGGGGAGGTTTGGTAAGGGGATCTTGTACTTAAGTATTGTCTCACTCATCTCTTCACTTTGTGGCCATGCAGGACGTGGATGTGAATCATGATTCCAGCAATAATTCAGTATCAGGATTGACACACGTGCCTTCACTTACCTTGGTCAACCTTGTAAAGTCACTAAAACGTTTGTGGCACCGGTTTGTCGTTTATGGAGTGGTTCAGTTGGCACTGACTGCCTGAGTCACCTCCCTCCAAACTGGACATCCTTTACCTGGGACTTCCTTTCATGGGTGCCAAAGAATTTTTCTCTTTTTGCCAGACTGATCCCTGGGATGGCAGGACTGTTGTATGAGGAGAGATTGGGTTGACTCGGCCTGTATTCACCCGAGTTTGGAAGAATGAGAGGGAAGCTCATTGAAACATATAAAATTCTGACAGGGCTAGACAGACTGGATGCAGGGAGGATGTTTCCCCTGGCTGGGGGGTCCAGAACGAGGGGTCACAGTCTCAGGATATGAGGTAGGACATTTAGGACTGAGATGAGGAGAAATTTCTTCACTCAGGTGGTGAACCTGTGGAATTCTTTACCACAGAAGGCTGTGGAGGCCAAGTCACTGAATATATTTAAGAAGGAGATAGATCGATTTCTGGACACAAAAGGTATCAAAGGGTATGGGGAGAGAGCGGGAATATGGTATTGAGATAGAGGATCAGCCATGATCATACTGAATGGAGGAGCTGGCTCAAAGGTCTGAATGGCCTACTCCTGCTTCTATTTTCTATGTTTCTATGTTTGCCCTTATCTCTGCAAACATGAATGTAAACTCTACTGCACCATCAGAAAATCTTGGGGCTTTGGTCATTGCAGATCGTTTGATGTTACTCCTCTTTCTGCTATTGGAATTCTTACTTGAGCTCTAGCTCCAGCTCTCTTCTAATCCAAATGCTGTGTTCTAGGGTGTATTTCCTAGATTATGTAATTCATAAAGAAATTGCCTTCAGGAGAGTGGCATGGACTGATCCCTATTATTACCTAAATCATGTGAGCTGAAATAGATCCCTTCACTTAAAACCTTGGAAAAGATGACTCAGAAGCAATTCATTCATCTCATTATGTTCCTTTAACATTCCACAATGAATAGACTCACATTTAAAACATTTCGTTTTAGAGAAACTATTTGCTCCACTAAAGTGTAAATCAGGAAATTCTATAACTAATATCAGCAATGATTTATATATTCATCAGGAGTATGCAATGAAGAAGGATAGTCAGAAAGTGTCCCACTATATTAACTATTTGATATAGAAGCATGCTTTTATGTGTGTATATTCTATTTTTAGGATAGTTTGGACTGGTTTTATATTTACATTGACTAGGCTCTAGCAAACAAATCTATAGTTAACAGATTAACATTTACAATATAAAATTTATATTTAACAGGAAGTTATCCATATTATCAACTGTACATAAGCATAATTCAATGGAAATGGGCAGGGCAACATGTTGAGTTTAGCCTTGAAATTTCCCACATGGTGAATTCTCAATCTTAGTTATGCCAGGAGGAAACACTGAACAAAGGTCAGGAGAGTTTCATCAGGTGGATGGACACCCTGGTGTACTCTCGCGCACCTCTTAGTGGATGGATAAAGAATGGCATTAACCAATCCAAACTATCACTGAGGGGGTGCAGAAAATTTTGAGTGGGGAAGGGGAACAGCCAGAAGTCGTGGTCCATGTGGGAACCAATGACATAGGAAGGAAAAGGGTTGAGTTTCTGCAGTCAGAGTTTCAGGAGCTAGGGAGGAAGTTAAAAAAACAGGATCTCAAAGGTAGTAATCTCTGGATTACTCCCAGTGACACACGTTAGTGAGTATAGGAATAGTAGGATAAGAGGAAGTTAATGCGTGGCTGGAGTAATGGTGCAGGAGGGAGAGCTTCAGATTCCTGGGGCATTGGGACCAGTTCTGGGGCAGGAGGGATCTGTTCAAGATGGACAGGTTGCACCTCAACAGAGCTGGGACCAATTTCCTTGCGGGAAGGTTAACTAGTGCTATGGGAGAGGATTTAAACTAATTTGGCAGGGGGATCGGCCCCAGGATGAAACTTTAGAGAGGAGAAACAAGGTACACAGAGAACTGGAAGGACAAGTAGCACTAGAGTAAAGAATAGTTCACAAATAGGAGGGATCAGACAGGGGGCAAATGCGAGGCAGTCTAGGATGAGTTTCGAGTGTATGTGCGTAAACGCATGTAGCGTGGTAAATAAGTTTGGTGAGTTGCAGGTTTAAATCGCCACATGGGACTATGATATAGTGGCAATAACAGAGACCTGGCTCAAAGAAGGGGAGGATTGGGTACTTAATATTCCTGGCTACAAGGTATTCAGGAAAGATAGGGAAGGAAAGAAGGAGGGGGGGAGTAGCAGTATTGATGAAAGAAACTATTATAGCATTGGAAAGGGATGATATAGTTGAGGGGTCAAAGACAGAACCAATTTGGTTGGAATTAAGGAACAATATAGGAGCTATTAAGCTACTGGGTGAGTACTATAGGCCACCAAATGGTGGGAAGGAGATAAAGGGGCAAATTTGCAGGCAAATTACAGAAAGATGCAAGAATTGTAGAGTAGTGATAATGGAGGACTTTAATTATCCCAATATAGGCTGTGACAGTAACAGTGTAAAGGGCAAAATGGGGGAGGAATTCCTGAAATGTGTTGAAGAGAACTTTCTGGAACAGTGTTTTTCCAGACCAACCAAGAAAGAAACAGCGCTAGATCTAGTTTTGGGGAATGAAGTGGGGCAGGTGGAGCATGTTTCAGTGGGCGAGTATTTGGGGACCAGTGAGCATAATATCACTAGGTTTAGAATAGTTATGGAAAAGGACAAGGAACAATCAAATGTGAAATTGCTTAACTGGAGGAGGGCAAATTTCACTGTGTTAAAAAGGGATCTTGCCCAGGTGGATTAGAATCAAAAATTGGGAGGCAAAACAGTAATTGAACAATGGGAGGCCTTCAAGGAGGAATTGGTACTCACAGTTCAAGTTTGCAAGATTAAATGCTAGCACAAGAACATAAGAAATGGGAACGGGAGTAGTCTATACGGCCCTTCGAGTCTGCTCCGCCATTCAATCAGATCATGACTGATCTTCGACCTCAACCCCACTTTCCTGCCCGATCCCCATATCCCTTGATTCACTTAGAGTCCAAAAATCTATCGATCTCAGTCTTGAATATACTCAACGACTCAGCATCCACAGCCCTCTGGGGTAGAGAATTCCAAAGATTCACAACCCTCTGAGTGAAGAAATTCCTCCACACCTCAGTCTTAAATAGCCGACCCCTTATCCTGAAACTATGCCAATAGTTCTAGGCTCTCCAGCCAGGGGAAACAACCTTTCAGCCTCTGCCCTGTCAAGCCCCCTCGGAATCTTATATGTTTCAATGAGATCACCGCTCATTCTTCTAAACTCCAGAGCATATAGGCCCATTCTACTCAACCTCTCCTCATAGGACAACCCTCTCATCCAAGGAATTAATCTAGTGAACCTTCATTGCACCACCTCTAAGGCAAGTATATCCTTCCTTAGATAAGGAGAACAAAACTGTATGCAGTACTCCAGGTGAGGTCTCACCAAAGCCCTGTACAATTATAATAAGACTTCCTTACTCTTGTACTCCAACCCCTTTGCAATAAAGGCCAACATGCCATTTGCTTTCTTAATTGCTTGCTGTACCTGCATGCTAACTTTTTTTGTTTCTTGTATGAGGATACTCAAGTCTCTCTGAACACCAATGGTTTCTCACCATTTAAAAAATATTCTGTTTTTCTATTCTTCCTACCAAAGTGAATAACCTCACATTTCCCCACATTATACTCCATCTGCCACCTCCTTGCCCACTCACTTAACCTTCTATATCCCTTTGCAGAATCTTTGTGAACTCCTCACAGCTTACTTTCCCAACTAGCTTTGTATCGTCAGCAATCTTGGATACATTACACTCGGTCCCTTCATTTAAGTCATTAATATAGATTGTAAATAGTTGAAGCACAAGCACTGATCCTTACGGCACCCCACTAGTCTGCCAACCTGAAAATGACCTGTTTATCACCACTCTCTGTTTTCTATCCATTAACCAATCCTCTATTTATGCTAATATGTTACCCCCAACCCAATGAGCCCTTAGCTTGTGTAACAACCTTTAATGTGGCACCTTATCGAATGCCTTTTGAAAATCCAAACATACTGAGACAGAGGCAGAGACTCATACTCCAACTGCTTATCTTATGTGTAGTGATGTATGCAGCAGTTACCAAGTGATTGATAGGGGTCTGGCTCTCCTTTATCTCCTCTGGAATGATCTGATTGGTTGGGCATAGCAAAACCTTCAGTGCTACGCGGAGGTTACCCAATTAGTCCCATTCCCCTGCTCTTTCCCCATAGCCCTGTAATTTTTTTCCCTTCAAGTATTTACCTAATTCCCTTTTGAAAGTTACTGTTGAATCTGCTTCCACCATCCTATCAGGCAGTGTATTCCTGATCATTACAACTCGCTGCGTAAAAAAATGTTTCCTCATGTTGCCTCTGGCTCTTTTGCCGATCACCTTAAATCTGTGTCCTCTGGTTACCGACCCTTCTGCCACTGGAAACAGTTTCTCCTTATTTACTTTATCAAAACCGTTCATGATTTTGAACACCTATCAAATCTCCTCTTAACCTTCTCTGTTCTAAGGACAACAATCCCAGCTTCTCCAGTCTTTCCTCATGACTGAACTCCCTTATCCCTGGTACCATTCTAGTAAATCTCTTCTGCACGGTCTCTAAGTCCTTGACATCCTTCCTACAGTGTGGTGCCCAGAATTGAACTCAATACCCCAGCTGAGGCCTAACCAGTGTCTTATAAAGGTTTAGCATAACTTTCTTGCTTTTGTACCCTATGCCTCTATTAATAAAGCCTAGGATCCCATCTTCTTTTTTAACAGCCTTCTCAACTTATCCTGCCACCTTCAAAGATTTATGCATGTGCACCCTCAGGTCTCTCTGTTCCTGAACCCCCTTTAAAATTGTATCATTTAGTTTATATTGCCTCTCCTTATTCTTCCTACCAAAATTCATCACTTCACACTTCATCAGGTACGGTAGCATAGTGGTTATGTTACTGGCCTAGTAATCCAGTAGGCTCGGACGAGTAATCCATGTAGGCTCAGACTAGTAATCCAGTAGGCTCAGACTAAATCTGGAGTCATGAGTTCAAATCCTGCTATGGCAGCTGGGGAATTTAAATTCAATTAATTAAAAATAAAAATCTGGAATTAGAAAAAAAACTAGTATCAGTAATGGTGGCCATGAAACTACCGGATTGTCGTAAAAACCCATTTGGTTCACTAATGCCCTTTGGGGAAGGAAATGTGCTGTCCTTACCTGGTCTGGCTTATATGTGACTCCAGACCCACAGCAATGTGGTTGACTATTAATTGCCCTCTGAAATAGCCTAGCAAGCCACTTGGTTGTAAAATCTCGCTTAAAAAAAGTCATAATAAGAATAAAACCGGACAGACCACTAGGCACCGGACACGACAAAGGACAAGCCAAGCCCAGTCAACCCTGCAAAGTCCTCCTCACGAACATCTGGGGACTTGTGCCAAATTTGGGAGAGCTGTCCCACAGACTAGTCAAGCAATAGCCATACTCACAGAATCATACCTTTCAGCCAATGTCCCAGACTCTTCTATCACCATCCCTGGGTAGGTCCTGTCCCACTGGCAGCACAGAGCGACCAGAGGTGGCGGTAACAGTGATATACAGTCAGGAGGGAGTGGCCCTGGGAGTCCTCAACATTGACTCTGAACCCCATGAAATCTCACGGCATCAGGTCAAACATGGGCAAGGAAGCCTCCTGCTGATTACCACCTAACGCCCTCCCTCAGCTGATGAATCAGTCCTCCTCCATGTTGAGCGCCACTTGGAGGAAGCACTGAGGGTAGTACGGGCACAGAATGTACTCTGGGTGGGGGACTTCAATGTCCAGCACCAAGAGTGGCTCGGTAGCACCACTACTGACCGAGCTGGCCGAGTCCTGAAGGACATAGCTGGCAGACTGGACCTGCGGCAGGTGGTGAGCGAATCAGCACGAAGGAAAAACCTACTTGACCTCATCCTCACCAATCTACCTGTCGAAGATGCATCTGTCCATGACAGTAATGGTAGGATTGACCACCGCACAGTCCTCGTGGAGATGAAGTCCCGTCTTCGCACGGAGGACACCATCCAACGTGTTGAGTGGCACTACCACCGTGCTAAATGGGATAGATTCAGAACAGATCTAGCAGCTCAAAACTGGGCATCCATGAGGTGCTGTGGGCCATTCCAGCACAATCTGTAACCTCATGGCCTGGCATATTCCTCATTCTACCATTACCAACAAGCCAGGGGACCAACCCTGGCTCAATGAGGAGTGTAGACGGGCATGCCAGGAGCAGCAAAGGGGTACCTAAAAATGAGGTGCCAACCTGGTGAAGCTACAACACAGGACTACATGCATGCTAAACAGTGGAAGCAACGTACTATAGACAGAGCTAAGCGATTCCACAACCAACGGATCAGATCAAAGCTCTGCAGTCCTGCCACATCCAGTCGTGAATGGTGGTGGACAATTAAACAACTAACGGGAGGAGGAGGCTCTGTAAACATCCCCATCCTCAATGATGGCAGAGTCCAGCATGTGAGTGCAAAAGACAAGGCTGAAGTGTTTGCAACCATCTTCAGCCAGAAGTGCGGAGCGGATGATCCATCTCAGCCTCCTCCCGATGTCCCCACCATCACAGAAGCCAGTCTTCAGCCAATTCGATTCACTCCACGTGATATCAAGAAACAGCTGAATGCACTGGATACAGCAAAGGCTATGGGCCCTGACAACATCAGGGCTGTAGTGCTGAAGACTTGTGCTCCAGAACTAGCCATGCCTCTAGCAAACTGTTCCAGTACAGCTACAACACTGGCATCTACCTGACAATGTGGAAAATTGCACAGGTATGTCCTGTCCACAAAAAGCAGGACAAATCCAATCCGGCCAATTGCTGCCCCATCAGTCTACTCTCAATCATCAGCAAAGTGGTGGAAGGTGTCATCGACAGTGCTATCAAGCGGCACTTACTCACCAATAACCTGCTCACCAATGCTCAGTTTGGGTGTCGCCAGGACCACTCGGCTCCAGACCTCATTACAGCCTTGGTCCGAACATGGACAAAAGAGCTGAATTCCAGAGGTGAGGTGAGAGTGACTGCCCTTGACATCAAGTCAGCATTTGACCGAGTGTGGCACCAAAGAGTCCTAGTAAAATTGAAGTCAATGGGAATCAGGGGGAAAACTCTCCTGTGGCTGATGATTGCACAGTGTTCAGTTCCATTCACAACCCCTCAGATAATGAAGCAGTCCATGCCTGCATGCAACAAGACCTGGACAACATCCAGGCTTGGGCTGATATGTGGCAAATAACACTCGAGCCAGACAATGACCATCTCCAACAAGAGAGAGTCTAACCACCTCCCCTTGACATTCAACGGCAATTGGCATTGCCGAATCCCCCACCATCAATATCCTGGGGGTCACCATTGACCAGAAACTTAACTGGGCCAGCCACATAAATACTGTGGCTACAAGAGCAAGTCAGAGGCTGGGTATTCTGTGGCGAGTGACTCACCTCCTGACTCCCCAAAGCCTTTCCACCATCTACAAGGCACAAGTCAGGAGTGTGATGGAATACTCTCCAATTGCCTGGATGAGTGCAGCTCCAACAACACTCAAGAAGCTCGACACCATCCAGGACAAAGCAGCCCGCTTGATTGGCACCCCATTCACTCCCTTCACCACCGGCGCACAGTGGCTGCAGTGTGTACCATCCACAGGATGCACTGCAGCAACTCGCCAAGGCTTCTTCGACAGCACCTCCCAAACCCGCGACCTCTACCACCTAGAAGGACAAGGGCAGCAGGTACATGGGAACAACGCCACCTTCACGTTCCCCTCCAAGTCACACACCATCCCGACTTGGAAATATATCACCGTTCCTTCATCGTCGCTGGGTCAAAATCCTGGAACTCCCTTCCTAACAGCACTGTGGGAGAATCTTCACCACATGGACTGCAGCGGTTCAAGAAGGCGGCTCACCACCACCTTCTGAAGGGCAATTAGGGATGGGCCATAAATGCTGGCCTCGCCAGCGACGCCCACATCCCATGAACGAATAAAAAAAAAATCTGCCTTGTGTCTGTTAACGTAGCATTTTCTCCCCTTTGATTCTTTGAGGTTTAATTCCCTCTGTATACTATTTTTTAGTCTACTGCTTAATATCTTTGCAACAACTTCCTATCCACTCTATTGTAACACAGTTATTAAACCATTAAAAATAAACAAGCTCATGACTGCACTGAAAGAGTGGAAACAGGAAGTTCAACGAACCCACTAACCATTGTGCTAAAAGTAGCACACAGAGACACTAAAATCCTTGTATTTTACCTTGGACTCTGATTAGACACAACAATCTGAACATGCTCTGAGTTTTCATAATCTTAGCTGTATTTTAAGACTCTGATATATTTTCTACGTGACAGCTTTACAATATTTCAGATAAGAGAGTAAGAAAGGTGGAAAGAATAAGGTAGCAAACAGGAACAAAAAGCTGAAAAAAACTGTTACTTTAGAGATGATTATTTATTCATTCATTTTGTTGATGGTGTGACTCCACTTTTTAATTGTAAACAATTTTACAACACCAAGTTATAGTCCAGCAATTTTATTTTAAATTCACAAGCTTTCGGAGGCTTCCCCCTTCGTCAGGTGAACGATGTGAATTTAAAATAAAATTGCTGGACTATAACTTGGTGTTGTAAAATTGTTTACAATTGTCAACCCCAGTCCATCACCGGCATCTCCACATCATGACTACCATCGACACCACTTTTTAAGGTATTTTTCTTCCTTCTTTCTTGGGGACTCCAATACAATTGTCCATCACTGGCCAAAAGGGTTGGCAGTACTGCAATATTTGGAGGTGCTTAAGATCAGCCCAAAGTGATTCTTCTCCGATTTTTGCTCCCACCCTTCTTGTGAGGAAATTTCTGACTCCTGCTCAGTACCTCTGCACAATAGTTTGGTTGTGGTTAGGAACTCAGCTTGTGAAGAATCTTGGGTGCAAACCTGCATTCTACCAGTCTGTGGCACAGCAAGTAGCTTTCCGATGCATTATGCCACTAAATCAATGTAAAATAAAAATTCTTAAAACACACTGTAAAAGCAATGAACATCAAGTAGCGATGAGAAAGGACTCTTTTTTAAAATCCCTACTCTTTCAAATTATTTATTTTTCTACAGCTATGTCTTCTCACGTCAAATACTATTTCCGACCAGGAAGGCAGGCTGGTGATCTATTTCTAGGCCTCTGTTTTCATAGTATCATAGTATCATAGTGGGTACAACACAGGAGGAAGCCATTTGGGCCATCGTGCCTGTGCCAGCTCTTTGAAAGAGCTATCCAATTAGTCCCATTCCCCTGCACTTTCCCCATAGCCCTGTAAATATTTTCCCTTCAAGTATTTATCCAATTTCCTTTTGAAAGTTACTATTGAATCCGCTTCCACTCACTCTTTCAGGGAGTGCATTACTGATCATTACGATTCAGTGTGTAAAAAAATGTTTCCTCATGTCACCTCTGGCTCTTTTGCCGATCACTTTAAATCTGTGTCCTCTGGTTACCGACCCTTCTGCCACTGGAAACAGATTCTCCTCATTTACTCTATCAAAACATGATGTTGAACACCTTTATCAAATCTCCCCTTAACCTTCTCTGTTCTAAGGACCCCAGCTTCTCCAGTCTCTCCACTAATGCCCCTCATCCCTGGTACCATTCTAGTAAATCTCTTCTGCACCCTCTCTAAGGCCTTGACATCCTTCCTAAAGTGTGGTGCCCAGAATTTAACACAATGCTCTAGCTGAGGCCTAACCAGTGTTTTATAAAGGTTTAGCTTAACTTCCTTGCTTTTGTACACTATGGGCTCGATATTAGCACCCGCTATCGGGTGCGTTCCTGGCGGGGGCGCTCTGAAAATCGGGGATTCCCGGGGCGGGGCGGGAGCCCGGCTCCAACCCACCCACTTCCGGGTTTTCCACAGACGTGCTGACATGCACGCGCAGCCCCTGCATGTGGGACTCCCGCAGGCAATTATTTAGGTATTTCAGGTCGTTAACAGACCTGATTAAGGAGATATTTCAGGAAGGGTGGGATTTTACAAACAACTGGGACTGTTTCCCGTACTCGGGGGAAACACTCCCAGTTCAAATGGACGTGTTGCAGCTATCAGCCTGTGCCAGCTGCAAAGGTCCATTTGACAGGTGGTGGGGGGGAGACCCTCACTCATTGCAGGAGGCCACTCTGTCACTTGGGACAAAGTTTGGCCTCCACCACCCTCCTCCTAACAATCAAATTCACCAACTTGCACACTTACCCCGGGGTCCAGACACATGTACCTACCTTGCGGACCCCCTCAGATGTACATCTTCCGGATGGGGGCCGCCGTAGCTGCAGTCATGACCTCCTCGGAGGCCGAACAGCATCACCAGCCTCGCCGGCCACGCCGTCCACCTCTGACACGTGGAGCTCCACAACACAGTGCTGTGACACATCCACCTGCACAGCAGGAGGGAGGGCAACCGCAGAGAGAAATGCGTCGCAGAGGGCACTACCCTCGCCACAGGCTCCACAGACCAAGGCTCAGCTTCCTGGACCTCTCTGAGCAGCAGTGCACATGGAGGCTCAGAGTCACTCGACATGTAGTCGTGGACATCTGCAGCCTCCTTCATGCCGAGCTGCTCCCGGCTGGCCCGAGCACCATCTTCTTACCTGTCGCTCTCAAAGTCACCACTGCCCTCAACAACTTCTCCTCCGCATCTTTCCAGGGTGCCACCGGGGACATCGCCGACGTCTCTCAGTCGTCTGCACAAAAGAGCCCTGCAAATACACCTACACCCACTCTGCAGTGACACAATGGGTGGCATCAGGTGTGGGTCTTCATTGTGATCCTCAGGAAAGGGCATTATTGCACAAACCAGACAAGATTCGCAAAGACGTGGCAGTAGTGGTGCCAATATAATATGTGATGTGAGTTGCTCAGAAATTAAATATAAGTAAAAACCATGACAAACCCTCAAACACCCTTGTGCATCCCCTTCATGCTCACGACACATTTGCCTTACGCTGCCTACTGCACATATGTGATGCATGCCCTGTGGCTGCAGCACAGGTAGTGGCAGGTTGAGTGAGGCTGACTGTGAAAGAGATGCATGAGAGGGTGAGTATGAGATAGAGCCATGAGATTGTATGAGGATTGGGTTGAGTGGTAGTGGCAGGATGAGTACTGGCGAGGTGAGTAAGTGCAGGTAAGATGAGGATGAGGTTTGAATGGGTGTGAGGGGTGATGTGACAGAGTAGTGTTGGCAGTGCAGAAGGAGATATGGGGTGGGGGCGGTGATGTGGCAGATGTGGTAGGGGAATGAGTAAGTGTACTCACTTTGGCTGACCTACTTAGGTCATTGCAGCGCCTCCTGCACTGTATGCAGGTGGGCGATATGTTGGTGGTGCAGATGACCTCCTTTGCCACCTCGAGCCAGGCCTTCTTGGTGGCAGAGGCAGGCTGCTTCCTCCCGCCCTCCGGGGGGAAGATCTCTGTCCTCCCCCTCCCCCTCACCCCATCCAATGATACCTGGTGTGATGATGTGGAGATGCCGGTGATGGACTGGGGTTGACAATTGTAAACAATTTTATAACACCAAGTTATAGTCCAGCAATTTTATTTTAAATTCACAAGCTTTCGGAGACTTCCTCCTTCCTCAGGTAAATGTTCAGGAGCTCCTCGAAGCCTACGCATTTATACATATAGAACAATACATGGTGTTTACAGAATGCCCCTGCAACTTCCCGTTGCCAAGGCAATCACCGTGTTGAATGTGTATTCGGGGGTTCTATGTATAAATGTGTAGGCTTCGAGGAGCTCCTGAACATTTACCTGAGGAAGGAGGAAGTCTCCGAAAGCTTGTGAATTTAAAATAAAATTGCTGGACTATAACTTGGTGTTGTAAAATTGTTTACAATTGTCAACCCCAGTCCATCACCGGCATCTCCACATCATGACTACCATCGACACCACAAACTGCCGGCTCACAGTGGAAAGGATATCCAAGAAGATCGCGCATTTAGACACAGACATCAAGTTTTTACAGAGCTGCAAGAAAGCAGACAAGATCCCGAAAGGACTCCAGATCACGAACCCACTCAAGTCCACATACAACTCGGATTACGCTGAGAGACTCTGCCGCCGTACCTCTCGCACACTCCGCAACCATCTCATACACCAACTCTACAGCAGACGCCACAACCTCGAAACCAAGATAGAGTCCATACTCTCAACCTGTACTCAGGACACAGCAGACCAGCTACGTTATACCGCCAAACAGACGAGGCAACGGAACTACGCTGCCTACATGAAAACCAAGAGCAGGAAGCTTGAGAAACTCGGCATCACCACCAGCAACGACCAAGCTTCCCCTGGTACCACGGTTGCAACCACAGGGAAGTCTATTGTCAATTTATCCGACCACACCCTTCAACCAGACGAAATCGAAGTTCTCAGCCGAGGGCTCAATTTCTGCCCCACTACCAAAATGGACCCCACTAGTCTCGCGGCGGACACAGAGGAATTCATCAGGAGAATGAGGTTCCGGGATTTCTACCACAAACCCCAAGATTTCAGCAGCGAACCCAATGAGACAATCGACGATCCGGAACAGCAGACAGAGGGATCCGCGGTACAGCAACCGAAGAGGAAAGAGTCAAACTGGACTCCTCCGGAGGGTCGCTGCCCTCAGCTGGACATGTATGCTCAAGCTGTCAGGAAATGCGTCAATGCCAGATTCATCAGCCGCACTCAGAAGACAGTCCAGAATGTCACCCGAGCACAACGCAACGCCATCAACGCTCTCAAGACCAACCGCAACATCGTCATCAAACCAGCGGACAAAGGAGGAGCCATAGTCATACAGAACAGAACAGACTATTGCAAAGAAGCATACCGACAACTGGACAACCAGGAACACTACAGACGGTTACCCGCAGATCCGACCAAAGAACACACCCACCAGCTCAACAAACTGATCAAGATCTTCGATCCAGACCTTCAAAGCATCCTACGCACTCTCATCCCACGTAATCCCCGCGTGGGAGACTTCTACTGCCTCCCAAAGATACACAAAGCCAACACACCCGGACGTCCCATCGTATCAGGCAACGGAACCCTGTGTGAGAACCTCTCTGGATACATCGAGGGCATCCTGAAACCCATCGTACAGGGAACCCCCAGCTTCTGTCGCGACACTACAGACTTCCTACAAAAACTCAGTACCCACGGACCAGTTGAACCAGGAACACTTCTCACCACGATGGACGTCTCGGCACTATACACCAGTATCCCCCACGATGACGGCATCGCTGCGACAGCATCAATACTCAACACCAACAACAGCCAATCTCCGGAAGCCATCCTACAACTCATCCACTTCATCCTGGATCACAATGTCTTCACCTTCGATAACCAGTTCTTTACCCAAACACACGGAACAGCCATGGGGACCAAATTCGCACCCCAATACGCCAACATTTTCATGCACAAGTTCGAGCAGGACTTCTTCACTGCACAAGACCTCCAACCAACACTATACACCAGATACATCGACGACATTTTCTTTCTATGGACCCACGGCAAGGAATCACTAAAGAGACTACACGATAACATCAACAAGTTCCATCCCACCATCAAACTCACCATGGACTACTCCTCAGAATCAGTTTCTTTCTTGGACACACGAATCTCCATCAAAGACGGGCACCTCAGCACCTCACTCTACTGCAAGCCCACGGACAACCTCACGATGCTCCACTTTTCCAGCTTCCACCCTAACCACGTCAAAGAGGCCATCCCCTATGGACAGGCCCTGCGAATACACAGGGTCTGCTCAGACGAGGAGGAACGCGATGGACACCTACAGACGCTGAAAGACGCCCTAGTAAGAACGGGATATGACACTCGACTCATCGATCGACAGTTCCGACGGGCCACAGCAAAAAATCGCATAGACCTCCTCAGGAGACTAACACGGGACGCAACCAACAGAGTACCCTTTGTCGTCCAGTACTTCCCCGGAGCGGAGAAACTACGCCATGTTCTCCGCAGCCTTCAACATGTCATCAATGAGGACAAACACCTCGCCATGGCCATCCCCACACCTCCACTACTCGCCTTTAAACAGCCACCCAACCTCAAACAGACCATCGTTCGCAGCAAATTACCTAGCTTTCAAGAGAACAGCGTCCACGACACCACACAACCCTGCCACGGTAACCTCTGCAAGACATGCCAGATCATCGACACAGATACCACCATCACACGAGAGGACACCACCCACCAGGTGCATGGTTCATACTCCTGTGACTCGGCCAACGTTGTCTACCTCATACGTTGCAGGAAAGGATGCCCCAGAGCATGGTACATTGGCGAGACCATGCAGACGCTGCGACAACGGATGAACGGACACCGCGCAACAATCGCCAAACAGGAGGGTTCCCTCCCAGTCGGGGAACACTTCAGCAGTCATGGACATTCATCCACCGACCTTCGGGTAAGCGTACTCCAAGGCGGCCTTCGAGACACACGACAACGCAAAATCGTCGAGCAGAAATTGATAGCCAAGTTCCGCACCCATGAGGACGGCCTCAACCGGGATCTTGGGTTCATGTCACGCTACACGTTACCCCACCAGCGAACAAATGTTATCTGTTTTTAATATAATGGGTCATTTGCTGGCTTTCTCTGCCTTCCGGATGTTTCTGCCTCTCTCTGTTTTTTTTCCTGTTTGTTTTTTTGTTGAATGTGTATTCGGGGGTTCTGCAGGTGACACCTCTCTGTCTGAACACGGTGATTGCCTTGGCAACGGGCAGTTGCAGGGGCATTCTGTAAACACCATGTATTGTTCTATATGTATAAATGCGTAGGCTTCGAGGAGCTCCTGAACATTTACCTGGTGTGAGGCATCATTAAACCTGGGAGCAGCCTTCCCCCTGGGCTGCTCCATGCTGTAATTTTTCCTATTTCATGCAGCATCAGTCAGTGGAGGACTGCCCCTTTAAACAGAGCTCCTCCAGCTGACAGACCTTACTGCGCATGGGCAGTCTGCCCGACGCGCAGATCAGCAGTAGGGAACCCGGAAGACCAGGTAAGTGGATCCAATTAGCCTGCGATTGCGTTCAGAGCAGACTGATTTTACCGGGCGCGTTACCGACGTGCCCAATCGCCACCTCCCCCCCCACCCCCGCCACGAACCCGCCGCCTTGGTAATATCGAGCCCTATGCCTCTATTAATAAAGCCCAGGATCCCATATGCTTTTTTAACAGCCGTCTCAACTTGTCCTGCCACCTTCAAACATTTGTGTATGTGCATCCCCAGGTCTCTCTGTTCCTGCATCCCCTTTAAAATTGTACCATTTAGTTTATATTGCCTCTCCTCATTATTCCTACCAAAAAGCAGCACTTCACACTTCTCTGCCATGTGTTTGTCCATTTCACCAGTCAGTCTATGTACTCCTGAAGTCTGTTACTATCCTCCATGTTGTTTACTACATTTCCGAGTTTTGTGTCAAAAGAGCAGTTATCCTTAATACTGGCCCCTGGGGAATACCACTGTATACTTCCCTTTATCTGAAAAACAACCATTCATCACTAGTCTCTGCTTTCTGTCCCTTAGCTAATTTTATATGCAAAGCATTCCTATCTCTGAGCAGGTTCAACTATTTCTTATATACAAGCCCATGTTAAATTGGATAACCTCAAAAACCAGGCGCAGCTAGGGCTATCCACTCTTAACCCGCACTCGGTTCTTCCTGCGCAGGCAGGACCAGACTTTGGTCAGGCCTGTGGACTTACCTTCAAGCTGCATTGGAAATCAATGTTGACATGAGGATTCAATGCAATTCACACTTTCCACCATTAGGGGAAGCCCAATCTCTTAAAGGTAGCTGGTACCTGTTGTTTGCTGAAAATAATAGTCTGCTGTCTTCTTGGAGTCAGATCAGACATCGCGCATGTAAAACACAGATGCAGGTCCCGTCCCTGTGTTTACACACTGATGAGTTATGTTAAAACATTGAATAAAGGTTGCACACTACTAAATCCCACATCCTCCAGTCTGCATGCCAGACCTCACCAATCTGGAGATCTGAGTTTGTACCAGGCCTGCGAGGCTGCATGCACCAAGGTTCTCTGATGATGCAGTAGCGGCCTTGGTGCAAGAGGTGGACAGAAGGAGAGCCATTTTATAGCCACGGGGGGGGGGGGGCGGGGGGGGGGCAAGAGGCACTCCAGACATATGCCCAAAAGGCAGTGGGAGGCAGTGGGGGGGGGGGGGTGAAGTCATTGTCAGGCGCACAGTGCCATGAACATGGATGCAGTGCAGGAGGAAGTTCAAGGTGAGCAAGGTTAACTGTCAAGTGGCGTCTCCTACCAACTGTACCACTAGCCGCATCCACTGCTCCACGCACAACACCCCCCCATCACCCACATACCAACAAACTCTTTCCATCAGTACTCAACTCTTCCAATCGAATGCTTCCTCTCACCCTTACACATTACCACTGTTACAAGCCACCCACCCACAACTTACAGGCCACACTCGCTGGCAGCTATTCAACCGTGACAGGCATATCACACAGACACACATCCCGCTTTCTTGCAGGAGAAGGTGGCGCATATCAGGAGGCAGCAAGAGGCAGTGGCATTTGGCCCCTTGAACCTGTTCCACCATTCATGGTGGACCTGTGACCTAACTCCAAATACCCACCTTAGCCCCCTATCCCTTAATACCCTTGGTTCACAGAAATCTATCAATCTCAGATTTAGAATTCACAATTGAGCTAGCATCAGCTGCCATTTGCAGAAGAGCGTTCCAAACGTCTCCCATCCTTTGCATGTAGCAGAGTTTCCTAACTTCACTCCTGGCTCTAAATGTTAGGCTATATCGCCTCGTCCTGGTATTCAAGTATAGGAGACCTCCAAAAACAGTTACAAATGTATCGGCAGCCAGAAGCAATAATCCAGCAACTAACCTGTAAATCCTGCATGGTCCCTTTAAAGAGCGCTGGTGGCCGTCCTCCAGGCACTCTAAGACACGTTCAGATGGTCATGGTTAAGACTGTGCGTTGAGTTGAGCGTTAAGTTCCAAAATGGTGTCTATCACTTTAAATCAGCGTTGCACACCGATTGCATCCATTTTCTCCTTACTTTACATGCTTCCGGCATTCGGTATTTGCGCATGCGCTAATACCTATACCAAGATGGCACCCGCCGCACGTCACGCTGAAAACGTGTGTTCGCAGTCAAGACCATCTTGGAATTTCGGGAGGCCGCGTAGCACCGAAACAACGGACACTAGGTGGCCGAATTTCTATCCCTAGGTGTTTTATAACAATAGGAGTATTATCAACAAAGCATGGCAGAGAAAGTGCTACAAGAAATAAATGTGGAACTTACAAGAAGGTTGTGTTATATGGTAGACTTGCAGCAGGTGAAATTGGTCTGTGCCAGTGGCATGGAAAGAGCTTATAGTGAGTCGGCAGCCCATTTTACACCGTGCTCAAAGTCAGTGGAAGTGAAGAACGGGCGCTGTGTAAAATGGGCTGCCGATTCGCACCATTCAGTGTGGACCAATTTCACCCCCTTAATATATTACAGATGTTCCCAGAGCAATACATTTTCCCTCTTTCCGCCTGTTACTCTAATATTAATAAAGATAGGGTAAAAATGCATACACACAATCCTTCGGAAGATTGAGATTCCCTCCCCAACACACACACACACACACACACACAATTATCATATCCAGGCAAGTAGTAGTACTGTAGTTTTCTTTTTTTTAAATCCAGCTTTCTCTTCATGACTGGAAGGACTGATTCATACTTAGGTACAACTCCATAATTGCTGCCATTTCCCTGTACCTTGCCACATGGACATCCTTCATGTTTTATCTTAGACAGTGGGGTGCTGAAAATCTCCATTCCTGACCCCACTGGATTATGTGGGGTCAGGGAGAGGTCACCTCATTTACATGACAGTGGTGGGTGGCTGTGCCACTATGGGCATATCTTGGGTACCTCCCAGAGGAGGCAATGCAGGAAATCAGCATTGGCCAGCTATTTGCTAGCCAGCCTGTCGCCACTGTCCAAATAACCCACTTTATATTTCCACAATCTAACAGCTTTCCGGGAGGCCTAGATCCCCTAGATAGGCCCACTTCTGCTGTTTCAACATTCTGTCTGCCAGGTTCAACCCAGCACCCAGTTCACTGGGCATTAGAGAGGCCCGAGCTGAGGAAATTCCTAGTGGGGATTCCCTCCCATCGGCCCTCGCTCCTCTGATGTCAGAGGCCATGTTTGGGGCAGACAAAGACTCGAGCCCTGTTTCTGGGTCCTGGCTGGTTTCCCTATGGCCACCCTACACTCCAAGCCAACTTATGCCAGGTGCTGGCCATGAGAAAATTCGAAGCCTAAAAGTTGGTCAGCTATGCAAACATGGGGGACATCACAATTGAGCCTGATCCTATCCTTACTTGACATCTGTACACATGCTTTCCACTACATGTTACTGGAAAGCATCCTGGATTAGGAACCCTGGCTCTTTTTTTTTGTCCTGAACTTAGGACCACCTTGTCTGTGTGGCTCAGCACCACACCGAACAATGTATTACCCACCGAGCAATTGGGGAGGTTGCTAGTGTAAAAGATTAAGGAGTGATATAACTAAGGTGTTTAAGGTGATTAAAGGATTTGATAGGGTAGATAGAGAGAAATTATTTCCTCTGGTGGGGAAGTCCAGAACAAAGGGGCATAACCTTAAAATTAGAGCTAGGCCATTCAGAGGTGATGTCAGGAAGCACTTCTTCACACAAAGGGTAGTGGAAATCTGTAACTCTCCCCCCACCAAATGTCAAAACTGAGATTTATAGATTTTTGTTAGTCAAGGGTATTAAGGGATATGGAACCAAGGCGGGTAAATGGAATTGAGATAGAGATCAGCCATACTCTAATTGAATGTGGAACAGGCTCGAGGGGCTGAGTGGCCTACTCCTGTTCCTATATTCTATCAGGTGTTATTAAAAAATCTACATTTCCCAGCATTTCTTCAAAGATTCCAAATACATGAAAAATGCAGATGTTTTATAAATTATTGGGTTTAGATACAAGAGAGAGCTTGGAAATAATAGTGATCATCATTTTCAACAGAATTAATTGGTCAGTCAGAAATACCAACTAATAATTAAAGCAGAAAGGTTTAAATTTTTACTGTAAGTAGTTAGATCATTGGACAGTTCATAATAAATCTTTCTTTTTGCAGGAAAAATTAAGTCCTTAGATTAATCACAACAATAAAAAGGGTTGTTACCGTGAAGCTGAGAGATTTTCTATATCTTTCTTCTTTTCAGCTGTCTCGGTGAAAACTGTTGTGTTGGAACCTTCAGTAACAGGAGCTGCAGAATGGCCACAAGTATCATTTAGGCTGGACACTGAATTCTGTAATTGACTGTACTGGACTGCTTCCATGTTATGCTTGAGGCTCCTCATTCCTTGCCCATTGACGTTGTTTGATTTTCTGTCTAGATGATGTTTCTACATTCTTGATCTTATTTGTCTCTATTTTGATGGTGATATATGTTCCTGGATCCCCAAAATATATCACTCACTAGAAGACCAGTTACCAGGCATCCAGATTTTGAGCAGAGCTGAAAAGTAAGTATCAATTGATTAGAACTTCTAGCCTGCAGTTTGAAACATATTTTAGTTACATGGAGTGATCTGAGTGCAGTGAAAAGTGATAATTTCATCTTATGCATAACAATAAAGGAATGATATTTAGCATTTGTTTTATTATTATGCAGCTTGTAGTTTCATTTATGACACTTTGTTTGTCTGCTGTTTGTGCCCAAGGGTTGATGGACTTCAATGTCAGAAAGATTTCTTTACAGAGATTAAGTTAATAATGAAGGGTAAGATACAACTCCCAAACATGCATCATGTATTCGTTACAGAGCTAGCAATAGCTTACATCATTAATTCTGTGATTTGTTGCTGCCCAAATAAATAAAAAATTCAAGACCTCAGAGTTGAGTTCCTTTTATGGCTCAGTTGATAAATGCACTGCCTGGTATGAAACTGAGCCAAGTAGACAAGAAGGGAAGCACTGAGGGTAGCAAGGACACAGAATGTACTCTGGGTGGGGGACTTCAATGTCCAGCACCAAGAGTGGCTCGGTAGCACCACTACTGACCGAGCTGGCCAAGTCCCGAAGGACATAACTGCCAGACTGGGCCTGCAACAGGTGTTGGCCTCGCTCAACCAACACAAGGGAAAAACCTACTTGACCTCATCCTCACCAATCTACCTGTCGAAGATGCACCTGTCCATGACAGTATTGGTAGGAGTGACCACCGCACAGTCCTCATGGAGATTAAGTCCCGTCTTCATATTGAGGACACCATCCAACGTGTTGTGTGGCACTACCACCGTGCTAAATGGGATAGATTCAGAACAGATCTAGCAGCTCAAAACTGGGCATTCACAAGACGCTGTGGGCCATCAGCAGCAGCAGAATTGTATTCCAGCACAATCTGTAACCTCATGGCCCAGCATATTCTTCACTCTACCATTACCAACAAGCCCAGGAGATCAATCCTGGTTCAATGAGGAGTGTATAAGAGCATGCCAGGAGCAGCACCAGGCGTACCTAAAAATGAGGTGCCAACCTGGTGAAGCTACGAGAGGACTACATGCATGCTAAACAGCGGAAGCAACATGCTATAGACAGAGCTAAGCGATTCCACAACCAACGGATCAGATCAAAGCTCTGCAGTCCTGCCACATCCAGTCGTGAATGGTGGTGGACAATTAAACAACTAACTGGAGGAGGAGGCTCCGTGAACATTCCATCCTCCATGATGGCAGAGTCTAGCATGTGAGTGCAAAAGACAAGGCTGAAGCGTTTGCAAACATCTTCGGTCAGAAGTGCCAAGTGGATGATCCATCTCGGCCTCCTCCCAATATCCCCATCATCACAGAAGCCAGTCTTCAGCCAATTCGATTCACTCCACGTGATAAAGAAACGGCTGAATGCACTGGATACAGCAAAGGCTATGGGCCCCGACAACATCACGGCTGTAGTGCTGAAGACTTGCGCCTCTAGCCAAGCTGTTCCAGTACAGCTACAACACTGGCATCTACCCGACAATGTGGAAAATTGCACAGGTATGTCCTGTCCACAAAAAGCAAGACAAATCCAATCCGGCCAATTATCGCCCCATCAGTCTACTCTCAATCATCAACAAAGTGATGGAAGGTGTCGTCGACAGTGCTATCAAGTGGCACTTACTCACCAATAACCTGCTCACCTATGCTCTGTTTGGGTTCCACCAGGAACACTCGGCTCCTGACCTCATTACAGCCTTAGTCAAAACATGGACAAAAAAGCTGAATTCCAGAGGTGAGGTGAGAGTGACTGCCCTTGACATCAAGTCAGCATTTGACCGAGTGTGGCACCAAGGAGCCCTAGTAAAATTGAAGTCAATGGGAATCAGGGGGAAAACGTTCCACTGGCTGGAGTGATACCGAGCACAAAGGAAGATGGTAGTGGTTGTTAGAGACCAATCATCTCAGCCCCAGAAGATTGCTGTAGGAGTTCCTCAGGGCAACCATCTTCAGCTGCTTCATCAATGACCTTCCCTCCATCATACAGTCAGAAATGGGGATGTTCGCTGGCGATTGCACAGTGTACAGTTCCATTCGCAACCCCTCAGATAATGAAGCAGTCCGTGCCCGCATGCAGCAAGACCTGGACAACATCCAGGCTTGGGCTGATAAGTGGCAAGTAACATTCACGCTAGACAAGTGCCAGGCAATGACCATCTCCAACAAGACAGAGTCTAACCAACTCCCCTTGACATTCAACGGCATTACCATCGCCAAATCCCCCACCATCAACATCCTGGGGGTCACCATTGACCAGAAACTTAACTGGACCAGCCACATAAATACTGTGGCTTCAAGAGCAGGTCAGAGGCTGGGTATTCTGTGGCGAGTGACTCACCTCCTCACTCCCCAAGGCCTTTCCACCATCTACAAGGCACAAGTCAGGAGTGTGATGGAATACTCTCCACTTGCCTGGATGAGTGCAGCTCCAAGAAGCTCAACACCATCCAGGATGCCTGATTAGCACCCCATCCACCACCCTAAACATTCACTCCCTTCACCACCGGCGCACCGTGGCTGCAGTGTATACCATCTACCGGATGCACTGCAGCAAGGCTTTTTCGACAGCACCTCCCAAACCAGCGACCTCTACCACCTAGAAGGACAAGGGCAGCAGGCGCATGGGAACAACACCACCTGCATGTTCCCCTCCAAGGCACACACCATCCTGACTTGGAAATATATCGCCGTTCCTTCATCGTCGCAGGGTCAAAATCCTGGAACTCCCTAACAGCACTGTGGGCGAACCTTCACCACACAGACTGCAGCAGTTCAAGAAAGCGGCTCATCACCACCTTCTCAAGGGAAATTAGGGATGGGCAATAAATACTGGCCTTGCCAGTGACGCCCACATCCTATGAATGAATTTTTAAAAATTTGATCTTCAATCTGTATTGAGTTAGCTGACCTTAGCTGTGGCAGTAATAGACAGAGTACAGTAGGCTTAACCTTCCTGGATTAGAGAGATGGGAAATTATCACAGGGTCCCGCTCCAGATCAGTATCTAATGACCAATGATTGCTGCTGCGTGTGGATGTAGCATGGGGATACCATTGCAGTTGGCTGTGATACTCCTAATGGTTGAATAGCCTAACGAAACTCACTGGCCTCAGCTCACACTTGACGATTGGGCCTTTTGGTAAGGTACCGAAGGGCATTTGGCATCCGTGGAACTGTATCCAATGTGGATCAGCTCCTCCAGGAGAGAAAGGTTGTTTTATAATGTAATCTAGTGAATGGTGTGGGGTGGTCAGTAGCATCTCTCCGTGCAGATGATGATTGCCAGCGTGTTCAATGTTTACTGACCTGTGACCATGTTTGCACTGAAGGATGAATCATTGTCATTACTGTCAGTTCATTGAAATATATGGCCAGTATTTTTTTATGGTGAAAATACATGTCATACAGTGGGTCAAAGAAAACAAACTGCCGAGTCGCTATTACACTATTATCTCCCTCCATTGTGCACTATGGCACGAGATGGCCTCTTCCCCTGAGTCCCAAAGAGTCCTGCCCACCTTACCCTCATAGCTTCCAATAGTACCTCCATATCAGTGAACCTGGAGGCTTTCTTTCTTGCAGGTCTTTGGGCTCCTATCATTTCTGACCTCTTCCCTGATGCCACTTCCACTTTAAGTTGCTAAATCTTTTTTAAATTCCGTAGCAGCACCTCACCACCACCACCACCATCCTCCACCAAACCACGCAAATGGAGGCGATCCCAGGCGGGTGTCCGGACGGGAGCCTCCAAAACATTTACTAATGGGCTGATCCTGAACAACAGAAAATCTTTTTTAATAAAAAAATAATCAGAACACACGTTGGTAGTAGATGATTTAAGAAAAATAAAATCATTCCTGGCCCCATGGTTTGATTTTTTTTTAAAAGCATAAGCCTGACCTAGCTTAATGTAACGAGTATTAAATATTGTTTACACCTCAGTTACATTCATGTCGTTGTTTCTTTCTGGGTGAAAAAACAATTTTGATCATATTAATAATTAAAACGTAGGGTAAACTATTACTTTCCTAATCAATGAAAAATAAAATGTTTACACTTGTTTAAATGCTTCCTAGTTAACAGTTGAAATAATACATTATACCAGATATACATGTTCAGATTATATTTCTGAGGTCTCGCAGCTCATTCGCTTTAATAAAGTGGGCTTTGTGCCATATGTTTCAGTGAGCAGTTGACAGCTCAGGTACCAACTGGACACCAACCAACTATGCTTCCAAATTTGGTAACCTTGACCTGACAATAAAAACAAAAGTGGATACTGAGCAAAGGTTTTGCCACGAAATGTCTTTGCCGATTTAGTCAAATAACGTGAACAGACATCCAGGGCAGAACATCACTCACCGCTATACTGTTCCGCTTTGATTTCTTGGGCCAATTTTGACTGTGCGACAGTGTAAAACGGATGATAGCGAGTACGCAGCCTGTTTCATATCTCTCTTGATTTTTATTTCCATTTGATTCTTATATTGGACTCCTGAAAACGAGACATGGGAGTCTCCTGAATGCAGAGTCTTAGACCGAACAGTGGGATTTAGAGGAGCAGACAGGGGAATGCAATAAGCTCGGGCTGATGTTATGGGAATATGTATGATTCCCGGAGATAACTAAATTAGGCAAAAATAAATTCGCTTTTGTTTAAGTGGCGACGTTTCCGGGGTTCCGAGCACTGGAGCAGCGCTGAGTCTCACCGGCTGCCGTTATACTTTGGATCGTTAAACGATGCTTCGGTGCTTTTACCTAGAAAGCACTCATTTTAGTTCATGTCGATCTTAGAGTGAATACCCAGGGTGGGTTTATATTGGTCGTTATGTATTAGCAACCTTCAGATGGCGACCAGACGAAATCTTACTTTATTATTGGAATGTTATTAAAATAAATAATTTGTTAAAGTTATTAAATGGGTTGGCAGCGGAATCTAAAACTGGGCTCAATCTATTGAGAAACAATAGATTATTTCTATCGTGATCAAGGTACTTAGACAAAGAAACTAAGCAGCCAGGTTACAATTTATCTTTCTCTGATTGCATTCACCAGATTATTTCAACGTTTAGTTACATATTTTGCACAAGGTATTTTAACCAATAATTAAATAATAGTTGATAAAAGCACCTTCTAATATTTGCATACTGTACTCTCACATCTGAATACATTAACAAGCTTCCCTCGTACCTGCTATTTTCAGGGAAATCCTATCCAAGCGGAGCGACCAATTTACCGTCTCCACCCCTCGATTCCGGTGCACATTGACATCGTTTATTTTTATTGTACTGGGAGTAGGTTGAAAGCTAACATAGAAAGTCAGATTGGTTGTACTGGCGACCAGGAGTGTCTGATGAATAACCAGGCGCCGCAGTGCAAGTCTAACTAAGGGTGAGCTGCACCAAAGACACACACATTATTGCCTGTGACCGACAGGGGATCTACAGACATCAAAGAAATCTCACATACGGTAGATTCAAGCCTGTGCAGAATCGTATCGGGTCAGACAAGCGGACATAATGCCAGACAAACCTGTACAGTGTCAGACAGGTAAAGAGCTTGCGTTCATAGAGCATCTTTCCCAACATCCCAAAGCACTTCGTAGACAATGAAGTACTTTTCATTAGAAGTGAAAATACTGTCGTAACCTAGGGACACGCGGTAGCCAGGTCCCACAAACAGCAATGAGATAAATGACCAATTAAACTGATTTTTTAAGTGATGTTGAATGATAAATGTTAGCCAGAACACTAAGAGCACCTAGTGCGGTGGGGTCTTTTAGATCCAACTGAGAGGCCAGATGGGGCCTCGGTTTAACATCTCATCTGAAAGGCAGCATCTCTGACAGTACAGCATTCCCTCAGCACTACATAAGACGGCCAGATCTTCACAACCAGATTTTTAGAGTGATAGATCCGTAGATTTGGTAGCGTAAACAGAACTATACAATTGAATGGTCAAGAATTTTAAGTGCCAAACAATGGGATAGAGTTTCCACTTCTTTACGCCTGTAATGTCAGCGCAATCTGACCGGAGTCAGCTGAACCAGTGCAAAAGATCAGGGAATTTTAAGCGTAAGTAAGTTACACCCAAAACCACTTACATTCATGTTTTCACAATCTTTTACGCTGGTTTAAGATTAAATTCACCACATCAGGCCCCGGCCACAAAACTGGCCACACCCCCAGGTTGACATTGCGAGTTTCCGCTGATTGCACTGGTTCGGGAAGGCTCTTCAAATTGCTCTCATTTTCTTAGGCACACAGGCACGAGTAGGCACGTTTTAAAAGTATTTTCATATCAAAAAATATTTAATTTACTACGAAACCCACTAGTGTCCACTAATGAAAATAGTAAATGGTTCAGTATAATTTTTTTAAGTCATTTTCAGTGATTTTAAATCACGTAACTCACTCTTATTAAAAATGCTTATTTTTTGTGATAAACCCATTTTCAGCTGTATTAATAAAACTGCACGAGGTTACTGCTCTTAAATACATCAATGAATACTTTTTAATGGGAAAAAAAAACAATTATGTTCTATTATGCTGCCCCATTGCGCTGGTTCATGGAAGATATTACATTTGTGATTATGCAAATGATTTTTATCGGAAGCTTGAACTGTAACCTAACCAGCGCAATTTTGAGCTCATTTTGGGCACAATTTCCCGATTGTGCTCAAAGCAGAAACTCTACCCCAATATGTCTGCCAACCTTGAAACAAGGCAGCAAAAGTGAATAAGGTGGGGAGAGAAGTGGCTGCTATGGGAAATGAGGCACACCCAGTGGGGTGCTCTTCTTAAATTGGAGTTAAGGTATATTGTTGGGTCAGAGTTAAAGGAGATTATGCTGCATCAGGCCCATGTTGCACCTAACTGGGTACTAAAAGTGGAAAAATATCCCATCCCCAGCACTTAAATGTTTCATTTGTCAGGTACAAAAATATGCCCAAGTAAAATACAAATAAAAGAGAAATACGAATAAAGTAAAGGGTTGAATGGCCACCATTTTCCTTTATTGTAACTATATACAGAATGATTTGTGTTTATATTATCTTTTTGTCTTCTCTGACGATCGGTCGCCCAAAAGTCAAAATCGACCTCTGTTTCAGATTGCCAATTTGTACAGAGTATTAAAACTCTTTTATACTATAGACCCAAGCCCTGTAGGAACTGCATTCAAACTCACGAATTCATTTCACGTTAACACACTTACAGCCCACAAAGAAAAGAGACTTGCAAGCCACTTGTTTGGACTGGATTCGAATCAAGGTACCAGAGATAAAAGAATGCCATTCAGCCCTTGTTGTGCTTTTAAAAACTACTTTTTCTTCTGATGTTCCCTAGATTTCTCCCTTATAGGCCACTTGCCACTAAGCTTCCTCTTCCAGGCAGGCAGGTACAGTCAGCTTAGTTTTGAACCTCATACTTCTCCAGAACTGTGATGAATGTTGCTCTTTGATGACCAAAAAGATGGTGTGAATCAAGCATCTCAATACATCTATCTCCATCAAAGTGGAATACACTACTACTATCTGGTACTCATCCAGCAACCCAGGTTGGATGGATTAAAATCACTCCACTGAGACAGATAACATATATCTGGAAAACAACCCAGATGCTGTCTAGCTGTCATTTCCTTTGATTCCTTAATTTAAACTTAGTGAACTTTAGAAAAAGATTGACAAATACAACAGGGACCATAGGATAGTTTTGTTTCTGATTTTTTTTGAGGTGATTTAAATCTTTGCTTGTTCTATATAACTTTATTGGGTACTGAATGCTCTGGTTGATTAATCAGAAGAGTTTCTGACTTGTATGGATCATGAGATGGACAAAAACTCTAGCATCGAAAAAGAAAACTAACCTTGATGTATATTTACTACAGTCATACATATTGCTTGTCCAGAAACTGTCAAAGATATTTAACAATGTGCAATAATATTACCAGACTGAAGTGAATGAATTACTATTATGTGTCCTCAAAGCATACTTCAGGGATGTTAACAATGAACATGTAGGAGATTTAATGAAATTCTTGGACAACCTCCTTAAATCAGCACCACAGTCTTCTTCAGTTTAATGAATCAAGCTAAAACAAACAGAAAGAACTCTAACAAAAAAGGCTACACATTTACAAGGAAATTGTCACTGACATTGGTACACTACAGAGCAACATTTTTACATTTAGCACAACTTTCCAAGCAACCATTGAATTTTGCAAGAAACATCTAACTTTATAGTTCATCTTTTCAGTTGTCGATTTATACTGTGAATGAATTCCTTTGATTATTAGAAATGCAACTGATTTCATTGTGCTGAAGGAAAAATAGTGAATTTATGATGTGTTTGATCTGAAGAGGTAGGATGTGAGTATTGCTGGTAAAACTAGGAGGCTCTCAGCAGCCTTAATCTTAAGATTTACTGACAGAGGTTGTTCATGTTCCTTCAGACATCCAGGAGAATGGGATTATGTAAGGAACAGAGATTGAAACCTTTCTAATGTAACAGAGTGGCAATTTACTTACAACACAGAATTGATTTTCTACATGGAATTGACTAGTGCTTCATACGAACATACAAACATACGAATTAAGAGCAGGAGTAGGCCATTCGGCCTCTCGAGCCTACGCTGCCATTTGACAAGATCATGGCTGATCTGATTGTGACCTCAACCCTACTTTCCCATCTACCTACTATAACCTTTGACTCCCTTGTTAATCAAGAATCTATCTAACTCAGCCTTAAAAATATTCAATGACCCTGCCTCCACCGTTCTCTGGGGAAGGGAGTTCCACAGACTCACGACCCTTTGAGAGAAAAAAATTCTCCTCATCACCGACTTAAATGGGAGACCCCTTATTTTTAAACTGTGGCCCCTAGTTCTAGTCTCTCCCACAAGGGGAAATATCCCCTCAGCATCTACCCCTTCTAGTCCCCTCAGGATCTTATATGTTTCAATAAGATCACCTCTCATTCTTTTAAACTCCAATGTACACTGGTCCAATTTGTCCAACCTTTCCTCATAAGATAACCCCCTCATCCCAGGAATCAGTCGAGTGAACCTTCCCTGAACTGCCTCCAAAGTAATTATGTCCTTTCTTAAATAAGAAGGCCAAAATTGCACACAGTATTCTAGATGTGGTCTCACCAATGCCCTGAACAACTGTAGCAAAACATCTCTACTTTTATATTCCATTCCCCTTGCAATAAATGACAACATTCCATTTGTCTTCCTAATCACTTGCTGTACCTGCATACTAACTTCTTGTGATTCATGTACTAGGACACCTGGATTCCTCTGTACCTTAGAATTCTGTCATCTTTTTTTTTATTCGTTCACGGGATGTGGGCGTCACTGGCGAGGCCAGCATTTATTGCCCATCCCTAATTGCCCTTGAGAAGTTGGTGGTGAGCCGCCTTCTTGAACCGCTGCAGTCCGTGTGGTGACGGTTCTCCCACAGTGCTGTTAGGAAGGGAGTTCCAGGATTTTGACCCAGCGACAATGAAGGAACGGCGATATATTTCCAAGTCTGGATGGTGTGTGACTTGGAGGGGAACATGCAGGTGGTGTTGTTCCCATGCGCCTGCTGCCCTTGTCCTTCTAGGTGGTAGAGGTCGCGGGTTTGGGAGGTGCTGTCGAAGAAGCCTTGGCGAGTTGCTGCAGTGCATCCTGTGGATGGTGCACACTGCAGCCACAGTGCGCCGGTGGTGAAGGGAGTGAATGTTTAGGGTGGTGGATGGGGTACCAATCAAGCGGGCTGCTTTATCTTGGATGGTGTTGAGCTTCTTGAGTGTTGTTGGAGCTGCACTCATCCAGGCAAGTGGAGAGTATTCCATCACACTCCTGACTTGTGCCTTGTAGATGGTGGAAAGGCTTTGGGGAGTCAGGAGGTGAGTCACTCGCCGCAGAATACCCAGCCTCTGACCTGCTCTCATAGCCACAGTATTTATATGGCTGGTCCAGTTAAGTTTCTGGTCAATGGTGACCCCCAGGATGTTGATGGTGGGGGATTCGGCGATGGTAATGCCGTTGAATGTCAAGGGGAGGTGGTTAGACTCTCTCTTGTTGGAGATGGTCATTGCCTGGCACTTATCTGGCACGAATGTTACTTGCCACTTATGAGCCCAAGCCTGGATGTTGTCCAGGTCTTGCTGCATGCGGGCTCGGACTGCTTCATTATTTGAGGGGTTGCAAATGGAACTGAACACTGTGCAGTCATCAGCGAACATCCCCATTTCTGACCTTATGATGGAGGGATGGTCATTGATGAAGCAGCTGAAGATGGTTGGGCCTAGGACATTTAAATAATATACTGCTTTTCTCCTGCCAAAGTGGACAAGTTTACATTTTCCCACATTATACTCCATCTGCCAAATTTTTGCCCACTCACTTAACCTATCTATATCCCTTTGCAGACTCCTTATGTCCTCTTCACAACTTATTTTCCTACCTACCTTTGTGTCATCAGCAAATTTAGCAACCATACATTCAGTCCCTTCATCCAAGTCATTGATATAAATTGTAAATAGTTGAGGCCCAAGCACTGATCCCTGTGGCACTCAACTCGTTACATCTTGCCAACCTGAAAATGACCCATTTATGCCTACTCTCTGTTTCCCTGTTAGCTAACCAATCCTTTATCCATGCTAATATGTTACCCCCTACACCATGAGCTCTTATTTTATGTAGTAGCCTTTGATGTGGCACCTTGTCAAAAGCCTTCTGGAAATCCAAGTACACCACATCCACAGGATCCCCTTTATCGACGTTGCTTGTTACTTCCTCACAGAACTCTGATTAGTCAAACACGATTTCCCTTTCACAAAGCCGTGTTGACCCTACCTGATTGCACTGAAATTTTCTAAGTCCCCTGCTATAACCTCCTTAATAATAGATTCTAGCATTTTCCCTATGACAGATGTTAAGCTAACTGGCCTGTAGTTTCCTGCTTTCTGTCTCCTTCCCTTCTTGAATAGAGGAGTTACATTTGCTATTTTCCAATCTGATGGGACCCTTCCAGAATCGAGGGAATTTTGGAAAATTAATACCAATGCATCTACTACCTCTGCAGCCACTTCTTTTAAGACCCTAGGATCAAGTCCTTCAGGACCTGGGGACTTGTCAGCTTTTAGTTCTGATAATTTTTTCAAAACCCTTTCCCTGGTGATTGTAAATGTTTTAAGTTCCTCCCTCCCTTTCACCTCTTGATTCACAATTATTTCTAGCATGTTATTTGTTGCCTCTACAGTGAAGACGGATGCAAAATTTCTGTTCAATTCATCTGCCATTTCCTTATTCTCCATTATTAATTCCCCAGATTCACTTTCTAGAAGACCAACGCTCACTTTACTTATTCTTTTCCTTTTTAAATACCTGTAGAAACTCTTACTATATTTTTTTATATTTCCAGCTAGCTTTCTCTTGTACTCTAATTTCTCCCTCCTTATTATTCTTTTAGTCATTCTTTGCTGTTTTTTATATTCTAACCCATCTTCTGCCCTGCCACTAATCTTCATGGAATTGTATGCTTTTTCTTTCAATTTGATACTATCTTTAACTTCCTTAGTTAGCCATGGATGGTATATCCTTCCCCTAGAGTCTTTCTTTCTCACTGGAATGTATCTTTGCTGAGTGTTATGAAATATCTCATTAAATGTCTGCCGCAGCATCTCTACTGATATATCCCTTAACCTAAGTTCCCAGTTCACTTTATCCAGCTCTGTCTTCATGCCCTCATAATTGCCCTTATTTAAGTTTAAAACACTGGTCTTAGACTTACTCAACCTGTTCAAATCATTTAATTAACTTATTTTTGTGAAGTCAATCAAATATGTGAACTTTTCAGCTCTTTTCAGCTAATTTTCTCCGTCACTGAAGGCACCGACTTGTGCTGAGGTATGGTTCCACGTCCATTGGCAAACCTCCAATACCTTGCTCAAGGGACCATTGTTTATGTGTCAGTCCAGACAGTCACTGGTGGAAATCTAAACAACTGTGCAGGGCATCATAGACAAGCTTGATCCCATCCATATCCAAAGTCCACATGCGCACTATCCAGCAGGGATCAGGAGTTGATTTTTCCTTGCCTTAGTTCAATGACATTGAGGCTAATTTTAGTGCCCATTCTGCCACCTCACCCGAAATCACCTAATTTAGGATAGATGTAGGATTGATCCTGGGGCTTTGGTGTGTGTGCTTTGGTTCCACACTGGGCAGTGCATTTACTAACTGAGTTACAAGGGGAGCCAGAAAATAATGTTATTTTATGCACTCTGACAGCTTTGTTTTATTTATCAATTCAATGTGATAAATGTAACCTGGTGCCACATATTCTTTAAATTTTTTCATCTCTATTTTCCAGTCTCTTTGTTTTTGTTAGCGTATCTTTAAATTTTTCCTTTTTTTCTTAGCCTTTTAAAAGAAAGACTTGCATTTATGTAGCATATATTAGTGCAAGCAAATCATTCAGTCTGGTTTTATTTCATTCACAGCATTTTTCATGGATATACAATTAAGCTTTAGTGAAATCACTGAAACATTGTATATACGGTGACAATCCAGTCACCTGCTCATAGTAGCTATGTTTAGAAGTAGCTTTGTATATGTGTGTGTATGTGTGTGTGTGACTTAGAGGCTGTTTTTATGTTGGCATGGGAGCTGAGTTGTCTGGCTGAAAGCTTCTCATCCTTATTGGTCATTGGATTCAGTGAAAAAAATAAAACTACCTCAGAGTTTTACAATCAGTTACCTCAGAGTTTCAGTGGAATGTTCTGCCCTAGTACAGATCTGAATGTTTACTATGGTTTTGTAGCTCTACTGCAGCTGTTTTATTGTTCACTTTATTAGGTGCTTAGAAAAATAATCTGCCATTCCAAGTCAGCAATTTCATCGCCATTTTACTAACCAGTTGTAAAAGTGTGAGAGAAAACAGACACTTTATGACCTTTGCTATAGTTATAAAGCAGGATTTTTAGATCATGGCCCCACAAAGGTAATAAATGATCTACATCTTTAAAGTTCACTGCAGGATCATCCTCATATGACTAGGGCTTTTATTGGCTTTTGAATAGCAAACAAGACAATATAGGTTGTGAAGGTCACCCACCAAGTGGCAGACTAATAGATTTCTAGCTTTTATCTGCTGTTACCAACAGCCCAGCACTTACAGTAAATATTAGCTCTGTGCAAAGGCCAAGAGCTACCATTATGAGCAAATGGCCTAATACACATTCAAAGATTTGCCTATGGTCTTCTCCTTTCAAGACCCAGTGAACTCTTATATTTTATTCCAATATTACCTTACCAATGATATACATGGAAGTAATATTCATGAAGAAACAGTCTGAGAATCCAATCTAAGATATACCTGATACATGCATGAAGTTTAATTTTATATATAAACTAATAATGGTGGTTAAAGGAGAACCTTATTGAAGTATATATAAAATATTAAATAACATCGGCAGGAAAATGAGACTGCTATGGTTCAGGCTTTCATCCAACACTTGTACTCGTGACTAAAAGGCAGTTTCCATTGTCTGAATCACATATGAACTGAAATTTGCAGCTGTACACATGCCATGACTGGAATAGTGTGCTCTGGGACTATCAATCACTCCTTGATTATGGTATAATGCACTGGAGATTGTATTGGATGTCCACCACATTCTTCTGTCTTCTCCAAAATGTAGTAAATACCACCCTATCAGAACATTATATCCAGGCTAATACTAATAGTTAGATTTATTTATGTGAGACAATACAAAGAAGCAATAAGGCACAGTAAGGTACATTTTATATTTTTGGGCTTTTACTCAGATATTTCTCTTAAGTTCTGCACCACTGACTACTCCTAAAGGTGAGTCCTTGCTTTTCACAAACCGGAGTGAGTCCTTATATGCCCAATATCTAGTAATGGAACAAGCACATTGGTAACTATATTTAGCTGACTAGATATGTCAGGAGTGGTTTTAGTGATCTCCTAGATCTTGGAAAGTGATAGATTTATGGAACAAGTTTATTAGTAATAACAGATAGACAGTAACAAAGACAATAGCCCCCATATTTGCAGGGAGGGTGCAGGGAGCGGGATAGCGTGGGGGAAACCCGGCAAGATTGGGAACGTGGAGATCCTGCTGAATTTGACGGAAGGACCTCTTTATAATATTTTACTTCCGTTTCCCACCTGACAGCCGACCAGATCGACAGGCTGGCCGGCTGCCGGGTGGGAAAACCAGTGACAGGAAGCTGCAGCTGGGGATGCTTGGAGACGACACCGGTAATCGCGATTGTGGGGCAGGCTGCAAATTGGGGTTGAGGGAGGGGGGTGGGGGGAGGTAACTAATCACGGCAGGGAGCTAGAGAGAGGCCGTTTCCCGAACCCTGGGAAACCCAATATTCACTCCTCCATCGCTCTGCGGCTACAGTACAATCTACAGAATGCACTGCAATAACTCATCAAGATTACCTCCCCTGCAAACTTTACCACCGAGAAGGACAAAAGCAACAATGTCATGGAAACACCATCACCCCAGGTTCCCTTCCAAGCCGCACAGCCTCTTGAGTTGGACATATATTGCCATTCCTTCATCGTCACTGGGTCAAAATCTTATAATGCCTCTGTAACACCATTGTAGGAGCACCATCACCACAAGGACTTTAGCTGTTCCAGAAGAGGGGCCACCACCAGAGCTGGACAATAAATAAAGCCTTGCCAGTATTGAAAACCTCCCGAGTACAAATTTAAAAATAGGACCCAGTGTAGGATAGAATGTGTGCAGTGGAGTACAAAATAAGAGCTCATGGTGTAGGGGTAACATATTAGCATGGATAAAGGATTGGTTAGCTAACAGGAAACAGAGAGTAGGCATAAATGGATCATTTTCAGGTTGGCAAGATGTAACGAGTGGAATGCCACATGGATCAGTGCTTGGGCCTCAACTATTTACAATCTTATATCAATGGCTTGGATGAAGGGACCGAATGTATGGTTGCTAAATTTGCTGATGACACAAAGGTAGATAGGAAAGTAAGTTGTGAGGAGGACATAAGGCGGGTGATTTTAGGAGGCAGGTGTGCTGGCGGGGTGGGGGGGGGGGCTCTGAAAATCGCGCAAGTCCCGTCCAGGTTCAGAAACCAGCTCCAGCTCACTGGCTTCTGAGTTTCCCAGGGACCCACCTGTGTGCATGCGGCCGACCCGAAAACAGAAGTCCCGCCGGCAATTAGAGCCTGCGGGATAACAGTTAAAGAGCCAAATATACCTCAATGAGGTACTTAAGGCACTTTACCTGTGACAGATGAAGAGATTAGAAAGACTTTTAACTTACCTGGGCAGCTTGCCCATCGCTTCTGATTCACGCCTGGTGAAACTAGGCATGAAGGGCCGAATTAGGGAACAAGAAACTAAATAAATTAAATAAAAAACCATGCAATGAAGTGAAAACCCTAAATGCACCTACCTTTGAAACCCGCTCCGAAGTCCGATGTCTCCTGTTCCGATGTCCCCCTCTTCACCCTCCCAATGTCACCCCGATCTAACCCTCCCGATCTCTCCCCGATCTTCCCCTCTCCCCCCTGATAAAACCATGGAACCGTAGAAAAGATACAGCACAGAAGGGGGCCATTCGGCCCATCATGTCCGCGCTGGCTCGAAGAACAACCAGGTGTCCATTCTAATCCCACCTTCCAGCACCCAGTCTGTAGCCCTGCAGCTTACAGCACTTTAGGTGCAGGTCCAGGTACTTTTTAAAAGTGTTGAGGGTCCCTGTCTCTACCACCAATTTGGGCAGCGAATTCCATACACCCACCGCCCTCTGGGTAAAAAAGTTTTTCCTCATGTCCCCTCTAATCCTTCTGCCAATCAGCTTAAATCTATGTCCTCTAGTTCTTGAACTCTCCGCTAGGGGAAACAGGTACTTCCTGTTTACTCTATCTAGGCCCCTCATAATTATGTACACCTCAATCAAGTCTCCCCTCAGCCTCCTCTGCTCCAAGGAAAACAGCCCCAGCCTATCCAATCTCTCCTTGTAGCTGCAATTTTCAAGCCCTGGCAACATTCTTGTAAATCTTCTCTGCACTCTCTCCAGAGCAATAACGTCCTTCCTGTAATGTGGTGACCAGAACTACACAAAATACTCCAGCCGTGGCCTTACCAGCACTTTATACAGTTCCATCAATACATCCCTGCTTTTGTATTCTATACCTCGGCTAATAACAGAGAGCATTCCGTATGCCTTCTTCACAACCTTATCTACCTGTACTGCCACCTTCAGGGACCTGTGCACATGCACTCCAAGGTCTCTCACTTCCTCTACCCCTCTCAATATATTCCCGTTTACTGCGTATTCCCTTTTACTGTTCGCCCTCCCTAAGTGCATTACCTCACACTTCTCCGGGTTGAACTCCATTTGCCACTTTTCCGTCCATTCCACCAACCCATTGATATCTTCTTGGAGTCTACAGCTATTCTCTTCACTATCAACTACACGGCCAATTTTTGTGTCGTCTGCAAATTTGCCAATCATGCCCCCCTACATTCAAGTCCAAATCATTAATATATACCATAAACAGCAAGAGACCCAACACTGAGCCCTGTGGCACACCACTGGAAATGGATTTCCATTCGCAAAGGCATCCATTGACTTTTACCCTTTGTTTCCTGTTACTGAGCCAATTTTGGATCCGATTCACCACATTTCCCTGTATCCCATGGGCTTTTACCTTTCTGACCAGTCTGCTGTGTGGGACCTTGTCAAATGCCTTTCTAAAATCCATGTGGACAACATCCACTACACTACCCTAATCAATCCTCCTTGTCACTTCCTTAAAGAATTGAATCAGATTTGTAAGGCATGACCTTCCCTAAACAAATCTATGCTGACTATCCCTGATTAAACCATGCCTTTCCAAGTGACAGTTTATCCTATCTCTTATTATTGATTCTCATAATTTACCCATCACCGAGGTAAGGCTGACTGGCCTATAGTTGTTCGGCCTTTCCCTCGTACCCTTTATAAACAATGGTACGACTTTTTCAGTCTTCCAGTCCTCTGGCTTTCCCCTCTCTCCCCTCACCAGTCTTCCAGTCCAGCGCCGGATGACGTCTGGCTCTCTCTCTTTCTCGCCCCCCCCCACTCACGTTGCAGCTCCAGACGACAGCTGGCCTGTCAATCAGGCTAGCTGCCGGGCTCGAAACCCGGAGAAGACGTTAACCACTATCACTCACCATGCGATCGCGTCAGAAACGGTAAGTTTGGTTCATGCGGGTTTGCCACGTGCCCAATCGTCCCCACCCCCCACAGCCATCCTGCCTCCCCACTAATATCGGGGCCACGGAGTCCTCAAAGGGATATAAATAGGTTAAGTGAGTGGGCAAAAATTTGGCAGATGGAGTATAATGTGGGTGAACTTGTCCACTTTGGCAGGAGGAATAGAAAAGCAGTATATTATTTAAATAGAGAGAGATTGCAGAACTCTGAGGTACAGAGGGATCTGGGTGTCCTAGTACATGAATCACAAAAAGTTAGTATGCAGGTACAGTAAGTGGTTAGGGAGGCAAATGGAATGTTGTCATTTATTGCAAGGGGAATGGAATATAAAAGTAGAGATGTTTTGCTACAGTTGTACTGGGCATTGGTGAGACCAAATCTAGAATACTGTGTGCAGTTTTGGCCTCCTTATTTAAGAAAGGACATAATTACTTTGGAGGCAGTTCAGAGAAGGTTCACTCGACTGATTCCTGGGATGAGGGGGTTATCTTAAGAGGAAAGGTTGGACAAGTTGGGCCTGAATACGCTGGAGTTTAGAAGAATGAGAGGTGATCTTATTGAAACATATAAGTTCCTGAGGGGACTTGAAGGGGTAGATGCTAAGAGGATGTTTCCCCTTGTGGGAGAGACTAGAACTAGGGGCCACAGTTTAAAAATAAGGGGTCTCCCATTTAAGACGGAGATGAGGAGAAATTTTTTCTTCAGAGGGTCATGAGTCTGTGGAACTCCCTTCCCCAGAGAGGCAGGGTCATTGAATGTTTTTAAAGCTGAGTTATATAGATTCCTGATTACCAAGGGAGTCAAAGGTTATAGTAGGTAGACGGGAAAGTAGGGTCGAGGTCACAATCAGATCAGCCATGATCTTATCAAATGGCAACGCAGGCTCGAGGGGCCGAATGGCCTACTCCTGCTCTTAATTCGTATGTTCGTATGTTCATACGTATGTTCGTATGAAGTCTGGATGAGTTGGAGTTTGTGTAGAGGGTACCTTAGGAAATAGGGAAATAGAGATAGTCTAGCCTGGAGGCAATAAAGGTTTGGCTACGGTTTGGATAAAGGTTTCAGTAGTGCTGGGAGTAAGAAAGGGGCAATATTGTGGAGGTGTGAAACTGGCCGGAGTGATGTGATGGCCGGTGAGCGGGATCAGGAATTGGGACGGGTGTTGGACGCCGCCGGGGTCCGAAGGAAATGGTCCCCAGCCTGGTAAGTCAAGCAGCAGCAGGGGTCCAGTCCAATCACCACCTGAGGAGGTTGGGGAGAAAGCCTGGGGCAGAGGAGCCCCAAGGTTTCCTTGTTGGGCCAGGACGAGCAGTCCTGCACTACAATGAACAAGTCAAAAATTAATATTTACCTGGGCCTCTTCTAGCCCGATGCTGCTTGCTGGTAGCAACTGCTGCCGGCTCCGAGGGTTGTGCACAATTTATGCTCTTCAATATTAAAATTATGTTGCGGTCACAGAACCCCAACATTGCAATATTTATGATGCTCCCATCTGCCTGTGACGGGCTTCCACATTCCCTAAAATCCGGGAGATAAAATCGTTGGGGGGCAGCACCGCATCGGGAACACAGCACAAATCTCCCTGACTGCCACTTTAACTATCTGCCCACCCCGTTCGTGCCAGGTGGGCAGGTTAAAATCGGGGCTTACACTTGGATAGGTAGGAGTGATAGAACAATGATAACGCTCTGTCATGGAGGCAAGCCACAGAAGATGAATTGGCGGTGTAGGAATGAAGTCTTCAGTTCTGCCAACCCCTTCATACTCTGACCTCAACCTCATCAACCTTCCCAACTCCTACCTCAGGCTAATGCCAGAGATGGTATAGTGCCAGAGCTCAGTTTCTTTCCCACATCTGATTTGTTACCAAGATAACTTTCTTTCACCTCTGCAATATTGTTTGATTTCTCCAATGCTCTCCTTGTTGGTCTTTCTGCTTCCACCCTCCATAAAAAACTCAGCCAGAATGTTGCGGCCCACATCCTCACCCGTACAAACCCACACATCCGCATCACCCCATTCGCATTGAGCTCCACTGGCTCCGTCTGCCCAGAAAATTAATTTTAAGATCCATACGTATGCCTAAAATTGGCCTTGGCCTTGCCCCACCCTACCTCAATGATCTCCTCCAGCTGTATATTCCCATGTACATCCTCCAGTCCTCTGACACCAACCTACTCCTTGTTCCTTGCTCTCTCTGTTCCACCATCAATGGCCATTCTTCAATGTTATTTGTTAGCAGTTCACTGACATTGTTAAAAAACAGAAGTATTGCATATTGTTTTATTTTACCAAACTAACTTATGCATTAAATGTAACATTAATACTTTAAGAAAGAAAGAAAAAAATTAATTTATGAAGTGCCTTTCACATCCTCAGAACGTCCCAAAGTGGTTCACAGCCAATTAAGTATTTTTAAGTGTAGTAATATGGGAAGCACAGAAGCCAATTTGTGCATAGCAACGTCCCACAGCCATGAAATTAATGACCAGATAATTTGTTTTGATGGTGTTGGGTGAGGGATAAATGTCGGCACGTACAATCTTCTTCAAATAGTGCCATGGGGTCTTTAATGTCCACCTGAGAAAGCGGATGGGGCCACGGTTTAACGTCTCATCCGAAAGACGGCAATTCTAACAATGCAGCATTCCCTCAGCACTGCATGGAAGTGTCAGTGTAGAATATGTACTCAAGTCTCTGGAATGGGGTTTGAACCCACAGCCTTGTGACCCAGAGGTGAGAGTGCTTCCAATATGGTCAGTAATTGATATTATAATGTCTTCAGACATCCCTAACTGAATTAGATTGTAGATGCTTTTGGATATAAGGCACATGATGGAATAAAACTTGCCAGAAAAACATTTGCCATTGTGATCAGGTGAGGATTTGAAATATTTTTATTCTTCCTTGTTACTGTCAATGTATTCGATTGAAATGCGATCTCCCATACAAACCTATTTACAGTTATTGTTTTAACTTGTCATAAAATTAGGATATTGCTAGAATAGCTGGCAAGAAAGCAAATGGCAGCATCATTTAAATCTGTTGTGCTCCTCATATACAGATAAATGAGGTCTCTTAAGCATTTTGTAAGGCTGTGGACAAAAGTGAAATGATCCAGAGTCAACAAATTTATGGGTGCATTTGAACTCTGCCCCCAACATATACGTCGGTGCAACTATAGTAATACTTCAAAATCTTCCCCTTCATTAAACTCATTCTCAGGTCTAATCTGGAGTAAAATTTTTGATTTGACGGTGCAGCTGCACAAGTTCGTCATTAGTGATCTGAAAAGCAGACTTTTTACATACATTTCAGAAATGTTCATTCATCCATTTTGGAGGGGTGCAAGTCCTCAGATGAGCATTAACGAAGCATTAGTGCTTTCTACCAACATTATGTCCCTTTTTTACTCATGTCTACTTTTCTGTTAAAATTATCGAACAGAGGAAAATATAGCCCTGTCTTTTCAACAAATAATGTTACGTCCCTGAAAGGGAATTGTCACTGTGCATTGTTGTAACATTGCACTTTCTTACCATAAGGAAATTTCATTTCTTTGAAACAGACTCTCTGTTGTACCCCAAATAGCCTTGTGGATCAGATTACAGGTGCAGGATTGTTATTTTGAAACACAAATTAATCCTCAGTGTGATGACCTTGCACAGTACAAGTGCTGTAATGGGAGAGCTTGACTGCTTTCTAGAACAAATCAAAGGCCCACACAATCATTCAACCATTAATATTATTAAAATGGATTCAAAATGATTACCCCATCTGTTATTATTTTTATAGCGCTTTTGGTACAACAGTAAACTTCTCTATTCTATAGCATGTTTTGGGTAGGATAACAACATTGTGCACTGTTTCTGCTAGTTTACATAACATTGCATAGAATCTGAGCTCATGAAACAGATATTCATTATTCATGAGCAATTAACTACCTGCTTGCACTAATTACAGCCTGAAATCAGCACCTTTATTTTTGTTCACTATCTTCTCCATATAACATTCAAAGTGGACAGGGGGGTGAATGCGGGCTGACTGGCAGTAGTGCTGTGAAACAGGGAGGAGCACTCCTGCCCCCCTTGGCTCCACATAGTATCACAGTAACATAGTAGGTATCGCACACGAGGAGGCCATTCGGCCCATCGTGTCTGTGCCAGCTCTTTGAAAGAGCTACCCAATTAGTCCCATTCACCTGCTCTTTCCCCATAGCCCTGGAAATGTTTCCCCTTCAATTATTCCGTTTTGAAAGTTACTACTGAATCTGCTTTCACCATTCTTTCAGGCAGTGCATTCCTGATCATTATAACTCGCTGCGTAAAAAAATGTTTCCTCGTGTCACCTCTGGCTCTTTTGTCAATTGCTTTAAATCTGTGTCCTCTGGTTACCGACCCATCTGCCACTGTTCTCCTTATTTAGTCTGTCAAAACTCTTCAGGATTTTGAATACCTCTATCAAATCTCCCCTTAACCTTCTCTGTTCTAAGGAGAACAACCCCAGCTTCTCCAGTCTCTCCACGTGACTGAAGTCCCTCATCCCTGGTACCATTCTAGTAAATCTCTTCTACACCCTCTCTAAGGGCTTGACATCCTTCCTAAAGTGTGGTGCCCAGAATTGAACACAATACCCCAGCTGAGGCCTAACCAGGGTTTTTTTTTAGCATAGCTTCCTTGCTTTTGTACTCTATGCCTCTAGTAATAAAGCCCAGGATTCCATATGCTTTTTTAACAGCCTTCTGTACTTGTCCTGCCACCTTCAAAGATTTGTGTATGTGCACCCCCAGATCTCTCTGTTCCCGCACCCCCTTTAAAATTGAATCATTTAGTTTATATTGCCTCTCCTCATTCTTCCCACCAAAATGCAGCACTTCACATTTCTCTGCATTAAATCTGCCATGTGTCTTGCCCATTTCACCAGTCTGTCTATGTCCTTCTGAAGTCTGTTACTATCCTCCACATTGTTTACGACATTTCCAAGTTTCATGTCATCTGCAAACTTTGAAATTATACCCTCTATACCCAAGTCCAGGTCATTAATATATATCAAAATGAGTGGTTATCCTAATACTGACCTCTGGGGAACACCACTGTATAATTCCCTCCAGTCTGAAAAACAACAGTTCACTCTCTGCTCTCTGCTTTCTGTCCCCGAGCCAAAGTTGTATCCACGCAGCCACTGTCCATTTACTCCCATGGGCTTGAATTTTGCTAACACGTCTATTATGTGGTACTTTATCAAATGCCTTTTGAAAATCCTTATACACATCAACCACACTACCCTTATCAACCCTCTCCATTACTTTATCAAATAACTCAATCAAGTTAGTCAAACACGATTTTCCTTTAACAAATTGTGCTGACTTTCATTTATTAGCCCATACTTTTCCAAGTGCCAATTAATTTTGTCCCGGATTATTGTCTCTAAATGTTTCCCCACCACCGACGTTAAGCTGACTGGCCTGTAATTGTCAGGTTTATCCCTCTCCCCTTTTTTAAACAGGGGTGTAACAATTACAATGCTCCAGTCCTCCGGCACCTTCCCCATATCTAAGGAGGATATTTAAGAAAGGACATAATTGCTTTAGAAGTGGTTCAGAGAAGGTTCACTCGACTGATTCCTGGGATGAGGGGGTTATCTTATGAGGAAAGGCTGGACAAGTTGGGCCTGTGTACATTGGAGTTTAGAAGAATGGGAGGTGATCTTATTAAAACATAAAAGATCCTGAGGGGACTTGATGGGGTAGATGCTGAGAGGATGTTTCCCCTTTTGGAGAGACTAGAACTAGGGGCCACAAAAATAAGGGGTCTCCCATTTAAGTCGGAGATGAGGAGAATTTTTTTCTCTCAGAGAGTCGTGAGACTGTGGAACTCCCTTCACCAGAGAGTGGTGGAGGCAGGGTCATTGAATATTTTTAAGGCTGAGTTAGATAGATTCCTGATTAACAAGGGAGTCAAAGGTTATAGTAGGTAGACGGGAAAGTAGGGTTGAGGTCACAATCAGAACAGCCATGATCTTATCAAATGGCAGAGCAGGCTCGAGGGGCCGAATGGCCTACTCCTGCTTTTAATTCGCAGGTTTGTATGTTCGATTGGAAGATTGTGGACAGAGCCTCCATAATTTCCATCCTTATTTCCCTCAGTAATTTAGGATACATCGCATCTGGACCAGGTGACTTTTCTATTTTGAGTACTGCCAATCTTTTAAGTGCCTCCTCTTTATTTATTTTTATCATATCCAATATCGCTACTACCTCCTCCTTTACTGCTATAATGCCAGCATCCCCTTCTCTAGTGAAGACAGATGCAAAGTATTCATTTAGTGCCTCAGCCATGGCCTCTGCCTCCACAAGAAGATCTCCTTGTTTGTCCCTAATCAGTTCCACGCTTCCTTTGACTACCCTTTTACTATTTATATATTTATAAAAGACTTTTGGGTTCCCTTTTATGTTAGCTTCTAATCTCTTCTCATACTCTCTCTTTGCCCCTCTTATTTCCTTTTTTAGATCTCTGTATTCTGTATTCAGCCTGGTTCTCTACTGTATTATGAACCGTACATTCATCATAAGCCTCCTTTTTCTGTTTCAATTTAATCTCTATACCTTTAGTCATCCAGGGAGCTCTAGCTTCTTGAAGGCCTCTCATTGTTCAATTACTGTTTTGTCTACCAATTTCTGATTCCAATCCACCTGGGCAAGATCCCTTTTAAACTCACTGAAATTTGCCCTCCCCCAGTTAAGCATTTTTATATTTGATTGTTCTTTGTCCTTTTCCATAACTATTCTAAACCTAATGATATTATGATCATTGTAAAAGTAAATTAAAAAAATATATACTTACCTTTTTGGTGGCGGCCTCCAGCAGTCCCTTTAAGGACTGCTGGTCTGGGTGCAATATCAACCCAAAAACTAAGCAGAGCAGACGCGATGCCTGCTCCGCTCCACACCGACGAGTGTCTGGGAAAGGTCCTTAAACAGGCATTAAGACCTCATTAACATAGTCAAAGGGCCTAATGCCTGATTCAGGCGGCCGTCAGGGATGCCTGGAAAGCTGCCTTTACTAATATGGCAGTGCCTGTAACATAGGCACAATTTGGGCACAGGACATTGCATTGCGAAATTGTTCCTTTTCTGCACCTTAAATACACCCGGAAAAAATGTATGTTTTTCTGCCAGAAGACAGCAAGAACAACTACAGCCTAACATCAGGAGCGATAGATGGACAAGAACTGTGTTAAAAGAAACTAAGTACATACCTTTGTGCTGTGACAGATACCTCTGATAATAGAATTGCTGTGTTTTGCTGAAAAATCCCACTGACTTGGAGAGATTGCAATTGAGTCATTGGGGGGAATTTTAACCCCCCCAAGGATGGATGGGTTGGGGGCAGGTAAAATTCTCAAACCAACGTCAACCTCGAACGTGGCCACTTTAATGGAGGCGCGTTTGGTTGCGTGCATGGAACCTGTTCGCCAGAGGCTAGTCAACATGCAAATGAGATGCATTTGAAGAGATTCCAACAGGGATTTGAATTTAACGCCTTCAAGCATGGGTTTCCTGGGGCTCGTGAAACTCGCCAGTGAAATGGAGGCGAGATTGAGTGGCACATCTTGGGGGTGTTTAAAACTCTGAATGCCTGATATGAATAAACGTTCAGTGCTTACAGCTGCTTTTCCATTTCCCTCTGGCAAACATTCTGCAGAGAATTCTTGTGATCATAGACGTGTTTCAGAGGTTTGGAGGCTTTCAAACAGACATCATCAGGATGGAGGGCACCATGGATGTTTTCGATGGGACATCGGACGAAGAAGACAAATCACCATTGACGGCAGCAACATGATGCTGTGCTGGGATCTGCAGGTGCACAAGAGAGAGGTACACAACATAGATCTGGACAACACAGATCTGGAGAACAGAGTGGAGAACAGCAGAGAGGAGAACAGAGTGGAGAACAGCAGAGAGGAGAGCAACAAAGGGGCCAAGGTCGCAGGATGCACTATCCATGTGAGGCGGTCTATAGACAGAGGCTCAGCTTATTTGACCTATCTGAAGAGTAGTGCTTCCGCAGGCTCAGATTGACACGCCAAGTGGTGGCAGACATGTGCAGCCTCCTTCAAGAAGAGCTGCTCCCTGTTGGAGCTGGTGGCCATGAATTGCCCGTCGCTGTCAAAGTCACCACTGCCCTCAATTTCTTTTCCTCTGGCTCCTTCCAGTGCGCCACTGGAGACATCTTGAGGGTCTCTCAGTCGGATGCACATCAATGTATAAGGCAGGCAATGGATGGGTTGTTTGCTTGCGAGAATGAGTGGGTAGTCAGATTTGCATCTCTGGCAGGCTTCCTACAGGTGCAGAGTGCCATTGATTGCATACATGTGGCAATCCGAGGACCACCACATGAACCTGGAGTCTTTATTAACTGCAAGGGATTTCACTCCATCAATATACAGCTGGCGTGCAACCACAAGAAGAGGTCCATGCAGGTGTGCACCAGATTCCCTGGCAGCTGTCATCTTGCTTTTATACTGCGGCAGTCCAACATTCCAAACCTCTTCCTACCAGGAAACAAACATAAGGGCTGGCTCATAGGAGACAAGGGATACCCCCTTCAAACTAGGCTTATGACACCTGTGAGGAACCCCACCAATAAGGCACATGAGTGCTACAAGGAGAGCCATATGACCACCCAGTGTGTCATCGAGCAAGCTATCAGCATGTGGAAGATGCGCTTCAGGTGCCGAGTTAGATCAGGAGGCGCCTTTCAGTACTCGCCAGCGAGGGTGCCCAGAATCATAGTGGTATGCTGCATCCTGCACAACGTTGCGCAGTAGAGGGGATAAGAGGTGGATGATGACTAAGGCTCATTGATCATCTTCTGATGACGAGAACACTGAAGGAGGAGCTGGAAGAGGAGAAGGAGAAGGACGAGGACGACGAGCAATATGGAAGATGGGGCACCCATCGCCAGACCAGCCATGTACATTGCTGCCAGGGATGTCCTAATAGCCAGAAGTTTCAGCTAGTGACTCACACTGGACAAAATAAAAAATGAAATCCTCTTGCCTGCTCCACCACCGCTACCACTCCCCCCTCCCACCCTTTGCACAAAAGAGTCCTTCATCCACGTATACACCCATTGCACATCCCCCAACGGGTCCCATCATCTATTCACATTCATCATGCAGCAACTGAAAGGGCGAGTTGGCCCTCAGGACGCAATAATGGGTAAGACAGGGAAGTGGTGCAAATCATTACATTTTATGTGCCGCTACAAAAAAAGAGGAAACTTAATGTAACATTTTGTCAAACAGCCTTGCGCATACCCTTGATGAATTACAATAGTTCTCCCTTACAATACTTATCGCTTCTACGTGGTGCAACTCCTGTGGCTCCAGCAGAGATAGAAGCAGGCTGCTCAGATCCCTGCTCTGACTGTTGAGGCCTGCATAGACTCATTTGAGAGCCGTGCTTGCAGCTCCACGGAGGCGGCCACTCTCTCCATGGCAGACATTCTCGCAATTACACGTGACACCAATTCACCGACGTTGGAGCTGGACTCCTCCATTTGCTCCGCTATCGTGAAGAGTGTGCATGGCACATCAGCCACTACCTCGCAAAGTCTATCATACTCCTTATTAACGATGACCCTCAGGGTTCAGCATCTGTGTCCAGCTGAGCAGAGCTTGGAGAGGAGTGCGTCCCTGATGCTGACTCTTCACAGCTGACCCTGTGTCTGCTCATGCTCACTTGTGAATTGTGAATCACCAGATGAAAACGCAACTAACTGTCTAACCGGACCCTCCAATGTGCAAGTATTTGTGCTGGTGCATGGCTGTACATCCTGTGATGGTGCATCCTCAGAAGGAATGAGGTCCTCTGAGGAATCACCATCAGGCATATCCACAGACTATTGCTCTACGGGTGAAGGCCTTGGAAGACAAAGGAAACGGATATGAATTAATCCTGACCTTTGCCAACAATCTTGACAATCACCATACTCAGGCTTCTCATAGTTCCGTCATTAATGAAATAAAATCAGCATGTGTGTCAGAGATACTATTAATTCTGTCACCAGGCATCTGCGAATTCTCTGTCTCTCCATCTCTGATTGACAGGGGCGCAGATATGCCACTTATCTCCATACCATCCTTCTCTGCATCTGTGAACTGCGTAATTTGTGGCAGGCCATCTACAGTCCTCTCCCTCTCCCTTGCTTTTTGCACTCTCTTCTCCTACAAGGGGCAAAAGAACAGACCTGTGAGTGACTGGAGGTCATGTATTCACCTGATGGATGCAGTGTACTTGATAAGGGTGACTATCAGACAGATGCATCACATTGCATAAGGATTGGGATGAGTGCCTGACGTGAATGGATAAATGGGGAGGTGAGGAAGTGCATAGAAAGTGAAGGATGGGTGCTATTGAAACTTAAGTGGGTGAGAGGAATGATGCAATGGAGAATGCTTGGCAAGATAGAGTGAGAGGGGAGGTGTTGTACACCACAGGATGTAGGTGAATCAGCAACTGTAGTCACTTTTCCTGACCTGGTTAAATCATTCAACCGCTTCCTGCACTGAATCCAAGAAAGGGATACAATGCTCCTGCTGCTCACATCCTCAGCCACCTCTAATCATGCCTTCTTGGTGAGACCAGCAGGTTTCTTCCTCCCATTGCTGGGGAAAATTATCTCCCTCCTGCTCCTGACTGTACCCAGCTGTAAGTCAAGGGAAGCATCTTTAAATCTGGGTGCTGGCATTGCTCGTCCTGAATCCATCTTCACTAACTCTCACTGTCTCCTTCCAAAACCTCCTAGCTCCTCCATATTCCATTTTTGCATTGGCCCTTTAAATAGTCCATTGGGAAGGATATAGAGGAACAAATTTGCAGGAAAATTACAGAGAGGTGCAAAAGCTATTTCGTGATAACGGGGGACTTCAACTATCCTAATATAGACTGAGATAATAATAATATAAGGGGCAAAGAGGGGGAGGAATTTTTAAAATGTGTTCAGGATAACTTTCTTGACCAGTACATTTCTGGCCCAATGAGGAAGGAGGCATTGCTGGACTTGATTCTAGAGAATGTGGTGGGCCAAGTGGAGCAAGTGTCAGTAGGGGAACATTTAGGGAACAGCGATCATAGTATCATAAGGTTTAGAATAGCTATGGAAAAGGACACAGACCACTCTAAAGTAAAAGTACTCAATTGGAGGAGGGCCAATTTCAGTGGGATGAGAACATGTCTGGCCCGAGTAAATTGGAATCAAAGATTGGCAGGTAAAACTGTAATTGAACAGAGGGCGGTCTTTAAAGAGGAGATGGTTCAGGTACAGTCTAGGTACATTTCCACGAGGCAGAAATGTAGGGCAACTAAAGCCAGATGACAAAAGAGATAGAGAAGAAGATGAAGTGGAAAAACAGGGGTGTATGACAGATGTCAGTTTGATAACACAAGTGAGAACCAGGCAGAATACAAAATGTTCAGAGGGGAAATGAAAAAGGAAGTAAGAGGGTCAAAGAGAGAGTATGAGAATAGACTGACAGCCAACATAAAAAGGAATCCAAAAGTCTTCTACAGGCATATAAATCATAAATGGGTAGTAGGAGGAGGGGTGGGGCCAATTAGGGACCATAAAGGAGATCTACTCTTGGAGGCAGAGGGGATGGCCAAGGTACGAAATGAATACTTTGCATCTGTCTTTACCAAGGAAGAAGGTGCTGCCAGAGTCTTAATAAAGGAAGATATAGTTGAGATACTGGATGGGCTAAAAATTGATAAAGACGAGATACTAGAAAGGCTAGCTGTACTTTAAGTGGATAAGTCACCCAGTCCGGATGGGATGTATCCTAGATTGCTGAGGGAAGTAAGGATGGAATTTGCGGAGGTACTGGCCATAATCTTCCAAACATCCTTAGGTACAGGGGTGGTGCTAGAGGATTGGAGAATTGCAAATGTTACACCCTTGTTCAAAAAAGGGTGCAAGGATAAACCCAGCAACTATAGGCCAGTCAGTTTAACCTCGGTGATGGGGAAACTTTTAGAAACGATAATCCGGGACAGAATTAACAGTCAGGTGGATGAGTGTGGATTGATTAGGGAAAGCCAGCACGGATTTATTAAAGGCAAATCATGTTGAACTAACCTGATAGAGTTTTTTGATGAGGTAAGAGAGGGTAGATGAGGGCAATGTAGTTAATGTGGCGTATATGGACTTTCAAAAGGTGTTTGATAAAGTACCGAATGGTAGATTCCTCTCATATTTAATTTTTTCCCTCTTTATCAATTTCTTGGTCATCCTTTGCTGATTTCTAAAGTCCTCCCAATCCTCAGGCTTGCTATTCTTTTTGGCAACATTGTAAACTTCTTCTTTTAATCTCATACTAGCCTTAACTTCTCTAATTAGCCACGGTTGGATCATTTTTCCCGTTATGTTTTTATTAGAATACTAAGCTATAATTGAAATGAATATTTACAGAAAGAAAATATGAACTATCATATGAATCTATTCCAACATCTCTTGTTTTATGAAACTGTTGCTTTCTCTGTAATAAAAATACCATTATTTGGAATTACTCGAGTCACTCTTTTTCTTTAATTCTGAAACAAGGAGAAGGGAAGATTCCGCAGGAGGAACAGTGAGATCAAGAGGGAGCGGCAGAACACAGGCATACGTGTAGCAATTTTCCTTGTTGAAGCTATTACCCCTTTTGTCTTCAGCTTATTTTCTTCCCTACTGTTGATCAAGCCTTCCCAGATAGCACAACAACTCAGGCAAGCTTGCAATCTGCTATTAGGCCTCTGTTAGTATAATCTAGAGCCAACTGCTAAGAGGTTTGTGAGAGTGACCCAATAACAACTTGACTTCTAGGAACATAGGAACATAGGAACAGGAGTAGGCCATTCAGCCCCTCGTGCCTGCTCCGCCATTTGATAAGATCATGGCTGATCTGTGATCTAACTCCATATACCTGCCTTTGGCGGCCACCAGCTAGGCCACATTCATATCTAGAAAATCTGAGCAAAGCAGGCCAGATACCTGGTCCACTAAGGGCAGCAGGAGTGCTCCTCCAGGCCCCACAAGGAAATCTTGGACCACCCCTGCCCTGGGCTTCCCCCCTAATCCCTTTGATGGGGATTCCCCTCCCAGGGCCACCCAATGGATTTACCTTGTGCCAGGGACCTTTCCCACAGGTCCCCAGCAATGGCGTCCTACCACCCAAATTCCCACCTGCCAACCAGACAGTGATTTGAGCGGGAGTCCGATCAAGCATATGTAATTGAGGCCTAGGAGCTAAAATCTCTCCGGACTCAGCATGTGAGCTTGTCGTTTGCCCTGGTGCCTCCCCTCCACACACTGATCCCGCCAAGAGTTAATTATACTAACAGAAGGGACATTTAGTAAATTAATCAATTTTTGAAAAATGGACTGTTTATCTTCTTTTCGCTCCTCATGTTTGTAGATGTATGTTGCCAAGTGACAAATCCTTATTTGCAAAAAAGTCAAAAATGTGTACAAGTGTTTGTTGTCCAAGTCCTCAATCACTTACCACTGGCAGCACTTGTTTTAAAGTTTGAATGGTGTAAACCAAACATGCTTGGCAAATATAAAGTTTTAGATTTGTGCTTAAAGGTTGAACAAGTAGGTTTAAGTGCATTCCTGTACTTCGATGTGTTCTTTTTCGCATGATTGTCGGATCTGAATTAAATGGAGGATTAAAGAAAGTCTGTACTCTGAATTCATGGATCAAGTATCCTATTTGCAATAACTGTTAGAAAGTTGTGAACAAATACGATAAGATCCAAATTGCAACATCCCCTCAACAGGCCACATTGCTAAAGAAGACAGTCCTTCTGCTACTGGTGAATCAGATGCTTCATCCTAAATCACTTTGAAATTGACTTGAATCAATTGAATCAGGGTTAATACTTTAGGGTCAAAATTACTCATTGTGTTAGAGTACATTCCTGATGAGTAAGTTTTCATGCTTCAGCTAATGTATAAATGCTATGTTATCTGCACATCCCAGAAAACTACTCTCTGGCTGTAAAAGATTTTATGCATAGTATCAGAAGGTCCATGTGCAAGTCAAATTAGGCTTGTCAAGTATTCTTTAAAAGCTAATTTTATTAAGTCATTCACTTCACCCATTTGGGGGAACGGGAGATGGAAGGGGAAGAGGAAAAGGAATGGAGAGGGAAGTGAAAGAGGGAAAGAGGGAGGAGGAAGAGGGAGAGAGAGGGAAAAAAGCGAGGGGGGGAAGGAGGGAGGAAGGAGGAAGGAGGGAGGGAGGGGGGAAGGTGTAAAAAGAGGGAAATCATCATGCAGAAAGGTAACCAAGGAAATTTAGCAATAATTTGAGAAATTCAGAAACAACTGGGAGCGCTATATAGAGGGTAAATAAATTATGAATTTAAGCTGATTTTTAATCCTAATTAGCCCATTAGTTCTCCACTGCTTCTATTCCTCCCACATGAACTATCGTCCTTCTGAGAGGACATTCTGGAGTTTGAATCAAGATTATTCCACAATTTTAATCAGTACCACTCAGTGTTCCAATAACAAGCGATGTGCTTCCATGGTACCGGTTTTTCCTCCTCTCTCCTCCGTATCCCGTGTCTCAGACCCAGAATGCAAGAGCTGGGAATTGAGCTGCAAATGAGAACCAAAGTCAAGCTCTCCGATTGGCAATCTAGCTCTCTTCCATTGCTGTTACCAGGCAACCTTGGGAATTTAACTGATTAATCTGGAAGAAGTATAAAAAATAATTCAAGAAAACTAATATTGGATTTATCTTTTCAGAACTGCAAAACCAATTCTGTTCAAAAGAACAGTCAAACCATTCAGACAACTTCTATATCAATGACACATTGACAATGTCTATTCAGAAGCTCCTATTAAATTATACAGCAGACCAAAGTGACAAATGTGATTAAGTTAATGGCCAACATAATAATTACCTTCTATTCATTTCTCACATAAGTGATCAACCCATAGTGCTTTTCTTAAAAGGTTTACTAATTCTGCTACTGCTATGAGGTGCTCCCCAAGTGGCCTCAACAAAGCTGGTGGGAGGCTGCTGTGACTTAGCCTCTGATCTATCTAGTAGCCACGGCATTTATGTGGCTAGTCCAGTTAGGTTTCTAGTCAATGATGACTCTCCAGGGTGTTGGTGGTGGGGGACTCAGTGATGCTAATGCCATTGAATGTCTCGGGGAGGTGGTTAAGCTCTCTCTTGTTGGAGATGGTCATTGTCTTGCACTTGTGTAGGGCAAGTGTTACTTGCCACAAATCAGCCCAAGCCTGGATGTTGTCCTGGTCTTGCTGCATGTGGGCATGGACTGCTTCATTATCTGAGGAATTGTGAATGGAGTGAATGCTGTGCAATCATCACTTCTGACCTTATAATGGAGGAAATGTCATTGTTGAAGCAGCTGAAGATAGTTGGGCTTAGGATGCTGCCCTGATGAACTCCTGCAGTGATGCCCTGGGGCTGAGATGACTGGCCTCCATCAACCACAACTATCTTCCTTCATACCAGGTATGACTCCAGCCACTGGAGAGTTTTCCCCTGATCCCCATTGACTTTAGTTTTACTAGGGCTCCTTGGTTCAACATTTGGTCGAATATTGCTTTGATGTCAAGGGCAGTCACTCTCACCTCACCTCTGGAAATCAGCTCATGTCCATGTTTGAACCAAGACTGTAATGAGATCTGGAGCTGAGTGGCTCTAGCGGAATCCAAACTGAGAATCGGTGAGCAGGTTATTGGTGAGGACATAGTGCTTTATAGCACTGTTGACGACTCCGTCCATCACTTTGCTTGCAAGGATGTTAGCATAATTGAGAGGATGGACCTATCATGTCAGCTGTGGCTCAGTGGTAGCACTTTTGCCTCTGAATCAGAAGGTTGTGGGTTCAAGCCCCAGTCCAGAGACTTGAGCACATAATCTAGGCTGACACTTCAGTGCAGCAATGAGGGAGTGCTGGACTGTCAGAGGTGCTGTCTTTTAGATGAGGCCCTTAAACTGAGTCTGCCCTCTCAGGTGGATATAAAAGATCCCAGGGCACTATTTTGAAGAAGAGCAGGGGTGTTCTCCTGGTATCATGGTCAATATTTATCCCTCAACCAACACCACTGAAAAAAAAGATTATCTGGTAATTATCACATTGCCATTTGTGGGACCATGCTGTGTGCAAACTGGTTGCCGCGTTTCCTACATTAAAACAATGACTTTTTAAAAATTCGTTCATGAGACGTGGGTGTCGCTGGCGAGGCCGGCATTTATTGCCTATGCTGCCTTCTTGAACCGTTGCAAACCGTGTGGTGAAGGTGCTCCCACAGTGCTGTTAGGGAGTTCCAGGATTTTGACCCAGCGACGATGAACGAACGGCGATATATTTCCAAGTCGGGATGGTGTGTGACTTGGAGGGGAGCATGCAGGTGGTGGTGTTCCCATGTGCCTGCTGCCCTTGCCTTCTAGGTGGTAGAGGTCGCGGGTTTGGGAGGTGCTGTCGAAGAAGCCTTGGCGAGTTGCTGCAATGCATCCTGTGGATGGTAAACACTGCAGCCACTGTGCGCCGGTGGTGAAGGGAATGAATGTTTAGGGTGGTGGATGGGGTGCCAATCAAGCGGGCTGCATTGTCCTGGATGGTGTCGAGCTTCTTGAGCATCGTTGGAGCTGCACTCATCCAGGCAAGTGGAGAGTATTCCATCACACTCCTGACTTGTGCCTTGTAGATGGTGGAAAGGCTTTGGGGAGTCAGGTGAGTCACTCGCCGCAGAATACCCAGCCTCTGACTGCTCTTGTAGCCACACTATTTATATGGCTGGTCCAGTTAAGTTTCTGGTCAATGGTGGGGGATTCGGTGATGGTAATGCCGTTGAATGTCAAGGGGAGGTGGTTAGACTCTCTCTTGTTGGACATGGTCATTGCCTGGCACTTGTCTGGTGCGAATGTTACTTGCCACTTATCAGCCCAAGCCTGGATGTTGTCCAGGACTTGCTGCACGCGGGCATGGTCCGCTTCATTATTTGAGGGGTTGCGAATGGAACTGAACACTGTGCAATCATCAGTGAACATCCCCATTTCTGACCTTATGATGGAGGGAAGGTCATTGATGAAGCAGCTGAAGATGGTTGGGCCTAGGACACTGCCCTGAGGAACTCCTGCAGCAATGTCCTGGGGCTGAGATGATTGGCCCCAAACAACCACTACCATCTTCCTTTGTGCTAGGTATGACTCCAGCCACTGGAGAGTTTTCCCCCTGATTCCCATTGATTTCAATTTTACTAGGGCTCCTTGGTGCCACTCGGTCAAATGCTGCCTTGATATCAAGGGCAGTCACTCTCACCTCACCTCTGGAATTCAGCTCTTTTGTCCATGTTTGGACCAAGGCTGTAATGAGGTCTGGAGCAGAGTGGTGCTGGCGGAACCCAAACTGAGCATTGGTGAGCAGGTTATTGGTGAGTAAGTGCCGCTTGATAGCACTGTCGATGATACCTTTCATCACTTTGCTGATGATTGAGAGTAGACTGATGGGGCGGTAATTGGCCGGATTGGATTTGTCCTGCTTTTTGTGGACAGGACATACCTGGGCAATTTTCCACATTGTCGGGTAGATGCCAGTGTTGTAGCTGTACTGGAACAGCTTGACTTTGTCGGGATCCATAGCCTTTGCTGTATCCAGTGCACTCAGCCATTCGTTGATATCACGTGGAGTGAATCGGATTGGCTGAAGACTGGCTTCTGTGATGGTGGAGATATTGGGAGGAGGCCAAGATGGATCATCCACTCGGCACTTCTGGCTGAAGATGGTTGCAAACGCTTCAGCCTTGTGTTTTGTACTCACGAGCTGGACTCCGCCATCATTGAGGATGGGGATGGTTAAAGAGCCTCCTCCTCCCGTTAGTTGTTTAATTATCCACCACCATTCACGACTGGATGTGGTAGGACTGCAGAGCTTTGATCTGATCCGTTGGTAGTGGAATTACTTAGCTCTGTCTATAGCATGTTGCTTCAGCTGTTTAGCATGCACGTAGTCCTGAGTTGTAGCTTCACCAGGTTGGCACCTCATTTTTAGGTACACCTGGTGCTGCTCCTGGCATGCTCTTCTACACTCCTCATTGAACCAGGGTTGATCCCCTACACTTCAAAAGTATTTCAATGGCTGTAAAGCGCTTTTGAATGTCTTGAGGTCGTTAAAGGCACTATATAAGTGCAATCAGGTCTCTCTTTTTCTTTCTTATCAAGAAGGATTAATCAGGCTGGGGCTCTTTACTCTGGTAAAGAGAATAAAAGGAGACTTGATAGAGGTCTTTAAAATTATAAAAGGTTCAGTAGAGTGGATGTGGAGAATGTTTTCATTTGTGGGTGAGTCCAGAGCAAGGGAGCATAAATATAAGCTAGCCACTAACAGATCAAATAAAGAATTTAGGAGGAATTTCTTTGCAGAGAGTGGTGAAAATGTGGAAGATTGAGTGGTTGAAGCAGATAGCATTGATGGGTGGGAAGAGGTAATTAAAGTGGGAGGAGTGGAGTATAAACATGTGGAGTATAAACACCGGCATTGACCATATTAGGCCGAATGGCCTGTTTTTGTGCTGTAGATTCTTTGTAATTCCATGAATTATATCTTGATAGTAAAAGAGGTCTGTGGCCTGTAAAACTCCTCCATTGTTACTGGGGCAGGAGGGCGTGAGGAGTATTTTAAGTCTGGTTGTATTAAAGAATCTCTAACAAGTTTTCTACTTTAACCCATCTGCCACAACTGAGTTGAATTCTGCAAATTCTCTCTCAAACTGCCATGACAAAATTGTATTATTGTTCAATGGGCAAGGGCAAGCGTGCACATTTGTATTAGAGGACTGAGCACCAACCAGCATGTCGGAGATCCAGATCGGATCCAAATTGATATTTCTCTAAATTTGCCATTTCAATTAAGTCAGATATTGGATGACACATGCTGGTCTGTTTAGGTAAGTGCAGCTTCAATTTTGAGTTCAGATAGTGTGGTTTGGTTCAAACTTTATAGAATACTTGTGGTTGGAAAGCAGAGTAAGCCATGAAAACAAAAGTCAGTTATTACTAAGCAAATTTATTTATTTATTGGACACTTATTACTAAAGTTAGGTATCAGCCTTGGTTCAGTGGAAATACTCTGACCTGAGTCAGAAGGTCATCAGTTCAAACCCCACTCCAGGACTTGAGCACATAATCCAGGCCAACATTTCAGTGTAGTACCGAAGGAAAGCTGCACTGCCAGAGCTGCCGTATCTTGGATGAGATGTGAAAGCCCCATCTGCCCTCTCAGGCAGAAGTAAAAGAACCCACTGCACTATTTGAAGAAGAGCAGGGGAGTACTCCTGGTGTCCTACCCAACATTTAACACTTAACCAACATCACCAAAAAACCCAAGTATCTAGTCATTTACCTCACTGGTGTTTGTAGAACCTTGCTGCGTGCAAATTGACTGCTGCGTTTTGCTACATTTTAACAGTGACTACATTGTGAAGCGCTTTGGGACATCCTGAGGTTGTGAAAGGCACTAAATAAATGCAAGTTCTTTCTTCTAAATTGGTATGAAAACGAACAACATTTTTTGACTGAATAAAAACTTTTGAGTATTCTCTATTTTTCCAATCCCACTGCATTTCCAATGTTGTGGGAACACCAAACACTTCTAAGTTCTCCTCCAAGTCATACACCATCCTGGCTTGGGCATATACTGCCATACATCTGTGGTTCTCTATCTAACACCATTGTGCGAGCACCATCACCACAAGGACACCAGTGGCTGCAAGGAGAAGGCCCACCACCACCTTCTCACTCAGGGCAACTAGGGATAGGCAATAGTTTTGAAGTAACTCGATGTAACAAGGAGTAGCTGAGGCAAATAGCATAGGTGCATTTAAGGGGAAGCTAGATAAACACACGAAGGGAAAAAGGAATAGAAGGTTATGCTGATGGGGTTATATGACATGGGGTGGGAGGAGGCTCATGTGGAGCGTAAACACCAGCATGGACTAGCTGGGCCGAATGGCCTCTTTCTGTGCTATGCGTTCTATGTCTATGTAATAAATGTGGCCGTGCCAGCATCACTCACATCCCAAGAACAAACAATAAAAATAGTTCAGGAATTTCTAATATAACCAAAGAGGTTTACAGCTCAGAAAAAGAACATTCGGCCCATCAGGTTGGGTTAGTTCTTTACTACAGTAACCCTACATCTCTATGCTCGCCCTATAGCCCCATATCTTATTCTGACTCAAATATTTACACAATTTTCTCCTAACAGATATAAAGTTTATACCTCAATCATTCCTTATATCAAAGCATTCCATGCTCCAACAACCCTCTGCGTAAAGAAATTTCTCCTAAGTGCTCTCCTCACTCTCAGTGAGAATTTTAAATTCATGGCGACTTGCAATGATTCCCCAAACAGAGTAAATAGTCTTTCCCTCTTCAATGTATCAAAACTTTTCATAATTCAAAATATAATTTAAAAATTACTCTTGTATTCTATGCCCCTATTATAATACCCAAAATTCTGTTAGCACTTTTTATGGCTTTATCTACCTGCACTTGCCCTTTATGGAATGATGTATTTGAACCCCTAGGTGACTCTCTTCATACACACTTATCAATGTCTTTCCATTAAGTGTATACTCCCATTCTTTGTTTTTATTCCCAAAATATATTACTCACATTTATCGAAATTAATTTGTATCTGCCACTTCTCTGCCCATTCTGCTAACCTGTTTTCCTGAGATCTCTTTGGAAAGAAAATAAATAAAGATCTTACGTTTATATAGCGTCTTTCATGACCTCAGGACATCCCAAGGTGCTTTACAGCCTTATGTCCTCCTTGCTGTTTGCCAAACTCCCCACTTTTGTGTCATCAGCAAATTTTAAGATTGTGTTCCCAAGGCTCACATCCAAAACATCTATATACATCAAGAACAAAAGTGAACCCAGGAACACATAGACTGCTCCTGGAGTACATCATTTCTCACACTTCTCTAATTTGTGCAACATCCATTTATCCTAATTCTTTGGTTCCTGCCCAGCAAGCAACTTTCTATCCAATCTGCTACATTTCTTCATATACCATACTCCTGAATTTTTCTAATAAGCTTTTGTGAATTTTAGTATCGAATGCCTTCTTAAAATCAATAAGTACTGCTGCATTTCCTTTATCTATCCAGTCGGTGACTTTTTCAAAAGCACTATTAAATTTGTCAAGGACGACTTGCCTTTGACAAATCCACATTGGCTGTCCTTGATGAACACATGCATTTCTAAATACCCACTATTTTCATCTCAAATTCAAGATTCTAAGAGTTTGCCCATAGCTGACAGACTAACTGGTCTATAATTACCCAGTTTATCCATCTCTCCTTTCTTGAACAAAGGTCAGAAGCTCATCTCAGGGTCAAATAGGACACCAAGGTTGTGAATGATCTGGTTCAGCCTCAGATAATGGCCAGGGAGAGGGATGGAGTCGGTGGCTGGAGAACAGAGTTTGTAGCGGGGACCGAAGACAATGGCTTCGGTCTTCCCAATATTTAGTTGGAGGAAATTTTTGCTCATCCAGTACTGGATATCAGACAAGCAGCGAGACAAATCAAAGACAGTGGAGGGGTCGAGGGAGGTGGTGATGAGGTAGAGCTGGGTGTCATCAGCATATATGTGGAACCTAAAGTCGTATTTTCAGATGATGTTGCCAAGGGGCAGATGGAGATGAGAAACAGAAGGGGGCCAAAGATAGATCGATGGGGGGGGGGGGGGGGGACACTCCAGAGGTAACGGTGCAGGAGTCGGAAGAGAAGCCATTGCAGGTGATTCTCTGTCTGCAACTGGATAGATAAGAAAGGAACCAGGTGAGCACAGTCCCACCCAGTTGGACGAGGGACGAGATGTTTTGGATGAGGATGGTGTGGTCAACCTTGTCAAAGGCTGCAGACAGATCGAGAAAGATGAGGCGGGATAGTTTACCACGGTCACAGTCACATAAGACATCATTTGTGACTTTGATATGGGCCGTTTCAGTACTGTAGCATGGGCGGAACCCTTATTGAAGGGGTTCAAACATGGAGTTGCGAGAAAGATGGCCACGGATTTGGGAGGCGACAACCTGTTCAAGGACTTGGAGAGGAAAAGGAGGTTGGAGAGGGGGCTGTAGTTTGCAAGGACAAAGGGGTCAAGGGTGGGTTTTTTGAAGGGGAGGGGGACAGTATCTGAGGAGAGAGAACGGTTAACAATATCAGCTAACATGGGGGCCAGGAAGGGAAGTTAGGTGGTCTGCAATTTAGTGGGAATAGGGTCGAGAGAGCAGGAGGTGGGTCTAATGGTCAAGATGAGCTTGGACAGGGCATGAGGGGAGATAGGAGAGAAACTAGAGAAAGACGTGAATTCAGAGCTGGGGCAGGGGGGAACCTTAGGGGAAGCGTGGCTTGGTGGGCTAGAAGGGAAGCAGCCGAGGCTGCTGATTAAATGGTCTCAATCAGTGACAAAGTAGTCCATGAGCTCTCGGATTTATTGCCAATAAACCAATAAATCTTATAGCTTGTGAGGGGAGGGGAGAAAGGGACATATACTTTTTAAAATTAGGTTAAAATTTTAAAATTAATATTAGGTTCTCATCATCGCACAAGTGGAATGAGCCTTCGGCTTTGTAGTAGCATTGCCACCCGAGTCAGCACGTGTAGGGATCGAACCCTGTTCCAGACAATCCCGGTGAGTGGAGAATGGAGCTCCGGCTCTGAACTCTGGGTTGATATCCAGCGGGATACTCGCAGCTGGTGGGTGTGCATAGCCCCTCATCGTATAGGTTGTTGGAGCCCATAAAACCCTCCTGCTGTATAGACTTAACCACCTTATCGGTCGGTATAAAAAGATGGTTATGGCCACGGAAGAAGTGTTCACGTCACGACTTGTCAGACTATTAGTCAGCCTGTGAGTCCTTCCACTACTTCATACCATTCTGCAAGGGATGAATGTGAAAAATGAATATATTACAGTTGACAACTAACAAGTTCTGATGTCTTGGATAGTACAGAAACACTATTGTTTTAAAGCAACATGATTGTGCTTAACTCCACCAACTTATATATAGATGTATAAACAGAAAATCAGTCAAGTTGAGCATTACTGAATCATTCTTATATTGATCCATTTTTTCACAAACTTGTGTAAATTACCTTGAAGCTTTAAAAAAATATTTTAAAACTTAAAAACACCAATAGCGCACTAAACAGTTTGATAGACTAGAAAGCATGGCTAGTCATGTCAACTTTTGCTTTTTCACATATTTCAATGATTAATTTACTACGTCCACGTCTATGCTCAATTAAATAATGCGCAGTATAACTCCACCTCCTGCAAGGTTAATTCCAGTCCATTCTACGGTGACAGACCCCATCTGGAGCACACCATATGAATTCGATCGGGTCCTCTCCATCAGCGGGACGCAAACAATGTTCTTGAGGAAGGGGGTGGGGAGTCTAATGCGCACAAGGCTTATGCTTGCTGCGTGGGGTTTGATAAGAGCTTGTGCGTAGTTACGTATGGCGTGGCGTGGCGTAACTCGGCGCGACTGGTCTGTTTGTGATACTGACGCCCTATCGGCAGAAAACTAAACCGAGATGGAATCTCCCAGTCTGAACCGGTTACAACCGGTTACTAGTTTTGCCAGAGAAGCTTTCGAGGTTGATAGTACAACACGGCCTGCTACAAAAACGGTCTCGAAAAATGAATCGGAAGAGATAAAAAATCTTTCTGAAAAAAAAAGTAAATTGAGCATCGGTCACGGCGGTTGTTTTCATTTTTGTTAAATTGTTATAATTATTAACTCGCACAGTTTAACAAAATTGCAGAGGAGAGAGTGAGTGTTCCAAATTGTGGCCGAGTAGCGCAATTACTGTCTTGGCTTTTTGTTTGCTTTTTGAGTTTGGACCAAAAGAAGCAAAAAAAGGGAAGAGGCGACCTTGAGTGTGTGCTTGTATTTTTTAAATTCCCGCCATTTGATTTTTTTCCTTCTTGCCCCTTCCCCCCCTCCCCGCCCTCACCCCCCCCCCCCCCCCCGTTCAACCGAACTACTGTGTGTCGGGTAAGATTTTTAAAAGGTTGCTGAGTCGGTGTGTGGTGGAAGCTCGTTCATTTAGACTGAAGGAGGCTAACAGTTTAACCAAAACAAAACCATTTTGGGTGAGTGTTAATAAGTTTTAAGATTATTTACGTGGTGGTGGTGCTGCGTCGCCGCCGAGGCCTGGCTGAATAATGTAACTGCCGAGAGATAGGCCTGCATGACCCGAGCTTACCACACGGAGCCGCTGTGTGGGGCTGAGTTTGCGAACACCAGAAAAAGTGGTGGTGGGGAGGTGGGGGTAGTAAACACCGGGGAGGGGAGTTAGTCACTTTTTTTGTGCAGCTCGCGTACCTATAATCTGTAGATATTTAAATTCCACTGATTGGGTGCGTACGGCCGCTGGGTTTGTTGAAGTCTGGAGTGGAACATTCCAGAAATAACGGCCGAGGCTCGTCTGCGGAATCGATGCATCTATTGGTCACGGAATGGCCTCAACATGCTCCCGGTTTAGGGGAGGGGGCTCATAAGCAGTATGATTTTTTAAAAAAAATCTTACTAATTTGGTATGTAACTATAGCATTTTTTTGTGAATTATTTCAATTGTACGGATCTTTTTAACATTGCAAATTTTCTTTTAAGCACACTTGACTTTAATTGATACAATGGTCAAGACTGCTTTTTGTAGTAAATAGTATTAAGTTTTCAATGCAGTGTCAGTAAATTGTTACAGTAAAGCAAGCTCGATCTTGCGAGTACGATAACTTTACAGGTAAGATGGATAAAACTTAGGTGTTTAAAAACTATTTCAGATTAACTATATGGAAATTTCATTAGCAGAAAAAATAGTTTCTTTGTCAATAAAATTGTTAATATTTAAAAAATCATTTGCCAGCAAGACAATCAATAATTGGATGCAGTATAAAACTGGTAGGGCAGTGGCCAGTTGTATGTATGAATATGTGCATGTGTCTTTTAAAATTGATATTTTGCTACATAGCTGTAAATCCAGGAATTTCTACCTGACTTCGATTGAGTTCTGCAAATGCAAATCTTTCAGTTGACTTAAGGGGGATAGCTTCTTTTGGAGAGTTGATCCATATACAAGCTAAAGTAAGGACTTAGATGTAAAAGTAACAGAGAATCCAAAAGCTTATGAGTAATTTGAAAGTCAGACAGATGACAGTTCCTTAAAATAAGATAAATATTGGTACATATACTTAATGTTGCAGGGCAGAATGATAGGTTGGAGTCTTTATCAGAATGTTAAATCTGCACTATGTAATAAAGTCTACTTAGTTTTTAGACTTTTAGAATTGTTTTCTCCCACCCCAAATGGATCATTTTGCAGCCAATTTTGTTATTGTTATAATCTCATAATATTTTTGTATTGACTTGATTTTGTACATTACTTAATTTAAAATGTGTACATTTGCCAACATTTTTTCCAGTTTACTCCTTTTCCTGAAGATGTTGACTCGTACTGGGGTACTGTTCCACAGCGCTGGGCATCCTCTGGTATCTTGCCCAAGTGGCTACTGTTCAGTGCCAACCTAGACAGTGAGTGTTGGCAGGCTATTTCACTGTGGGGTATCGCATCTGAGCCCAGTCCTGTCCTTGCCTGACATCCACACATTGTACTTTCCAGTAGGAGTCACTGCATAGTGACAGGAGTGGGAATCATGTTTTTTTTTCTTTCCTTTTTTTTCTCTCCCTCAATATCCTTGGATGCTGGGCTAGTTGTAGCACCCTGCTGCTACTTCATCTGAAATTGATTAACGTAGCAGACTGTAGATGGGGACCTTTTTAAAGAGCATAATGTTTACTAGATCAACCACTGGTGGATCCCAATTTATTTGTGAAACTTTTAAATAGACATTATAAAAATACTTTAGGGGGGAGGAAAAGGCTGCTTGTTACTTGTTGAACAACTTCCCATTCTTAATGAACAGTATCTGGTGGCCAGAAGTGACCTAATGATACTGTAGTTCAAAGGGAAGAATTCTTGACTGGCAACCTTCTGGTTAGTAGTTGAAGTTTCCAAGGCTGTTTGTGACTTGAACTTGGAGCCATTTTGTGTTTAATCTATTGTCTGTTAAAGTACTGCAAGAGAAGAGAAACTCCTGTTTATCTCGTCTCACATCTGTGCTATCTCCTGTTTGATCATAATGGAGTTGCATTATAAATAAATTTGGTACATTTAGACAAGACGGCGAATCTTTTAGTGATGCAGCCAGCGAGATCAATGATGACTGGCTGCGTTTTGATTTGAAGTTTGGTATTGTTGCCATCTTGGCTGTTGATGATGACTATCACTGAAAGTGTTCCAATTTTTTAAAAAAATTGTAACTTTTTTTTCTTTTTAATTTATTTAGGAATTACAGCAAGTTATTTCTTGCAGTAATCTATGCCAGCCATAATGACCATTTTAGCAGACCATGCAGCTCGCCAGCTGCTGGACTTCACTCAGAAGCTTGATATAAACCTTCTGGACAACGTAGTGAATTGCCTGTACCATGGAGAAGGTGCACAGGTAACAATTAAACATATTCACTTTAAATCAAGAATTAATACAGTTGATTTATCAGTTTAAATATGGCAAACACTAAATTCCCAGACAGCACATTGCTATTATTTTTGAAAGCAACAAGTATATCTTAAGTTTCCTATATTTTCAAGCCATTTTTGTTTGAACAAAGCCAACTATGCTCTTCATACAACTGAGGTGGGAAGTCCCTGTACCTTACTTTAATTGACTTTGTAAAATGATCTCGGTTGGTTTAAAGTATTTCCAGCTGGTTCTTCGTAGATTTCAACAGCATTAAAGAACCTGTAGATGCTGTCTGATAACACTGCTTTAATAAGATGCATTTGGTTTTGGCCAGTCAAAAAAAATGCAGGTAGAGACTAGAATTTCAGTAAAAGTTCTTGGAGTCCATTGAAAAGGGAGATAAATCTGTAACTGCCACAAGTAGGTGCTTGAACTGGTTTATGGAGGGCTAGTCTCTGGCTGGGAATATTTATTTCATTTAAAAAAAACATGGTTTGGAAGCCTTTTTGGATTTAAAAAAAAAACAAAGTTCACCTGCAATAGAGTCTTGCATGTGGAAGAGTTTATTTTAAAAAAAAATTCCTTTAAAATAGGTTCCTTTAGCCTGTAAACTATACTTGAATTGAGGGAGAGTGAAGAACTTGAGTCTTCCACTTTCATCCCATTAAGTGAGAGTCTGGGGTCTCAAGTTGGTGTTTTATTGCAAGTTTTTAAAATTTCTATTCATACAGATGTAAGAAATGAAATACCTGAGGAAATTCTTATAACCTCTCAAGTGGGGTATATCAGCTCAAAATCTTAATGTAGAACAACCCAGTACATTGAGTGAACTAAAGAGTTCAAGGTTGAGGAATGCACTTGCAGTTAAGTGCCACTGGAGAAAATTTCTCTTGTTCAGATGACCCAACCTTGTGATTTGTGATGTTTCCACTTGTGGGGTAACATGGGGCCATAAATGCAAGATAATCACTAATAAATCCAATAAAGAATTTAGAAGAAACTTCTTTACCCAGAGATTGGTAGAATGTGGAACTCTTACTCAAAGAAAGACATCTAGAGAATGAAAATATAATTTTTTAAAAAGTCAGCATGGATTTCAAAAGGGAAAGTCATGCTTGAACAACCTTATTGAATTCTTCAAAGAATTCAACAAAGAGTAGACAAGGGTAATGCAGTAGACGTAATATATTTGGATTTTCAAAAGGCTTGGATAAGGCATTTTAGACTCATGGCTAAGGTCAGAGCATGTGGAGTCAGAGGACAGGTAGCAGACTGGATAGCAAGTTGGCTACAAAACAGAGTAGGGGTTAGGGGTAGTTACTCAGACTAGCAAAATGTGGGAAGTGGTGTACCCCAGGGATCGGTGCTGGGACCATTGTTATTCACCATTTACATTGACAATTTGGATTTGGGAATTGGAAGTATAATTTCAAAATTTGTGGATGACACCAAACTGGGGGGTGTAGTTAATACAAATGAAGAATGTGTCAAAATGCAAGAGAGCATTAATAAACTTGCAGAGTGGGCATGTAATTAGCAAATGAGGTGGTGCATTTTAGTAGGAAGAATAAGGAGGTCACGTACTGCTTGAATAAGAGTCTAAATGGAATAGAACAGCAAAGGGACCTAGCTACAGATACACGTCACTAAAAGTAATGACGCAGGTTAATCAGGCCATTTTTAAAAAAAAGGCAAATCCAAGCACTAGTGTTCATTTCTAGGGGATAGAAGTGAAAAGCAAAGGCGTTATGTTAAGCTTGTATAGAATCTTGGTTAGACCACACTTGGAGTATTGTGCACCGTTCTGGCCTCCATGTTATAGAAAGGATGTAGAGTCATTGGAGAGGGTGCAAAAAGATTCACACGGATGATACCAGAACTGTGAGGATATCTTTACCAGGAAAGGCTGAACAGGCTGGGGCTCTTTTCCCTAGAAAAGAGAAGGTTGAGGGGTGACCCGATAGAGGTCTTGAAGCTAGGGTAGACGTGGAGAAAATGTTTCCACTTGTGGGGGAGTCCAAAACTAGAGGTCATAAATATAAAATTGTCACTGATAAATCCAATAGGGAGTTCAGGAGAAACTTCTTTACTCAATGGTAAGAATATGGAACGTGCTACCACAAGGAGTTGGTGAGGCAAATAGCATAGATGTATTTAAGGGGAAGCTAGACAAGCACACGGGGGAGAAAGGAATAGACAGGGATCCTGATAGGGTTAGATGAAGTAGGGAGGGAAGGAGGCTCGTGTGAAGCATAAACGCTGGCATTGACCAGTTGGGCCAATTGGTCTGTTTCTGTGCTGTTTTTTGATGTAACTCTATGTAACAAGGAGTAGTTGATGTAAATAGCATAGATGCATTTAAGGGGAAGCTAGATAAACGAGGGGAAAGGGAATAGAAGATTATGCTGATAGGATTATATGACTAGGCTCGTGTGGAGCATAAACATCGGCTTGAACCAGTTGGGCCGAATGGCCTGTTTCTGTGCTGTACGTTCTATATAATAACAGTTCCTGTTTTATAATTGTATAGGTGAGATTGTGGAGCGACTTAAGATTCACTGCAGTAGCACGTTACTTTTATGTTTGGAAAAACAATTGCCAAAAAGATGTCTGCCTTGGAATCAGTGGTGTCATTGTCTAGTTTCTAGAATTAGAAGGTCATGTGCTCAATTCCTGGAATGGGGTTTGAACCCAAAATCTAGGCTGACACTTCAGTGTGGTACTCAATATTGCTGCATGTTCGGAGGTGCTGTCTTTTGGATGAAACATTAAACTGCCCATCTGGTAGATGTAAAAGAGCCCAAGGAACTTATTGAAGAAGTGTTTTGGCCAACATTTATCCCTCATCCAACACAACAAGAACAGATTATCTGGTCATTTATCTCATTGCTGTTTGTGGGACCTTGCTGTGTGCAAATTGTTAGCCCACATTGCAATAGTGACTACATTTCAAAAGTACTTAATTGGCTGTGAAGCGCTTTGGGGCATCCTGAGGTTGTGTAAAGTGCTATATATAAAATGCAAGTTCTATTTACTGCCACCCAACAACCAGTAGCCACACGTGCCCCCAATATTAAAAAGCACCGAGCTTTCAATAGCTGAGCAAACTTTTTGGTTAGAATTTTGCACAGAACTGGAGATTGGGAAAATAAAGAAGAAAACGTTGATAAAATAAGCATTTATTTATTTTTTTAAAACGTGCAACTGATCCTTGGAATCTGCAGCAAGATGCTGGACTCAATAATCAGTTGCTTCTCGCAATAAACAGAATTAGAAAAGTCCTCATTCGCATCAACCCATGAAGGGAGTGGTGAAACCAGGGAGAAAGTCATTTTGGTTACCTCCATGCATCTAGCAGCCACAGTGGTTTCTATCAGAGTTAGTGCCAAGAAAATCTATCTGCCATATTCATTTATAAGACTGTTTCTCACATTATGAATGCAAAGCTGCAAGATTAGTAGATTAATTACACTGTAATCCTGTATTCCTCCCAAATGCTGAAGAACTTTCCAAATCTTTAAAAAAAAATCCAAGATACACTCACCTAGCTGAAAATCGGCCTGTACAGCTTATGCAAGAAACCAGACCACCAGGGACCAGGTGCTACAGGTGACTGAGAAATTGAGACTCTGCAGGTTCAATTTAAAATGGGCTTCAAACGCCGAGCGGGAAAGTTCAGCCATTTGGCACTTGGCTCCCAAATTCAAATTACACGAGCAGGCTAGAGTCTATTAGAAAGGATGTGACAACAGGACACTTAGAAAATATTAACGGGATTAGACAAAGTCAATGTGGATTTATGAAAGGGAAATCATATTTGACAAGCCTACTGGAGTTTTTTGAGGATGTAACTGGTAGAATAGATAAGGGAGAACCAGTGGATGTGGTTTATTTAGATTTTCAGAGGGCCTTTGATAAGTCCCACATAAGAGGTTAATGTGTAAAATTAAAGCACATGGGATTGGGGGTAATATACTGGCATGGATTGAAAATTTGGTTAACAGACAGGAAACAGAGAGTAGGAATAAATGGGTCTTCAAGGCGATTTAGACAAGTTGAGTGAGTGGGCAAATACATGGCAGATGCAGTGTAATGTGGATAAATGTGAAGTTATCCACTTCGGAAGGAAAAACAGAAAGGTGATAGATTGGGATCTGGGTGTCCTTGTACACCAGTTACTGAAAGCAAACATGCAGGTACAGCAAGCAGTTAGGAAGGCTAATGGTATGTTGGCCTTCATTGCAAGAGGATTTGAGTACAGGAGCAAGGATGTCTTACTGCAGTTATACAGGGCATTGGTGAGACCACACCTGGAGTATTGTGTGCAGTTTTGGTCTCCTTACCTAAGAAAGGATATATTTGCCATAGAGGGAGTGCAGCGAAGGTTCACCATACTGATTCCTGTGATGGCAGGACTGCCGTATGAGGTCGACTCTGCCTGTATTCGCTGAAGTTTAGAAGAATGAGAGGGGATATCCTTGAAACATATAAAATTCTGACAGGGCTAGACAGACTGGATGCAGGGAGGATGTTTCCCCTGGCTGGGGGCTCCAGAACAAGTGGTCACAGTCTCAGGATATGGGGTAGGACATTTAGGACTGAGGGGAGGAGAAATTTCTTCACTCAGGGTGGTGAACCTGTGGAATTCTCTACCACAGAAGGCTGTGGAGGCCAAGTCATTGAATATATTTAAGAAGGCGCTAGATAGATTTCTAGACACAAAAGGAATATGGTATTGAGATAGAGGATCAGCCATGATCCTATTGAATGGCGGAGCAGGCTCGAAGGGCAGAATGGCCTACTTCTATTTTCTATGTTTCTAAACCTACCTGGTCTCCTTTAGCACCCCAGGATATATACTGTCTACTAATCTTGTGTTGTGCTAACTTATAGTTATGCTGACTTTAGAACTGTATTGAATAATCGATAATGACTTCTTGTCCTCTCTTGCTGTTCAAAAATTTTTTTTTTTGTAAACTGATTCCAAGTAATTGTTGAAATGCTTTTTCCTGTTAGCAAAGAATGGCACAGGAGGTCTTAACTCATTTAAAGGAGCATCCTGATGCATGGACGAGAGTTGACACTATTCTGGAGTTTTCACAAAATATGAACACCAAAGTAAGTGAAATGTTTTGAGAAGAAATCTTCTAAATCTGAATCTTGAATTCGATAAACTTTGGGGAAGGCAACTAAGCAAATTTAAACTATTTCAGTACTGGGTTTGAAGGAGTTTAGATGTTTGCATGGCGACATGGCGTCTGTTAATATGAGCTGATACATTCGAAAAATGTTTGTACCATGAAGCTAAGATACCTTTTTGTCTCAATTTCTGAGCAGAGCAAACTGATCATACAGATATCATGAAGAAAACTCAAATGAGCATAGTTTGCTTTTGCATTGATGTATATTCTGGACTATAGTATGAATTGGGTGGGGGTGCAGGGGTTGACTTTCAAAAATCTTCACCTTTTGGAAAAACATATCTTGCCAAATAATCCAATGGAATTGAATTTTCACTTATTTTGGACCATTGGTTCCAGTACTCTTCCTTTTTTGGAAGCACCAACACCACCAGTTTTCAGTATCTTTTGGGATAATCCTTGGTGAACTAAACATACATTTGTTTTGTTTGTAAAACATATCCTGTTTTCAAAATGCCTATAATGCATTTCAATTTTTCTGTGACTGTTGCTAGTGGTGATCTAGTACAAAACAGTATTTGGAATCATTTAATTTTACATCTATCAAAATACATTGGCTGGCAAAGTTTACTAAATTTAGCGTGGGATCTGCTGTACTATTTAGTACTGTTGCAATGCTTCAAAATTGTTACTAAAAGTTGTGACTGAAGGGTTGAATATCATTCACACAGGACTTCCTCAAAGTTCTAACCTAATCTAAGTGAAGGTGTTTGCCTTGTTTTCTTGCCTGTTGCATTGCTTTGTTACTGACAGTTATTACTAATTTTTAAGCTGATTTGTCAACAGTATTTATAAAACTCACAAAATTGTATCTTGTGACAAATGAGATGATTAGAGGAACAGAGAGAAAACTGAAGGTAAAGAATCTCTTGAATACCTAAATTTAAAATCATTTGGTGCTAAATTTTATGCGCTAACATTTGGCTTTACTCAGTTTTATGCAATCACTTTTAGTATTTTTTTATTCAAACTGTTAATGCTATTTGACATTAATCATAATGTTCCATTATGTTGATTGTAATAGGAAGAAAAGGGGTGTCTTCCTGTGCAACTGACACAGCTAGGCTTTGACGGCAGGCCTCCACAAGGTCTACCCTTTTGATTCCCTTTAACTGAATTCTGTTCATCAATGACTTTGTTTTAAGGGGAAGGGTTAAGAGGTATGATAAACAGGCTTTGAGAAAATAAGAGAATGTAATATGAATTATTTCTCCTGTAGGGATCAGTAGTCCTCTTTATTTCTCCTATTGTTCTTTTACTCACTCATCAATAGATGATTATTCTTGGAGTTAAGCAACTTATGGACTTCGTTTTGAATGTACAAAACTTATAGCTGTTACTACTTTACTAACACATTTGATTGCTGATGCATCATATTTGGCAGTTTTATGTGTCAAATTTGAAGACTTAGATTGTGAGGATACAACCTGTGAGATTAAAGTACACAAAATATTGAATTCAAATTAATTTACCTAACACTACCACACAAAATATTGCACAATACTTTTTTCTAATTCAAATGGACATCTACTTTTAAGCCTCTTTGCCTGCCATCATGTGCTATTCCCCCACTGAGCTTGGTCAGATGACCTGTTTTGGCCTCTGGCTATGCTGCTGTAGGAGGTGCATGAAGAGGGAGAGCATGAAGGTTCACTTCCTTCTGGATTACATTGCTCATTGGGTACGGTGGGGGTGGGGGGTGGGATCATTCCCTGCTGCCCCATAGTTCAGCATGTTGGTGTACTGCTGTGTTGCACTATCTTTAATCTTTTGAGAACTAAAGCCTATTGCAGCTGTCTTAATTTCTATCTTGGCTTTTGTAGATTTATTCAATAATTTCCTAAAAGAGAAATGTATAGAACATTTTTAATTTGGCATCTAAAATGAGAACACAGATGAAAGCAACGTTCTTCTAGTTCTGAAATGACTAAGTGTGAAGATGAGTTAATGCTCCAATTCAAAAACTTGCTTAATGCTTAAAATCATAAGTCCAGCTTTTTGTTTAAAAGCTTAAGTCTAAAGAATCAAAATCTATTGCTTTACTCACATTGCACTATATAACATTTAATTTAATTTTTTCATTCTTATTCCATTGTATTTCACTAAACACTTGATCCCTATGGTTGAAATATGGTGGTGTTCCTTCAAATAACTAGCAACTTTTAATAGTTTTAAGCATTAATGGATCCTAAATTAGTAAGGATAACTGGGGAAATTGGAATCTACACTGCAAATGAGTCTGTGGGTTGTCTTGCTGTTCCTGAAGAGCAACACCAGGTAGATACTTGTTTACTAACTGCTGGAAACACCAGGCTGCAAGACTTCATTACTGTTGTGCTAGAGTTGATACATTACTCACTGGTGTGAGCCCTGACCAACAGCAGGACTGCTTGACAGTTTGATATGTTAAAATTTGTAGCTTTGTGCAAGTGAACATAACAATTGCATGAAATTTTAATTCTCAGGTATAAAGTACTGTAGATTAGATTTTGCATTGGTTTTTAAATTATAAAATGGCAAATTTTATTTAGAAATGAGAGAAGTGGCAGGCAAGCATTTTGTGAGAATGTGGTTGATAACATCTTGAATATGTGAGCGTAAGAATCACACTATGTTGATTTTCATGCTGCCTTATCATCTAATTACAGTACTATGCGCTGCAAATCTTGGAAAATGTAATAAAAACCAGATGGAAGATTCTCCCCAGAAATCAGTGTGAAGGTAAGTGACCAGAATTAATATCCCTTATACTTGGCGTGTAACATTTGAAAGGTGAAAACTTCCTCCCCTCCCAACTCCATTAGGAACAGGAGTCGACTATTTAGCCCCTCGAGCCTCGCCATTCAATTAGATCATGGCTGATCTGTACCTCAACTCCATTTACCCGTTGTAGCCCCATATCCCTTGATATCCATACCTAACAAAAATCTATCAATCTCAGTTTTGAAAGCTCCAATTGTCCCAGGATCCACAGCTTTTGGGGCAGAGAATTCCAGATTTCTACTACCCTGTGTGTGGGGGAAAAGTTCTTCCTGATTTCCCTCCTAAATGCCCTAGCTCTAATTTTAAAATTATGTCCCCTCATTCTTGATTTCCCCCCCCCCCCCTCCCATCAGAGGAAATAGTTTCTCAGTATCTACCCTATCGAATCCTTTTAACATTTTAAACTCCTCGATTAGATCACCCCTCAATCTTCTATACGCAAAGGAATACAAACCAAGTTTGTGCAACTTTTCCTCATAATTTAACCCTCTAAGCCCTGGTTCTGGTGAATCTGTGCTGCACCCCCTCCGTCAGTATATCTTTCCTGAGGTCCAGATGGGGTCTGACCAAGGCTCCATACAATTGAAGCGCACCTTCCTCCCATTGACATAAAAGCCAGCATTCTGTTATCCTTTTTGATTGCTTTTTGTACCTGTCTACTAGCTTTAAATGATATGTACTTGGACTCCCAAATCCTTTTGCTCCTCTGTTCCTAGTTTCTCACCATTTAGGAAAAATACTCTTAATAGATTCTAGTAGCTTCCCCACAATTGATGTTGTAACTAGTTACCTAGTTTCTCTCCCGCTCTTCAACAGGAAAATTATTCCAATATTTAATGGCAAATCAGGAGAGCTTTGAAAGGTTATAGCTAACACTTCTGCAATTTCCTCACCTGTTCCTTTTAATACCTGGAGGTGGAAACCATCAGGTCCTGGAAATTTATCAATCTTAAGTCCCATTAGTTTCTCCATAACCATTTAAAAAAAAAACTAATTGAATGAAAGTTCCTCACAATTAGTCAGCAGTGTTTAATTCGAATTGTAGAATCATAGAGCGTAGAAGGAGGCCATTTGACCCTTTGTGCCTGTGCCGTCCTTTTTTTTGAAAGAGCTATCCAATTAGTCCCACTCCCCTGCGCTTTCCTCATAGCCCTGCAAATTTTTCCCCTTCAATTATTCAATTCCCTTTTGAAAGTTACTATTGAATCATCTACCACCCTTTCTGGCAACGTATTTCAGGTGATTAGTAACACGTTGCGTATATTAAAAAAAATTCCACATCTCGCCTCTGGTTTTTTTGCCACTTACCTTAAATCTTTGTCCTTGGTTACTGAGCCTTCTACCACTGGAAACAGCCTTTCTTAATCTACTCTTATCAAAATCCTTTGTGATTTTTAACACTTCCATTAAACCTCTCCTTAACCATCTCTGCTGTAAGCAGAACATGGTGTAAGGGGTAACATATTAGCATATATAAAGAATTGGTTAGCTAACATGAAACAGAGTAGGCATAAATAGGTCATTTTCAGGTTGGCAAGATGTAACTAGTGGAGTGCCACAGGAATCAGTGCTTGGGCTTCAACTTTATAATCTATATCAATGACTTGAATGATGGGACCAAATGTTAGCTAAATTTACTGATGACACAAAGGTAGGTAGGAAAGTAAATTGTGAAGAGGACATAAGGAGTCTCAGGGATATAAGATAGGTTAAGTGAGTGGGCAGAAATTTGGCAGATGGAGTATAATGTGGGAAAATGTAAACTTGTCCACTTTGGCAGGAGGAATAGAAAAGCAGTATATTAAATGGAGAGAGATTGCAGAACTCTGAGGTACAGAGGGATCTGGGTGTCCTTGTACATGAATCACAAAAAGTTAGTATGCAGGTACAGCAAGTGATTAGGAAGGCAAATGGAATGTTGTCATTTGTTGCAAGGGGAATGGAATATAAAAGTAGAGATGTTTTGCTGCAGTTGTATAGGGCATTGGTGAGACCACATCTAGAATACTGTGTGCAGTTTTGGCCTCCTTATTTAAGAAAGGACATAATTGCTTTGGAGGCAGTTCAGAGAAGGTTCACTCGACTGATTCCTGGGATGAGGGGGTTATCTTATGAGGAAGGGTTGGACAAGTTGGGCCTGAATACGCTGGAGTTTAGAAGAATGAGAGGTGATCTTATTGAAACATATAAGTTCCTGAGGGGACTTGAAGGGGTAGATGCTGAGAGGATGTTTCTCCTTGTGAGAGAGACTAGAACTAGGTGCCACAGTTTAAAAATGAGGGGTCTCCTATTTAAGACAGATGAGGAGAAATTTTTTCTCAGGGTCGTGTGTGTGGAGCTCCCTTCCCCAGAGAGTGGTGGAGGCAGGGTCATTGAATGTTTTTAAGGCTGTGTTAGATTCCTGATTAACAAGGGAGTCAAAGGTTATAGTAGGTAGACGGGAAAGGGTTGAGGTCACAAACAGATCAGCCATGATCTTATCAAATGGCAGAGCAGGCTCGAGGGGCCGAATGGCCTACTTCTGCTCTTAATTCGTATGTAACCCTAGCTTCTCTAGTCTCTCCATGTAACTGAAATTCTGCATCCCTGGTACCATTCTAATAAATATTCTTGCACCCTCTCTCTAAGGCTTTGACATCCTTAGTGTATCCAGAATTATGGACACAATACTCTAGCTGGGGCCTAACCAGTAATTTATACTGGTTCAGCATAACATCCTTGCTCTGCTGAAAGGGACTGGCATATTCTGGGTTCTAGTTGAATGGATATTGACAACCCTCTTGCATCTTGCCAACTGACCATTTTTCAAGAGAGTTGAGACTTGGTGTTGGCAGGCCATGTTTCTGGAGGGAACAGGGTGGGGGGGGGGGGGGGGGGCTCAAGCCTTACATATATATTTTTACCTGCTGTCTATCTGACCATTTTGTGGTAGGAGCATTGAGACCAATTGCAGTACCCTGAAGTCAGCTAAGCCAGCACTGAGTGGGATTTGAACCTGAAATCATCTTGGTGTGTATGGCTTAGCAGTGTATCTATCCTCTGAGCCATGCGTAACTGATTATGATGGTGCCTGCAGTTTCTTTGCCATATTGGTCATGTCAGCTGAGCAGTTGTTCTGACATTCGAGGGAGCTGAGAGAATTATATGTCAAATCAGAATCTGTAATGAAATTTTTTTTCATTTGTTCTTGGTATGTGGGTGACACTGGCAAAACTACATCTTATTGCCAGTCCTTAGTTGCCCTGGAAAGGTGATCGTGGGCCTTCTCCGTGAAACGCTATGGTCGTTATGCTGAGGGTGCTTCCATGGTGTTAGGTAGGGAATCCTGGGATTTTAATCCAGTGATGAAGGAATGGTGATATCTGTCCAAGTGAAAATGTGATTAGTTTTGAAAGATGTCAACATCTTCTGCAGGTTTTCAGTTTTTTTTAAAACTTTGGAAATAACAAGATTGGTGCTGCCATATCCCTGTGCATGTTGGGGAAACTGTATACAAGATGGAGCACTGCTTGAGCTTCATTGTGCAACTTCACATAATGGTAGACATGCCATTCCTGGTTGTGACCTAACCCTTAAGTTGACTATTAATTTTGTCTTCAACATGAATCAGCTGATTTTCAGATTTAGGAACCTGTAAAATGGTGAAAGTGTAGTGTACTGTTTATTATAACTGATAAATGGTGGTGTGGTGGGATTAAAATGAGTTAATACCTAGCTTATCAGTACTCAAAGGGAGGAAAAAAATCTGAATTAAAATGATCAGGACAGCCTGTTAAATTTAAAACATTATTGTATTTTCATTATTACATAAGAAATAGGAGCACTCCACTTTTCCTGCCTGATCCCCATATCCATTGATTCCCTTAGAGTCCAAAAATCTATCTATCTATCTTAGCCTTGAATATACTCAACGACTCAGCATCTACAGCTCTCTGGCGTAGAGAATTCCAAAGATTCACAACCCTGAGTGAAGAAATTCCTCCCCATATCGGTCTTAAATGGCCTGAGACTATGCCCCCTAGTTCTAGACTCTCCAGCCAGGGAAAACAGCCTTAGCATCTACCCTGTCAAGCCCTCTCAGAATCTTGTGTTTCAATGAGATCACCTCTCATTCTTCTAATTCTTCTAAACTCCAGAGAATATAGGCTCTTTCTATTCAATCTCTCCTCATAGGACAACCTTCTCATCCCAGGAATTAATCTAGTGAACTTTCGTTGCACTGCCTGTAAGGCAAGTATATCCTTCCTTTTGATAAGGAGACCAAAACTGTACACAGTACTCAGGTGTGGGCTCACCAAAGCCCTGTACAATGGTAGCAAGACTTCCTTACTCCAGCCCCCTTGCAATAAAGGCCAACTTACCATTTGCCTTCCTAATTGCTTGCTGTACCTGCGTGCTAACTTTTTGTGTTTATTGTAAAAGGACAACCAAATCTCTATTGTAAATATGTTTATTGCATTGATTTGAAATGTATACAAGATGGAGCACTGCTTGAGCTTCATTGTGCAACTTCACATAATGGTAGACATGCCATTCCTGGTTGTGACCTAACCCTTAAGTTGACTATTAATTTTGTCTTAAACATGAATCAGCTGATTTTCAGATTTAGGAACCTGTAAAATGGTGAAAGTGTAGTGTACTGTTTATTATAACTGATAAATGGTGGTGTGATGGGATAAAATGAGTTATCAGTACTCAAAGGGAGGAAAAAAATCTGAATTAAAATGATCAGGACAGCCTGTTAAATAAATTTAAAACATTATTGTATTTTCAAACAGCTCGTTTACTTCATCACTGCGCCGCATTTAGAATTTTGGGAAGTGAGGTCCCCTTGCAGCACTAAACTCCACTAAGACAACATATGGAAATGGATCACTCATGAATAGATAATTAGAGCTATATGTAAAGCACTTTTTGTATGTGTGACTATTAAAAACAGTCTATGGGAGGGGTGGGGTCTGTTGTTTAATTTTTATGGATGAAAATATTAACTAACGTAATTGCTACTAATGAATAAACCACCTACATTGCTTAGTGACTTGGTTTTTATTTCCCACCGCATTTAGGTATTAAAAAATATGTTGTTGGATTGATTATTAAGACGTCATCTGATCCTGTTAACATTGAGGTAAGTTTTCACGTCAAGTTGTACTACGCATAGACTCTCCTTTCTGATTTCAGCCTATAATTATTGTTTACTGAGTTATTTATTTTTGTTTTAGAAGGAGAAGGTTTACATTGGAAAACTAAACATGATTTTGGTTCAGGTGAGATCGAAGATGCTTTGTGAGTAGGTTCATTGACAGTACTTTTAAGTATGTGTATATTTCTAAACTTCATTATTCCAGCAATATAATAAAGTATATGTTTGAAAAGGAATGTGATAGCTTCTTGTTCTCACTTATTTTATACATTGAACTTAACAAGATGCTGGAGGTATATAGTAGATCATGGAGTATTCTTTGTTCAGCATCCTCCACGTTAACGTGCAGTAGGTGTAAGCCTAGGTTACAAATTGAGCATAGCCTGATATTTTTGATAATGTTGACTCTTTTATGCTCTATAACGAGGATTCTCCCCAAGCATTTTTTGTTTTACTCTCCAGTGTTGCCATCTAGTTGAGTTCTGTTTTTTTTTGGGTTGGGGGGGTTGGTGCTGGTGGGGAGTGGCAGTAAGTTTTCTATTACAACAAGATCTAAATTCTGTACTGAATGTAACCATTCATTCCTGGTGCTTATATTCCCTGTTTAATCTTTTCACGTTGGTGCAAAGTAGAGTTGGGCATCTCTTCCCACATCAGATTGAACTTTGTGCCAAATTGGAAGGAATTGGGTCCAAAGTATAAACAAATCCTGCAAACCTGCTCCGTTGGTGGTTGGAGGTTCACTAACCCTGACTTTCCTTCACAAACAAGATAATTTTGCATGAGCAGCAGGTTATCACCTCTACCAAGACTTGACTTTAAAGGCTTAAATTGGAACTCTAACTGTTGCAGCAGAAGTGGGTGTTGCACAAAAGGCAAACTTAATGCTAATAGGCCATATGTGTTGACCATTTTAGTACTGATTGTCAATACACCTTCCTGTCTCTTGTGCCTCAAATGTGATAATTGAATTTTTTTTTGTGATGTTGTGCCAAAAACACACTGTACTGGCTGGTACTAGAAAATAAACGCTTGGCTTTAGCTACTGGAACAGATAGTGGTTATCACCAGGTGCTGAGTGAGTGGAGGTATTTCTTAGTACAAAGAACTTGTGTTTTTAAAAAAAACCTAAGTTGATTGCAAATGTCTTAGTGAGCTTGAACCTGGCTTCTACCTAACTTTGAGATGGAGATCCTAGCAGAACATAAATTGGCCCAAGTTTTGCATGGGATGGATCACCTAGATAGGTTTTCAAGTTCCTGTTAACTAGGATTCTGCACTTCTAGACAGGCAACACTTTGATCAGATTTATAAACTAAGAAGGAAGGTTCTTTTTTATGTCTGGATGTGCTTCAGGTTGGCCTGTGGCATCAGATTTCTGGCACCCTTTTGGCTCAAAATGTTGGCTAATTTGGATCAACTGGAGGAAAATGTTAGCTATTTTAAGCTTTTTTTTTAAGATCTATGATTTTGCACAACGTATTTAACTGTTTATGGTTATTTACACGTAGATACTGAAACAAGAATGGCCAAAACACTGGCCCACATTCATCAGTGACATTGTAGGCGCAAGTAGAACCAGCGAGAGCTTGTGTCAGAACAACATGATTATTCTAAAATTGCTGAGTGAGGAGGTGTTTGACTTCTCCAGTGGGCAGATGACCCAAGTTAAAGCAAAACATCTGAAGGACAGGTAAAAACTGGAAATTGCATTTTATTAAAGTTAATATTGTTTGAGGTTTTTAAAAAAAAAAAATTTTTATTCCAGTTACTTGATTAGTGACGTCTTGTTTCTTTGCAGCATGTGCAATGAATTCTCTCAGATATTCCAGCTATGCCAGTTTGTCATGGTAAATAAGGAATTTGTCATCTTTTAAAACCCTGTCTTTTTCATTTTAATTCAGGCAGATTTCATCAAACATTTTTTTTTGGCTGCAGGAAAACTCTCAAAATGCACCTCTTGTTCAAGCAACCTTGGAAACATTGCTGAGATTCTTAAATTGGATTCCGCTTGGGTATATCTTTGAAACAAAGCTAATTAGCACACTGATCTATAAGGTATGTGTATCCTTTATATTCCAGATCTGCAAAAGATCCTTAAATGAGAAACTATAGGTGTAACTAAATAACGTGTTTTGTTTTTTTATATAGTTTCTGAATGTGCCCATGTTCAGAAATGTGACCCTGAAGTGCCTGACAGAGATAGCTGGAGTGAGCGTCAGCCAGTATGAAGAACAGTTTGTTACTCTCTTTACACTAACAATGATACAACTGAAACAGGTATTTCAAACCCCACCCTTTGTGAAAGTAGCAATTCTAATGTGTTCTCTACAGATCTCTGGATATTAATCATATAACATGTTAAAACCAGTACATGGAAAAGTATTAAAGGAGCAGTGTACTTTTGTCTTCGTGGGCCACATAAGTGCTTACTATAGATCCTTAGGAACCATGTAAAGCTTAAATCAATGTTCCCGTTAATTTGCATACATCTAAACCTGTAGATATAGATCTTGGCTTTTCTGGCTTAGATTTACCCATCAGTGAGAGAACTACTAAAAAACAGCCTTTTTAAACCTCTCAGCCCACAAAGTCAACTAGGGCAAATGACAAATGAAATATCCACACAAAAGGAAATGAGCTTAGCTGTGCTTTGTGGGCGAGACTCCCTACTTTAATTGAAAACTCTAACTTCAATAATTTAATGGCCATTTACTCCATGGCTAACAAACATAATTATTTTAGACAAAATAAAATTCATATAGTAAATAGTTGATCTCCTGAATTGTTGCTTATGGACAAAACATAGTCTGTCATTCTTACAATCTTTCCCTTGCTTGCACATGTGTAACCTGCCCTCCCCGCCACCCCCCCCCCCCCCCCAAAATAACTGATTTTTTTTATTTAGTCACACTCCCTCTATATACTCATCCCTGAATCCTGTCCCATACTGCTGAGCGTATTATATTTTGGTAAAATTTTATTTGTCTTTTTGTGGATTCCACCAAATGCCACTATTGTCTATCAGAAGAATAATAAAATAGCACAAAATGATCTTGATACAAAAACATACTAGCAGCATATATTAGTGTGTTTTATATATGCAGTTTAAAAGTATTGAGTAAATATTGATTTCAGCAGAGTTGAAGCCTGAAACTTTTGAGTGAGTAGGCTTAATAACCTACCAGGGATTGAAAGGGAAGGGTGGCCTCAATAGCTACAATGGATTGGAACATGAAGAAGAACAGGACCTGGGGCTAAGAAGCTGCAAGTTTGGAAAGCTTCTGAGATGATGGCCATCATATACCAACTTTTGCATCTGATTGGTCCCTGCTAGCCAGCCAGCAAGGAATCTTACAACACCAGGTTATAGTCCAACAAATTTATTTTAAAATCACAAGCTTTCGGAGATTATCTCCTTTGTCAGATGAATGAATGAAAAGGTTCTCAAATCGCATATCTTATACGATGTTGGGACAGCATCACACCAATCAAAAGGTGTCGTTGTTATTCAAACAGGCCAGTCACGGAGAACAGCACGTCCCAGTACACTCGATATACATTGTGTCTTTTGCACAGGCAGGCAGAAAGAAACTCAAAATGGCAGAGAGAGAGAGAGAATTTTAAAAAACATATAAATTTTTTCCCCCTTTTTGCTGGTGGGGTTACGTGTAGCGTGACATGAACCCAAGATCCCGGTTGAGGCCGTCCTCATGGGTGACATCAAGTTTTTACAGAGCTGCAAGAAAGCAGACAAGATCCCGAAAGGACTACAGATCAAGAACCCACTCAAGTCCACATACAACTCGGATTACGCTGAGCGACTCTGCCGCCGTACCTCTCGCACACTCTGCAACCATCTCATACACCAACTCTACAGCAGACGCCACAACCTCGAAACCAAGATAGAGTCCATACTCTCAACCTGTACTCAGGACACAGCAGACCAGCTACGATATACCGCCAAACAGACGAGGCAACGGAACTACACTTCCTACATGAAAACCAAGAGCAGGAAGCTTGAGAAACTCGGCATCACCACCAGCATCAATCAAGCCTCCCCCGGTACCACGGTTACAACCACAGGGAAGTCAATCATCAATTTGTCCGACCACACCCTTCAACCAGACGAAATCGAGGTTCTCAGCCGAGGGCTCAATTTCTGCCCCACCACCAAAATGGACCGCATCGGTCTCGCGGCGGACACAGAGGAATTCATCAGGAGAATGAGGCTTCGGGAATTTTACCACAAACCCCAAGATTTCAACAGTGAACCCAATGAGACAATCAATGATCCAGAACAGCAGACAGAGGGATCCACGGTACAGCAACCGAAGAGGAAAGAGTCAAACTGGACTCCTCCGGAGGGTCGCTACCCTCAGCTTGACATGTATGCCCAAGCTGTCAGGAAATGCGTCAATGCCAGATTCATCAGGCGCACTCAGAAGACAGTCCAGAATGTCACCCGAGCACAACGCAACGCCATCAACGCTCTCAAGACCAACCGAAACATCGTCATCAAACCAGCGGACAAAGGAGGAGCCATTGTCATACAGAACAGAACGGACTATTGCAAAGAAGCATACCGACAACTGGACAACCAGGAACACTACAGACGGTTACCCGCAGATCCGACCAAAGAACACACCCACCAGCTCAACAAACTGATCAAGACCTTCGATCCAGACCTTCAAAGCATCCTACGCACTCTCATCCCACGTACTCCCCGCGTGGGAGACTTCTACTGCCTCCCAAAGATACACAAAGCCAACACACCTGGACGTCCTATCGTATCAGGCAACGGAACCCTGTGTGAGAACCTCTCTGGATACGTCGAGGGCATCCTGAAACCCATCGTACAGGGAACCCCCAGCTTCTGTCGCGACACTACAGACTTCCTACAAAAACTCAGCACCCACGGACCAGTTGAACCAGGAACACTTCTCACCACGATGGACGTCTCGGCACTATACACCAGTATCCCCCACGATGACGGCATCGCTGCAACAGCCTCAGTACTCAACACCAACAACAGCCAATCTCCAGACGCCATCCTACAACTCATCCGCTTCATCCTGGATCACAATGTCTTCACCTTCAATAACCAGTTCTTTACCCAAACACACGGAACAGCCATGGGGACCAAATTTGCACCCCAATACGCCAACATTTTCATGCACAAGTTCGAGCACGACTTCTTCACTGCACAGGACCTCCAACCAACGCTATACACCAGATACATCGACGACATTTTCTTCCTATGGACCCACGGCGAAGAATCACTGAAGAGACTACACGATAACATCAACAAGTTCCATCCCACCATCAAACTCACCATGGACTACTCCTCAGAATCGGTTTCTTTCTTGGACACACAAATCTCCATCAAAGACGGGCACCTCAGCACCTCACTCTACCGCAAGCCCACGGACAACCTCACGATGCTCCACTTTTCCAGCTTCCACCCCAACCACGTCAAAGAGGCCATCCCCTATGGACAGGCCCTACGAATACACAGGATCTGCTCAGACGAGGAGGAACGCGATGGACACCTACAGACGCTGAAAGACGCCCTCGTAAGAACGGGATATGACGCTCGACTTGTCGATCGACCGTTCCGACGGGCCACAGCGAAGAATCGCATAGACCTCCTCAGAAGACAAACACGGGACGCAACCAACGGAGTACCCTTCGTCGTCCAGTACTTCCCTGGAGCGGAGAAACTACACCATGTTCTCCGCAGCCTTCAACATGTCATCGATGACGATGAACACCTCGCTAAGGCCATCCCCACGCCTCCACTGCTCGCCTTTAAACAGCCACCCAACCTCAAACAGACCATCGTTCGCAGCAAGTTACCCAGTTTTCAGGAGAACAGCGTCCACGACACCACACAACCCTGCCACGGCAACCTCTGCAAGACTTGCCAGATCATCGACACGGATACCACCATCACACGAGAGGACACCACCCACCAGGTACATGGTTCATACTCCTGTGACTCGGCCAACGTTGTTTACCTCATACGTTGCAGGAAAGGATGCCCAGGAGCATGGTACATTGGCGAGACCATGCAGACGCTGCGACAACGGATGAACGGACACCGCGCAACAATCGCCAAACAGGAAGGTTCCCTCCCAGTCGGGGAACACTTTAGCAGTCAAGGACATTCAGCCACCGATCTTCGGGTAAGCGTTCTCCAAGGCGGCCTTCGAGACACACGACAATGCAAAATCGTCGAGCAGAAGTTGATAGCCAAGTTCCGCACCCATGAGGACGGCCTCAACCGGGATCTTGGGTTCATGTCACGCTACACGTAACCCCACCAGCAAAAAGGGGGGAAAAATTTATATGTTTTTTAAAATTCTCTCTCTCTCTCTACCATTTTGAGTTTCTTTCTGCCTGCCTGTGTAAAAGACACAATGTATATCGAGTGTACTGGGACGTGCTGTTCTCTGTGACTGGCCTGTTTGAATAACAACGACACCTTTTGATTGGTGTGATGCTGTCCCAACATAGTATAAGATATGCGATTTGAGAACCTTTTCATTCATTCATCTGACGAAGGAGATAATCTCCGAAAGCTTGTGATTTTAAAATAAATTTGTTGGACTATAACCTGGTGTTGTAAGATTCCTTACATTTGTCCACCCCAGTCCATCACCGGCATCTCCACATCAAGCCAGCCAGCAGACAGTGCATTAATAGTCATACGGCTATTACAAACAAATCAGTTCCCTAGAATTAGACACATTTTAAAATTTATTTGACCTCCCTTGGCATTCTTCATGGTGAGTCAGAGGTTGTGCTGATGCAATGACAGGAAGGGAGAGACACTGGGTGTAGTAGGCTGTATGCAGTGGGAGAGTATAGGTGGGGTTGGAACTTTATTTGAAGAGGAGGATTAAAATGCATGTTGTTGCCATTTGAGTATCAAGGAAGAAAAGAGTCTGCATTAAAGTTGGTGTTGAAAAGTTAATGACAAATGCAGCTTAGTGTGTTTTTCAAGTGGCATGTCACCAAGGCATGGAAACTTGCTTTGGAAAATATAAAGGCATAGAGAGGGGCACGTATTTCTGGAATAGAATGGTATGTCAGATTAACTGTTTGTAGTGTGCTCAAAGCTCCCATTCTATTGAGATGGTGGCTACCAGGAGAAATTGTTGGGAGGATTTCATGGTGAGGAGTGGTAGAGAAGGACAGTGCAAAGTGGCAATGAGGGGTATTTGAAGGCTTGTTTATGCACAGACATCCCATAGGAAGGTTTGAGGGGTGCTAACCCTGCATAGAAACTGGAAAGTCATTCTGGAAATGCCTGAGTGAAAAACAGGAGGTCCAGGAAAAAGTCTGTGTCTATAAGAGAGTGGTTCAGGAATTTTATTATGGTATTGGTAAATGTATGATTTTTGCATGAGAATTCTTTTAATGTTTCAGGTTTATGATGTTATGAATTGTATTTTATAGAAGTATATAGTGGGGTTGAGGAGCTGCCATGGCCAGTGAAAAGACTTGGACCTGGGAGGGACTTTTCAGAGAGATGTGCTTAGACAGGGCGAGGGTTTGTGCATTTCCTTTTTTACAAAGATGTCTAAGTTTGGGACTGTTACTTTCTGGTACAGAGGGGAAGGGTTTACTTTTTTTAGAAATGAGCTTCTTGGCTCCAGAGGCAAAAAGATTTGTCTTTTGAACTGAAAATATACTAACTTACTCCAAAATGGCTCTTCAAGTCACTGAGTGGTGAATATGCTGGTTTTGGTAAATAATCGCAGTGTGTCAAAGACTTCAGTGAGAATTAGGGCTACTACAGTGGTCAGTAACTCATCCTGGTTCAATTAACAGAATTTGGAAAAACAGCACTAAAGTATCTTAATACCTTTTTTTTGCATTTTTTATTTTGTTTTCTCTCTTTCCATTTTCCCCCAACCTTTCTGCCTTCAGTGAGATTTCAATGCATTATTCCAGGATAACAACTTACTGACTGATTTAAGTGCTTCATATGCAGTTTTATGCAAGTTACATTATTTCCTGCCTGAAAGGGATTCATAAGCATTAGATTTGATGGGTTTTGAGCTCGTGTTAGTGTAACAGTTGAGTAGAATAAATTGTGACTATAGGTGATTGAGTCTGAGTCATACTCATGAGATGGTTTTTTTCTAAATTTACTGTTAGATGCTCCCTTTGAACACCAATATTCGAGTGGCTTATGCCAATGGAAAGGATGATGAACAGAATTTCATCCAGAACTTGAGCCTGTTTCTTTGTACGTTCTTGAAAGAACATGGGCAGCTTATTGAAAAACGATTGAATCTGAGAGAAACCCTTATGGAGGTAAGAGTTTTAGCAAATGTTAATGTGTATTGTGCTTAATGTTGGTATAAATTATTGCACATAACTGCTGTAGAAAGAAAAGAACTGAATTCAGGCAATCTTTTGTCTATTCCACAGGCTCTTCATTACATGCTGCTTGTCTCTGAAGTGGAGGAAACTGAGATATTCAAAATTTGCCTGGAGTATTGGAACCATTTGGCTTCTGAACTCTACAGGGAAAGTCCATTCTCAACACCTGCATCACCTGTGCTTTCTGGAAGTCAACAATTTGATGTTCCTCCGAGGAGACAACTTTATTTGCCAGTGTTGTCTAAGGTGAGCATTGAGAGTGGTTGTTTACAGAAATCTGTACTATTAACTCTCTTCCCTAAATTTTAATTGTAGTACGGACACTTAAAATATTTTAAAGTATCGTTCTTTGAGATTTGCCCTCTCTCCTGAGGGAGAGATGCCACTTAGAATCATTGTCCTTTTTAAGAAATTTATTCAATTTCTTTTGCTTTACTGTTTAGGTCAAGATATTTTCCTACTTCATTGTATATAAGTGCTTAGTGGAACAGCACTCTTAGTTCATTTGCTTGATCAGAAGTAGTCCTTATAGTTGTCTGTAAAATCTTGACGTTTTAAGAAAAAATTATTACTGCTTAAATAGTGATCATTTTACGTATATAATGTGGATCGTTCCCTATGATTTAATATCCACAGCGTCTGCTTTTAATTGTCATATGCAAGACTTTTAATATATATAGATGCTTCTTCCTCAAAGGTTCGCCTTCTAATGGTCAGTCGTATGGCCAAACCAGAAGAAGTACTAGTGGTGGAAAATGACCAAGGAGAGGTTGTGCGAGAGTTCATGAAGGATACAGATTCCATCAACTTGTATAAAAATATGAGAGAAACTCTTGGTACGGTTTTCCCTCCCTTCTCCAACTAGGGTATTGTTGAAGATGTAATCATGTTTAAAACTAAGCATATCAATGACTTAAAATAGCTATCCTACATCTCTCCTAGCCCATAATTTTTCAATTTTGGACAATTATTGAAAAATATTCAGCATTTTGTATAGTGAAACCTGTATAAATGGACACTCCCAAAAAACGGACACCTGCAAAACGGATACTTATTGAGATCCAAATAACTTGCATGGTAAAATCTACAAGGGGCACTGTGAAACCATGGACACGCAAATTATGAACTATGGACAGCTTTCAGCACATCATGCCCTTTTACAAATTAAAGCACAGAATGCGCAGGTCAGCGCAAGGCGGCAGCAGATTTTGTGAAAGAAACTGCTTTTGTGGAGTGGGGAGCTCTTTACCCAGTACCCTTAGCGACAGAGAAATCACTCTATCTCTGGGATTGAATGCTTGCACGGCTCTATCCCAGGGATAGAGTGGTGTCTCAGCTGCTCTGGATGCTGGGTAAAGAACTCTCCATTCTGCTGACAATTTTTACAGTACATACAATGACCATTTTGAAAATAAGGACACCTGCAAACAAAAAAAGGACAGCTGATGCCAATCTCTAAGGTGTCCGTAATTTGCAGGTTTCGCTAAACTTGATACCGCGTTCTTGGATGTTTCAGTTTCAACAATCCTGGTAAATTTATTTCTCAATGGTATTTTTAGCCAGAAAATGGGACTACATTATTACTATGTAACTTGGCATCAGAGAATTGATTTTCATGGACTCTTTAGTAACTGTTCTCTTCTGCATTAGCATTACTTCAGTTTGCTTAAACTGCTATAGAACATATTTGAATTTTTGAGTAATGTACAATATAATCAAAGCTGTTCTAAATAATACTGGACAAATTGTCTTTAGAAAAATGTAGCTTCGCACAGGAAATTGTGACAGAAATATTAATATTAACTATCTTAATGGTGTCTAAAGTAGAATACATGGTTCTCTAATTTTAATTTTTTTGCAGTGTACCTTACTCATTTGGACTATGCAGATACTGAACGTATTATGACTGACAAACTTCACAACCAGGTGAATGGCACTGAATGGTCATGGAAGAATCTAAACACCCTCTGTTGGGCTATTGGGTCAATTAGTGGCGCTATGCATGAGGAAGATGAGAAGAGATTTCTGGTAACTGTAATAAAAGTAAGTGGATTGAATGTTGCTGATATGACTTCACATGGAGTATCAGGGACTGTTTTTAGTTGGGGTAACAACTCTTGCAAAAATGAATAATACAAGGGCTGCCAAATTATGGCAACAATCCATTTTGAGTAAATTGGCCAGATCTGATAATTATATGGAGAACTAGAACATCGCAATGCCCAGCAGTCTACCACTGTTATTTATAATATAGGTCTGTCTCTGTCCACTTTATATGCACAAATTGGATGCTGCTCCAGATCCAAGCTGTCATTCCCACTTTTCTCTCTGGCCATTTCTGGACCCTACCCTGCTTCTATTCTCCATTCTCTCTTCCTACTGCCATGCCTGCTTTTTCTCCCCCCCCCCCCCCCCCCCCCCCCAATGCCTTCCTAGATCCCTAGCCCAACTTAACACCACTCTCCCTATCTTCTTTGCTGCTACTGTCCCTGGACCAAATGTCCCTTGAATGAGCCCACTCCTATCACAGTATCTATGCCTGGCTCACCCAGCAACAACCCACACTGTTCTCTACACCAAGCAAACAGCTCATTCTTTGAGTGTCAACTCCACCAACCAGAATATTCTTAATGGTGAACAAGGTCCTTGCCATCAATGACCTCATTGTGGATGAATTTAAACATCCTGATACTAATGGAGACCCTTGCTCTCACCAAATCACTCACCAGTTTCCACTTCTGTTATTCCCCGACAGGAGGACTAGAGATATCCTGGCACTGATAGAGACCATGGCGATGACTGCTTACCTCTCTTTGAAATCTTCCCACCTGGCTATATACTCCATCACTTGCTCTGCTCAAACTACCATGTGAAGAGGCAGGTCTCAAGTTCTGTCTGGGACTCTTTCCACTATTCCTTAGACATATTCTCCTTTTTGAGCACTGTGCAGTCTTCCATTCCTCCTGTCACTTGCTTAAAATCCTCATTGAGTACCACCATTCCAAACCCCACACTAACTTCACCAAGATTCTTGCCTTGGTCTTGGTATTGAGTGACTCCCCTTCTCTAATTTCAAACTATATCCAAATTCCCTTGCTCTGAGACTAACTCTCCCTTCATACAAACTCCTGCCCATACCTAGGTCCACTCAATTATCACTTCTTCTGAGGTGTTGATCATTAACAATGCTATCTCTCACATCCTTGCCTCTCACCATGAATGTTCACCTCCCGTCTCCCTGCATTTTATCGCCACAGGTTGAAAACGAAAGTTTAATTCATGAGTTAGTACTTGAGAATTAGTACATCAGCTGGGGAATGGTGGGATCAGGGTCTATGAATGATACAGCGGTATGGATGATGATGGATATCCTGCAAAGTAATCAGGCGGAGTGCATATTCCTGAAGTGTCACCGTTGTGTTGCCCGAATGCAGCCTTTGCAAGAGCAAGGGCTTCCAGCAGAAACCTCCCTGAAGCTGGTCACCTCACAGAATAGTGAAGAAGCGGGGAGGATGTGGGTGATTTTTGTCTTCAGGCGAGATGTGGGTGACCTGCCTGTAAGAAGAGACTGGAGGAATCAATACAAGAAAACTAAGGTGGGTGGAGTTGTCCAATAGGTGTATATATAGGTCTTGACACTTACGATGAGGACAGGGGTGTAGGCACAGGGAAGAGGAGGGGAAAAAAAACTATACATGAGAATAAGCATGCATTAGTAGAGGGAGATTTCATTACTGGAGGCCAACCAGTCTGATTTTGTAGCTGCAACCAGTGGTCCAAGGGAAGACCCTTAACTGAGGGTAGACTACTTGTGGAAAGGGAATGAAAACAGCAAGAAGTCATGGTTCATGTAGTTCATATAATAGCCAGTGAAATAGTAAATGGTTGGATATAGGTCTTGCAGAGGAATTTTGAGGACTTGGGTTCTAGATTGAACCAGCAAGATCTAAGGATAGTAATGTCAGGATTACCATTGGTACCAAGTGACCAATTAGGCAGAAGCAGATTGCCTATATCAAAATGTGGCTAGAGAGATGGTGTAGAAGGATAGGTTTTAGATCCGTAGAACATTGGAACAAATTCTAGAATAGGGGAAAACCAAGTTTCTGCAAGTGCTTTACACTAAGAGGTAAACTAGTGGATGATCCATCTCAGCCTCCTCCTGATATCCCCACCATCACGGAAGCCAGTCGTCAGCCAATTCGATTCACTCCACGTGATATCAAGAAACGGCTGAGTGCACTGGATATGACAAAGGCCATGAGCCCGGACAACATCCCAGCTGTAGTGCTGAAGACTTGTGCTCCAGAAGTAGCTGCGCCTCTAGCCAAGCTGTTCCAGTACAGCTACAACACTGGCATCTACCCGACAATGTGGAAAATTGCACAGGTATGTCCTGTCCACAAAAAGCAGGACAAATCCAATCCGGCCAATTACCGCCCCATTAGTCTACTCTCAATTGTCAGCAAAGTGATGGAAGGTGTCATGGACAGTGCTATCAAACGGCACTTGCTCACCAATAACCTGCTCACCGATGCTCAGTTTGGGTTCCGCCAGGACCACTCTGCTCCAGACCTCATTACAGCCTTGGTCCAAACATGGACAAAAGAGCTGAATTCCAGAGGTGAGGTGAGGGTGACTGCCCTTGATATCAAGGCAGCATTTGACCGAGTGTGGCACCAAGGAGCCCTAGTAAAATTGAAGTCAATGGGAATCGGGGAAAACTCTCCAGTGGCTGGAGTCATACCTGGCACAAAGGAAGATGGTAGTGGTTGTTGGAGACCAATCATCTCAGCCCCAGGGCATTGCTGCAGGAGTTCCTCAGGGCAGTGTCCTAGGCCCATCCATCTTCAGCTGCTTCATCAATGACCTTCCCTCCATCATATGGTCAGAAATGGAGATGTTCGCTGATGACTGCACAGTGTTCCGTTCCATTCACAACCCCTCAAATAATGTAGCAGTCCGAGCCCGCATGCAGCAAGACCTGGACAACATTCAGGCATGGGCTGATAAGTGCCAGGCAATGACCATCTCCAACAAGGGTCTAACCACCTCCCCATGACATTCAACGGCATTACCATCGCCGAATCCCCCACCATCAACATCCTGGGGGTCACCATTGATCAGAAACTTAACTGGACCAGCCATATAGGTCAGAGGCTGGGCAGCGAGTGACTCCCCACCTGACTCCCCAAAGCCTTTCCACCATTTGCAAGGCACAAGTCAGGAGTGTGATGGAATATTCTCCACTTGCCTGGATGAGTGCAGCTCCAACAACACTCAAGAAGCTCGACACCATCCAGGACAAAGCAGCCCGCTTGATTGGCACCCCATTCACTCCCTTCACCACCGGCACACAGTGGCTGCAGTGTGTACCATCCACAGGATGCATTGCAGCAACTCGCCAAGGCTTCAACAGCACCTCCCAAACCTGTGACCTCTACCACCTAGAAGGACAAGAGCAGCAGGCACATGGGAACAACACCACCTGCACGTTCCCCTCCAAGTCACACACCATCCCAACTTGGAAATATATCGCTGTTCCTTCATCGTCGTTGGGTCGAAATCCTGGAACTCCCTTCCTAACAGCACTGAGAGAACCTTCACCACACAGACTGCAGCGGTTCAAGAAGGCGGCTCACCACCATCTTCTCGAGGGCAATTAGGGATGGGCAATAAATGCCGGCCTCGCCAGTGACGCTCACATCCCATGAACGAATTTTAAAAAAAATGTCTAGAATCTATTACTATCTAGAATAGCCTTCCATGTAAGGTAGTGGAGGCAAAAACTCAAATCATTCCAAAAGCAGTTAGATGCTGTGATAGGTGAATCATAGGTTTCTATGGAAGAATGAGCTAGATGGCCTTATGGTTTCCCTCCTCTACTTAGCTTTGTGAACAACATTTTTTCTTTTACCTCACTTTGCTTATTTTATAGTTGACTTTTGTTCCTGTTGCAGAAGCACAACAGTATAGGAAACTTGCATATTATACTTGTGTATAATATGTGGTTATCAAGATGAGGATTACTTTTTTGGACTCCGTTTTCCCCCTCCTTCCACTCCCCTTTTAATTGAAATTTTCTGTTTTGGATTTGTGTCGTAATATATGCATTGTTTTAACTCCATAGGATCTTTTGGGACTGTGTGAACAGAAGAGGGGTAAAGACAACAAAGCCATTATTGCTTCAAATATCATGTATATTGTGGGCCAGTACCCACGTTTCTTAAGAGCTCACTGGAAGTTTTTAAAGACTGTGGTTAACAAACTATTTGAATTTATGCATGGTAAGTTTGTCAGATTAGAAAAAGAAGAAATGTATTTTTGAAAAAGGTGTATTTTGTGTATTAAAAGAAAACTGCTGGCAGCTAGTATTCTTGGAGTTTGGATCCCTTGCCCACGACTGAAATTGAAGGGTCTCCCAGACATTTTACATCATAAGAACATAAGCATGGAACTAGAAAGGGATACATGGCCCATCACACCAGCTTCTTCTGAAGACCATATACAATACACGTTTAACATGAACTCTGTTTAATCTTAAGGCATAATTTGCCATGAAAATTCAGATCCCTTGAGATTGACACAACTTCAGAATGTTCAACCCGCTTCACGTAACTTTTTCCTGTTATTCTCCAGACATTTCTACAGCTGTAGGATAAACCTAATTGCAAAATCATAAAAAATTCAGCACTGGAAGAATCTATTCAAAAAATAATGGTATGGCATTACATCTAATGGATGTTAATTTTTTAAAGTTGAATTCCTGAACATTTGTTTAAAGATGTATCTAAACTGCAAAAATTCATGACATTTGATTTTGAAATATTGCTTAAGGTCATGATGAGTGCTCCTTTTGGCATCTACAATCTCTAATCATTCCTGTGCGCTGGTTTAAGTTATGTTAGAAACTACCACCACCTTCATACTTGAACATTAATGTTAAAACAAATAGTTAATAGTCACATTAAATTTATGGTTCCTATCTATGAACTATTTGAAAATACAAGAGGGAAAGAACATTGGCATGAGAAATGGAGTATTTTGCCTAAGCTGGTATCCTCATTTCACATAGATAAACAGATCTGTCCTGGTTCTTATTTTGTCTCCGCCCTACACAAATCCAAGAATATAGATTCTACCTTCTGAATATTATGAAAACTAACAAGCTGTATTTCAACATTTTTTCTTCTCTGAAGGCAATGACCCTTTGCTGGGTGCCCTCTAGTACCTTGTCCAAATGTTCATTATTCATAGTGAGCTTTGGTGAGTGACAGCAGACCATGTTACTGTAGGAGACATTACAGCTCTGATCAATCCTATTCTCACTGTCTATACATTTGCACTTCAAGCTCTGTTTATTTGGTAGTGATCAGGAGCATGACTATTGCTCCTGTGATTATCCCTGGTGAAACATTACAGATAATGGCTCTGATACTTTCCCACATGTTATTCTGCAAAGTCAGTCTATCTAGTGTGATCTTTGCATACTCTGGGAAACACTTATTTGACATTGGTTGAAATTTAAAACCTGGTCTTATATTTATTTTTATGGGTGTTTGTCATTTATGGATTATTTAAGTTTGAATCATTAGGGGATCACCAGTTGGCATTCCATTTCATGCAAGCTATTTGTGCTCATTCAGACCTTCACTGGGTCCCAATTAGGCCCTCAACTTAGTTCTTTACAAGTTAATGCACCCATCATTCAAACCTCCGTATACACGTGAGGTTTGTGGAAGGCTGGACTGTTGGCGTTCACTTTGACTTGCAGAGTTAGTGAAGTACAAGACCTTTAATGTATAACAGCTGTAATTGATTTGATAAAGGTGGTTGGGACTTGCTTAGAGGCCTTAATTTAAAGTTGCTTCCTGGTTTTATTTTGGTCAAGAAATTGTCCTGTTGTTTAATGCTGTCACTCAAGTCAGGACTTGAACATGATTTCTGTTAAATAGATGCTCACGGCCTTATATTCTTTCTCATTTTTGACTTATGGTAATTATTTGATTCCTACTGTGCAAGGATTAGTGACTAAGCTGCAGATAGTTAATGGATGTGGAGTGCATTCTGCACCAATAGTATCTTGCAAGGAAAAAGCCTGGGGACAGGCTACAAATTGTAGACCATTTGATGGTGGCTTTTTGGGTTGTACTTATTTGGGTTTCAATTGACAAAATCTAAGACTTCCACAGAGGGTGGACCTCACGTGTTGATTAAACATTACTGTCTAAATATAACTGCAGCACATACTCCTTTTGGAAGATTGGTCCTCTCCTAGGACCTCCCCACCCCCCCAACCTGAATTGTGCTACATTGTTCTGCTATTACAGTATTTGGAGGATGCTTAGTGAAGGAGGAAAATAGCTTACTGATCTTGTAGAGTCTCTATTCTTTGATATGCATCCTTAACGTAATATGATGTCGCCCATCCATCACCACTGGCCTGTTGGGGGTATTTTTTTTGTTGGGGAGGGTGGTTGTAGAGGTCAGTTTCAGTTTAACTTCAGATTAGAAGGAGCTGGTACCGTGGTGCAGATACTAGGGTTTATACAGTGCAGAATACCTGCTATCTGCAGTTAAAAATTTTCATATACATGAATGGCATGGTTTTCTGCAGAGCCAATTAAGCTAGGCTTTACTCCAGTCTGTTTGTGGAATGTATATTAATTGACGAATGGAGACCCTACAAGAAAAATAATGTACAATCAATAGCTGACATTTTTTCGTTTTTAAATCTGGACAGGTAAAAACTTGGTAATAAATGTCCCTCCTGATGTGCTCATTAAATGAGAATATGTTGAGAGTAGGCTGCACTTCCAAGTTTTTTTTTAAGAAAATCAAATTGTTATATTTCTTTTGTTGACTGTGCCTGGCCAGGTATACAAGTAGAGTAGATGGTCAGTACATAAAGATCCCAAAAGCGCTTCACATGCAAATAGGGGTGCAACTGTTTGCAGACAAACTTAACTGCCATTCTGTGCCCAGCAATAAGTTGAGTATCATGCTATTTATAACTTTCACCTGAACTGCTGGAATAGGCAGATGAGACCTTGATTAACACCTGCAGGATGCACCCATGATAATGTGGCACTCTTCCGTTACTGCATTGTTTTATCCTATGTAATGTGGCCAAGAGTGGGACTTGAAACCGCAACAACCTTCTGGTTCTAAAGTGAGAGTGCCACTAACTTAGCCAAGGTGACATCTAATGCACACATGCTCCATGCCCTTCAGTTGCCCCTGCTGTAATATTGTGCTTGCTGCATTCATGCAAGGCAAGCATGATCAGTTAATCCAAGAATAAATTGTAATTGGATGAAAAGTTTTTTTGTCAGTGAAACCTGTGACTTTGTCACTTAGAGCAGTCTTTGTGGTAAAATGTTAAGTCATAGTGAGTTTTTTTTTTTCTTTTTAAGTATAAAAATCTTTTTAAATTAATTTAGAAACCCATGATGGAGTTCAAGATATGGCTTGTGATACTTTCATTAAAATTGCTCAAAAATGTCGTCGACACTTTGTTCAGGTCCAAGTTGGGGAAGTAATGCCATTCATTGATGAGATCCTGAATAATATCAATACTATCATTTGTGATCTTCAGCCACAGCAGGTAAGGTTACATATATTTTGAAGAGAATTTATATTTAGATATTCAAGGGTTAGAAGGGTATGTGTGGACTGGAAGGTTGACACGTTAGTGATTCAATGTTAAATCTTGTATTTACTTTCCTTTTCCCACTATCTTTACGTAATTCTGGTTTAAAATAAATTTGTTCTTCTCATTGTCAATAGGTTCACACATTTTATGAAGCAGTTGGTTACATGATAGGTGCTCAGACTGACCAGGCAGTACAAGAACATTTAATAGAAAAATATATGATGCTGCCAAATCAGGTCTGGGACAGTATAATTCAGCAGGCAACTAAAGTAAGTAACAGCATTTTAACTTAAATACCCTACAGTTTACTCCTGCATATAATTTATTGAATGTTAAGTGTACCAACCTCTTACCACATGGAAAAGTGGTTCTTGAGATTTCATAACCGTTTCAAACCAGAGTAATTGGCATGATGTACATGACCCTACATAAATTGTTTAAATGCTGTTTCTCCCCTACCTCTCCTCCCCTACTGCTGTTTCCTTTTTAACTGTGTTTATTCAGCTTCCCTAGTGAGCCCTGAATACCTTTTATTGTAAAACATGGATCTTGCAGCATGCTGTATGGTATAGTTGACTGGATTTTGTGGTATTGATCCTTTTACAGGTTGATTATCTTTTCCCTTTTTAACCCCATCCCTTTCCCACATTGTATTTCTGTTTCAGCAAATATTCTGTGAGCATTGGAAAAATACAAGTACACAAAAATGAGACATTTGATTTAGAATTGTTAACAAAAAAATATTGGGAATGGAATTGAATCATTCCTTCTATCTCTCTGAACTGAAGTTTGCCTTTTTATATAGAAATTGTGATTGTGTGTTTTTAGACTTTAAGCATCAACCAGAGCTTTTTTAATCGTGTAAATTTGTTGAATTTATGGAATATGAAAACCTAGTATGGCATATGTGCTGCAACTGACTTTCTTGAGGGAAGTAGTACACGGAATGGATGAATAAGAAAAACTGCAGCACAGCGTTGGTTGTGACAAAATAGACACAATTTTGTATTTTGTTTGATTTTTAGATATGGTAAGCCTGGTTTTAAAAAGCAGTTGAGCTAACTATATCTAAGAAAATTCCAATGCTTCTGTGTCTGATTAGTATGTGTGACTGACCTATAAGCATGTTCAAGAAGTGTCTGGGATAGATATCCTTTTGTACCTTGCATGAAATGAATTTCACTTTTAAAAATAAGTGTTTGTGCAGACTTTGAAATGGTAATGCATGCAGATTGACAAACCAAACCAATTTAATCCCTAATTCATTCCTAAACTTAAAGGAAAAGTTTGGAGAAGCGCAATAATATCCAGACATTAACATCTTGCCTCACAAGGTGTTGGATCTGTTGTACTACCAGATTGATATCAAAGAAATGTTCAACGTGAGAGGTTTCCCTTGGTGCAAGTTCAGGTTACTTAGCTTAGGTCCTGGATGGAGGTCTTAACTCCATGGATTTACTCAATTTATCTTCCATGTAACGATTATGTTGTGAAGGACTATGAATAACTTTTTTTAGTCCAAAAGTCCTGTCACTTATCAAACTGCAAGAAATATGTTTGAGAATATATTAATCCTTGGGCTAATTCTGCTTTGAAATTATTTTAAAGTATTGCGCTTAGTATCTTACTGCGTCTGTGTTATTCACCCTTATTTAAATCTTCTAATTTTGGCCTGTGTGCATTGCTATGATGGTCCAATATTTCCTACTTTTCAAAAAAATTGGAAATATGTTGGGCATTCAATGTGACCTCCAGTGGGTGATATAATTGGGGGTAATTCTTGGGTTGGCATTGGGTATGCCAACTCTGCTGCATGATAGGGTTGGCAGACTGTATGCTTTTGAAACCTGCCTTTTTGCCATGAACAAGTTTTGAGATAAAATCTAAACTGTGATGGTTGTACAGTTGCCAATATTTCAAAATGCATTAACTTTCCAAATAGAGCATTCAAACATGTTAATATTTGGCTAGTGTCTCAAAGATGAAAAAATAGCAAAAATCAGGTGTGAACAAAAAGCACAGGTGGTAGAATTCCAGCATCCAAACTAGTTGTTTGATTTTGTTTTTTCCCTTTTCCTGTAGAATGTTGACATTCTTAAAGATCCCGAAACTGTAAAACAGCTTGGCAGTATTCTGAAAACTAATGTTCGCGCCTGCAAAGCAGTTGGTCACCCATTTGTCATCCAGCTTGGTCGAATCTATCTGGATATGCTGAATGTGTACAAGTGCCTCAGTGAAAATATTTCAGCAGCAATTCAAACTAATGGTTGGTTAAATATTTGTTTTGTACTTTTTAAAAAAAAATGATGTGCTGTGAAGTGATGGATGCATCATAGTAAGAGCAATTGCTTCACAATACAAGTTATACATCTTGAGCTCCAGAGCTGCTTGATGATATTACTATCTAATTGTTTCAATGCTCCTTTGAGATGCTGATCAGAGTGTTGGAATTCATTCTATGAAAATGAAGGAAAAACGGCCTTGTAAATGGTTTTTCAACTTAATTAACATTAATGCTAATTGAGGTCCAATGCCAGGTGTACATTGCTTTCCAAGTTGATGGAGTTAGAGTGAGCAGGCATGTAGCAATGTCTATAGAGGTATATTGTCTCTGACTCTCGTGTAAACTGATGATCTGCTATTGTTGCAGCTAGATATACCTTGGCACCTTCTCAATAGAATATGAACAGATTTTGTACGTTTTTTGTTTTGATAGATTTGTAGGGAACCAGTTTTTAGGGATGCAATTTGACCCTGAATGGAGAGGACATGTGAAAAATGTTTAAACAATGGAAGTTGCATTCTTTAACAGAATGAATGTCTCTAATTTGCTAGACATATTGTATTGATATCAGATGTTATATTATAGGTGATATGGTTACAAAACAGCCTCTGATCAGAAGTATGCGGACAGTAAAAAGGGAGACCCTGAAGCTCATTTCTGGTTGGGTGAGCCGGTCCAATGATCCACAGATGGTAAGTAATGAATGAATAGTAGCTTCTAATAGTCATAAAACCATGAACATGGAAAATTAAAATGTTACTTTTTTTTCTGTGCTTAAGATGAAGTGTCTTCAGACATCCTGTGTCTGCTTGAAATGCCTGGAGATCTAGTAATGGCATAGTAAGATGCAGTGTAAACATTTTATTCTGCCCCATCCTCAGAATTGCACCATCTACTCCCATTATTACCAGTATAATTTTTGCACACCAGCCATCCTTCTGAGGAGAGGTACCAAATTAGGGGCAGTTTTGTGCTGTTGGCCCATGCCCACAAGGGACTGATTTGAGACTGCCCAACTTGTATTTTGTAGGACCTTTGGTCCTGGCTAGATTCAAACCCAGATTCTGCAATTCTAATCATGATAAAATAGCCAAAAGAAATTTGAAGTGAAATTGATCATTTACGTTTTAAAAATGCATCAAAGAACCATGATTTTGCATCTCTGATAAATTGGAGACATTGGACAGTCTGAAGGTGATTTTGCACATTGCTGAGTCTGGTCTAGAGCCCATTTGCCCACATTAAAACTAAAACTAATGGAACAGTTTGAGCCTATTCAGGTGACCTTGCAGCAATTTTCCTTGAAGTTTTTGATCCACCATCTTATTTCTCAATTGAGTGTTTGCCATTCAACCCATCAAACCTGCTGTACTTTATTCGTTGGCCATAGCAGCTCCAATATCTCTCAGTTCCTGTCCTTTCTCCATATTTTTTAATACAAATACTTTCCAAGTATCTGTCTTATCTTATTTTAAACACCTCAATTGATTCTGCATCTGCGGCTTTCTGGGGTATTGCATTCTAGTCTTGCAACTTTCTGTGTAGAATTGATTTTCTGGGATTGCTTTTAATCAGCTTTGTTTATTTTAGTATTATGTGCCCATGTTCTAGATTCCCTAACTAGAGGGGAAGAGTTGTTCTCTATCTACCTAGTCAGTTCCCTTCATTATTTAAGCACTTTTATCAGATTGTCCTTTAACCTCCTCATCTCTAGGGAATGTTGCTCAAGTTTACCCAGTCTCTTAGTTTAAATTCCTTCATCATAGGCATCAATCCAGTAATTCATTGCGGATTGCCCACCCCAAGGCCTATTTGTCTTTTGTAAGCTGCCCAAAACCAACAGTCAATGTGGTCTGAGCGCTGTTCTGTATAATGACAGTAGTACTTTCATGTCCTGGTCAACATTACAAAATCAGATTATCTAGTCATTTATTTCATTGCTGTTTGTGGGATGTTAGTGCATGCAAATTGGTTGCCACGTTTCACTATATTATGTGACTGCTTCAAAAGTACTCCATTGGCTGTAAAGCACTTTGGGATGTCCTAAGATTGTGAAAGGTGCTTTTTAAAAAAAAAAGCAAGTTTTTTTTTTTCTTTCCTTGGAATCCTTTTCTCTCTCCTGTCCTCTCTTTTTTTGTGATGAATCCCAGCCTCCCAAAACCTTTTATCACTATGCACCTAATGCTTTTTCAAAAGTTGTGTATTTGGACACCCTAAATACCTTTTTGTTCATCTACCCTCCATTGCTTCACCCCCACCCCCATCTGTCCACTATTTAGAATATTCCCATTTGCTTCCAAAGCGTACTACTTTGCACTTCAAATTGAACTGTATCTGCAATAATGTACTACTTGCTTATATCTATTTTCTCATAAATGTTTGTACAATTGACAAATCATTGTGCTCCTAGCTTGGTATTATCTGCAAAATCCAAGAATGTGCTATCCATTGATCCACCTCTTGTCTACTACCTCAGTGTCAGAGCTTCTTTTGGAAATAGTTAAATGTGACCAGCCTTTCACAAAACCCATGCTAACTTTCCCTAATCAGCTTGTACTTTTTACAGGTACTCACTGCATCTAGCAATTTGCCTAGTACTAACAGGCGTAAAGTTACTTGCTTTTTCCCTCCCTCCCATTCTCAATAACTGTCACGTATGCTGCCTTCCAATCCACTAGTATTGAGCTGGAAATTGGCAAGCTTTGGAAGATTATAACAATTGCATCCTTAATTTCTTTGCTTGTATTCTTTTAATACCCTCTGATGGCAACCATTTAAGCCTGGAGATGTGCTTGGCTTCAATCTCAAACTAACAGCACAGCAATTAACTTTTATCATAGAGCAACATTGGTAGACACCCACGTACAGGATACCTCCCAGTCCTTTTAATGGGGAAATATATGGCACAGGTTAGGGCAAAGAAGGTTGGAATTAATTTACTTCCAAATCACAGGATCATAGAATTTTAAAGCACAGAAGAAAGCCATTTAGTCCATTGCACCTGTGTCAGCTCCTGAAAGCCACTCATCCCCTTACCCATTTATCAACTTCCCTCATTAAGAGCGATTACTGTGGATTCTGCTTTCATCACTGTTTCTGGCAAGACATTCCATGTCCTAACCACTCTTTTTGGTGATCTTAATTGCCTCACTGACCATTGGAAATAGTTTTCCCTATTTACCTTATCCAAACTCTTCATAACTATATATTAGATCTGCTTTTAAGTTTATTCTAATAAAATGCTCCAGTTTCTCTAGTCTCAAATAAAGCTTCTCATTCCTGATGTCATTCTTTTCTGCACCCTCTCGGTGTTCTTTACATCCTTCTTGAAGTAAGGACCCAAAACTGAATACAGTATTCTAACTCTGGCATAACTGATGATTTGAGTAGGATTAATACCTTTTTTGCTGTTGCACTCAATGTCCTTGTTCATAAAACTAAGGATCCCATTTGCTTTTTCTGCCCCCCAACAGTTTTATCAACTTGTCGTCCTACTTTTTACATCAGAACCCCTGAGTGTGTCTGTGCCTTTACCTCTTTTTTTTTAAGTTTGTTTTTCCTAAAATGCATCACCTCTCATTTCTCCAGATTAAATTTTCATCTGCTATCCTATTAGGGACTTCCTGAAATTGTTTACACACCTTTTCAGTTAACCATTCTCTAGTTTTCTCATCTCCATACCCAAGTGCAGATAATTTATTTTATATGTTTCTATTTTTAAAATTTGGTTGATCTATGGCATTGCACAAAAGCAACCGTAGTCTTCAGGTCAAGTGGAATGAAAGTGTGGGATAATTGGACTAGGGCCACGGGAGATCTGCGATGATGCAGGTGAAGAGGTCAGAAGCGGGATGGTGGAGAGGAAAGGGAGAAAAGTGGATGACGGGGAGACTGAGCAGTAGTAAGGTTTTGGTAGATAACTCTCCAAACACGCTCACTTGCTTGCTGAGGTTTATCTCTGACTTCAGTTTGGATCAGTTGTTGAAATCTGATTTTTAAAATAAAACTTCAAGCTCTGGCATCCTTCATTTTTATTATATACTCATAAAGGACCACCCTTCCGTTTGCTCTACTGGAACTCTTGGCACAAGAGCGGAGTTGTGGAAGGGAGCTTGCTACATCGAGGGCCAGTACCAAGGCCAGAAACAGGTTGCTGAGGGGAGTTATATATCAGCCAGGATAGCCGAATTGAGAGAGGTGGGAACTGGTGTCTGAAGAAGCTAGCCAGTGATGTAAGAAAACAGCTATAGTGGCCACATCAGAAGCCGGGCAGACCTCGTGACCAGCGACAGGGCAGAAGAGGGGGGGAAATGGCACTGGAGCTCCAGTGAAGGTGCAATTTTTCTTTAAGATTAGAAGGAAACTTACTTACTAATTGTTTACCTTTACAAAAGTGGCCGATACACTGTGATGGCTGAGAATCTAAAAGCTCCTCTACAGCAGCACCTGGTACTGTGTGCAGACTCAAATCTGTTTAGACCCATGAAGTCTGGTGAGTAATGACAGGCAGGTGTCAATACCCATAGCCTTATGTCTCAAGCAAGCTGTAACACCTTTAACACTGCAAGTCATATCACAGTGACACCTACAGGTGTAACAGATATTGCAGTTAAATGTAGACACTTTTTTTATATTGGCATTTCCCGTTAGAGGAGGTTAACATAGAAATTTTCAATGCAACACATGCCCCATATACTGAAGGTAATGTTTTTTTAAGTTAATGTTTTTTTTTAATATGCAAGTATGGTTACTTTCTTCAAAGAACTCCTAAATTTGTCAGACATGACCTGCCTTTTACAAATGAGGAGGGGGTGGGGGGTGGAGAGAAGACTCCCTAATTGTGGTCTGTTTCCAGATTTGTTTTAAGTTTGGTTATTGTTCAAACCCTCCCATTGGTGTGGAAAAGTAAACTTTACAATGTTGGTTGTTATAGGTAGGTGAAAATTTTGTTCCTCCATTGCTGGATGCAGTGCTTATTGACTACCAGAGGAATGTACCGGCTGCTAGAGAACCAGAAGTACTTAGCACCATGGCAACCATTGTGAACAAACTGGGTGGACATATCACATCTGAAATTCCTCAGATATTTGATGCTGTCTTCGAATGCACTTTAAATATGATTAACAAGGTGAGATTGAAGAATTATTGGATATACTTATCCTTTATTTCCAGTTTATAAGGATATGTAGAAGAAAATAATATCTGATTTTATTCTAGATGGGTAGTGGCTTGGCAGCAAGAGCTATGGGAGTTGGGAGAATTATAATGTTCTTGGAATATTAAAGTTAACATTTACACTTTAATCTTAAGAGTTGGTACTATATTGTAACGTGTACTCTATAATCGGTGGAAGTTTTCTTTTAATTTGCTCACATGTGGGATGGCAAGGCAACATTTGTTGCCCATCCATGGTTGCTCTGTGAAGGTGACAGTGGACTCCTTCCTGATCTGCTGTCGTCTTTGTGGTGGTGATTTCCCCATGATGGGGACTTTCAGGATTTTGTCCTCATGATTAAGGAACAGCAATGTATGTCCAAGTCAGGATAGTGTGACTTGGAAAGGGAACTTTGTGGTGATATTGCCATTGTGCTCCTCCTGGATGGTCGAGGTCGCGGGGCTGGGAGGTGCTATCAAAGCAAGCTTGGTGAGTTACTGTAGTACATCCTGCAGCCACAGAGTACTCAGCCCCTGTCCTGCTTTTGTAGCCATGATGTTGATATGGCAAGTCCAATTAAGCTTCTAGTCAATGGTAAACCACCCCAAGATGTTGCTGGGGCATTCAGCAATGGTGGAGCTATTGAAGGTTGGTTGGGCCTTCTCTTGGAGACACCACTAATGTGTGAATATTACCCGTCAGCCCAAGCCTGGATGTTCCCCAGGTCCTCCTGTAGGCCAGCAGCGCTGCTTCGTTATCTAAGGAGTTGTGAATGTAGCTGAATACTGGAATCGTCAGAACAATCCACTGCTGAACTTTTGACAAAGGAAAGATCATTGAAGAAGCTGATGATGGTTGAGCTAAGAGTTCTGCCCTGAGGAGCTCCTGCAGTGATGTGCTGGGGCTGTGATGATTGACCTCCCACAACCATCTTCGCTGTGTCATATATCATTCCAGCCACTGTGAGGTTTTCCCCATGATCCCCATTGACCTCAGTTTTGCCAGGGCTCTATGATGCTATACTCAATTGAGTGCTGCCTTTATACTGAGGGCAGCTGGCATTCAGTTGTCATTGTATGGATCAAGGCTGTAATGAAGTCTGAAGCCATGTTAGCCTAGAACTTGAATTGAGCATTGGTGAGCAGGTTATTACTGAGGTGCCATTTGATAGCTGTACGGATAACTTCTTCCACCACTTTTTCTAATGATTGGGAGAAGGTTGATAGCAATTGGCCAGCTTAGATTTATAATTTTTTTTTGTGCGGCTATGGTAATATCCCACACTGAGTACATGCCAGTGTCATAGCTGCACTGGACTAGCTTGCCCACGGGGTGGTTAGTTCTGGTGTGCAGGGATTTAGCACTACAGCTAGGATGCTGTTTGGGTCCATAGCCTCACTAACTGCATAATGTCAGAGTTGACTGGATACTGGAATGTATGATGGTGCAGACCTCGGGAGGAGGCTGAGTAGGATTCTCCACTTGACATTTTTGGCTGAAGACACTAAACACTTCAGCCTTCTCTCTTGCACTCACTTGAAAATGCACTAACTCCTAGAGGTCAACTCTACAATTTACCCTTAACCTCCCAGGCAAATCCCATCAGGATGAACTTGGAGCTACCATTTACTATAACTTGCACAAACCTTGTAGAGGAGAGGATCATTTCAACTGTCTGTCATTTAGCTGGGAGAAATCTTTTTTCTGAGATTGTGACCTGTAGACTATCTTTCAGTGCATGCAGCTTCTCCATTTAGGAACTTGTTCGAGGCTACCCAAACTGATATTTGTGTGGATCATTTGCAGCCAGTCAAGAGAGGGCCTATCAATGTCATGACTGGATATGAATTGTAGAACCTGAGGTGAAAGGTCAATGTGCTAATCTACCATCCCACCTTGTCCTCCAACATTCAGAGGGGGTTTTAAAGAAAAGTACTGTATTGAGTGACTGGGTTGTAAACTTTATTTGAGGATTTAAAAATTGTAGTGGAAATTGTGTAATTTGATTGTGTTGCATAGTACCAGTGCTAAAAAAGAATTATCCATAAATGTTCACTTTATGTAACCAGAACAGTGTTTGTTTTTTATTAAGGAGGTAGGCTTATTTGTTAACCTATTTTTCCGAGGCTAATATACTGGGGCTGCCTTAAATTCTTTTGAAAATGTTGGTTCACTTTTCTTAAATTTTCTCTTTGTTCTTCCGAAGGTGGTTTTTCAAGCTAGATAGAATACGGTGGGTGCTAAAGTGCACATTCTTCATGTGCGGGTGCACACTGTGTCTATATTTAGTGTCTGGAATCTTGCAGTAGGGGTTATCAAATAGCACACGAGCCTCTGATTTCTTTTTTTCTTCCTGGATCTTCTGTCCAAGCCAGTGGACACTGATATTGTCCCCATTGTTGCTACCTCATGCATGAGGGTATTGTAAGTAACATTTCTGTTAATGGATGATACCAAAATAGTAAGCACTGGAACAATGAGAGTGCAACCAGATTCTGTATCTTTTTAGGTAACTGGACCAATAGGTGGTAGACACAGTATTAATCAAGAAATAAGAGGAGCTTGTAACAGAGGTAATGCAATAATCATGGGGGGCCTTTAATCTTAATAGACTGGGCAAATTAAATTGGCAAAAGTAGTTTGGAGGACAAGTTCACAGAATGCATTTGAGACGGTCTCCGAGAACAATACGTTGTGGAACCAACCAGGGAACAGGTTATTATAGATCTTGTCTTGTGTAATGAGAGGTTTATTAGTAATATCATAGTAAGGGATCCTATGAGGAAGAGTGATCATGATAGAATTTCACATTGAGTTCAAGAGTGACGTATTTAATTCTGAAACTAGTCTTAAACATAAAGCCAATTACATGGGTATGAGAGGCGAGTTGGCAAAGGTTGATTGGGAAATTAGATTAAAAAATATGACTGTAGATAAGCAACAGTGAACATTTAAAGAAATATTTCAATTTGGAAAGAATATACATTCCATTGAGGAATAAAATCTTTACGGGAAAAGTGATCCATCTGTGGCTAACAAAAGAAGTTAAAGATAGTATTCGATTAAAAGAAGAGGCTAAGGATTGGCAGAGTTTTAGAAACCAGCAAATGATGACCATAAAATTAATAGAAGTGAATAGAATGAGAGAGTAAACTAGCAAGAAATATAAAAACAGATTGTAAGAGCTTCTACAAGTATGTGTAAAGGAAGACAGTAGAGAAAGTAAACATTGGTCCCTTAGAGGCTGAGACAGGAGAAATTATAATGGAGAATAAGGAAATGGCAGAGATGTTAAATATTTTGTATCTGTCTTCATAGCAGAAGACACAAAAACCATATCAAATAGTGGGGAACCAAGGGTCCAATAAGGGTGAGGAACTTAAAAGTAGTTAATGAAGAAAAAGTATTAGAGAAATTAATGGGGCTTAAAGCTGACAAATCCCCTGGACCTGATGGCCTTTGGCCTATGTCCTGGGGTTCTAAGATGTGGCTGCAGAGATAGTGAATGCATTGGTTGTGATCTTCCAAAGTACCCTAGATTCTAGAATGGTCCCAGTTGGTTGGAAGGTAGCAAATGTAACCCTGCTATTCAAGAAAGGAAGGAGAGAGAAAACAGGGACCTACAGGCAGTTAGCCTGACATCAATCGTCGGGAAAATGTTGGAATCCATTATTATGGACGGGGCACTTCGAAAATCATCAAGTGATGAGGCGGAGTCAACATGGTATCGTGTTTGACAAATGTATTAGTTTTTGAGGATGTAACTAGCAGCTTAGATAAAGGGAACCAGTGGATGTAGTATATTTGGATTTTCAAAAGGCATTCGAAAAGATGCCACACAACAGGTTGTTACATAAGATAAGGGCTCATGGGGTTGGGGGGTAATATTTTAGCATGGATAAAGTATAGGTTGATGGACAGAAAACAATGCAGGAATAAACGGGTCATTTTCAGGCTGGCAGGCTGTAACTAGTGGGGTGCCGCAAGGATCAGTGCTTAGGCTTCAGCTATTTACAATCTATATTAATAACTTAGATGAAGGGACAGAGTGAAATGTATCCAAGTTTGCTGATGACACAAAGCTAGGTGGGAAAGTAAGCTGTGAGGAGGACACAGGCTGCAAAGGGATATAAAAACATAAGAAATAGGAGCAGGAGCAGGCCAATCGGCCCCTCGAGCCTGCTCCGCCATTCAATAAGATCATGGCTGATCTGGTCCTAACCTCAAATCTAAAATCATGTCCAATTTCCTGCCCGCTCCCCGTAACCCCTAATTCCCTTTACTTCTAGGAAACTGTCTATTTCTGTTTTAAATTTATTTAATGATGTAGCTTCCACAGCCTCCTGGGGCAGCAAATTCCACAGACCCACCACCCTCTGAGTGAAGAAGTTTCTCCTCATCTCAGTTTTGAAAGAGCAGCCCCTTATTCTAAGATTATGCCCCCTCGTTCTAGTTTCACCCATCCTTGGGAACATCCTTACCGCATCCACCCAATCAAGCCCCTTCACAATCTTATATGTTTCAATAAGATCGCCTCTCATTCTTCTGAACTCCAATGAGTAGAGTCCCAATCTACTCAACCTCTCCTCATATGTCCACCCCCTCATCCCCGGGATTAACCGAGTGAACCTCCTTTGTACTGCCTCGAGAGCAAGTATGTCTTTTTTCTTAAGTATGGACACCAAAACTGTATGCAGTATTCCAGGTGCGGTCTCACTAATACTTTATATAACTGCAGCAATACCTCCCTGTTTTTATATTCTATCCCCCTAGCAATAAAAGCCAACATTCCGTTGGCCTTCTTGATCACCTGCTGCACCTGCATACTAACCTTTTGATTTTCTTGCACTAGGACCCCCAGATCCCTTTGTACTGCAGTACTTTCCAGTTTCTCGCCATTGAGCTAATAACTTGCTCTCCGATTTTTCCTGCCAAAGTGCATAACCTCACATTTTCCAATATTGTATTGCATCTGCCAAATCTCCGCCCACTCACCCCTTGTAGGTTTTTTATGTCCTCCTCACTCTCTACTTTCCCTCCCATCTTTGTATCATCTGCAAACTTTGATATGTTACACTCGGCCCCCTCCTCCAAATCGTTAATATAGATTGTAAAGAGTTGGGGACCCAGCACCAACCCCTGCGGAACACCACTGGCTACTGGTTGCCAGTCCGAGAATGTACCATTTATCCCAACTCTCTGCTTCCTGTTAGATAACCAATCCTCCACCCATGCCAGAATATTACCCCCAATCCAGTGATTCTTTATCTTGAGCAATAATCTTTTATGTGGCACCTTGTCGAATGCCTTCTGGAAGCCTAAATACACTACGTCCACTGGTTCCCCTTTATCCACGCTGTACGTTATATCCTCAAAGAACTCAAGCAAATTTGTCAGACATGACTTCCCCTTCATAAAGCCATGCTGACTTTGTCCTATTAAATTATGTTTATCCAAATGTTCCGCTACTGTCTCCTTAATAATAGACTCCAAAATTTTACCCACCACAGATGTTAGGCTAACTGGTCTATAATTTCCAGCCTTCTGCCTAATACCCTTTTTAAATAACGGTGTTACATTAGCAGTTTTCCAATCTGCCGGGACCTTTGCCGAGTCCAGAGAATTTTGGAAAATTATTACCAAAGCATCCACAATCCCTACTGCCACTTCCCTCAAGACCCTGGGATGTAAGCCATCAGGTCCAGGGGATTTATCCGCCTTGAGTCCCATTAATTTACTGAGTACCAATTCCTTAGTGATTTTAATCGTATTTAGCTCCTCGCCCCCTAGAGCCCCCCGTTTGTCCACTGTTGGGATATTCTTAGTGTCCTCTACCGTAAAGACTGAAACAAAATATTTGTTCAGCAATTTTGCCATCTCCATGTTTCCCACCATTAATTTCCCGGTCTCATCCTCTAAGGGACGTACGTTTGCCTTAGCCACCCTTTTTCTTTTTATATAACTGTAGAAACTCTTGCTATCTGTTTTTATATTTTTTGCTAATTTATTTTCATAATCTATCTTCCCTTTCTTAATCAATCCTTTCGTTACTTTTTGCTGTCTTTTGAAGACTTCCCAATCTTCTATCCTCCCACTAAGTTTGGCTACCTTATATGTCCTTGTTTTTAGTCGGATACTATCCTTAATTTCTTTACTTAGCCACGGATGGCTGTCATTTCTTTTACACCCTTTTTTCCTCAGTGGAATTTTTTTTTGAAAGTTCTAGAATAACTCCTTAAATGAACACCACTGTTCATGTACCGTCTTACCCTTTAAACTATTTTCCCAGTCCACTTTAATCAATTCCACTCTCATACCATCATAGTCTCCTTTATTCAAGCTCAGTACGCTTGTTTGAGAACCAACCTTCTCACCCTCTAATTGGATATGGATATAGAAGGTTAAGTGAGTGGGCAAGAAGGTGGCAGATGGAGTATAATGTGGGGAAATGTGAGGTTATTCACTTTGGTAGGAAGAATAGAAAAACAGAATATTTTTTAAATGGTGAGAAACTATTTAAATGTTGGTGTTCAGAGGGATTTGGGTATCCTTGTACATGAATCACAAAGTTAACATGGAAGGATAGCAAGCATTTAGGAAGGCAAATGGTATGTTGGCCTTTTGCAAGGGGGTTGGAGTATAAGAGTAAGGACGTCTTTCTGCAATTGTACAGGGCTTTGGTGAGACCACACCTGGAGCACTGTGTACAGTTTTGGTCTCCTTACCCAAGGAAGGATATACTTGCCTTGGAGGTGGTCCAACAAAGGTTCAGTAGATTGATTCCTGGGATAAGAGGGTTGTCCTATGAGGAAAGATTGAGTAGACTTTAAAGGAAGTAGGGGAGCATATTGCAGATGCCCTAACTATAATCTTTCAAAGTTCTCTAGATTCAGGAACTGTCCCTCTAGATTGGAAAATTGCACATGTCACTCTGCTTTTTAAGAAAGGAGAGAGAGGGAAACCAGGGAATTATAGACCAGTTAGCCTAACATCTGTTGTGGGGAAAATGCTGGAGTCTATAATTAAGGATAGGGTGACTGAACACCTCGACTTTTCAGTTAATCAGAAAGAGCCAGCATGGATTTGTGAAAGGTAGGTCATGCCTGACAAACCTGATTGAATTTTTTGAAGAGGTGACTAACGTAGTGGACAGGGGAATGTCAATGGATGTTATTTATATAGACTTCCAGAAGGCATTTGATAAAGTCCCACATAAGAGACTGTTAGCTAAGATAGAAGCACGTGGAATCGAGGGAAAAGTATGGACTTGGTTAGGAAGTTGGCTGAGCAAAAGGCAACAGAGTAGGGATAACTGGTAGGTACTCACGTTGGCAGGATGTGACTAGTGGAGTCCCACAGGGATCCGCCTTGGGGCCTCAATTATTCACAATATTTATTAACAACTTAGATGAAGGCATAGAAAGTCTCATATCCAAGTTTGCCGATGACACAAAGATTGGTGGCATTGTAAGCAGTGTAGATGAAAACATAAAATTACAAAGCGATATTGATTAGGTGAATGGGCAAAACTGTGGCAAATGGAATTCAATGTAGGCAAATGTGAGGTTATCCACTTTGGATCAAAAAAGGATAGAACAGGGTACTTTCTAAATGGTAAAAAGTTAAAAACAGTGGATGTCCAAAGGGACTTAGGGGTTCAGGTACATAGATCATAGAAGCGTCATGAATAGATGCAGAAAATAATCAATAAGGCTAATGGAATGCTGGCCTTTATATCTAGAGTACAAGGGGGCAGAGGTTATGTTGCAGCTATAGGAACCCCTGGTTAGACCGCACCTGGAGTACTGTGAGCAGTTCTGGGCACCGCACCTTCGGAAGGACATATTGGCCTTGGAGGGAGTGCAGCGTAGGTTTAATAGAATGATACCCAGACTTCAAGGGTTAAGTTACGAGGAGAGATTACACAAATTGGGGTTGTATTCTCTAGAGTTTATAAGATATTAAGGGGAACGGATAGTTTCTCTCTATCCATCCTATTTCCACTGGTTGGGGATTCTAGGAGTAGGGGGCACAGTCTAAAAATTAGAGCCAGACCTTTCAGGAGTGAGATTAGAAAACATTTCTACACACAAAGGGTGGTAGAAGTTTGGAACTCTCTTCTGCAAACGGCAATTGATACTAGCTCAATTGCTAAATTTAAATGTGAGCTAGATAGCTTTTTGGCAACCAAAGGTATTAAGGGATATGGGCCAAAGGCAGGTATATGGAATTAGATCACAGATCAGCCATGATCTTATCAAGTGGCGGAGCAGGCACGAGGGGCTGAATGGCCTACTCCTGTTCCTATGTTATCCCAGAATGGGCCTGTACACTCTGGAGTTTAGAAGAATGAGGGGTGATCTCATTGAAACATAAGATTCTGAGGGGGCTTGACGGGGTAGATGCTAAGGCTTGAGTGTCTAGAACTAGAGCGCATAGTCTCAGGATATGGGGTCAGCTGTTTAGGACTGAAGTGAGGAGGAATTTTTTCACTGAGGATTATGAATCTTTGGAATTCTCTGACCCAGAGGGCTGCAGATGCTCAATTATTGAGTATATTCAAGGCTGAGATCGACAGATTTTTGGACACTAAGGGAATCGAGGGATATGGGGATAGGGTGGGAAAGTCGAGTTGAGGTCGAAGATCTTATTGAATGGCGGAGCAGGCTCATGGGACCGCATGGCCTACTCCTGCTCCTATTTTCTTATGCAGATTCAGTTTAATGTGAATTCATGTAATATGATTAACATGGGACCAAGGAAGCAGAAGTAATGTTAAATGGAGCAGTCAAAGCATGGTAATGAAAGGAGCTCTGGGGTCATTATGGATATCTATCAGTGACTGGATGCAATAAAAAGGCAAATAAGGGTGCTGGGTTATATTGCTGTATAAGGTGTTTAGTCAGATGACATTTGGGATTCTGGGTAACTAATCATAGGATATTGCCCTTGAGAAGGTACAGGGCATATATGTATGATTCTGGGTATCAGGAATCACCTGAGAAATTAAGAAAATTGGACTTGATCTCTTGAAGAATCAAGACTTTGAGGATTGATAATGTTGATCCAAACTATAGTTTGGATACTTCACTATAGTAAAGGATTCAAATACCAGAGCTCACAAGTTTAAGAGTTGGAAAATCGAAGAAAGAAAATCAGTGAATAATATAAATGGATTCAAAAGATGCGGTTCCAAAGAGACATGATGTTAGGGTGAGTAGTTGTGGTGGGTTTTTGGGGGTCCTTTTGTCTTGCTAAAAATTTAAATGTTTTGAACTCCAGATGAGATCTTTAGCCATCATGTGTTGATGTTTTACTAATTGGAGAAATGTTTTCAAATATATATGGTTTCACTGTTACCCCAAGATGAGCTCTGCCCTCAGCGAAGGAGGGGAGAAAATTGTATGGGCAAGTAAGGATTTTCGTTTTAAAATCACTAATGACTAAAATAAGACTGTTTCCACTTATTGTGTAGTTTTATGAAAAAGACCAGTGTATTGACTGCTGGGGGAATACGCGGGGGTTTCTGCTTACAGCTTTCATTTAAATTAAGTTCAATTTTACGTTCTAAATATGTATTTCATAATGACATAAATGATATCACTGCAGGAGTTCCTCAGGGCAGTGTCCTGGGCCCAACCATCTTCAGCTGCTTCATCAATGACCTTCCCTCCATCATAAGGTCAGAAGTGGGGATGTTCGCTGATGATTGCAGTGTTCCTTTCCGTTCGTAACCCCTCAGATGATGAAGCAGTCTATGCCCGCATGCAGCAATACCTGGACAACACCCAGGCTTGGACTGATGAGTGGCAAGTAACATTCGTGCTAGGCAATGACCATTTCCAACAAGAGAGTCTGACACCTCCCCATGACATTCAACGGCATTACCGTCATCAAATCCCTCACCATCAACATGCTGGGGGTCACCATTGACCAGAAACTTAACTGGACCGGCCACATAAACACTGGCTACAAGAGCAGCTCAGAGGCTGGGTATTCTGCAGTAAGTGGACTCGCCTCCTGACTTCCCAAAGCCTTTCCACCATCTACAAGGCACAAGTCAGGAGTGTGATGGCATACTCTCCACTTGCCTGGATGAGTGCAACTCCAACAACACTCGAGAAGCTCGACACGATCCAGGACAAAGCAGCCTGCTTGATTGGCACCCCATTCACCGCTTTAAACATTCACTCCCTCCACCACCGGCGCTCTGTGGCTGCAGTGTGTACCATTTACAAGATGCATTGCAGCAACTTGCCAAGGCTTCTTCGACAGCACCTCCCAAACCTGCGACCTCTACCACCTAGAAGGACAAGGACAAGGGCAGCAGGCGCATGGGAACACCACCACCTGCACGTTCCCCTCCAAGTCACATACCATCCTGACTTGGAAATATATCTCCATTCCTTCCTCGTCGCTGGGTCAAAATCCTGGAACTCCCTTCTGCATAGCAATGTGGAAGTACCTTCACATCATGGATGGCAGCTCACCACCGCTTTCTCTAGGGCTATTAGGGATGGACAATAAATGTTGGCCTTGCCAGTGACGCCCACATCCCATGAATGAATTAAAAAATTAGGGTAATGTATTGGATTTCCACCACACTATGCCAAAGAATACCTCCCATCTCGGGCAGGTGCCAAGTGGAGGCCTTAGGGCAGGAAAATGTGAGGGCACAATTCCTTTGGGGTAATTCTAGCACTCTTGGGGGCTGGTCATAAAGCAGCAACAGTTGTTCCAGGCCAAAGATTAGGCTGGCGCTGCATTCAGTAGGCCAGGGATGATGCATACACGAGGATGTTGAGAGGTGAAGTGAAGTAAATACTAAACACGTTTAATATTTTTGTAAACTTTTAAGCAATGCATCCTTGGGGAAATGTGTTTTTCCATTCATTTGTGATTAATATTTTTTTTAAGGATCCCTCTTATTTTCTTGTTTTCTTGTTCCCCCTGGGCTTTGCAGAACCTCTTCCCAAACTTAGCTGGCTACCAGGTCTCCACTGTTTCCCTCTGAACAGGTGACCAAGACAGCCCAGTGCACATTAATCTATCACGTTTTTTAAATGACTTTTTTCCTCTTCTTGCAGTGATCAGGAATTCTCATGGGTACAGTAGCACTTTGCTCCTCTGTGCTCTTAAGAATTTATTTTTTGTGTTCCTCTTAGCTGAGTTTCTTTTTAATTTCCAGTAATGTCTCAAAACCATTTATTTTCTTTTTCAGGACTTCGAGGAATATCCTGAACATAGAACAAATTTCTTCTTGCTTTTACAAGCTGTAAATTCGCACTGTTTCCCAGCTTTCCTAGCCATTCCTCCAGCACAATTTAAGCTAGTTTTAGATTCCATAATCTGGGCTTTTAAACACACCATGAGAAATGTTGCTGATACAGGTTTGTTAAAGTTAATTTGTACATGGTAAATTTGATAAAATTAATACTTTTTACAATGAAGTTTTTGCAACTTTTTAAAAAAAAAATGTTTTCTAAAACAGGTCTACAGATTCTCTATACTCTTCTACAAAATGTTGCCCAGGAAGAGGCAGCTGCTCAAAGTTTCTATCAGACATATTTTTGCGATGTCCTTCAGCATATATTTTCTGTTGTCACAGATACATCCCACACTGCTGGTAAGGACTTTGCGTGAGTAGCAATGTAGCATATTTGATTTCACTGCTTTTTGAACTTTGTTGCAACCAAATTAGTACATTATCTGTTTATAACAAAAGTTGAATTCTGGTTGGTAAAGGATTTTGATTTGAAAAATCAACCTACATAGGCAGCTTCTAGTTAGACTTGATTAGTATATGTCTGCTCTGGATATTTGCTGGATATATTTATGTGCCCAGCAATGATTATGACCAGTTCTGGTGGCTTCTCACTTTTTCCTGCATGACCGATCTTCATCTGGAGTGTACAATAAAATGGACTATTAGAAGCTGGCAACTGTTTTTTGGAAGTCCAAATAACAAGATTAGGATTTTAATTTGGTTTTCCTAATTTGAATTTCTGCATTCTGTATCAGAACAGAAGTGCAACAAAACTTGGCCAAAGTAAATGTATTAGATTAAGCATACACTTCAGCATTCAGTGGAAGAACTATTGTACACTGAGTTTAGTCAGCTGATCTAATAGTCAGTGCTCGTGGAATTGTTTTTTTTTCTTCCCAAATTGTATTACTGTTCATTCAATGTTTAAAACATCATATGGTTTCTGTTGCGCCCGCCCCCAGTTTGAGGGAACTGGTTCTTGCTGGGGTACAGTTCCACAGGGACCAGCAGCCACCTGGTACTTTGCCTAAATAGCTGTTCTTCATATGTGAACATTGAGAAGTGCTGTCAAGTATTTGACAACGGGGTCTACTATTGAGCCCAATCTGATTCTCGCTCATGTTCACACAGTTAGATTTTCCATTGAGTCATTGGATAGTGGTCAGAAACAGTAACCTGGGCTCCCCCCCCCCCCCTTTTCTTGCCAAATGGTATTGAGACTTATTGTAGTGCCCCAAATATTGCCTGTGCTGAATTCAGTTAACTTGGAACAGTCCAGGAATTCAAACCTGCGATGTTCTGGCCTTTGTGGCTTACTGCAGCACGACAGAGTGCCTTTACCCACAAGGCAATCAGAACAATGCCTTACCTATTGTGACTAGTCACAAAGTAAGTAGCAATTTTGTAATAAATGCCATTTGGCTCTACAGACCACTTAGATTACAAACTTATTTTTCATGTGAAAATGTTTCGTTTATTTGCATTGTTAGTTTCTGCAAATTAGTAATTTGTGAAATGAACTAAAAAAAATATTAAATCGTCGTCAATTCTTTGTAACCTAACATTTTTTTGGCAAGTCTGGCTTCAGGCTGCCAAGAGTTGATACCTCTGGAGAACTTTGCCATTTTGGGCATACCATTATAGAAAGAATATTGGGGCCATGGAAAAATAATGTAGATTCACATGAATGATATTGAAGATATAGTTATAGACTTGGGAAAACTAGGGCTGTATTCACTGGAGCAGCAAAGGTTAAGGGTATGTCTAATAGAAGTGTTCAATATTATAAAAGGACTTGAGAGATTATAAGATAGTGAAATACTATTTCCATTGGTTGGTGAACCGGCAATCGGTATAAATTTAGGATTGATACCAGAAGTATAAAGGTTGTTGGACCTTGCTGTGTGCAAATTGGCTGCCGTGTTTCCTACATTACAACAATGATTACACTTCAAAAGTATTTAATTTGTTGTAAAGCACTTTGGGATGTCCTAAGGCGACATATAAATGCAAGTCTGTCTTGAAGGCTAGAAGGTATTTTTCACACAAAGGGTTGTTAGAATATGGAATAGTAGTTACTGAAGCTGATTCAGTGTTTAAAGGATAATGAATTTCGAGCGTGACGTGATGCTGAGCTCTTCTTCCGTTGTCTTCGCCTCTGCGCCCATTTATTTGGCCAGCAGTCTTCTCCCCCCCCCCCCCACCAGCACAGCGGACCCTTTCTCCTGTCTTTAGAATTCTCGTTACACCTGGACCCCTCCCTCTGGCCTCTTACCTCTCGATCTATTCATTGGGAACTGCCGGCATGACACCGGCCATCTCAATTACTCTACTCCACTCATTCACTAACCCAACTCCCTCTGAACTTGCAGCACTCCGTTCTCTCAGGTCCAACTCTGACATTGTCATTAAACCTGCTGACAAGGGTGGAGCTGTTATTTGGCGAACAGACCTCTACCTTGCGGAAGCTGAATGCCAACTCTCCGACACCTCCTCCCTGGACCTGGACCACGACCCCACTGCCGAACATCAAGCCATAGTTTCCCAGACAGTCAATGACATCTGCTCTGGAGATCTTCCCTCCCTCCCTCCCCCTTCCCCCCCCCCCCCCCCCACTGCCTCCAACCTCATAGTCCCCCAACCCCGCACAGCTTGCCTCTGCCTGTTTCCCAAGATCCACAAACAGGACCTCCCCGGTCGACCTATCTCGACTCCATTTTGTCTTCCCTTGTCCCGATTCTTCCAACCTACATCCGCAACTTTTCCGACGCACTCCGCCACTTTAACAGTTTCCAATTTCCCGGCCCTAACCATCTCCTTTTCACCATGGACATAGAGTCCCTCAACGCCTCCATCCCCCACCAGGACACCCTGCGGGCCCTCTGCTTCTTCCGTGAACGGAGGCGCAATCAGTCCCCATCCACCACCACCCTCTTCTGCCCGGCTGCACTTGTTTTTATGTTGAACAATTTCTCCTTTTGATTCCACTAACTTCCTCCAAATAAAAGGTATCGCTATGGGAACCTGTATGGGTCCTAGCTACGCCTGCCTTTTTGTGGGATAGGTGGAACATTCTTTGTTCCAGTCCCACTCTGGTCCCCTTTCATTGATGATTCCATCAGTGCCATTTCCTGCTTTTGCCCCGAACTGGAAAATTTCATCAACTTTGCTTCCAATTTCCACCCTTCTCTTGCCTTCACATGGTTCATCTCCTCCAACTCGTCTCGGCCCTTCCCTTCCTCGGCTTCTCTATCTCCATTTCCTGTGAAGCTGCACTTCCTGTGAAGACTCTATTCCATTCTCTGTTTCTGCGTCTCATCTGTTCTGACGATGCCACCTTCCACACTAGTATTTCTGATATGTCTTCGTTTTTCCTCAACCGAGGATTCTCCTCCACTCTAGTTGACAGGGCCCTCGACCGTGTCCATCCCACTTCCTGCACTTCTGCCCTCACCCGTTCTCCTCCCTCCTAGAACCATGATAGGACGGTCCCTTCCATCCCACGAGCCTCACATTCAACGTATCATCTGATACTATTTCCGCCACCTTCAGCGCAATGCAACCACCAAACACATCTTCCCCTCCCCTTTCAGCATTCCAAGGGACTGTTCCCTCTGACACCCTGGTCCATTCTTCCATCACCCCCAATAACTGTTGTCCTTCCCATGACACCTTCCTGTGCAAGCGCAGGAGATGCAACGCCTGCCCTTTCATTCCTAGGTGAAACAGCGATTTACTTGTATTTCTTTCAATTTAGTATACAGTATTCGTCGCTCATGATGCGGTCTCCTCTACATTGGAGAGACCAAACACAGATTGAGTGATCGCTTTGCTGAACCCCTCCGTTCAGTCCGCAAGCGTGACCCTGACCTGCCGGTCACTTGCCATTTTAATTCTCCGTCCCACTCCCACTCCTCTGTCCTCGGCCCCATACACTGTTCCAATGAAGCTCAATGGGTGCTCAAGGAACAGCACATCTTTCGATTGGGCACTTTACAACCTTCCGGACTCTACGTTGATCTCTAACTTCAGATCATAACCACTGCTCCCATTTTCTCGGACAGCTGGTAATAATTCTGCTGTTGCTATTTACAGCTCCTCTAGGCCCATCTTTTGTTTTTTTACTTGTCCCATTACCACCCTCCTTGCCTTGTACCATCAAACCTTTTGCCATTTAATCACTCCTGCCCTCCACCAATCACAGATCTTCCCTTTTTGTTCTTTCCTTCCACCCCCCCCCCCCCCCCCCGGGCCCAATTCCCTGGCTCTGTACTTGCTTAAAAACTGTTAAATCTTTAACTACTTCCAGTTCTGACGAAAGGTCATCGACCTGAAACGTTAATTCTTTCTCCACAGATGCTGCCTGACTTGCTGAGTATTTCCAGAATTTCTGTTTTTATTTGATTTCCAGCATCTGCAGTATTTTGCTTTTAATTAAGTGTTTAAAGGAGTTCAATAAAGAACAACAAAATATTGACTGTAGGGCTAGAGCAGGAAAATGGGACTAGAGTTGATACCTCCAGTGTGCGCTGGCAGTGGCAAAGACCTACCTGATGGGTGGAAATGGCCTTTTTTTGATCTATGATTGACTGCGTACGTGTTCAAAATCATTTATTTAAGTCTTTTAACAAATATTTTCAAAAGACTAATTGTAATAGACACATCAAATTTTATTTTGCAATTTTAACAGAACTTGTTTAATGGGATTTGCTGAAGAAGTAAAACCTGTAAGGGGTGTTAATGTTCTAGTAGGTTAAAGCCTAAATAAAGGTAAGGAAGTATTAGTAAAAACTAACTTTGTTTGCCCAATAATGGTGTTTTCACCTTCTATTGACCTTAGTGTATCTGTATAATTTATTTTCACAATCATGGTATTTTCAGTGAAAAGTATGGGCTAATAAAAAAGTCAGCACAGATTTGTTAAGGCAAATAGTGTTTGACTAACTTGATTTGAGTTCTTTGAAGTAATGGAGAGGGTTGATGAGGGAAGTGCAGTTGATGTTGTGTATATGGACTTTCAAAAGGCATTTGATAAAGTGCCACATAATAGACTTGTTAGCAGAATTCAAGCCCATGGGATTAAAGGGACAGTGGCAGCGTGGATACAAAATTGGCTAAGGGACAGAAAGCAGAGACTAGTAGTTGACTGGGTGTTTTTCATTCTGGTGGGAAGTATATAGTGGTGGTCCCCAGGGATCAGTATTCGGACCACTGCTCTTTTTGGTATAATTGACCTGGACTTGGGTATAATTTCAAAGTTTGCAGATGGCATGAAACTTGGAAATGTAGTAAACATGTGGAGGATAGTAACAGACTTCAGGAGAATATAGACGGACTGGTGAAATGGGCAGGCACATGGCAGATGAAAGTTAACACAGAGAAGTGCGAAGTGCATTTTAGTAGTAAGAATGAGGAGAGGCAATATAAACTAAATGATACAATTTTAAAGGGGGGGGTATGTATACAAATCTTTGAAGGTGGCAGGACAAGTTGAAAAGGCTGTTTTTTTTTTAAAAAGCACATGGTATCCTGGGCTTTATTAATAGAGGCATAGAGTACAAAAGCAAGGAAGTTATGCTAAACCTTTTATAAAACACTGGTTAGGCCTCAGCTGGAGTATTGTTCAATTCTGGACACCACACTTTAGGAAGGATATCAAGGCCTTAGCAAGGGTGCAGAGGAGATTTACTAGAATGGGGCCAGGAATGAGGGACTTCAGTTACGTAGAGACACTGGAGAAGCTTAGGTGGTTCTCCTTAGATCAGAGAAGGTTAAGGGGAAATTTGACAGGTGTTCAAAATTATGAAGGGTTTTGACAAAGTAAGGAGAAACTGTTTACTGTGGCAGAAAGGTCAGTAACCAGAGGAGATAGATTTAAGGTGATCAGCAAAAGAGCCAGAGGCGACATGAGGAAACTTTTTTATGCAACGAGTTGTAGTGATCTGGAATGTACTGCCTGAAAGGGTGGTGGAAGCAGACTCAATAGTCCCTTTCAAAAGGGAATTAGGTAAATACTTGAAGGGAAAAAAATTACAGGGCTATGGGGAAAAGAGCAGGGGAATGGGACTAATTGGATAGCTAATTTCAAAGAGCAGACATGATGAGCTGAATGGCCTCCTCCTGTGTTGTACCTACTGTGATACTATGAAGTAACACAGTACTTAAAAGGCAGTGAGTTTCCAAGCCTACGTTAGTTTGTGTCATATGCTTCTCTCAGTATCTCCACAGAAATAAACATCTTGCATTTATAATGTAGAAAATGTTTTGCATGTAATGATTTTGTAATCTTTGAGTTTGTAATCTACAAACGTTCTGTGGAATCATATGGCATTTAACATAAAAATGCTACTTGCTAAATCATAACAAGTAAGGCACTTCATGGATAGGTGTGAGGAAAATTAACATTCAGCCAAGAAATTAGAAATTAGACAGCCAGAGTAAGGGGAGTGGAGTGGAGAGTTTGGGCAGTAAAGGACTAGAAGAGGTTCCAGAAATAGGGCGGGATGAAGCCATGGAAGAATTTCAAGACCAGGGCAAAGATTTTAAAATTGAAGCTTTGGGGGATGCTAAGCCAATGTAGGACTTTGAGGATGGGGGGTAATGGGTGAGTAGAACTTGGTGCAGGATTGAATACTAAAACTTGTTTGATTGTGATTACTGCAGTAGTTAATTCTATCACAAGTGTGTAGCATTTTGCAATAGTATCTCTGGATTACTTGTAACTGATTTTTATAGTTTAAACTAATCCTGACCACCAACACTCTGCTAAATTGAGGCTTATATTATGTCGTTGGATATGTGTAATGTTTTCATAATTGCATCTAGGGTCTATTTTTATGTGAAAGTTGATTCTTGACATTCTGTATTTATCTTTTTTGTAGGTTTGACGATGCATGCATCAATACTTGCATACATGTTTAACCTGGTGGAGGAAGGAAAAATATCAGTACCCCTTAACCCAACAAATCCTGTCACTAATCATGTATTCATTCAGGATTATGTGGCCAATCTACTGAAATCTGCTTTTCCACATCTACAAGAGTAAGTTAGTCTTAATTGATAACGGCAAGCCTTTTTGAACCATTACTTTGGTTCCTAACTTAAATTTTCTTTTTTTCCACAGGGCACAAGTCAAATTATTTGTAACGGGACTTTTCAGTTTAAATCAGGACATTGCAGCTTTTAAAGAGCATCTGAGAGATTTTCTTGTACAAATCAAGGTATAGCAATTCTAGCTACTTCAAAAGATTTCAGAATATAGCAAAACCTCATCATACCAAGATGTTTGTCAAATATGAAAATAAGTCAAATGGGAGTTTCAAGCTCCACTGAATAGTATTCATGAAAGTGCATGGAGAGCTGAGATGTATCGGCTGTTGCAGCATGAACTGATCTTATGAGCAGGAAAATGAGATGGGGATTTTGCAGTTATCAATTTTGTTTCTTCTGCATGGACAGGCCCAGCAATCTTAGTTTAGTGTCAATGGTTAGCCCTAAAAAGATTTTTTTTTCCCAATCTGACAAGGAAGGTAAAGTCCTCCCATCAGTTCCACCGAAATTAGAGCACCATCTGTGATATTGACAAGCGTAGAATCTATATAGGGTATGAATGTAAATTATGCTGCTGCAGAGATTCCATTCTGTTCAATTTAACAACAGCTCCAGTTTCACCTACTCTTTGTAGAACAGTACCTTCCATATCTAGCATAACAGGATCATATTCAGCTCTGATGCACTTCATGATAAAATAACCTTCCAATACCTACTGGCTAGGTTTGCACATGAATGGCCATTTGCAGGAGGTACTAAAGGGCTACTAAATTTGCAGTTCTGCCCCAGCTCAGCATAAAATGGTGGGGGTGGAAATATAAATGGGGTAAAACTTCCATTGTTTCAGAAGCAATCATGCTTTGTGGCTTAACAGGAGCGAAGTAGGTTTTTGACAGTCATTTTGTATTGATACAAGTCATTGAGGAATAAGGGGCCATGAGATAACTGCTTCAGCAGCAGAGTGGAATTGTTCCAAATTGGCTATGGAAAGCCATTTTTGCAAACTTGTGCATTTTTTTCCCCCTTTGTTACAAATGTGATTTTTGTCTGCAGGAGTTTGCTGGAGAAGACAGCGCTGACTTGTTCTTAGAAGAAAGAGAGGCTGCTTTACGCCAGGCTCAAGAAGAAAAGCATAAACTTCAGATGTCTGTTCCTGGTATTCTTAACCCACATGAAATTCCTGAGGAAATGTGTGATTGAGAAATATAGAGTAAACCAAGTTGTGCTGTTTCTTCTGTTCAGCCACCATTAATGTAGCTTTGCAGAAGGTAATTGCACATCTGTGTGTGTTGACCAAAAACAATGCCAATATATGTATATTAAATCCTTTGTCACCTGGTAGCTCTTTTTACTTAGTATGCAATTTGTATGGAAGTTTTCTTGTGTAATACCTTTTTTCCATTGTTATAAATTAAAAGTTTTGTCATCTTTATTTAGATTTGCATGCAGTTGTATGAATTAAATCACTTTTTAAAGATCACTTGTGCCCCATTTTATGGTTTTTGGAGGGGGGGGGGGAGAAACAGAGGAGAGCTGAAAAGTGGACTTTGCTTGTGCCTCTGCTTGCAAAGTATACAACAAATATAGGAATTATTTTCTGTAATTGATCACCAATCTCTTAAATTAGGTGTGTGTTACTTTGTTGTAGCATAGCCTTTTTGCAGCCTAGGAATGAAAGTGATCTGTGTAAAAACTGTTCAAAGGGTAGTATGTCAGGCATGTCCCAGTGCTGCTTTTCAATTGTATCCATGGGTAGTTGGAAGAAATGGTAATGCTTGACTGAATTAATGCAATTCTAGCCAGATAGGTTTGCGGCAAGATCATGTGCATATCATCCCAGTGTAAAGCATCTTGAATGACTTGGGAACACAGTACACTTGGTTATTTTTTATGAATTTTTTTGTGTATGTATGTGCTGTCGCTTTGTCGACAACAGCTTTTCGTTTTCCTCAATGAGGAGTGTTGCTCATTTGTGAGCCTTCATTAATTCTAAGTGAAAGTGGTTAAATATTTATCGAGTTAGCATAGGCTGCATCTTTATAAACAGCTCATGAAAATACTGATGGCTTTTGAGATGACTTGTACTAATTTACATTGTTTACCATGCTGTAGTGCTTCAAGAACACTACTTAAGAGCAAAATAAATTTGGTTTACATTTAAAATCTGTCTTCTGACCTTGATTTTTTTTCCCCCTTGTTTTTGTTCTCTTTTTAAGATAATCAAATTGACCTGAATTTTTCCAAATTGTTTCACAGATGTATTATCAGATTTTGGGGAGAGTTCGTGATTTAAAAGTTTTACCAGCACTGAGATTTATCCTTGAGCAATCCTGAGCCAGATTTGCTGCTGTTTAATGTAATTGAATTAGACTTTTTGCTCTGGATGACATTGGGACTTGAAACATCAACTTGTTGGATCCTTTTTATTATGATATATTCTTGTAATTCCATGGAATGCATGCATGCTGAAATGAATTACATAGAATGTACAGCACAGAAACAGGCCCTTTGGCCCAACTGGCCTATGCCAGTGTTTATGCTCTACACGAACCTCCTCCCACCTTACTTCAGCTCACCCTATCAGCATATCCTTCTATTCCTTTCTCCCTCGTACTTATCTAGATTCTCCTTAAATGCATCTATGCTATTTGCCTCAACTACTTCATATGGTAGCAAGTTCCACTCTCGGTAAATAAGTTTCTTCTGGATTTATTAGTAACTACCTTATATTTATGATCCCTAGTTTTGGACTCCCCCCACCAGTGGAAACATCTTCTCTACGTCTACACTATCGAACCCCTTCATAATTTTAAAAGACCTCTATCTGGTTACCTCACAGTCCGCTCTTTTCTAGAGAAAAGAGCCTCAGCCTATTCAGTCTTTCCTGATAGTTGTACCCGCTCTGTTCTGTTGTCATCCCTGTAAATCTTTTTTGCGCACTCATGTTTCAATATCCTTTTTGTAATCTGGAGAACTGTGTGCTCTAACCAAGATTTGATACAAGTTTAACATGACTTCTTTGCTTTTGAATTCTATTCCTCTAGAAATGAACCCCAGTGCTTTGTTTGCATTTTTTATGGCCTTGTTCACATACTTTTTAAAGATTTGTGAATCTGTACCCCTAGATCGCTTTGCCATTTAGACTCTTATTTTCTAAGGAGTATGTGGCCTCTTTATTCCTCCTACCAAAATGCACCATCTCTTATCTATATTGAAATTAGTTTGCCATTTATACACCCATTCTGCAAGTTTATTATTGTCTTGTATTTTGTGTGCAACCTTTAAAGCCATGATTTTTTTTCCTTAGCTTGTCCTTGCTGATCCCCCTGGACTATTTGCCGATACCCAGAAGAGTGGGGTGGGGTCTGTTATCTGATACCAGCTCTTAACTGATTGCCAGAATGTGCACAAGAGCAATACATTGGAGACCATTTATCTCTTGTTTGTTCTCTCTTTTTAAAGAGACACTCTTGGCTTTTGCCTCATGTCTCTGGTGCAGCAGAGATCATGCACTCTACAGAGGAAGAAATCAAATGTACATTTCAGCACTCCTTGACACCATTTACTAGTACGACAATGTAATGCCTTAGCATTAAAATGGAAACACATGATTTGGGTAATTTTAAGGTTTGTTCTTTAAATTATTATTTGTATAGAAAATAGTTTATCTACTAAATGTGATTGCTAAAGATTAAGTATATGTTGGATTTGGTCCTTTGCTCTGAACATTGCAATTTGAGTAAAGATAATCCCACTGAGGAAAGTTGATGTGTTTGAATTTTGTTCTTGATATTGCTAGACAGCACCACCACGTGGTGATTTGTGGGTAAAACAGACATCCTGCCATTTTCCATATTCTGTTTTGCAACTACTGATTAGCAATCGAGGGTTGGTTACCCATATTGTGACAAAAATGAACCATTCTGGGCTATGATGGATTATTTATTGGATTCTAGCTGTTCACAACACACAGGATTAAAATTGATTACTTCCAATTGTTTGAGAAGCTGAAGAAAAAGTACATTAATCTGGTATGTTGAAGGCACTGATGCATAGGTTGTTTGATGCCATTGTCCTTTGAGAACCAGTCTCAGATCATTGTGTGTTTGGAACAGATCATTGGGTTTCCTGGGAGGAGTCAAGCCATTTCATAGAATCATGCAGCACAGGAGGCCCATTTGGCCTGTTGTGCCTGTGCTAGCTCCTTGAAAGAGCTGTCCAATTTAGTTCCATAACCCTGCAAATTAGTCCCCTTCAAGTACATGTCCAATTGCCTTTTGAAAGTTCATATGGAATCTGCTTCCACCACCCTTTCAGGTCATATGTTCCGGATCTTAACAACCCTCCATGTGAAAACATTTCCCCTCTAGTTCTTTTGCCAATTATTTTAAATCTATGACCTCTGGTTACTGATCCACTTGCCAGAGGAAACAGTTTTTCCCTACTTGTTCTATCAAAACCCCTCATAATTTTGAGTACCTATGTGATCTCCCCATAACCTTTTCTGCTCTAAAGAGCTTCTCCAACCTCTCCACATAACTGAAGTCCCTCATTCCTGGTAAACCTCTGTACCCTCTCCAAGGCCTGGACATCCTTCCTAAAGTGTGGTACCCACTATTGAACACACTACTCCAGCAGAGGCCTAATTAGTGTTATGTAAAGGTTTAGCATAACTGCCTTGTTATTGTATTCAATATGCCTATTTACAAAGCCAAGTATCCCATACGCTTAACTGCCTTATCAACTTGCTATGCTACCTTCAAAGATTTGTGAACATGCACCCGCAGGACCTTCTGCTCTTGCACCCCCCTCAAAATAGTACTGTCATACTGCCTCTCCATGTTGTTTCTCCTAAAGGGCATCACGTCACACTTGTCCACATTAAATTGCATTTGCCATGTGTCTGCCCATTTCACCAGTCTGTTTATGTCCTTCTGAAATCGGGTTAGTCAGACACTATTTACCTTTAACAAATCTATGCCAGCTGCCCCTTATTAACCCATGATTCTCCAAGTGAGTTCATTTGGACCTTGACAATGGTTTCGAATAGTTTTACCACTGCTGACAGACTGACTAGCCTGTAGTTACCAGATTTATCCCACTCCCCTTTTTTGAATCTGGATGTAACATTTGCAGTCCTCTGGCACCACGTCCATATCCAAGGAGGATTGAAAGATTGTGGTCAGAGCTTTGGCTATCTCCACCCTTGCTTCCCTCAGCAACCTAGGATGCATTCCATCTGGACTGGGTGACTTGTTAACTTTGAGTGCCACCCTATTTAGCAACTCCTTTTCGATCTTTTTAATCCTATCCAATATCTCTACTACCTCCCCCTCTACTGCGACATTAACTTCATCCTCTTTTATGATGACAGATGCAAAGTACGCATTCAGTACCTCAGTCATGCCCTCTGCCTCCACAAGCAGATTTCCTTTTTTGTCCCTAATTGGCCTCACCATTCCTTTAACTATCCTTTTACTTTTTATATGTTTATAAAAGATTTTTGGGTTCCCTTTTATGTTTCTCTCATTCTCTTTGCCCTTATACCATTTTTCAATTTCCCCCTGCGTTTTCTACTGTATTTTGTATCTGACATTTCATAAACCTTTTTTATTTTAACCTCTATTTCCTTTGTCATTCAGGCAGCTCTAGCTTTGTATATCCTATCTTTCCTCCTTATGGGAATATGCTTGGTTTGTACGTAAACTATCTCTGCCTTGAAGGCCTGCCATTGCTCATTTACTATTTTCTTGGCCAATCTTTGTTTCCAGTCCACCTGTGCTAGATCCCGTCTCAAATCACTGAAATTAGCTCTCTTCCAGTTCGGTATTTTCACCATTGATTTTTCTTTATCCCTTTCCATAACTACTTTAAACCTAATTATATTATCACTATTACCCAGTTGTTCTTCCACTGAAACACACTCCACTTGCTTGACTTTATTCCTTAGAACTAGATCCAGCACTGCTTCCTTCCTAGTTGGACTAGAAATTAGATTGATGAAGATCTCCTGTAAACATTTTAGGAATCTTCACCCTCCTTGACCTTTAGACTTCTGTTCCCAGTCTATATTAGGATAATTGAAGTCCCCTACTATTGCTTTATTATTTTTACATTTCTCTGAAATATGCCCTCAGATTTGCTCCTCTATCTCCTTCTCACTATTAAGGGGTCTATAGTAAACACTCAGCAATGAAACAGCTCCTTAACTCTAACCAAATAGATTCAGTCTTTGAACCCTCTAGTATATCATCCCTCTGTAGAACTGTAACATTATCTTTGATCAATACTGCCACCCTCCCTCTCTCTTCCTCCCCTATCCCTCCTGAATGCGTTGCAGCCAGGAATGTTTAGTTCCCATTCCTGCCCATGTTTAAGCCAGGTCTCCGTTATAGCCACTATATCATAACCCCATATGGCCATTTGTGTATGTAGCTCATCAACCTCATTTGTAACACTCCTCGCTTTAACACATTAATTCCAACACCATGCTAGTCAGCTTTGCTTTTTTCCTCAATCTAATTCCTGCACTTTCTACACTTCTTTATTCTGTTGGTCCTTCCTGGTTTTCTATGCACCTTGTCTTTCCTCTCTGCTGCTACGTCCTGGTTCTCCTCCCCCTGCCAAATTAGTTTAAACCCTCCTCCACGGCACTACTTAACCTCCCCAAGAGGACATTGGTCCCAGCCCTATTCAGGTGCAACCCGTCCGGCTTGTACAGGTCCCGCCTGCCCCAGAACTGATCCCAATGCCCCAGGAATCTGAGTCCCTCCTGCCTGCACCATCTTCCTGTTTTTGTATTCACGAGCACGTGGCACTAGGAGTAATCCAGAGATTGCCACCTTTTGAGGCCCTGTTCTTTTATCTTTCTCCTAGCTCTTGAAACTCTGACTATACTCTTTTCCTACCAATGTCATTGATTCCAACAAGGACCACAACTTCTGTTCCCCTTCCCCTTACAGAATGTCCTGCACCCCCATTCAGTGATTCAATTATAAGTGCCTCAATAGCTGACCATCTAAATAAATAAAGTTTTAAAATTCCTATTCTGGTATATCTTCGAAGAAATTTAGAGCCACATCTTGGGCAGTAATTGTATGAATATTGCAGTCAGCCTGAAGCCAGCAAAGATAAGGGCCAGATCATGACACTATAGTAGCCTACAATCATGCAAGAAGAAAAACTGTTTCAAGAGTAAGTTTAATATCTCGTGTAAGAGAAACATCTTTATTTTACATTTTGGAGGGTAAAATTTTGTATTGAGTAATGTTCATTTAACTGTTTAATATTCGTTAAATTTGTTTTGTGTTTATTGCCTAAACTGTGTTCTGCTGGTGTACATTCTGTCCACTGAAGATGAGATTGCATAGCGGCATGCAGTTATCTTCCAGTAAGTTGGAGTACTGTGATGGGTTCTCTGACCCTTGTGTGTCAACATTTACCTAACTATTGGGCAGCTAAAGGCACAATCTGGTTGGTAGGGGACATGACATTTTCTTGCAAGAGTGGCCAGAGACATGAATGACTTCAGCTAAAAACCCAAAAGTATAATTACAACTATTGCTGAGAAATGTATGTTGGGAATTGCAAAGTAGTCATAAGTGAAAGAAATTAAATCTGCATGAATGTTAAATTTAGCTTATCATCTGTGTTCCATTTTCATTATCTTTTCTATCAGTTTGAGTAGATTATCATATCTTGGCAGATTGTATTTATTTTTAAAATGTGCAATTTAAATATTTATGGCCCATTTATTCAATATCAATTTATACAAATACAATATTGTCCACATACTACAGGAAGAAATCACCTATGACACCCTGTCTCTTGAAGCAATTACTGCTCTGGGTCACTGGATGACTTTCCCCTTCCCACTTCAAGAAAAAAGTTTCCAAACTCATCATCAGTCTCTGCTATAGCCCATCGCTCTGCTATATTACATCGAGGGCACCCTGAAACACATCGTACAGGGAACCCCCAGCTTCTGTCGCGACACTACAGACTTCCTACAAAAACTCAGTACCCACGGACCAGTTGAACCAGGAACACTTCTCACCACGATGGACGTCTCTGCACTCTACACCAGTATCCCCCACGATGACGGCATCGCTGCGACAGCATCAATACTCAACACCAACAACAGCCAATCTCCAGACGCCATCCTACAACTCATCCGCTTCATCCTGGATCACAATGTCTTCACCTTCGATAACCAGTTCTTTACCCAAACACACGGAACAGCCATGGGGACCAAATTCGCACCCCAATATGCCAACATTTTCATGCACAAGTTCGAGCAGGACTTCTTCACTGCACAGGACCTCCAACCAACACTATACATCCGATATATCGACGACATTTTCTTTCTATGGACCCACGGCGAGGAATCACTAAAGAGACTACACAATAACATCAACAAGTTCCATCCCACCATCAAGCTCACCATAGACTACTCCTCAGAATCAGTTTCTTTCTTGGACACACGAATCTCCATCAAAGACGAGCACCTCACTCTACCGCAAGCCCACGGACAACCTCACGATGCTCCACTTTTCCAGCTTCCACCCTAACCACGTCAGAGGCCATCCCCTATGGACAGGCCCTGCGAATACACAGGGTCTGCTCAGACGAGGAGGAACGCAATGGACACCTACAGATGCCCTCGTAAGAACGGGATATGACGCTCGACTCATCGATCGACAGTTCCGACGGGCCACAGCGAAAAATCGCATAGACCTCCTCAGAAGACTAACACGGGACGCAACCAACAGAGTACCCTTCGTCGTCCAGTACTTCCCCGGAGCGGAGAAACTAAGCCATGTTCTCCGCAGCCTTCAACATGTCATCAATGACGACGAACACCTCGCCATGGCCATCCCCACACCTCCACTACTCGCCTTTAAACAGCCACCCAACCTCAAACAGACCATCGTTCGCAGCAAATTACCCAGCTTTCAGGAGAACAGCGTCCACGACACCACACAACCCTGCCACGGTAACCTCTGCAAGACATGCCAGATCATCGACACAGATACCACCATCACACGAGAGGACACCACCCACCAGATGCATGGTTCATACTCCTGTGACTCGGCCAACGTTGTCTACCTCATACGTTGCAGGAAAGGATGCCCCAGAGCATGCAGACGCTGCGACAACGGATGAATGGACACCGTGCAACAATTGCCAGACAGGAGGGTTCCCTCCCAGTCGGGGAACACTTCAGCAGTCAAGGACATTCAGCCACCGACCTTCGGGTAAGCATACTCCAAGGCGGCCTTCAAGACACACGACAACGCAAAATCGTCGAGCAGAAATTGATAACCAAATTCCGCACCCACGAGGACGGCCTCAACCGGGATCTTGGGTTCATGTCACGCTACACATAACCCCACCAGCGAACAAATGTTATCCGTTTTTAATATAACGGGTCATTTGCTGTCTTTCTCTTCCTTCCGGATGTTTCTATGTTTCTGCCTCTCTCTCTTTTTGGTTGTTTGTATATTTGGTGGCCTTGTAGGTAACACCTCTCTGTCTGCACACTGTGATTGCCTTGGCAATGGGCAGTTGGAAAGACTTATCTGTAATCACCAGGTATTGTTCTGTGATTTATAAATGCGAAGGGTTCGAGGATTTCATTTCCACAACATTCACCTGAGGAAGGAGGAAGCCTCCGAAAGCTTGTGAATTTCAAATAAAATTGTTGGACTATAACTTGGTGTTGTAAAATTGTTTACAATTGTCAACCCCAGTCCATCCCCGGCATCTCCACATCATGCTATATCCCACGCAGACCAATTTGTTTTAATCACTGTCAATCTTGTTAGTTCAAAAAGAGCAATTTAATAACTGTAACAAAGGGTCTACACCTAAAATGTTAACCCATCTTATCTTCAGATGCTGTGTATTTTCAATATTTACTTTTACTGGAGCTTGTTTTGTCACTGAGGTAGTGGATGAACTGCAGGTGTTGGTGCACCTGTTTTACCTTCCTTATCTCAGGGTTGGGCAGTTTTCAGATTTATCATTCCTTTTTTCACTTAGGAAATAGTGTCATACGTATCCATTCAATGCTTTTCATTCAAAGGTGTTATTACTCTACTGTTGTGTTCATACAATATGAGCTAATTGTATCCTTTGAGAATTTAGCTAATTGGGTATTGGAATGTGTCTGTCATTTTCTGGTGGATTGGAGCCCTTGGACAAATGATCATTCTACTCCTGCAATGGCCACTTTGTGAGCCAACATGTCTTAGGTCAGCAACCTGGAGTGGTAATAAGTTCAGCAGGATGACTGGTGGTGGGGTACTTCTGGCTTGCTTGAAATTACAGGAGCTCAACAACTCAGTTTTTGCATTCTCATAGATCTCTGATCTATCAGGGACAGTGACTGAGCACTTGGACAAGAGTCCATGATCAAAGAGGTCAGCATAGATTTGTGAAGGGTCATGTTTGACTAATGAAGTTGAAATTTTTGAGGAGGTCACTAGCATAGTGGGTACAGGAGTATCTGGATGTTGTCTATATGGATTACCAGAAGGCATTTGATAAGATTCCACACAAGATTAGCAGCAAAAATGAGAGTGCACAGAATTGGAGGCAACCTTGTGACATTGGTTGAGGTAGGAGGCAAAGTAGGGATAAAAGGTTTGTTCTCTGGTGGGATGTGACAAGTGATGGTCCCAAGGGATCTGCCCTAGGACTTGGATAAAGGGATAGAGAGGTGTATATCCAAGTTTGCAGATGACACTGACAGGAGCCACAGCTTTTGCAACTTGCTGTTCCCATCCATACAAATTGTATGGATGGGAACAGGAAGTTGCAAAGGGACACAGACTAAGTGAGTGGACAAAACTATGACAAATGGAGTTCAATGTGGGGAAGTATGAGGTTATCCACTTTGGATCTAAGAAAGACAAATCGGAATATTTTCTTAATGATGAAAGACTAGGAGCTGTGGAGGAGCAAAGGGATTTAGATGTTGATGTGCACAAATCACTAATAACTAGTGCACAGGTACAAAAAGTAATCAAAAAGGCTAATTAAATGTTGGTATTTATCTCAAGGGGGTTGGAATTGAAGTGAGGAAATGATGTTTCAGTTGTACAGAGCCTTGGTGAGACCCAATCTGGAATACTGGCACTGCATCTCAGGAAAAATATATTGGGCTTGGAGAGGGTACAGCTCAGGCTCACCAAAAAGATACCAGGGCTTAAAGAGTTAAATGATAATGACAGGTTGCATGAACTTGGCTTTTATTCCATTGAGTTTAGAAAGTTGAAGGGTGATCTGTGTGAGGTGGGAATATGAGTTATGAGGAGGATGCAAAGAGGCTTCAAGGGGATATAGACAGGCTAAGTGAGTGGGCAAGAACATGGCAGATGGAATATAATGTGGAAAAATGTGAAGTTATCCACTTTGGTAGGAAAAACAGAAATGCAGAGTATTTTTTAAATGGTGAGAGATTGGGAAATGTCGATGTTGAAAGGAACCTGGGTGTCCTTGTTACTGAGTCACTGAAAGCAGGTACAGCAAGCAATTAGGAAGGCAAATGGTATGTTGGCCTTTATTACAAGAGGATTTGAGTACAGGAGTAAAGATGTCTTACTGCAATTCTATAGGGCCTTGGTGAGACTGCACCTGCAGTATTGTGTACAATTTTGGTCTCCTTGCCTAAGGGATATAACTGACATAGAGGGAGTGCAACGAAGATTCGCCAGACTGATTCCTGGGATAGTGGGATTGTCGTATGAGGAGAGATTGAGTAGACTAGGCCTGTATTCTGTAGAGTTTAGAAGAATGAGAGGTGATCTCATTGAAACATACAAAATTCTTATAGGGCTCGACAGGGTAGATGCAAGGAGGATGTTTCCCCTGGCTGGAGAATCTAGAACCTGGGGTCACAGTCTCAGAATAAGGGGTAGGCCATTTAGGACTGAGATGAGGAGAAATTTCTTCACTCAGAGGGTGGTGAATCTTTGGAATTCTCTACCTCAGAGGGTTGTGGAGGCTCAGACATTGAATACATTCAAAACAGAGATTGATAGATTTCTAGATATTAAAGGCATCAAGGAATATGGGGATGGTGCAGAAAAATGGCGTTGAGGTAGAAGATCAGCCATGATTTTGTTGAATGGTGGAGCAGGCTCGAGGGGCCGGATGGCCTACTCCTGCTCCTATTTCTTATGTTCTTATATGTTTAAAATAATAAAGGGATTTGATAGGGTGTAGAATCATACAGTACAGAAGGCCCATTGTGCCTGTGTGCCAGCTCTTTGAAAGAACTATCCAATTAGTCCCACTCCCCCTTCCCCATAGCCCTGCAAATATTCCCTTTTGAAAGTTACTACTGCTTCCACCACCCTTTCAGGCAGTGCATTTCAGATCATCATAACTTGCACATATTCCCTCTGGTTCTTTTGCTTATTATAAATCTGTGTCCTTTGGTTACCATAAGAACGGGAGTAGGCCATTCAGCCCCTCGTGCCTGCTCCGCCATTTGATAAGATCATGGCTGATCTGTGATCTAATTCCATACACCTGCCTTTGGCCCATTTCCCTTAATACCTTTGGTTGCCAAAAAGCTATCATCTCAGATTTAAATTTAGCAATTGAGGTAGTATCAATTGCCGTTTGCAGAAGAGAGTTCCAAACTTTTACAACCCTTTGTGTGTAGAAATGTTTTCTAATCTCGCTCCTGAAAGGTCTGGCTCTAATTTTTAGACTGTGCCCCCTACTCCTAGAATCCCCAACCAGCGGAAATGGTTTCTCGCTATCCACCCTATCTGTTCCCCTTAATATCTTATAAACTTCGATCAGATCACCCCTTAACCTTCTAAACTCCAGAGAATACAACCCCAATTTGTGTAATCTCTCCTCGTAACTTAACCCTTGAAGTCCAGGTATCATTCTAGTAAACCTACGCTGCACTCCCTCCAAGGCCAATATGTCCTTCCGAAGGTGCGGTGCCCAGAACTGCTCACAGTACTCCAGGTGCGGTCTAACCAGTGTTTTGTATAGCTGCAGCATAACTTCTGCCCCCTGTACTCTAGTCCTCTAGATATAAAGGCCCTTCTGCCAGTGGAAACAATTTCTCCTTATTTACTCTATCATAACCCCTCATAATTTTGAACACCTATTAAATACCCGCACCTCCCCCCCCCCCCCCCCCCCCGCCCGCCACCTTTAACCTTCTCTGTTCTAAGGAGAACAATCCCAGCTTTTCTAGTCTCTCCACAACTGAAGTCCCTCATCCCTGGTATCTTTCTGGTAAATCTATTCTGCACCCTCTCTAAGGTCTCGACATCCTATAGTGTGGTGTCCAGAATTGGACACAATACTCCAGCTGACGTCTAACCAGTGATTCATAAAGTTTTAGCATAACTTCCTTGCTTTTATACTCTGTGCCTCTATTTACAAAACCAAGGATTCGGTACACTTTAACAGCTTTATCAACTTCTTCTGCCACCTTCATACACCCAGTCTCTCTGTTCCTCCACCCCCTTTAGAATTGTACCGTTTAGTTCATATTGTCTCTCATTCTACCTCCCAAAACGCAGCACATCACATTTCTCTGCATTAAATTTTATCGAACAAGTGTCTGTCCAGTTTACTAGTCTTTGTTCTCCTGAAGTCTGCTATTTCCTCCTCACTGTTTACATTTCTAAGTTTTGTGTCATCTGCAAACTTTGAAATTATGCCCCTGATACTCAAGTCCAGGTCATTCATATATATCAAAAAGAGCAGTGGTCCTATTACCTACCCTTGGGGGTCACCGCTGTACACTTCCCTCCAGTCTGAAAAAAGGGTAGATAGAGAAACTGTTTCCTGTGGTGAAGGAATCCAGAACAAGTAGGCACAATCTTAAAATTAGAGCAAGGCAATTTAGAAGTGAAATCAAGGAGCACTTTTTCTCACAAAAGGCAGTAGAAATCTGGAACTTGCTTCCCCAAAAGGCTGTGGCTGCTGGTTCAGTTGAAATTTTTAAGACTGAGGTTGATAGATTTTTTTTAAGATAACAGTATCAAGAAATATGGAACAAAGGCAGGTAGATGGAGTTGAGGTACAGATCAGCCATGGAATGAATGGCGGAATAGGCTCAAAGGGCTGAATGGCCTACTCCTGTTCCTAAGTAGGTAGAGTACCATTTATGTGCTAGTGCACCTTCTGTGGCATTGCTCAAGCTTAGTCTGATGTGCTGTTTAATATAGATAGTGTGATATACTGCATAAGAAACATAATTAATTTATTTGCTCTTCCAGTGGCAAGTCGGGACACAGGATGAAATGTATGGGCTTCTCCTTTCTTTAAGTGTGATGTGGAGATGCCGGTGATGGACTGGGGTTGACAATTGTAAACAATTTTACAACACCAAGTTATAGTCCAGCAATTTTATTTTAAATTCACAAGCTTTCGGAGATTTCCTCCTTCATTTGCCTGAGGAAGGAGGAAATCTCCGAAAGCTTGTGAATTTAAAATAAAATTGCTGGACTATAACTTGGTGTTGTAAAATTGTTTACAATTTTCTTTAAGTGTGACTGCTAAGGTTATATTTCTAAGTCATAGATTACAGATATCCGTATCCTGACTTGTATTGAACTATTTTCTGTTGGTGGGAGCGAGTTGTATATTAAAAATAACTGGCAGAAACTAACATCTATCCTGGAAAGATGTACAGGATGCCCACCATATTCTCCTGTTTGCTCAAATAGTCAGAAAATTGCAAGGTTGACCGTGTATTTTAGGCAAAGCTATAATTTCTATTATATTTGATACAGATGCCAAATAAAACTGCAGCTTCAGACACCAAGTACAAAAGCAAATCACTCAACATGCAAGTGGCTGAATAAAACCTGACTGATCAGTTGCTTAAGTAAAGCTCCAAACAAAGCCCATTGGAATTTTACAACTAGGTAAATCGGGAGGGGGTGTGCATGGGCCGGCAGCAGTCACCGTGTTAATGTTGAGGCAGAAGGAACACTCCTGGCTCCATATTAAGTTACCTGCAGGTTCTTCCGCGGTCCTTTTAAGAACCGCTGTAGAGCCTGAAAAGCTGGTAACGCAAGCTTCAACTACTTTTAACCAATTTTACTAATGGGTCCGAAAATAGGAGGAGCTTGGTTGTTATACTGACATGAAACTTGCACTCATTTCAGGCGGCCGACATTGGTGCCTAAAAAAAAGCCCTGCGCAAATCTCAGTGTGCTGGCTTAACTACAATTTAAATTAAGATTTTATGTAAAACTTTTATAACTTGCAGCAGGACAGAATTTAGCTTCCGTCAGAGCCCCTATGGCGAATGGCCTGCTGATACTTAGCAAGACCCATACATGAAGAATGGTGTTGGTAGCATAAAATATTACTTCAGCGTGAGAGGTGGTTTGAAAATTGAAGGGAAATAAAAGGTAATTTGTTGTCCTCCTAATGACATGAAATGTTAGTAGATACTTTACTGTTCTGCAGCTTTTTAGAAGGTCAACTTTAACAAATACCTATACTATTTCAAGAGATATATTAAATATTGAAAAGGTTCTCCCAGGAGTTTTAATTCCATCTAGATGACAGCACCAAATTAAAATATAGTAGTGCCAACACTTAAATTCTGGTTTCAGGACATACCTCTTATTTTTTTAATTTGCTTGACAAGTTGTAGACTTAGGGTCATTTGGGAATACAATTCAAATATTCTAGAGTGTTTTTAATTTTTTGTTCGAAAGATTTTTTTTTGGAAAATGAAAACTGGTTCATTTCTAAGTATAAATTCATAGTGGCTCCTATATGTAAAATTAAATATATTCTACAAAATAAAAGGGACCAGCAATTTAAATTACTGTTAAATTACTAAGAAAAAGGATGGCATAGTGGATTTGAAATAATGAACAAGAGCAGAGTGCCTTCAGGTTCTCCTTTTGTAATCACTTTTGAAATTCCAGATGGGATGGTGCCACAATGTAAACAAAAGGATATAATTTTACAGCAATGGAGTGCATTTCTATATTTGTTGTGCATAGTAGGTGAGATGCAAAGAGTACTTCTTTGCATGCAGATGACCTCAAATTGATACTTTTGTAATTTGTTTATTTTTCCTCCAAGTATGTATATTATTCCTTAGCTGAGAGACCAAGCACTTTTGAGCAGATGCTGTTCCCCAGCTCCTAAAGAACGTGCATTTATATAGCACTTTTCACAACCTCAGCCAATGAAGTACTTCTGAACTGTAATCACCCTTGTAATGTAGGAAATGCAACAGGTAATTTATGCACAGCAAGGTCCCACAAACTGCAATGAAATAAATGACCAGGTCATCTGTTTAAGGTGTTGGTTGAGGGATAAATATTGGCCAGGACACCGGGTGAACTCCCCTGCTTGTCTTTGAATAGTGCCATCTGAGGGGGAGTTTAACGTTTCATCCGAAACTGCACTGAAATGCCAGCCTAGATTATGTTTGCAAGTCTCTGGAGTGGGGTTTGAACCCACAGCCTTCTGACTCCGAGGCAAATGTGCTACCACTGAGCCAAGGCTGACACCTTTTTTAAAAAAATTTATTATCGGGATACGGGCATCATTAGCAAGGCCAGCAATGACTGCCCATCCCTAATTGCTCTCTGAAGTGGCCCAAGTAGTATTCCCAAATATGCTTTGCTACATCTAATTAATTTACATAACTACACTTCAGAAGATATGAAAGATGCTATGTAAATAGTAATCTTTTGTTATAATTGATATTTACAATTAGCAACAGCTATATCAATCTCCCAATATACAAGTTTGCACATTCCAATGTGACTAAACTGAACATCTACATCACATACAAAATCTAGACAAACTATTTTACTTTAAGGAATTCTGCTACTGATTACATCAAGGAAATTAATCAATTTGATCTCATAAGAAATAGCAGCAAGAGTATATGCACCCTCGAGCCTGCTCCGTCATGCAGTAAGATCAAGGCTGATCATCTACTTCAACTCCACTTTCCCACCCTATCCCGTATCCCCTGGTGTCCAAAAATCTATCTATTTCAGTTTTGAATATACTCAACGACATCCACAGCCCTCTGGGGTAGAGAATTCCAAAGATTCACAACCATCTGAGTGAAAAATATTTTCCTTATCTCAGTCCTAAATAGCTGACCTCTTATCCTGAGACTATAACCCCTGGTTCTAGACTCTCCAGCCGGTGGAAACAGCCTCTCAGCACCCACCTTGTCAAGCCCTCTTTAAAATTTTATACATTTCAATGAGATCACCTCTCATTCTTCTAAACTCCAGAGAATATAAACCCATCCTACTCAATCTCTCCTCATAGGCCAACCCTCTCATCCCAGGAATCAATCTAGTGAACCTTCATTGCACTGCATCGAAGGCATGTATATCCTCCTTTAGATAAGACCACCAAAACTGTACACAGTACTCCAGGTGTGGTCTCACCAAAGCCCTATATAATTGCAGCAAGACTTCCTTACTCTTATACTCCAACCCCCTTGCAATATAGGCTAACATACCATTTGCTTTCCTAATTGCTTGCTGTACCTGCATGTTAACTTTCTGTAATTCGTGTACAAGGACACCCAAATCCCTCTGAATAGCAACATTTACTGGTCTCTCTTTTTAAAAAAAAAAATTCTGCTTTTCTATTCCTACCAAAGTGGATAATTTCACATTTCCCCACATCATACTCCATCTGCCACCTTCTTGCCCAATCATTTAACCTGTCTATGTCCCTTTGCAGTCTCTTTGTGTCCTTCTCACAGCTTACTTTTCCACCTAGCTCTGTAGCGTCAGCAAACTTGGATACATTACACTTGGTCCCCTCATCTAAGTCATTGATACAGATTGTAAGCAGCTGAGGCCCAAGCACTGATCCTTGCGGACCATTAGTTACAACCCGCCAACCCAAAAATGACCCGTTTATTCCTACTCTGTTTTCTGTCAACCAATCCTTAATCCATATTAATATATTACTCCCAATCCCATGAGCCCTTGTGTGGCACCTTATCGAATGCCTCTTGAAAATCCAAATATACTACATCCACTGGTTCCCCCTTATCTACGCTGCTGGTTACACCCTCAAAAAACTCTAATAAATTTGTCAAACACGATTTCCCTTTCATAAAACTGTGTTGACTCAGCCTAATCATATTATGATTTTCTAAGGGCCCTGTTACCACGTCCCTAATAACAGATTCTAGCATTTTCCCTACTACTGATATCAGGCTAACTGGCCCATAGTTTCCTGTTTTCACTCTCCCTCCTTTCTTAAATTGCAAGGTTACATTTGCTGCCTTCCAATCTATGGGGACCTTTCTAGAATCTAGGGAATTCTGGAAGATCAAAATCAATGCATCCTCTATCTCTACAGCCATCTCTTAAAACCCTAGGATGTAGCCCATCAGGTCCCAGGAATTTGTCAGCTTTTAGTCCCATTAATTTCTCCAGTATTTTTTCTTTACTAATATTAATTATTTGAATTTCCTCACTCTCATTAGACCTTTGGTTCCCCACTATTTCCAGTATGTTTTTTGTGTCTTCTACTGTGAAGACAGATACAAAATATTTGTTTAATGTCTCTGCTATTTCCTTATTCCCCATTATAATTGCTCCTAAAATAAAAACAGAAAATGTTAGAGAAGCTCATGCTGGAGAATATCTCCTCTGCCTCTAAGGGCCTCATCAAAAGACTAATCTTTAATTAAATAAAACAAGGAATTGAAACTTAGTAACAGTTACATAAAAAGTTAAAAATAAAAAGATAACTTGCATTGTAAAAGTTTATTATAACAAATACAACTGCTGCAGCACTCTTTCCCAGCTACAGTACCGAAGTTATGGCATTTGATCATAGCTTTTGAAGCACTTAAAAGCAAGCACACCTGCACAACCTTGCAAATGAAGTTACTCTAAAGTCAAGTTTACATCATTATCCATCTATCTACAGATCTACCTTGATGTCAGGGGAAGGGCTGCGTGGTCCCATTGGTGGCCTCTGTGGGCATGTTCCTCAGTCCGAATTCAATAACTTTCCCAGCACCAGCCACTTACATTTAATAAGTACTGTACATAGGAAGGAAAAACGAGTGACATGCCTTTTTTAAAAAAATAATCAAATAAGACTGACAATGGGTTGCCCCAGTTTCATTATCTAGAAAATAAATGTACAAGTGTCCCCTTGAAAGGAGGCACAACCAATAAAACAATCTAAACATAAAGTCTAATTTTAACAAAATTAAAGGAAACTAAATGTAAATCATATTGTGTGGGTATATCAAATACTCTATTCCCTGCGGTGCCCACTAATCGCCGAAGTACTCCATGAACACTACTGAAATAATAATGTAATTGAAAGAGACCTAAGAGTCTTAGTAGACTTGACGCTCAACATATCTAACCAAAACGGAATAGCAATCAACAAAGCCAATAGAAATTTTGAACAATATAGCCAAAGCAATAGAATGCAAGTCACAGGAAGTCATGACAGAACTGTAGTGTTCTGGTCAGAGTGCGCCTTTAGTACGGGTGTCCAGCTCTGGTCACCAAGAAACATGGGACATTCAAGCACTGGAGGCAGTGAAGAGAAGAGCTGATCCCCAATCTGAGTTATGAGGAGAGACTGGAGACGTTTAGGCTTTTCAGCCTGGAGACATCTGAAACGTGACCCTACATAGAGCTATACAAGATAGTTAACAGAATGAAAAAAGGTAAATTCACACTGCTATAAATTAAATTGAGAGTAGGACAAGAGGATATAGGTTTAAATTTAGGATTGATAGAAATTTTTCTTCAAATTAATCAACACCTGGAATGGACTTCCAGATAGAGTAGTGGAGGCAAAAACCTCGTATTCATTTAAGAAACAATTAGATGTAGCAATGGCATCTTTCTGGATGAATGAATTAAAATGGCCAAATGACCTTCCCCTTCGGTAAGCATCTTGTGAGCTTCAGTAACATCCCCGCTCTACCCGTCAGAGGAACTAAACGACGTTGACAGTGGGGTTGCCAATTTTCGCCAAATATAAACTGATTAGGAAGCAGAATTGGTAAGACTAGGTTTGTAGACCTACAACCTATTGTAAATAGGTTTGTAGATTTATTTCGCTGATTAAAAAAAATTGAAAACTTCCAAATCTTGAGACAGTAGTAAATTGAAAATATAGCATTTTAAAACCAGACTTCTGGTGACTGGAAAAATTCGGGGTCATTTTTGTGCGTGTCCCGATAAAAATATCGTAGTTTCTATTAATGGAAGTTGTACTGCGGTTTAATAAATCGAGTCATTTTAACACTTCTAACTGAAGTGTTTTAAAAGGTAACTTAGCAAGTTCCTGCAGGAAATAGATCAGACGGGGTTTCGAGAGATAGGAGAAATGATAAATTAAGAACAACCGCACCAGGGACTGCTTACACCACCGTCGGATAGAAAAAAACCAAGCTTGATTGGCCGAGTTGCCTTTCCCCTCGCTCTGCAGAGATGCTCATCTTGAAAAGTTTAGCCTAATAAGCGAACACCGTGCTTCATTGATGAGTGGGATAGCACAACTAACAACATTCCGGTTGCAGTCCCTTTCTGACGTGTTCTCACCATCAGCTAGGTTCTAAAATGAACAACCATTACAACAACTAGTACTCAAGCCTCGCTCGATTCCTTCCAAGACGCGGGGCGGGGCATAGCGGCCGTCGCCGTGGTTACGTATGGTTGGTATAGTAATGGCATGCGAACGCGCGCACAAGCTGTGGCGGGGAGGGGCGGCCATCTTGGGGGCTGTGTGTGGTGTGCGGTGCAGGAGAAGGAGCCGAGTGCAAGCGGAAATACCCGAAGCCACCCGTACGACATCTCCAAATCAAAATGGCGCGGAAGCTCGAGCTAGTCGTTCTGGTGCGGATCAGTTAATTTGCATTCAGATTTTTTTCTCTCTTACCCTCCCTTCCCCCTCCCTCAGCGCCTTTTCAAAACAACGAACGGTCGCACAACAAACAATTGAACTTAACAAGAAGCCGTAGGGCAGATAAATGGTTAAATTAGTGAAAGATGTGCGAAAACTGCGCAGAGCTGTTGGATGTGTTAAATGCAAGTAAGTAGTAAAATTATGTCCCGGTTCCTGCACGGGCCTATATGTGGTGTGTGGAAAATAATAATCTGCAGTAATGCACAGCCATTGGTTCTGGCCTGTGTGTTTTTAGCCTTCGTGCGGGCCTAGGCACTGTCTTAAAAGTGCTCAGGTCATTCAAGGCATTTTGCATTGAAACTGTTTCTTTCGCCCCTTACCAGCTACCTACATTTGAGATTTGCGTCCTGTAATATTTAATATTTATTTGAAATTTGCTACAATTCAGGTTCTAAATAAATTTAGAACATGTATGTCTTGGAGCTTTTGTGGCCTAATAAGTCAGGCTGACGAGAATAGACTGGATTTTTAAAAAAATACAAATTATGGTTGGTATTACGGTTGTGGGGTAGATATGGCCTCGAGTTCAATAATTTAATATGTTTGGACAATTTTATTATTGATAGTGTATAACATGAGTTGTATATGTTGCTTTCCAAATTCCAGTAATTCGTAACTAAACCGTATTGTAGACAAATGGGGAAATGGGCACATTTTAGCTGGACCCTGCTTTGATTTCACTTTTTGTGATTACGGATTAACAGCTGACGAGGGTCGTTTAATCAGTCACTTAAAATCAGATTGCCTTTTTGCTCTTAATGGTATCATGAATTTTCAGTTTATGTGGATAATGGCTTTTGCAGGCTCATTGAGTGCAAGTCATTTGGAGTGAGACTTGTATTAGTTTAAAAATGTTATTTGTCTTAATAAATAAACACACCTTGATGGCCTGCAATCTCTTTTTAGATTGTAAATCTTATCCCTAAATTTTCCCTGATATTGACAACTGTACCTTTTTGAAAAGCTATGTGCAATACAGTGGCTGCATTGAATAAATTTAATTAGTGCTAGTACTTATAAGCAACATTCATTTTAGGTATTCCAAAGGTTGCATCACAAACTATTGTAGGAAATTGAGTCTTCATTAGCAGAAAGTTACCAGCATTTAATTATCATAACTGGTTTAATTTTATTATGTACATTTTATGACTTGAATATGTACATGGAAGTCATCCTTGTATGATGTGAATTCAAGATAAAAACTCAGTTAATTATTGAAGATTTTTTGGAGAAATAACTAACCGTGACATTCATCTGTAAGACTGATGTTTGCTTGTGTATTAGAAATGATGCCTTACATTCTGTGATCAAATTTTATTCAAGTATTTTTAGTAAATTATGGCAAAGATTTACTCACCTAAGGATTGTCTTGCTGCAAATAAAGAGTACTTGTTTCAATTTTCATTATCTATTTCACTTGTCTCTGTTCTCACGAATTCTTTAACACCTGTGAAGAATGCATTGACAGATGTGTTCAGATTTTTTTCAAAAAAAACTATAGATCTAAGAGAGAGAAGCTCTGTTTGATTATTGATTCCATCTGATACTCCAGCTGCCCAATTTTCCAGGTCGGGTCTTTAATTTCTTTGTACCCATTCAGCAGACCAGGTTAATAAACCATTTCATGTGGTATTGTGGACCACTATGTGTGGTATTATAAAGTAATTAATAGTTGTGTTCTCAAATTGCACTCTATGTTGTATTGCATATGAAATTGGGTCTCTTGGTATGTATGCATGCACATACATACATACATGTTAGAACAAAGCAGATTATGGAGCAATGTAATGGAAATGTTTAAAATTATGAAACAATGGGAGAGGTTGATAGAAACATACTGTTACCAATAGTTGAGGGGTCAATGATATGGTGCCATAGGTACCTGATTTAAATGTAAGACATTTAGAACAGAGGGCAGAAAAAACTTCTACACAGTTATGAGGCTATGGAATTTGCTTAGTGGTTGAGGCAGAAGCTATGTCAACTTTCAAAATTAGAGTGGATAGGTGAATGAAGGGATATGGGAACAGGCTGGGTAAATGTGATTAGAATTATTCGCTCGCCGCCGTGGACTAGTTGGGCCGATGGCCTGTTTCCGTGTTGTAACTTCATTGTGCTGTACTTCTCTGCCTCATGTAATATTATATTCCAAGAACCGTACCGTTGAGAACAGGCATATTCTATACCTATCAGTACTGTATATTTTAAATTAATTTTGTGTACAGCTGTAACCCTGTGCATGGGTTTAGATTGTAGATGTGTCTGAAATGCTACATTGCCTTACTTGAAATATCCAATTTGTTACAGATGTTAGTTAAGGGAATGCAGAGAGATTGTGTATAGTAGAAGGACATTTTAGATTGTTCAATTCTTTGATAATCACTACATTATATTCATAGTTGCTACGCACAGTGTAAAAATCACTATTATGCTTTTAAGAACAACCAAAGCTAGATGATTGTAATGGTGAGAGCAGTCATTTACGGTTGTAGTGACCTTCTTTTGGGTCCAGCTGAGTCATCCTATTAATGGTTGGTATTGAATGCAGCCCTTTTGGGATTTGAAGAACTAGGCCTCCGTTTGGATTTGGCACTATATATACTCATTCACATTGTTTGTCCAAGTGGTAGCATTAGATATTTTAGTGAGCAACAATGAAACTCTCTTGCAGTCTTCTGTTCTATAGAAGTAACCATTTATTTTTGAAAGGGGGTTTATTTGTTTATAGTCACAGAAATCATTGAAATCTTTTGAGAATACATTTGCAGGATATTCATAATTGGTGTCTGTTGCCTTACCTGGAGATACTTGATTGCAAGTGTTGACAATGCAGGAGGACATTATCAGTGCAGCCTAAGCTATGATTATGGAAGTATTTCAATCTCACTGAAATTCTGTTTAGCAAAGCACGTACATGCAGAAACTCAGATTGCTAGTCATAATTTGTGCCATATAATTTGTTTTGTGTATATTGCATGTATCGTAAGTCTGTTGCTAATTATTTGTTCTCCGTTATGGGCTGCAAGTTGCTCAGATGGGTTTGGTTTAAAGTAATTTCCTTTTTAACTTTGGAAAAAGTAAGAGTGTGTGAGTGTAAGAAAGGAAGAAAAAAATACAACTTCCAGAATACTATACACCTTGAATTCCAGTTAGATGACAGTTAATTCCTACATGACAGAACAGGATGCTTATTTTTACCCCCTTTTTTACTGCCAGTTGGATGTTGGTACTTAGCTGGCATCTGCACCATCCTGTTTTTTTCTTCTGTTGCTATGTAAATGTTTGTGTGTACCCTTTTTGTATAGGTCTGGCTTAATGAAACTTGCCTCCAATAGTTTTTTGTTCCAAGTCCAGTTCAAGCAGTACAGTATAAATGGCTATTAAATTTGTGATAAACTAAGCATTCTGGCATCCTGCACTTTGGTATATTGCTGCCATTGAGATGATTGCGCTTTGTACCACTTTGCACAAAGGGGTGTAGTCATTTTGGCTGTGGCGCTGCCTTGTTGAGAGCATACAACATAAATGAGACAGATATACCAATTTATAATTCTGTGAGTGGGTTTAGCCCAGAAATGGAACACAGCACTAGTATACTGTAAATGAGATTGCTTGTGTGTATATATGTACATATCTGTAACTTGTGCTGACTTAGATGAGGAAGTCAGCCCAGGTTACTAAAAAAAAAGTTTGCTTGTTTGAAATAAGATTGAACTATTACATGTTATACTTCCTATTTATGGTGTGTATTGGTGAGGAGGAAAGAAATGGTGATTTTTCTACTAGGGAACTTGCACAGCTTATTAGTATTACGCTGTGACCCTCCAAGGCAGGGACGTCCAAACTTCTCTCATCATGAGACGTGCACCATGGGGTCTTGGGTACCATGCATAAAGTTTAAATAAATATTTGCATATATTTATTTTCCCAGTTGCTGGTGCAAACCAATCTTGGTGTTCTGATTAGGATTTCTCCATTAATGAAGTAATGGTGCTAAAAGCAGCCCTTTCTAAACCTATTTAAAATTCAAATAGGACAGACCCACAAAATAAGAAAAATAAGTGCATATTAGATTGTTTCCTGGGTTTCAAGGGCTCTATTGGGGCTCAGGAATTGCAGCGGCAGTAAGTGCTAGCTTGGCTCAGTTAATAACACATTCTCTCTTGAGTCAGGAGATTGTGGGTTCAAGCCCCTCTTAAGGACTTGAGCATGTAATTTAGGCTGATAGCTCACTATATAATTGAGGGAGTGCTGTCTTGTCGGAGGTGCCGTCTGTTCAAGTTGCAGCTATTGTTTGACCGCTTGACGGCTCTGGAGCTGCGGATGGACTCACTTTGGAGCATCCGCGATGCTGAGAAAGTCGTGGATAGCACGTTCAGTGAGTTGGTCACACCGCAGATAAAAATTACTGAGGGAGATAGTGAATGGGTGACCAACAGACAGAGGAAGAGTAGGAAGGCAGTGCAAGGGTCCCCTGCGGTCATCTCCCTCCAAAACAGGTATACCGTTTTGGATACTGTTGGGGGAGATGGCTCACCAGGGGAAGGTGGCAGTGGCCAGGTTCATGGCACCGTGGCTGGCTCTGCTGCACAGGAGGGCAGGAAAAAGAGTGGCAGAGCTATAGTGATAGGGGACTCGATTGTAAGGGGAATAGACAGGCGTTTCTGCGGACGCAACCGAGACTCCAGGATGGTATGTTGCCTCCCTGGTGCAAGGGTCAAGGATGTCTCGGAGCGGCTGCAGGACATTCTGGAGGTGGAGGGTGAACAGCCAGTTGTCGTGGTGCATATAGGCACCAACGATATAGGTAAAAAACAGGATGAGGTCCTACAAGCTGAATTTAGGGAGTTAGGAGTTAAACTAAAGTGTAGGACCTCAAAGGTAGTAATCTCAGGATTGCTACCAGTGCCACGGGTTAGTCAGAGTAGGAATGACAGGATAGCTAAGATGAATACGTGGCTTGAGAGATGGTGCAAGAGGGAGGGATTCAAATTCCTGGGCCATTGGAACCGGTTCTGGGGGAGGTGGGACCAGTACAAATTGGACGGTCTGCATCTGGGCAGGACTGGAACCAATGTCCTAGGGGGAGTGTTTGCCAGTGCTGTTGGGGAGGGTTTAAACTAATGTGGCAGGGGGATGGGAACCGATGCAGGAAGTCAGTGGGAAATAAAGTGGTGACAGAAACAAAAGGCAGTAAGGGAGAGTGTACAGAACATGACCGGACAGATGGTCTGAGAAAGCAGGGCAAAGACCAAGGGAAGTCTAGATTAAACTGCATTTATTTCAATGCAAGAAGTCTGATGGGCAAGGCAGATGAACTCAGGGCATGGATGGGTACATGGGACTGGGATGTTATAGCTATTACTGAAACATGGCTAAGGGAGGGGCAGGACTGGCAGCTCAATGTTCCAGGGTACAGATGCTATAGGAAAGATAGAGGAGGGGGAGTTGCGTTCTTGATTAGGGAGAACATCACGGCAGTAGTGAGAGGGGATATATCCGAGGGTTCGCCCACTGAGTCTATATGGGTAGAACTGAAAAATAAGAAGGGAGAGATCACTTTGATAGGATTGTACTACAGACCCCCAAATAGTCAACGGGAAATTGAGGAGCAAATATGTAAGGAGATTACAGACAGCTGCAAGAAAAATAGGGTGGTAATAGTAGGGGACTTTAACTTTCCCAACATTGACTGGGACAGCCATAGCATTAGGGGCTTGGATGGAGAGAAATTTGTTGAGTGTATTCAGGAGGAATTTCTCATTCAGTATGTGGATGGCCTGACTAGAGAAGGGGCAAAACTTGACCTCCTCTTGGGAAATAAGGAAGGGCAGGTGACAGAAGTGTTAGTGAGGGATCACTTTGGGACCAGTGATCATAATTCCATTAGTTTTAAGATAGCTATGGAGAAGGATAGGTCTGGCCCAAAAGTTAAAATTCTAAATTGGGGAAAGGCCAATTTTGATGGTATTAGACAGGAACTTTCAGAAGTTGATTGGGAGAGTCTGTTGGCAGGCAAAGGGACGTCTGGTAAGTGGGAGGCTTTCAAAAGTGTGTTAACCAGGGTTCAGAGTAAGCACATTCCTTATAAAGTGAAGGGCAAGGCTGGTAGAAGTAGGGAACCTTGGATGACTCGGGAGATTGAGGCCCTAGTCAAAAAGAAGAAGGAGGCATATGACATGCATAGGCAGCTGGGATCAAGTGGATCCCTTGAAGAGTATAGAGATTGCCGGAGTAGAGTTAAGAGAGAAATCAGGAGGGCAAAAAGGGGATATGAGATTGCTTTGGCAGATCAGGCAAAGGTGAATCCAAAGAGCTTCTACAAATACATAAAGGGCAAAAGGGTAACTAGGGAGAGAGTAGGGCCTCTTAAGGATCAACAAGGTCATCTATGTGCGGAACCACAAGAGATGGGTGAGATCCTGAATGAATATTTCACATCGGTATTTACGGTTGAGAAAGGCATGGATGTTAGGGAACTTGGGGAAATAAATAGTGATGTCTTGAGGAGTGTACATATTACAGAGAGGGAGGTGCTGGAAGTCTTAACGCGCATCAAGGTAGATAAATCTCCGGGACCTGATGAAATGTATCCCAGGACGTTATGGGAGGTTAGGGAGGAAATTGCGGGTCCCCTAGCAGAGATATTTGAATCATCCACCGCTACAGGTGAGGTGCCTGAAGATTGGAGGGTAGCAAATGTTGTGCCTTTGTTTAAGAAGGGCGGCAGGGAAAATCCTGGGAACTACAGACCAGTGAGCCTGACATCTGTAGTCGGTAAGTTGTTAGAGGGTATTCTGAGGGACAGGATCTACAGGCATTTGGAGAGGCAGGGACTAATTAGGAACAGTCAGCATGGTTTTGTGAGAGGAAAATCATGTCTCACGAATTTGATTGAGTTTTTTGAAGGGGTAACCAAGAAGATAGATGAGGGCTGTGCAGTAGACATGGTCTACATGGACTTCAGCAAAGCATTTGACAAGGTACCGCATGGTAGGTTGTTACATAAGGTTAAATCTCATGGGATCCAAGGTGAGGTAGCCAATTGGATACAAAATTGGCTTGACGACAGAAGACAGAGGGTGGTTGTAGAGGGTTGTTTTTCAAACTGGATGCCTGTGTCCAGCGGTGTGCCTCAGGGATCGGTGCTGGGTCCGCTGTTATTTGTGATTTATATTAATGATTTGGATGAGAATTTAGGAGGCATGGTTAGTAAGTTTGCAGATGACACCAAGATTGGTGGCATTGTGGACAGTGAAGAAGGTTATCTAGGATTGCAACGGGATCTTGATAAATTGGGCCAGTGGGCCGATGAATGGCAGATGGAGTTTAATTTAGATAAATGTGAGGTGATGCATTTTGGTAGATCGAATCGGGCCAGGACCTACTCCGTTAATGGTAGGGCGTTGGGGAGAGTTATAGAACAAAGAGATCTGGGAGTACAGATTCATAGCTCCTTGAAAGTGGAGTCACAGGTGGATAGGGTGGTGAAGAAGGCATTCGGCATGCTTGGTTTCATTGGTCAGAACATTGAATGCAGGAGTTGGGATGTCTTGTTGAAGTTGTACAGGGCATTGGTGAGGCCACACTTGGAGTACTGTGTACAGTTCTGGTCACCCTATTATAGAAAGGATATTATTAAACTAGAAAGAGTGCAGAAAAGATTTACTAGGATGCTACCGGGACTTGATGGTTTGACTTATAGGGAGAGGTTAGACAGACTGGGACTTTTTTCCCTGGAGAGTAGGAGGTTAAGGGGTGATCTTATAGAAGTCTATAAAATAATGAGGGGCATAGATAAGGTAGATAGTCAAAATCTTTTCCCAAAGGTAGGGGAGTCTATAACGAGGGGGCATAGATTTAAGGTGAGAGGGGAGAGATGCAAAAGGGTCCAGAGGGGCAATTTTTTCACTCAAAGGGTGGTGAGTGTCTGGAACGAGCTGCCAGAGGCAGTAGTAGAGGCGGGTACAATTTTGTCTTTTAAAAAGCATTTGGACAGTTACATGGGTAAGATGGGTATAGAGGGATATGGGCCAAGTGCAGGCAATTGGGACTAGCTTAGTGGTATAAACTGGGCGACATGGACATGTTGGGCCGAAGGGCCTGTTTCCATGTTGTAACTTCTATGATTCTATAAAAGATCCCATATTCTCAGATCTCGTTCAGATTATGATACTTACATTTTAATTGGAGCTGGGGAGGGGGAAAAGTGTGTTTTTAAAAAAAAAGTGATGAGAAATGATCACTCAGCTACCGATTTTTGTAGAGGTACAGAATGCCCATTTTCATTAGCTTGCATTACTCTGCTTGATCCATGGCTGTGTGATTGCTCTCGGCCTCAGAAGCAGAAGTGCCACCACTGAGTCAAATGTCAGTGTAGCTGTCTGCAAGCACTCTTGCTTCTGACTCAGAATGCAGTGGGTTCAAACTCCACTTGAAAGGACGTAAGCACACATTCTAGCCTGACACTTCAGGGCAGTACTGAGGTAGAGCTGCATTTTCGGAAAGTGCTCTCTTTGGATGAGATGTTAAACTGAGGCCGTGTCTGCCTGTTCAAATGGATTTAAAAATAAAAAGAGAGGACAGAAAAGACTAAAAAGTAATTATCGATAAATAAATATAGATTAAGATACGGCAGAGCAGGTTCCGTGTCTGGACTGCAGTATGTGGAAGTTTGTGGACATCGAGACTGTCCCGAGTGCACACATCTGCAGTAGATGTCTCAGCCTCATATCTCTCCAGCTCAGAATCATTGAGCTGGAGTGCGAGTTGGAGACACTCCGACACAAAAGGGAGGAGGAGTATCTGGACTGTTTGCGCCAGACCTCGGTTGAGAGGTACAGGATCAGAACGGGGTTGATGTGACTGATAGTGTACAGAGTAAGGGGAACTCAGGTGAGATAGAGAACAAGGATCTGCAGCAACTGATCCTATCCAACAGTGTACTTGCTACCTGTGAGGATAAGGATAAAGACTGTCAGAAGGACAGCCAGAATGCTGACCATGGCACTAAGGAGCAAGAGGCTGCCCAAAGGAGGAGGAGAAGCCTTATGTGGTAATTGTATGTAACTGCAGCATGTGAGAATTGGTGGAGAGCAGCGTGATCTCTGGCAACCGCATCTGCAGCTCGAGGAACTTCGGCTCAGAGTTGTTGAGCAGGAGTCCGAGCTGCAGACAGTACGATGCAGGGGGGAGAGTGGAGAGTTACCTGGACACTTTGATCCAGGACGCAGTCACACCCCTTAGATTAAGTAGTAGTTTAGATTTATTCAGTGATCAGGAACAGGAGGATGTGACTGCGAGTCAAGCAGGTATGAGGATCCAGGTTGTAGTGATGGAGGAGCCTCAGCCTTTGACCTTGTCCAACAGGTAAAAAGGAATGCGGTAGGGGATAGTATAGTCAAGGGGATAGATTCTGTTCTCTGCAGCCGTGACCGAGTCCCGAAGGCTGTGTTGCCTGCCCAGTGCCAGGGTTAAGGATATCTCCCCGTGGCTGGAAAAGAACTTGGAGTACGAGGGGGAGGATCCCATTGTCGTGGTCCATGTAGAAACCAACGACGTAGGTAGAACTAAGAATGGGGTTCTGCTGAGACAGTTTGAGGCGCTAAGGTCGAAATTAATAAGCAGAACCTCAAAGATGGTAATTTCTGGATTACTACCTGAGCCACGTGCAAATTGGCATAGGGGCAAACAGATCATGCGTGGCTCAGAGTGGTGTGGGAGACAGTGGTTTTGATTCATGGGGCACTGGCACCAGTACTGGGGAAAGAGGGAGCTGTTCTGTTGGGACGGGCTCCACTTAAACCGCGCTGAGACCAGCGTCCTGGCGAATCAAATAACTTGGGCTGTAGATAGGGCTTTAAATGAAAAAGGGGGTGGGGGGTCAGGTGAGGGGAAATTTAGAAATCTAATGAGGAAAGTCAAGGAAGCAGAGTAGTGTAATGATTTGGGTAAAGGTAAGCAGAGTGTGGCAGGAAGGGACAGAGAGTTTAATAGTGCATCAGCAAATAATGTCAAAAACAGGAAAAAATGGTTAAAAAGTCAAAATTAAAGGCGCTTTATCTGAATGCATGGAGCTTTTGTAACAAGATAGATGAATTAGTGGCACATAAAGAGATAAATGGGTTTGATCTAATAGCCATTACAGAGACATGGTTGCAAAGTGACCAAGGTTGGGAACTAAATATTCCAGGCTACATGACATTTAGAAAAGACAGGCAGAATGGAAAAGGAGGGGATGTAGACCGAATAATAAAGGTTGACATAAGGACAGTGGTGGGAGAGGATCTTGGCTCAGAAGATCAGGAAGTAGAATCAGTATGGGTGGAAATAAGAAATAACAAGGGGCAGAAAACACTGGTGGGAGTAGTTTATAGGCCCCCTAATAGTAGCAATACCATTGGACAGAGTATTAATCATGAAATAATAGGAGCTTGTAACAAAGATAATGCAGTAATTGTGGGGGACTTTCATCATCATATAGACTGGGCAAATCAAATTGGCAGCGGTAGTTTGGAGGACTAGTTCATGGAATGATGTGGAGATGCCGGTGATGGACTGGGGTGGACAAATGTAAGGAGTCTTACAACACCAGGTTATAGTCCAACAGTTTTATTTGAAATCACAAGCTGTCGGAGGCTTCCTCCTTCGTCAGGTGAGTGTAGGATTCCATAAAGGTATAGCATATATAGTCAGAGAACAATGCCTGGTGATTACAGATAATCTTTCCAACTGCCCGTTATCAAAGCAATCAAAGGAATTGAATGGTGTTCAGACAGGGAAACATTACATACAAGACTACCGAATACACAAACGGTCACAACACAAAGACAGAGCGAGACACACCCGAAAGGCAGAGAAAGAGATAGAATGACCAGTTGTATTAAAAACAGATAACTTTTTTTTCGCTGGTGGGGTTACATGTAGCATGACATGAACCCAAGATCCCGGTTGAGGCTGGGTGCGGAACTTGGCTGTCAATTTCTGCTCGACGATTTTGCGTTGTCATGTGTCTCGAAGGCCGCCTTGGAGAACGCTTACCCGAAGATCGGAGGCTGAATGTCCTTGACTGCTGAAATGTTCCCCGACTGGGAGGGAACCCTCCTGTCTGGCGATTGTTGCGCGGTGTCCGTTCATCCGTTGTCGCAGTGTCTGCATGGTCTCGCCGATGTACCATGCTCCGGGGCATCCTTTCCTGCAACGTATGAGGTTGACAACGTTGGCCGAGTCGCAGGAGTATGAACCATGTACCTGGTGGGTGGTGTCCTCTCGTGTGATGGTGGTATCTGTGTCGATGATCTGGCATGTCTTGCAGAGGTTGCTATGGCAGGGTTGTGTGGTGTCGTGGACGCTGTTCTCCTGAAAGCTGGGTAGTTTGCTGCGAACGATTGTCTGTTTGAGGTTAGGTGGCTGTTTGAAGGCGAGTAGTGGAGGCGTAGGGATGGCCTTAGCGCCTCGCCTCCACTACTCAAACACCTTCAAACAGCCACCTAACCTCAAACAGACCATCGTTCGCAGCAAACTACCCAGCTTTCAGGAGAACAGCGTCCACGACACCACACAACCCTGCCATAGCAACCTCTGCAAGACATGCCAGATCATCGACACAGATACCACCATCACACGAGAGGACACCACCCACCAGGTACATGGTTCATACTCCTGCGACTCGGCCAACGTTGTCTACCTCATACGTTGCAGGAAAGGATGCCCCGGAGCATGGTACATCGGCGAGACCATGCAGACACTGCGACAACGGATGAACGGACACCGCGCAACAATCGCCAGACAGGAGGGTTCCCTCCCAGTCGGGGAACACTTCAGCAGTCAAGGACATTCAGCCTCCGATCTTCGGGTAAGCGTTCTCCGAGGCGGCCTTCGAGACACATGACAACGCAAAATCATCGAGCAGAAATTGATAGCCAAGTTCCGCACCCATGAGGACAGCCTCAACTGGGATCTTGGGTTCATGTCACGCTACATGTAACCCCACCAGTGGGGAAAAAAAAGTTATCGTTTTAATACAACTGGTCATTCTATCTCTTTCTCTGCGTTTCGGGTCTCTGTGTGTGTCTGTGTTCTGACCGTTTGTCTATTCAGTAGTCTTATATGTAATGTTTCTCTGAACACCATTCAACTCCTTTGATTGCTTTGATAATAGGCAGTTGAAAAGATTATCTGTAATCATCAGGCATTGTTCTCTGACTATATATGCTATACCTTTATGGAATCCTACACTCACCTGATGAAGGAGGAAGCCTCCGAAAGCTTGTGATTTCAAATAAAACTGTTGGACTATAACCTGGGTTGTAAGACTCCTTACATTAGTTCATGGAATGCATTCGAGACGGTTTCCTAGAGCAATACATCATAGAACCATCCAGGGAACAGCTATTTTAGATCTTGTATTATGTAATGAGACAGGGTTAATTAGTAGTCTCACAGTAAGGGATCCTCTGGGGAAGAGTGATCATAATATGATAGAATTTCACATTGAGTTTGAGAGTGACATACTTAAGTCAGAAACTGGAGTCTTAAACTTAAAGCCAATTACATAGGTATGAGGGGCGAGTTGGCCAAGGTAGATTGGGAAACCAAGTTAAAGGGTATGACGGTTGAAAAGCAATGGCAAACAGTTAAAGAAATATTTCAATATTTTCAACAAATATCCATTCCATTGAGAAATAAAAACTCCACAGGAAAAGTGATCCACCCATGGCTAACTAAAGAAGTTAAGGATTGTATTAGATTATAATGTGGTCAAGAAGAGTAGCAAGCCTGAGGATTGGGTGAGTTTTAGAAACCAGCAAAGGATGACCAAAAAATTGATTGAGAGAAAATAGAATATGAAAGTAAACTAGCAAGAAATGTAAAAACGAATTGTAAGAGCTTCCACAAGTATGTAAAAAGGAAGAGAGTAGCAAAAGTAAATGTTGGTCCCTTTTAGAGGCTGAGACAGGAGAAATTATAATGGGGAATCAGGAAATGGCAGATGTGTTAAACAAGTATCTGCCTTCACAGTAGAAGACACAAAAAACATACCAGAAATAGTGGGGAACTGAGGGTCTAATGAGAGTGAGGAACTTAAAGCAATTAATATCAGTAGAGGAAAAGTACTTGAGAAACTAATGGGAGTAAAAGCTGATAAATCCCCTGGACTTGATGGTCTACATCCGAGGGTTCTAAAAGAGGTGGCTGCAGAGATAGTGGATGCATTGGTTATGATCTTCCAAAATTCCCTAGATTCTAGAATGGTCCCAGCGGACTGGAAGATAGCAAATGTGACCCCCGCTATTCAAGAAAGAAAGGAGGGAGAGAGAAAACAAGGAACTACAGGCTAGTTAGTCTGATGTCAGTCGTTGGGAAAATGCTGGAATCCATTATTAAGGAAGTGTTAACAGGGCACTTAGAAAATCATATGATTAGGCAAAGTCAACATGGCTTAATGAAAGGGAAATTGTGTTTGTCAAATTTATTGAGTTTTTTGAGGATGTAACTGGCAGGGTAGATAAAGGGGAGCCAGTGGATGTAGTATATTTGGAGTTTCCTCACTCTGAGGGTTGTGAATCTTTGGAATTCTCTACCCCAGAGGGCTATGGATGCTGAGTCGTTGAATATATTGAAGGCTGAGATAAACAGATTTCTGGACACTATGGGGATCGGGCAGGAAATTGGAGTTGAGGTCGAAGATCAGCCATGATCTGATTAAATGGCGGAGGAGGCTTGAGGGCTTGTCTCATCCCGTTAAAGCCAACCTTACCTAAATTTAGAATCTTAGTTGCTGATACGGGTTTCTCACTTTCAAACAACATTGAACTTGATCATATTATGACCACTATTAGACAAATGTTCACACACTGTTAGACTGTTAACTAAATCTGGCTCATTACTCATGTGGTCTACTCCTGCTCCTATTTCTTATATTCTTATGTAGGGGATTTGATAATTTGATGGACAGATAGCAGGATTGGTATTCTCACATGGTATGTTGCCTACCTGGTGGCAGGGAGAGGGACGTCTCGAACCAGCTTGAAAGGATATTGGAGGGGGAGGATCCAGTCGTTGTCGCCCATGTTGGGACCAACAGTGTAGGAAAGAGTAGGCAAGATGTCCTGTTCGGAGAGTACTAGGAGCTAAATTTAAAAAAACAGGACTTCAAGGTCTATAATCTCTGGATTATTATCCAAGCTATGTGCAAATTGGCGTAGGGATAAGCAGATTAAGGAGGTGAACACATGGCTGAAGGAGTGGTGTGGGGAAGAGGGGTTCCATTTCATGGGACGCTGGTACCAGTACTGGGACAGGAAGGAACTGTACAGTTGGGATGGACTCCACCTGAATCAAGCTGCGACTAGGGTCCTAGCAGAAAAGATAAATAGGGTGGTCACAAGGACTTCAAACTAGCAAATGTGGGGGAGGGCCAGGTGGAAAAGGTAGTATAATTAATAATTCTAAAACAAATGAAAAGGAAGAGAGTAGAGTGATAGTCAGAAATTATGCTTTAGGCACTGCAGGGAAAGGTAATTAAATTAGGAGAGAAATAACAAATGTGTGAGAAAAACATACCTTTCTGACATGAGCTCGTCTGCTTATCCCAATCAATACGAAAGCTAACGAATTTCTGGTGTGTTCAGTACAGCTTTCTGTAACAATATGTCCTAGAACCAACAAAGGGGCAGGCCATATTTAGATTTAATAATGAGTAATGAGCCAGATTTAGTTAACAGCCTAACGGTGCGTGAACATTTGTCTAATAGCGATCATAATATGATCAAGTTCAATGTTGTTTGAAAGTGAGAAACCCGTATCAGCAACTAAGAATCTAAATTTAGGTAAGGTCGGCTTTAACGGGATGAGACAGACTGTCCACAGTAAACTGGGCAAATCTGTTAATGGGTAAGACAGCAGATGATCATTGGGAGGTGTTCAAAAAAAAATTTAACGTGGTACAGAACCAGTTAATACCCCTAAAGGGCAAGAGCGCTTCTTACCAAAAAAAAAGCCAGGGACAACATAGAACTAAAAGGAAAAGCATACAAAAATGAAAAAAATAGCAAAGATCCTGGCGACTTGGAGAGATACAAAGAACAGCAATGGGTGACAAAACAGATGGTAAGAGCTACAAAAGGAAATATGAAAAGAAACTTGTAAGGGATATCAAAATCAACACTTTTACATTTATATCAGGAAAAAGAGGGTGGCCAAGAGCACTGCGGGCCCCTTAAAAACAGATAATGTGATATTGTAAATGAAAATAAGGAAATGGACATATTAAATAATTACTTTGCATCAATATTTACATTAGAGGAAGAGGATAGCATGCTGGACGCCCCAAGGAAACTAATTTTGAATCGGGGCGGGGACTTGCCAGAATTAATGTAAGCGAATTAACAGTAATAAAGAAAATAATGGCACTGAAGAGTGACAAATCTCTAGGACCAGATGGTTTCCATCCCAGGGTTTTAAAAGAAGTAGGTGAGAACATTGCAGAAGCCCTAACTATAATCTTTCAAAGTTCTCTAGATTCAGGAACTGACCCTTTAGATTGGAAAATTGCACATGTCACTCTGCTATTTAAGAAAGGTGAGAGGAAAACCAGGGAATTATAGACCAGTTTAGCCTAACATCTGTTGTCGGGAAAATTATTAGAGTCTATAATTAAGGATAGAGTGACTGAACACCTTGAAAATTTTCAGCTGATCAGAGTGAGACAGCATAGATTTGTAAAGGGTAGGTCATGCCTGATGAACCTGATTGAATTTTTTTGAAGAGATGACTGAAGTAGTGGACAGGGGAATGTCTGTGGATGTTTATATGGACTTCCAGAAGGCATTTGACAAGTCCCTCATAAGAGCTGAAGTTGAAACTCATGGAATTGAGGGCAAATTATTGACCTGGTTAGGAAATTGTCTGAGCTGCAGGAGACAGAGAGTAGGGATAATGGGCAGGTACTCAAATTGGCAGGATGTTACTAGTGGTGTCCCATAGGGATCTGTGTTGGGGCCTCAACTATTCATTATTTATGAACGACTTAGCTGATGGGATAGAGAGTCATACATCCAAGTTTGCTGATGACACAAAGATAGGCATCATTGTAATCAGTGTAGGTGGCAGTATGAAATTACAGAGATATTAATAGATTAAGTGAAAATTGTGGCAAATGGATTTCAATGTAGGCAAGTGTGAGTTCATCCACTTTGGACCTAAAAAGGATAGACCAGAGTACTTTCTAAATGGTGAAAAGCTCAAAACAGTGGAGGTCCAAAGAAACTTAGGGGTCCATGTACATAGATCATTAAAATGCCGTGGACAGATACAGAAAATAATCAGAAAGGCTAATGGAATGCTGACCTTTATGTCTAGAGGACTTGAATACAAAGGTGTAGAAGTTATGCTACACCTATACAAAGCCCTGGTTAGACCACAGCTGGAGTACTGTTCAGTCCTGGGCACTGCATCTTTAGGAAGGATATACTGGCCTTGGAGGGAGATCAGCGGAGATTTACTGGGATGATACCTGGACTCCAAGGGTTAAATTATGAGGCGACATTTATCTCTTAACCAATGCCACCAAAACAGATAATTTATCTCATTCCAGTTTGAGACCTTGCTGTGTGGTTGTCTATAAAGTAATAGTTACTGCACTTTCAAAATCATTGATTGCCTGTGAAGTGCTTTAGGACATGTAGAATGCTATATAAATGCAAGGCTTCCCTCCCTTGTGTTGGCTATGTCACAGGCCTATTAAAATGCTGCCTGTGTTTTGATGTTCTTATGGAAGAAATTTAAGAGCCTAAAGTTATGCTGAAACAGAAAAGTGAGGTATAACCTAGAACCCTGGACTTCAGTGCAGTAAAAGAAAGAATTATCTCCATTTATATAGCGCCTTTCATGATCTCAGGATTTCTCAAAGTGCTTCACAACCATTGAAGTACTTTTGAATTGTGGTTAGGGAAATGAGGCAGCTAATTTGCACACAGCAAGGTTCTACAAACAGCAATGAGATAAATGACCAGATTATTTGTTTTAGTAATGTTGGTTGACGGATAAATGTTGGTCAGGACACTTGGGAGTACTCTTACTCCTCTTCTATTAATGCCGTGGGATCTTTTACAACCTGTCACACTTGTGGGAATAATAGGAGTTTGTCTCATTATGTGGGTACATAATTCTATATATGGATTATATGCTGGAATCTAAAATGGCAATTTGTCTTCATTTTATATGATAAATCAAACCGTCATTCAATAGTTATTTGCAAAAACTGGTTACTTATGAGAAATCTTGGCTCTGCATTAGTTCTACCACTTCATTGGGATAACCTACTGCTTTAATGAGGTGCCAACCTGGTGAAGCTACAACTCAGGACTATGTGCATGCTAAACAGCGGAAGCAACATGCTACAAATACAGCTAAGCGGTTCCACAACCAACGGATCAGATCAAAGCTCTGCAATCCTGCCACATCCGGTCGTGAATGGTGGTGGACAATTAAACAACTAACGGGAGGAGGAGGCTCTGTAAACATCCCCATCCTCAATGATGGCAGAGTCCAGCATGTGAGTGCAAAAGACAAGGCTGAAGTGTTTGCAACCATCTTCAGCCAGAAGTGCTGAGTGGATGATCCATCTCGGCCTCCTCCCGATATCCCCACCATCACGGAAGCCAATCTTCAGCCAATTCGATTCACTCCACGTGATATCAAGGAACGGCTGAGTGCACTGGATACAGCAAAGGCTATGGGCCCCCGACAACATCCCGGCTGTAGTGCTGAAGACTTGTGCTCCAGAACTAGATGCGCCTCTAGCCAAGCTGCTCCAGTACAGCTACAACACTGGCATCTACCCGACAATGTGGAAAATTGCCCAAGTATGTCCTGCCCACAAAAGGCAGGACAAATCCAATCCGGCCAATTACCGCCCCATCAGTCTACTCTCAATCATCAACAAAGTAATGGAAGGTGTCGTCAACAGTGCTATCAAGCGGAACTTACTCACCAATAACCCGCTCACCGATGCTCAGTTTGGGTTCCGCCAGGACCACTCTGCTCCAGACCTCATTACAGCCTTGGTCCAAACATGGAGAAAAGAGCTGAATTCCAGAAGTGAGGTGAGAGTGACTGCCCTTGACATCAAGGAAGCATTTGACCGAGTGTGGCACCAAGGAACCCTAGTAAAATTGAAGTCAATGGGAATCGGGGAAAACTCTCCAGTGGCTGGAATTATACCTAGCACAAAGAAAGATGGTAGTGGTTGTTGGAGGCCAATCATCTCAGCTCCAGGACATTGCTGCAGGAGTTCCTCAGGGTAGTGGCCTAGGCCCAACCATCTTCAGCTGCTTCATCAATGACCTTCCCTCCATCATAAGGTCAGAAATGGGGATGTTCGCTGATGATTGCACAGTGTTCAGTTCCATTCGCAACCCCTCAAATAATGAAGCCGTCCGAGCCCGCATGCAGCAAGACCTGGACAACATCCGGGCTTGGGCTGATAAGTGGCAAGTAACATTCGCGCCAGACAAGTGCCAGGCAATGACCATGTCCAACAAGAGAGAGTCTAACCACCTCCCCTTGACATTCAACGGCATTACCATCGCCGAATCCCCCACCATCAACATCCTGGGGGTCACCATTGACCAGAAACTTAACTGGACCAGCCATATAAATAGTGTGGCTACAAGAGCAGTCAGAGGCTGGGTATTCTGTGTCGAGTGACTCCCCTCCTGACTCCCCAAAGCCTTTCCACCATCTACAAGGCATAAGTCAGGAGTGTGATGGAATACTCTCCACTTGCCTGGATGAGTGCAGCTCCAACAACGCGCAAGAAGCTCGACACCATCCAGGACAAAGCAGCCCGCTTGATTGGCACCCCATCCACCACCCTAAACATTCACTCCCTTCGCCGCCGGCGCACTGTGGCTGCAGTGTGTACCATCCACAGGATACACTGCAGCAGCTCGCCAAAGCTTCTTCGACAGCAAACCCGCGACCTCTACCACCTAGAAGGACACGAGCGGCAGACACATGGAAACAACACCACCTGCACGTTCCCCTCCAAGTCACACACCAGCCCGACTTGGAAATATATCGCCATTCCTTCATCGTCGCTGGGTCAAAATCCTGGAACTCCCTTCCTATCAGCACTGTGGGAGAACCTTCACCACACGGACTGCAGCGGTTCAAGAAGATGGCTCACCACCACCTTCTCAAGGGCAATTAGGCATGGGCAATAAATGCTGGCCTTGCCAGCGACACCCACATCCCATGAACGAATTTTAAAAAAAGTTGAAGTCCCCAGTTACCACTGCTCTATAGCTTTTGCATCTCTCTGTAATTCCCCTGCAGACTTGCTCCTCTATCCTTCCCACTAGTTGGCACCTTTTTTTATTTCTTAACTCTAACCGAATAGATTCTGTCCTTGATCCCTCTAAGACATCCTCTCTCCAATACTGCAACATTCTCCTTGATCAATACTGCCACCCCCCTCGTTTCTTTCCTTCCCTATATTTCCTGAACACCTTGTATCCAGGAATATTTAGTACCCAATCCTGCCCTTTTTTGAGCCAGGTCTCCATTATCACCACAACATCGTATTCCCATGTGGCTATTTGCGCCTGCAGCTCACCAACCTTGTTTCCCACGCTTTGTGCGTTTACACACATGCACTGCAAATTAGTCCTAAAACTACCTGCAAGAAGTTTTTGTTTTTTTTTCTTTTTGCAGCAAACAGTATTCATCTCTAAACAGCTTTACACTTTAAAACTTAAGTCCATCCAGGAATTGAATACTGTTCCCAAAACTGAAGAGCTTGTTCTGGCATCTCTCTTTTTAGCACTCCTGGATCATTTAACACATCTGATCCTCTCCACCCAGCTCTAGCTTCCAACTTTTCTCCCTGCTGCAGACTCTTGTCTGTCTTCATTTTATCAATGTACTAGTAAGTAGTTATTGTTCTTTGGCTTTCTTTTCCTTCATAAGCTCCTCCCCGTGTGTTCACTGCATTTAAATTAAGACCCGTTGCACCACTTACTACTTTGCTCACTTTTTTTTCAGGACCTCCAAACTGTGGAACTGCTTCCCTGCCTCAGTCTTGCCCTCCCTTTATAAAATTGCAAACTAGTGTCACCTGACCATTTTCTTGATTTACTTCCGTTTTTTCAATTAATATTTTGTGAACTTTGAGCCTTGCTGTTTGACCTAGATTTCTCAATTGAGAAAAATACTTCATTTTCAGTGGATGAATGGAGTAATAAAACATTGTTTATATGCTGTCTTTTTCATAAATCTTGCTACTTTGACAGCTTGGTTGGTTTTGGTGACTTTTTTCCGATTTTAGCAATTTCTCACAACTTTAATGTTTTTTTTGTAACTCCATTATATTTTGTGCTTTACATCAAAGTAACATACTCCTCAATTTCAAGCACCACTTTTTTTTGTAAAACTGGAAAGTTCATTTAAGTAATAAAGATCACTTCATTGGGGAAGTTAAACACAAACATAACATGAATGTTGTGTGAAGCTCATAACTAAATTCCCTGAACTTTAGGATTAAAATCGTAGTGTGTATACGATGCTCATTTCTGTCCAAACGTACCTAATCAAACAAAGTTTTTGGAATAGTCAATTTCCATAAGTAGCTGGTATGACATGTCCATTAGGGTTGCTTTCCAGTGTTGTAATTTCTCATGACTACCCATCCGCACCCTTATTGAGTTAGTTTAATTTAGAAACAGGATTTTGCTTTCTGTGGCCTATAAATACATTTCATATAGTGACTGTATAATAGTAACTTTAGTTATCTGCTTTAATATTAAAATGGGGTGGGGGGAGAAAGGGAGAAGGGGGATTGTATGTACTTACGACAACTCCATTCATAAAATCTGCATGGAATACTGGTACCTGAGCTTTAAGGCACAAGAAATCAATATTGGCTGAAATAACCACTGTGTGTGTTAAATTGAATCATAGTATGCCTTATACTTAATTGGCTGAAGTATCCCACCAATCACTTGTATTTCACTACCAATTGGCCCTGGCTAAGCAGCACAAATCAATCTAGTCAAATCAAGACCCAGCAATTGGGAACTAGCAACTACCACAGAGAATTGAATCATGAAAATTATGTTTTCACACTGTTTGCTGCTGCCATCTTCCTCCACTCAGATCTGTGTATCTGCCAAAAATAACGTAACTAATGCAAAATTTTACAGTATTCTGAAAAAGAAATCACAATTTGTTTATAGATTTCTTGTGTAATATTAGAAATACTGTCTGAGGTGCTGTCTCTCAGGTGGACATAAAAGATCTCCAGGGACTATTTCGAAGAAGAGCAGGCGCGTTTTCCCTGCCAATATTTATTCCTCGATCAACATCACTAAAACAGACTATCTGGTGATTTATCACATTGCTGTTTGTGGGAGCTTGCTGTGCGCAAATTGGCTGCTGCTTTTCCTACATTACAACAGTGGCTATACTTCAGTAAAGTACTTCGTTGTAAAGCATTTTGGGACGTCCTGAGGTTGTGAAAGGCACTATATAAATGCAAGTCTTTCTGTCTCCTTACTCCTCACGGTTTCATATATCTCCACCGCTGAATCCAACTCCCCAACCTTCCCTCTCCATTATTCACACATCCACCTTCACACACGCGTTCCAACATGACCTCATTGTCTTTCAAAAAATAAATCTTCCACTTCAACACGATACCCCCAGCTTCCTCCCTTATGGCAGACACAAAATAAACACAACCTTCCTGAATATACAAACTGACACACTCTCAGATAGAATAAAATTTATTGAATTTTATATTTATCTACAAAGTACTCCATATAAATTATATTTGCACATCTGTAAATGTGGGCACTTCCTGTCTATAAAACCTTTCCACCAGTCATGTTTTGTGCCAATTTTTATCCATTTTATTCCTATGTTCGGTTTTATGATGGAAGCTGCTTATGTAAACTTATCACACTGTAGTTAAACTGTTTTGCCACTGGCAGTGCTGTAACATCTGTTTTGCATCTCCCCATTTCTCTGCCTGTACTGCAGAGAACCTCCAATCTCCTGTGGTATTACTCCTAGATGAGTTAGAGGATATACACTGTTTTATAACATCAAGGGTATTATGCCATTTATCTCTCAATCTATTAGGCCTACCCTCCTCACAGCTGTCACAGTCTTATTTATGATTTTTTCCCTAGTGAAGGCAGACACCAGGATTCCCCTTCCCAGTGTTGCAAAACCTAAGGAGCTATCAAAGTCCAGGTTGCAATCATGCCTTTCCTGTGTGTCACCCTTCAAGCATAGCACTCAGATTTCTTGTTGCAAATCTCTCGTTCAACAAAAAAAGCAAAAGGAAAAGAAGTGGTCATTTGCAATTTACAGACATGGTACTGAAGTTGAAATGTCTTCAGCCTCTTGATTGACCTGAGCAACCCCATTTAGAGGAAAAAAAAGACTGACAAAACCAGGTTTTTGACCTGCAGCCTGATCATAAATGAAACTCTGATCTCTCTCAGTACTTAACGATAATTAAAAATTATAGCCTTAAAGGGGCATTAGTAACCGAATAATACATTCTTCATTATGCTATAATGCACTTGTCCTTATCAAGTAGCATATCATCCAACTTATACTGTGAGCAATGCCACAGGAGATCCATTAATGTCCTGTGCATAGTACATGGCGTAATGTCACACTCCAGTTTGCACACTTCATTACATATGCAAAACAATTTGCTTTTTAAGAAAAGCAAGCTAGTTATTTCATGAAAAGTTCTTCTAACCTGGAGCCAGGCATTTATAAACTGCTAAAATTACTTGGTCTTGTCTGCCTGTAAACAATTTCACCAAGGGAATAAAGGGGCAGACCAGGTGGCAGCTAAACATCATGGACCAGAATTTGCTGTCAAAATAACGGCGAGTTTAATGACGCTCACATTATTAATATGTAAATTGTGCAGCAACCTGTGGCGAGGAAGAGATACCCCGTGAATTGCGAATCGCTACAAGTTGCTGGGCGATTTGCGCCACTCCACCGTTGGCCTTGCAAAAACGGCAGCTCACCCTCGACCAGCCCATGAGTTTCATGAAGTTGCTGCATTTGCACATTGCCAATTAAACTCGCTGTAGGAAGTTGGGACAGATACTTAACAGTGTGTGTACCTTTTTTTAATGAGATTTATGTTCCTGCAATGCCAATCAATCTCTCCAGCCCAGAAAGGGAACAGTTTAAACTCTGGAATCTCAAGATTTTAAAAATTTAAAATTCAAAATTTTAAAATTTTTTCTTTTCCTTTGTCTCTTTTTATCTCTCTCTTAATTGAATCTTTCTTTCCCTCACTTTATTTCTCTTTTGGTACCTGATTTGACTCTAGTTTAACCACTTTAATTCACCTTCCTCCTCCGTCATTCCTGTTTCTTTCTCAATCCTTCAATCTCATTAGGAGATAGTGCACGACGGGACCACCAGTCTAAGATCCCGGATGCCCATTGCCCTTTATTAGCTCACACTTCCAGTAACTTGGACTCTAGGGAAATCGAGGCATATGGGGATTGGGCGGGAAAGTGGAGTTGAGGTCGAAGATCATCCATGATCTTATTGAATGACAGAGCAGGCCAGAGGGGCTGTAAGGCCTACTGCTCCTATTTCTTATGTAACTTGCAGGGCTGAAGGAGGAGGGAAAATGTCTAACTGGCGAGGCACGCTGTGAGATGCCCCATGCCTGCAAATTCTGGGCCCATAACTATATTCTGACTGCCCATGAGCAATTCCATGGGAAATCTGCTAATTACTGTTTGCGCAGGTGCCAGAATTAATGTTTTAGGCAGCTCTGCCTTGGCATTTGAGGTCTCCTTCCTATCTTTTATGTTACTGTGGCATGTGTGAAATATGCCTGAATATAGAATAAAGAAACTTTGTAGGCTCTTCCTTCTTTGAATGATGGGATCCTTCACAGTATATGATCCCTCATAACTCCCCTTGAGCCCTGCTATGGGATTATTTTTTGGTTTAGATAAAGATTTGTTTGTGAAATCAGTTTTTGATCAGCTTTGGGCCAAAATGAAATCATGATATCACATAGGTCCTGGGCTTTTATACAAAGCAGACTTGGCAGGTCATGTAACTGCCCAACATGATGCCAAGAGGAAAAAAGTGCTATTCCTCAGGAATCAAGTTTGCTAAGTTGATGTTTGAAGGAACACCCTACAAGATAGGCGGCTTATCTTTTTGTCCACAAAATGTGCAGAATTGTTTTCATTATTTAATGGTTTGATAAAATTTAAATTGTCACATGTGTTAACTGCTGTGGTATGGTTTTCAGGTAGTGCCTTTAGTTTATTTTTTTCCCCATGTACACAAAATGCTTTCAAGTCCAGAAAAAAAAAGTTTGCTACTTTGGAATTTACATGGTAGAGTTTGCTATTTAATGCCTTTGTTATCCCGCTGCTGTACTGCAGCATGCTGAATGTTTTGATTCATACTGGCTGCTGAATTTTGTTTCATAGACTCATTTCTCAGTACATGCAGGCCATTCAGGAGTGAATTCAGGAAGCAATTTTTCACACAAAGGGTAGTGAAAATCTGGAACTCACTTCCTCAAAAGGCAGTGGATACTGGGTCAATTTAAATTTTCAAGACTGAGATCGACAGGTTTTTGTTGGGTAAGGGTATCGAGCGATATGGAGCAAGGGCGGGTAAATAGAGTTGAAGTACAAATCAACCATGCTGTAATTGAATGGCAGAACAGGCTCGAGCAGCTGAATATACTACTCCTGTTCCAATGGCCTATATAAAACTACAGTATTTTGTGTCTGAAATTCCTGTTCATTGGAGATGGATAGACAGTATATAACTGGGTTATCGCAGTGATAAGATAGAACTCTCAAATGTTAGAATTCCTTCATAAGAGAATGGTGGTGAGAATGTGGAACTCACTGCCACATGGAGTGATTGAAGCAGATAGCATTGACACATTTAAGGGAAAGCTTGATGCATACATGAGGGAGAAGGGAATTGAGGGATATGGGGGCAGGGTGGGAAGATTAGAGTGGGAGGAGCCTCATGAGGGGTATAAACACTGGCATAGACCAGTGGGGCCGAATGGCCTGTTTTTGTGCTCTAGATAAGATTTATGTATTTTGTCCTCCTCTCCAACAGTATCTGAAACAGAAAGTAATGAAGGGTTACAGCTTAAAAAGGAACATGCTCTCAAGATATTTAATTACATCAACTCTTGGACACAAAGGTATGTTTACTTTTTATTTTATAATGTTTGTATGAATGACCTTGTGAAGCTTCAAATGTCTTAACTACATTAATTTTTTCTGTTTGTGAGATACAAGTAGTAGTAATTTGCCTATGCAAAATAAAGTCAGAGGAGAAAGAATGAAAAAGAAAAAGTTTTAATATATTCTTTGGCTGTTAAAATTGAGATTCAAGGAAGCCAAAGTAGAAGCCTTTATATTGACATTCTATCTTAAAAATGGCTGGTGGGTCACGACATTCCATTTAAAAAATGCATTGAAAATCCCTAGGACAACTGTGTTAGGGCATTTTTACATTAGATTTGCCTGCAATACCTATAAAGCCCGTAGGTGGTGGTGTGATTGGGTTTTTCAGTGTTAAATTTTTAGTTAACATTAGTAATGTCTAACTGTAGTAACATCCAGGCTGCTAATACAATAGCTGCTATTTTATACTTCGAGTCTGCATGCAGTTGCAAGTTTGGTCACCGGGTGTCGGTATGGAGCAGCTTATGGGTTTGATTCTCCAGTGATGTCTGTCCTATTGGTAAAGGTAAGAGGGAAATTAGAAATGTGAATCGAAATGAAATTTGTAAAAGTTTCCCCATATAGGTTACCCGAAGCCCCTCCTTTGGGAAAGTTTGCCTCTGAGCTCGAGTTGCTGAGAGAATTTTGGACCCCATAGTTAGATTCTCAGCTAGTCTTGCCCCTGTTCCATGCATTAACACTGCAAAGTATATGTGCCCAACTGGGCTATGGCTGTGCAATATGCCCTTTGTCATTGACTCACGTAATACATTTTTATACATCAAAAATAAACTAAAGGCTTCCATACTTGGGTCTACCAAAGCCTTTGAATCTGTGCATGATGCAGTAGTCCACTCATGATTGCTAATGATTGTTGCATAAAATGCTTGATGATGGAATGTAGTATTGTGATTTGCCAAATTTACCCTGGGTTCACAAAATGCATTTGTATGGAACGGCTGTACATATTTCCTGTGTTGTTTAGAACAAGATGGACAAGTACAGCAAGTGTAAGAAATCTATCTACATTGAATTGGATGTTGCTGAATACATATTAGAACCATAGAAAAGATACAGCACAGAAGGGGGCCATTCGGCCCATGTCTGCGCTGGCTCGAAGATCAACCAGGTGCCCGTTCTAATCCCACCTTCCAGCACCCGGTCCGTAGCCCTGCAGCTTACAGCACTTTAGGTGCAGGTCCAGGTACTTTTAAAAAGAGTTGAGGGACCCTGCCTCTACCACCAATTTGGGCAGCAAATTCCATACACCCACCACCCTCTGGGTAAAAAAAAGTTTTCCTCATGTCTCCTCTAATCCTTCCGCCAATCAGCTTAAATCTATGTCCTCTAGTGTCCTCTATGTACTGAGAGCTTGCACTCTCCGCTGGGGAAAACGGGTCTACCTGTCTACTCTATCTGGGCCCCTCATAATTTTGTACACCTCAATCAAGTCACCCCTCAGCCTCCTCTGCTCCAAGGAAAACAACCCCAGCCTATCCAATCTCTCCTCGGAGCTGCAATTTTCAAGCCATGGCAACATTCTTGTAAATCTTCTCTGCACCTCTCCAGAGCAATTACATCCTTGACACTGATCAAAATTGAGGAAACGGTGGGAACAGGGCTGTCTTGAATGGAATAGTCTGGCATTGAGAAAATGTTGGCACCAACTGATACAAAGACATTTTTGGTGCTGAACTCTTGTATAAATTAAGATTACGTGTGATCCATCCATAAAAGAACCTCTAGTAATTCGGATCTCCTGTTAGAGAGAAACCTCCACTTGGATGTCCTTGAGTATTACTGCTGAGGCAATCCTGGTGCAGTAAACTGGTGTTTTCCTTCTGTTTGCAGAATGATACAGCACTAGGCAATCCAACTAAATGTGACAAACTCTTAATTCATCTTGCTAACAGATTTGAATGTAATCCTGCGATTTGAACTTCCCATGACCGGGATTGCTTCAAATGAACATTTTAACTGCTACATTGCTATGTAGTGCTTGAATTTTGTATTGTCAATTTTAGTCTCTGGTATTTTTAAAAAAATGAATGCTAAGGTTCTTCAGAATAATATCTTTTTTTGGGGCACACATTTTATAATAAGAGTGCATCCCTTGTGTATAAACTTACAGACTATAACATTTTTTTCTGAAGTCTTTTCTTGCTATGATCTTATCCTTGCATTCTAGTCTGATGTCAAGAGTTGCATAGACTGCCCTTGTCATATGATGCAACAATGTCCTATCTTCAGACACAATTCCGAGATTCTTCTCAAACTACTGCTGTGTTGAAAGTAAACTGCAGTTAAGGTTTTTACAAAATTTGATGTCTACAAAACACTCTAGGGATTCTAAAGATCTTTGCAAACTACCTTTAACACTGTCATAATTATATTCACTTTGTCATTAAATGTAAGGGTTTTTCTTTTCCTCAACCCTCACTCCCTATTCTGTAAGTAATGGATGTATAGATTTTTATACTGAATCAGCATTTGGATAGCTTCCAGTAATATTTTGCCCAATTTTTACGTTTAATGTAAAACTGTTAATACTGTGTTTCCTTCTTTATAGGCAATGTCTTTGTTGCTTCAAGGAGTACAAGCACCTGGAAATCTTCAACCAGGTGGTTTATGCCCTTATCAATATGGTGACTGCCCAAGTCCAGGCTCTCCAGGACCAGTTGTGTAAAATTTGCACTAGTAATGATTCACCGTGGCAGGACCTGAATCAGCAAAGCAATGAACAGGCTAATCAGGAAGGCGAGTGTAATAAAGATGAAGAAGATATTGGTCGGAAATCAAAGGATTTTGTGGAGAAAAAAGCAGATAATAGAATATGTGGGAGAACTGAGGAGGTTTCTACACGGAACACTGATCCATTTAGCACATGGAGTACAGAGGAGAAAGAAAAGTTACTGTTATGTGTGGCAAAGATATTTCAGATTCAGTTCCCTTTATATACTGCCTACAAACATAACACTCATGCCACTATAGAGGTATAATGTATTTCTTGTGTTGTATTGGTTGATGCATGTAATCCACTAATTTTAGTTTTTGCAAAGTTTCCACTGCTTTGAAAAAGACATAACTTCAACTTTGTGCACTGTTTACAATTTGAGTTTTTAACTTGCCCATGGTTGGTTAGATGTATAACTTACAATGTAAGGGAAGAAAAAAAGTCAGATAAATTGCTTCAGGCAAATTCAAAAAGATTGAGATCAATAGATATTTGGACTCTATGGGAATCAAGTGATATGGCGCTAGGGCAAGAAAGTGGGGTTGAGGTCGAAGATCAACCATGATCTTATTGAATGGCGGAGCAGGCTTGAGGGGCCGTATGGCCTACTCCTCCTATTTCTTATGTTCTTATGTTACTTTTGGCCCTTTTTTGGATTGATATCTGTTATGCTGATGTTTTCATATTAACTTTTTGTGTGGGGGGTACCATGGCTTTTTGAACTGAGTTGTAATGAAACAAACTGTTGGTAATAGCTGTGAATATTAGAGTAAATATAATTATGAATTTTCACAGCAGTACTAATTGAAACATTTTTGCTATGTGAACAACTTGCATTTACTACACGGGGCGTTTATTCTCAAGATGTCAATCCAACAAATTCATTTTGTGGCGGGGGGAGGGGACACGGCGAAGAGAACAGCAGTCTGAAGGTTAATATTTCTGAGATCAGTTTTTATACCTGCTATGCTAGCAGATGTCACACAGCTTACTACTGTTGGCTAAAATGCATAAGGAAACTATAAATGTCAACATTTGATGGTATTAATCAGGTGATTTTGTTTTAAAGACTGGATTTACTCATGATTGACCAAGAGCTTTTTGCTCGTGGTCATCTTGCACTCTAATGAAAAGAAAAAATAATTACAAATGTTTATTGGATAAAATTGTACTGTTAAGCAGATACTGGGCAGAGCAATTTCTGCCGAACGCATGAATTAATTTGTATGCCAGTGTTGCACAGATGATTTGACCTAATAGATCCCTATGTAGTTTCAGCAAGGACATTAAAGTCCAGTTACCAAGGCTGGTAGTGAATTCTCCATGGGTGTTAATGGTTGCCTTCAGTAAGGGGGAAAACATCCACGTAAAAATTTATGGAGAATATATTAAAAATAGTTTATTGTTTGGAATTAGATTTGGCAACTATGTCTTAAGATCAGTGTTCTGTGTGCTATCTGTAGCCTAAGATTTTCTTTCAAGTGAAATAACCAAAGCAAATATTTTAAATTTGACTGGAATTTTGAAACTTTGCCTTATTGTTTTCATGACCATTGCCATGTGTGCAGAGCACACATGGCAATTTTTATATTATAATTACAATTTATTATGTACATGATTTCCAAGCATAGATTTTCATAAAGGGTCTTTCAAAATTGGAAAATTTTAGAGTAAGCTTACCTGTAAGAAAGAACAAATTTTCATTTAGATAGCACCTCAGGGCATCCCAAAGCACTTTACAGCTAATGAATTACTTTTGAAGTGTGGTCACCATTATATAAGCAAATGTGGCAGCCAATTTTCACATAGTAAGGTCCCACAAACAACGAGATAAATAACCAGTTAACGCTGCTTGTCAGTCATCCAGTATTAGATGAGCAGAAATTTCTGCCAACCAACTATTGGGAATCCTGAAGCCATTGTCTTCGATCCCCACCACAAACTCCGTTCCCTAGCTACCAACTCCATCCCTCGCCCTGGCCGCTATCTGAAGTTCTATTTGACCCTGACGTGAGCTTCCGACCCCCATATCCGCTCCATCACCAAGACCGCCTACTTCCACCTCTACCCCTGCCTCAGCTCATCTGCTGCTGAAACCCTCATCCATGCCATTGTTACCTCTTAGGCTTGACTACTCCAATGCTCATCTGGCTGACCCTCCCGCCTTGCACCCTTTTGTAAACTTGAGCTTATCCAAAACTCTGCTGCCCGTATCCTAATTCGCACCAAGTCCCGTTCACCCATCACCGCTGTGCTTGCTGACCTAAATTCTCATCCTTGTTTTCAGATCCCTCCATGGCCTCGCCCCTCAATATCTCTGTAACCTCCTCCAGCCCTACAACCCTCTGAGATCTCTGGCCTTTTCCGTATCACCAGTTTTCATTATTCCACCATTGGTGGCCGTACCTTCAGCTGCTTGGGCCCTAAGCTTTAGAATTCCCTCCCTAAATCTCTCACCTCTCTACCTCCTTTTAAGACACTGCTTAAAACTTACCTCTTCAACCAAGCTTTTCGTCACGTGTCCTAATATCTCCTTATATGGCTTGGTGTCAAATTTTGTTTTATAATTCTCCTGTGATGCGCTTTGGGACGTTTTACTACGTTAAAGGCGCTATATAAATTCAAGTTGTTAATTTTTTTTGGTGGTGTTGGTTGAGAGATAAATATTGCCTAGGACCCAGGAAGAACTCCCCTGCTGTTCTTTTTGAATAATGCCATGGGACCTTTTACCTCCACCTGTCCAGGCAGATTAGTTTAACGTCTTATCTGAGTACTGCGCTGAAGTGGCAACCTAGATTATGTGCTCAAATGCTGCAGTTGGGCTTGTACCCATTACCACCTGACTCAGAGGTGAAAGTACTACCACTGAACCAATGCTGACACTGATGAGATTAAATGGTTATACTCTTGATTTTTTAAATATATTTGTCAATGAGAAACTGAATGTTTGTTTGGTTTTTAACACTCGTGTATATTTTTACTGACTAATATGGATAGGGCCAGTTTTGTAGTTTATGTCTACTGTTGACTGATAGAAAGTACAACACATATTCCAAGACATTTTGAAATGTTTTTTTTAAAACTATATTAACTTTTCTTTAAACTAGGATATTTCAGCTCATGAAAGCAACTTATTAGGGGCGTTTTGTGATATGAATGTAAGTAACAAAATTTTTAATTTTACGTTGTTTTGATTGGTTGGTTTGTGTTTTAGAATTTTAAAGGACAATTAAATATTCAATTACCAAAATTATTCAAGTAACATTTTGAAAAATGTTCACTTCCTTAGCTAATTCCAGTCTCTTTCCCAACCCCCCACCCTGAGAAAAGGGCTTGTACATGTATTTGAAACTAAGGAAGTCTTACAAACTTTAACATCAGGCCCAAATACAAATGTACTATGCATGTAGACATGATTCAAATTTGAGCTTTTTTTCCAAATACTGTGACTTGTCTTTTGATTCTTTGGCCACTGAATTGTCTGTTTCATGAACAGTGTGAAAAGCATATTGGGCGATTATCTTACCAGAAATAAAGCCTGAGTTATTTTATTAAGAAAACTAAGCTGATGCAACATGTAGAATCTTCATATCCATTCTAACATGCATATGATTTGCCTGGCTGTATAAGGGGCAGTGTAGGTTTCAAGATATTATTGTAGTACTATGGAGCAAGAACTATTTCTTGGAAAGCCTTTAGTACATCAGAAGTTGTCTGTTGCGACTGCAGTTTGTGATACAATTATAATTAAGTAATCACATTTGCTTGTTAAATAATGGGCCAGAATTTGCTGTAGCAGGGCATCCAATAGCACCTGCCATTCGTGAGACTTGACCCTGCACCCTTCAGCTCAAAAAAATATTTTCCCACAAAGCTGCTGAGCGTGTGAGCTGATATCGTTGCAGCGAGAGAAACAGGGCACCCAACAGGGTATCTCATTAACCAATGAGATTTAAGGATTGGGAAATGAACACAGGAAGGAGGGTGAATTTGATATCAAATCAGGTACAGAAAGACAAATAAAGAGAAGGAAAGATTGAATTAAGAGAGAGATAGAAAAAAGAGACAAAAGAAAAGTAAGAAAAAAAATAAATTTGCCATTTTTAAAATCTCCCAGAAAAATTCAAAAGGAATGAGACTCTACACTTGTAATAGTTAATTTTCTGTACCAGAGGTTGATTGGCAATAATTAACAATTATCACATAGTTAAAAGGATGCTTACACTACTAATTACTAGCCCTAAATATCTGCGGTGGATTTAGTTCTTAACCTACCGCGCAGATACAGCAACTTCATGATAGTCAATGCATGTTAATGGCGAGGCAGGCAGCGAAATGCCGTTTTCGTGAAGCTAACAGCGGAGCGGCGCAACTCAGACAGAGGCTTTTGGATGTTCGCATTTAACTGCGCATCCACTCCTTGCCTGAAGTTGCTGTACCATTTATGCATAAATAACAACGAGCGCCATTAGCCTCACCATTATTTTGACAGCAAATTCTTGCCCGTTATCTGCAGATTGTAAAATAAAAGTATTCATAACCAAATTTAGAAGCAGTAATTCTCTGTAGAAACGGGAGTAGGCCATTTGGCCCATCATTGGCTCCATCATTTTGTTAAGCATGGCAGCTCTTTCATTTTGATGCCAATGCACTGCCCTTTCTCTAAAACTCTTAATACCTTTTACATCTCAAGTAAGTACCTATCTCTTTAAAAGATTCTGTATCTATGGCCCTCAATGGCATTGCATTCACATTCTCTCAACCCCTTGTGAATAGGTTTTTTTTGGTGGATTTGCCTATTGTAGGGAAGAATCATTCCCAATGAATGTCAGTTTTCCTTATTATTTTAAACACTTTGATCAGATCACCCTGTAACCTCCTGACTTCTGTTGTATATAACCCAGATTTATTCCAGTGTCTTATTGTAGCCAGGTCCCTTCATCTCGTGCATCATCCTGGTGAATCATTGCTGGACTTTCCCATTGGGATATTGAATACTTTGTAAAGTGGGCATTCAAATATTATAATCCACATGAGGTCAGATCAGTGTGCTCTATAATAGCCATAGTGCTTTCTTTTATATTCTCTACCTCTTGTGATAAATACAACATCCCATTAGCCTTAACAAAAAGCAAAAAAGTGCAGCTGCCGGAAGTCTGAAACAAAAATAGAAAATGATGGAAACAACCAGTATGCCAGGCAGCATCTGTGATGAGAACAGACAAGTTTACATTTTGGTGTGGACCCTTTTTTGGACCTGAAGTTCAGATGAATTTGATCATCTGGAAAACAAAACCAGCTATTTGAGTATGCATTGGCGTATTGGGATCCAATGGCTTGATCAGATTTTGCTTGCATCAGTAGAATGTACTGAAATTCCAGGGAAAATACTGTAAAGATGCAAATTCTGCAAAGTGGATAAGTACAGTTTTTTATATTTATTACCTGTGGAATGTACATATTAATTTTAACTTTCTATATATCTTTGAAGAAGCTGGTGAAAAATCTTAGTCATTGTAAAAAAAAATTCAATTTTTGTAAAGTCCCTAATTTCTTAATTCTACTGCTAGCCAAGCTTTTTTAAAAAAAAAACTAGAGAAATTAGTTTTTCATAGGGGGAGGGGAAAGAAAAGAAAATTAACAATTTTGATCTGAATCCCTTTGTGAATTATTGATTTATATAATTTATTTGTATTGACCGCAATTGTAACCTTAAACATTTACTTGTCATTTATTTAGGATGTGGAAGTACCTTTGCACTTGCTTCGTTATGTCTGCCTCTTCTGTGGGAAAAATGGCCTTTCACTTATGAAAGATTGTTTTGAATATGGAACTCCTGAAAATCTTCCCTTTCCAATAGCACATGCTTTTATTACAGTAGTATCCAATGTAAGTAGCGCACACATTTTTACGTTTAATTATATTAAATACCCAGCAAGCTGACTAATCTATCAAAATTTCATCCTTCCCTAAGTGCAAGTAGATGGGGCCATGGAAAAGGCCAGTACTATTTTGGGTTTTATAGGTTTGGGTAGAAAGGGGTTTAGACTACAAGAGTAAAGTAGTGATGAATTTGTACAAAACATTGATTAGGACATAGTTAAGAGTACTATGTGCAGATTTTGGCATTACTGTTCTTTTATAGAAAAGACAGTAATGCCACAAAGAATGTGTAGCGTAGGTTCAGCAGGATGATGTTGGGGATGGAAACTATAATTGAGTACCAGGACTAGAACCACTGGAGCAGAGATGGCCAAGCGAAGATTTAATATTGGTTTTTAAAATTTATGAAGAGTTTGATAGTGAACAGGGGTAGACTATTTTATCTGGTTGGCGAATCAATGATGAAGACTCATTAATTTAAAATGGTTGAGGCAAAAACCATTGCATCTTTTTAAGGGAAAATGGAATAAATATTTGAAGTAGAGGAAGATACAAGCTAAAGGGAGTGAATGGGGCTGGAGGATTAGCTTTGGCTTGCTTTAGTAAAGAGCTGGTGCAGACATGGTGGGCCAGATGGACTCCTTCTGTCCTTTTTAAAATTCTATAATTCATAGTTTAAATCCAAATTATTTATACATGTTACTTATGTAATTAAAGAGTGTTGTTTCATGATTTGGATAATTGTAATACAAAAAAAAATGTTCCATATATTAGTTGACTCATGTTCTCTAGAGTAATACAATTCCAAGTAATTCTTTGTTCTGTTGTCTTTACTCAAAGAACATGTAAATCCATGAGGTGTTACATTTTAGAAACTTAGAATTTTTTTCATCTTGCATAACCTGTTGCCAAATAAATAAGGGTATTAAATAGAACATGCATTCTGAAGACCTGTAGAATACAGTTTATATACCATATCTTTGCTCACCTGAGTGAGTTATGATCATTGCCGAGTAGGATATAAATTGCAGCTCCCTTGTCTAAATCTCTCATTTGTTTAATCTCTCTGACTCTCTTTCACTCATTATCTTTTGTGCTCTCTAACGTATTGAAAAATCTTGTATCAACTTTTTACATTATAAATTCCTATATCCCCATTTATAATGGAAACTGCCTGTTTGAGCTTGTCATTGCATCCTTTCCCCTCCCTTAGAGGCACTACAGCACCACCACTATTGGAAGGATATAATTACAGTATGGCAAGTTTACACAGACAGTTTCCATTATGAAGATGGACATAGGAACTTACTCTGTCCTTATTTTTATATTTCCATTGTATGATGCTACATGGACTTCACTTCCAGTTGTGCAAATGCCATGGGAAATCAGCTAGTAATATATTAAGAACCTTGCACTTCCTGCCCGCAAAACTCTACTTGTCAACTTTTTCCATTTATAAATTCCTATCAACATTAGGAATACTGTGTCAACTTGACATCTTCCTGCCAGTGGTGGCTCTGGGGTCGCTTAGTCTTGCGTCTCCTAGCTTCTCAACCTGTACTACGCCAACCAACTCTACTTTTCTGGTTCGCAAATTAGCTATATGTCATTGTACATTAAATTTGATAAACGGGATGTGCACTTCTTTGAAAACTCATAAGTACCTGTTACTCCTGTGGGTGGTGCTGTAGTGGTTACTTTCAATGTTAAAGGTGTCACACTGATACGCAATAGCTGTTATTTTATAGGGAGAGTATATCACCTTATGTTTGTGCAATCTGGCTGCCAGGTTCCCACAAATCGCTCAATTTTTTTTTTTCATTTTTTTTCTATCGTTAGTGAGGATTTGTGAGTTTCTTTACTTTTTACAAAAGACCTTGAGACAAGCAGAAGTTTGAATTCTCAAAAACTTTATTTCAGGCAGGTCTTCCATTTAAACTATTACCAACTGCTCCCTTTCTATTGTGAAAGCAGCACCCGTGGTTTCTATGATGGTCAGAAAACAAAATTAACTTTTTTATCAATATATTTATTTTTCTCAGTTTAAATAATTGAAGAGGATCTCAACATGTTTTCCAAGTGATCTAAACTCAGCTGGAAGATGAGTGCGAATGATTGGATTCCTCTCAATTGTCTGCTGTCCATGTCCATCATGCAAGATACTTGCCTCTTTTTAAAAAAAAATCTTTTAGGGACTTGGGGTGGATTTTTTAATACTTGATGACTTTTTGATTTTTGAGGTAATTTTTATTTGAGATGGAAACCTGTTCATTATTAAAGACTGTATAAGTCATCAAATGCTGTACATTTAAGGCAAGAAGGTACACCAGCACCAACTTGCATTTATATAGCACCTTTAACTTGGAGAAGGTTTCAAGGCGCTTATAGGACCGGCTGAAAATGGAGAAAGAAAAGTGGAGGGGGTACCTGACAATGCAAAAGGATTGCGGACGGGTTGGAGTCAGGCTGATGAACAGGAGCACTGCTGCGGAAGGACATGATTAATGGTTTAAAATGGGCCAAGAAAATTTTGGGTTCTATTCTCCTGGACCCCTTCCCCACAAGACTGTTTGACTTTTCCTCCACCCCCCCCCCCCCCCCACCACACTGCCAGAATAAGTTTCTCCCCCCTCCACCAACCCCGCGTTCCTAAACCTCTCCGCAGTCCTGTTGTTGGACCCCAAGACCTCTCTCTAGAACTTGCAATGCTCCCAGACGTTTAGGACCTTCCTCCCCAATTTGAGATCTGTCCCATGTTTCGAAGAATCTTTGTGATGTTCTGCTAAGTGAAATTGTTAATAAAATTGGCCATTAATTCTTCACTGGATTTCCAATGCATATTCTTTTTCCAAACTTACAACTTTTGGTAATCTTCCCATACCTGTCCTTTTAATGCTTTGAAAAATATATAAATGGATTGCCGATGTCATGAAATGTTTGTTTAAACTTGACACAAGTGCATTGATACCATAAAAATTCTTTATCTTTGTTCTCCCAAATTAAGAACATCTTGTAAAAATTGCAGTTGTTTTTTTTTGGTCTCACAATGTAGTCTCTCACAATTTGCCCCAATTTTATGCCACTATGTTAGGTGTTAACCACACCTCGTGTATCCCAGAATGTGTGAGAAAAGGTTATTACAAGAGGTAAGAGGTTTGCCTCACAAGAATATTTTCTTGTACCTTGTAACACAATAGAGATGGTAGCAGCAATGAAGTCTTATGGACTTCACCTTTGTAGAGAATTAAGAGTTGTTAAAGAGGGAAAAAATGTTTGGAAGAGAAAGGAAACCAAAATGCTTGGAAGCAGCATACTGGGATAGAATTTAATTAGTTGTCAAAAACAATGTGGCATGGTGGCTTGATGCTCTAGAGTACTAATCCACTATTCCATGGAGTGATGGGTCATGCATCTAGTTCTTTGAAATACTCAGTTCCCAGTCTGAGTGCCATAAAAAGACGGTGGTGGCTAAATCCCTCTCAATGGAAAACAGGAGAATGCCTGTTTTCTCCATAATTAATACATTAATGAAATTGTATTCTCAAAGATTGCATATTTTACAGCAGTGCTTTCTTGTCATTTCATTAGCTGGCTGCTAATGATGAAGAAAAATGTATTATCTTAGTTTTATTTCAGAGGAATTTTAGATACTTTATGTGCAGTGAGGGTGAATAAATTCTGGCCATGTGCTTCCAAGTTGTTATGTGATGTAATAATGCTGCAACTCCCTATGTAACAGCATTGTGGGAGCACCTTCACCACCCAGACTGCAGTGGTTCAAGAAGGCCCACCATCACCTTCTCGAGGGTAATTAGGGATGGGCAATAAATAGCGGCCTTTCCAGCGACGCCCAAATCCAGAGAATGAACAAAAATAAATCGTGAAAACAATGACATAGTCTTTTCCAGTTAGATGGCTCATTGTTCATTTGTATGTGGAGTTTAAACTACAGCCAAAAAGGGGAGAAAGATTACCTAATGTCCCCTGAGCGTTAGCTGTCATAGCGGGGCTGTTTGTTGTCATAGTAATTATATTGCGAATCAGTTTTGTAATTACTGTTTCAAATGCAGGTTCCCTACTCATGCTATCTTTAGTGTAGAAATTTCTGTGGCATTGGCAATTAACGAGTACTTGAATTGGTGGTCTTAATTTTAGGTATTGAAATCAAATCTTTTGAAACAAACACTGGCCAAGTTAATAGTCAAAAAATAGGCCACAAGTCTATATTTGAAAGTAAACACAAAATTGATTTTTGAAGAAAGCACTGCAGATTGAACTGTGTAAAGCGAAACAAGGTTATGATAGTACCTCTGCAGAGGCACTAATAGCCTACTGGATTGTTACTTAGCAACTGTAGGAAGATTGATTAAGAAAAAGCGAAACATGAAATCTGATAACCATAGTTTTGTTTGAGGAAAATTAGAATAAAGTTCAACTGACCTGTAGTTTGTCAGTGAGGGCAAAGGCTTGGTTTTATCTCCGTTTCGCTGTCTGGTGGTTTTGACAAAAAAAGTCAGCAAACAATATTCTTTTGTTCATGCCCTATAACCAGACATGATTTTACAGGAAAAGAGGCTACTTTTGGGTACTAAAATAGTCTATAATTTTGTAAATGCAGGGATAAGCTCTTTGACTAGTACTCTGTTTTGTATGGTGTATGGACAAGAGAATGTTGCTTGCTGTTTTTTTTTTAACAATTTTATTCCCACTCCCCTGAAAGCTCTGATTTTTGTGGGCCTGTAGGTTTGGAAAGAGTTCTTTGTGCCTTTTTATATGTGGCCTGAGGTTTCATGGTACATACCTATGCTGCCCTCAATGACTGAAACACTTAGATGCCCCTGCTTTGGAGCACTTGACCAATGAGTTGAGGTTGAAGGTACTTATTTTGGGTTATTCATTGAGACTTAAGTTGAGTTAGTGAGAAATTTGTTTTAGATATAATCTGAGAAGTTTGGATGGAGTTTTTTTTTCCATGGTTTCTGAAATGTTGGGATTTGTTTAGAATGCTAGAATTGGGTTTATGAAGAATTTGGCATAGACAGTATCTTTTATTGGTATTTTTGGTAAGTACCTCCCTTTTAGGATGGAGAGGGCAATGGAGAAAGTATGATGTATCAAGATGAAGGGAAAGGTTACTGCTATGCCTCCTTCCACCTTGGTAACATCGTCTGCGTCTGCCTCCGCCCCCGCCTCAGGTCATCTGCTGAAACCCTCATCCATGCTTATGTTGCCTTTCGACTCAACTATTCCAATACTCCCATCTTGCACCTCTGTAAACTTGAGTTCATCCAAAACTCTGCTGCCCGTATCCTAATTCACACCAAGTCACATTCACTCATCACCCCTGTGCTCGCTGACCTACATTGGCACCCCGTCTGGCAACGCCTCGATTTAAAAAAAAAAAAAAAAAAATCTCATCCTTGTTTTCAAATCCCTCCATGGCTTTGCCCCTCCCTATCCCTGTAACCTCCTCCAGCCCTAAAATCCTCCGAGATCTCTGCGCTCCTCCAATTCTGGCCTCTTGCGCAGCCTCGATTTTCATTGCTCCACCATATATGGCCGTGCCTTCAGCTGCCTAGGCCCTAAACTCTGGAATTCAGTCCCGAAACCTTTCCACCTCCCTCTCTTCCTTTTTAAGACGCTACTTAAAACCTACTTCTTTGACCAAACTTTTGGTCACCTGTCCTAATATCTCCTTATGTGGCTCTGTGTTAAATTTTGTTTGACATCCTGTGAAGCATTTTGGGACGTTTTACTACGTTAAAGGCACTATATAAATGCGTGTAGTGTAGTAATAGTTTTCTGCAAGTATTGCAAACCAAAATCATAATTTACTAGGTGGTCCCATGGAGCACTTGGGTACTTTTTTTAATTCAACACTTCACCACTGATGCAAAATTCAACTAACTTGAAACTACCTATTGGAGGTGGTCTATCAACTAGTGCTTTAGTAGTCTTGGCAATCATATTGCTGACTTCACTGCTGCCACTTTTGCATTGATGAGCACCTGAAAACACTTGGCAGCAATGTGAAAGTGATAGTATAGTGCGAGACTAAGCCTGTTAATGGCCACTTTGCATGGGTTTAATTTCAATTGATACAGGGCGTAATAAACAAATACAATTGAACATAAATGTAAAGCAGTGCTTTTCAAACTTTGTATCGGGTGCTCCCTGTAAAATTTTTTTTATTCGTTCATGAGCTGTGGGCGTCGCTGGCAAGGCCAGCATTTATTGCCCATCCTTAGTTGCCCTTGAGAAGGTGGTGGTGAGCTGCCTTCTTGCACCGCTGCAGTCCGTGTGGTGAAGGTTCTCCCACAGTGCTGTTAGGTAGGGAGTTCCAGGATTTTAACCTAGTGACGATGAAGCAACGGCGATATATTTCCGAGTCAGGATGGTGTGTGACTTGGAGGGGAACATGCAGGTGGTGTTGTTCCCATGTGCCTGCTGCCCTTGTCCTTTTAGGTGGTAATGGTCGCGGGTTTGGGAGGTGCTGTCGAAGTTGGCGAGTTGTTGCAGTGCATCCTGTGAATGGTACACACTGCAGCCACGGTGAGCCGGTGGTGAAGGGAGTGAATGTTTAGGGTGGTGGATGGGGTGCCATTCAAGCGCGCTGCTTTGTCCTGGATGGTGTCGAGCTTCTTGAGTGTTGGAGCTGCACTCATCCAGGCAAGTGGAGAATATTCCATCACATTCCTGACTTGTGCCTTGTAGAATACCCAGCCTCTGACCTGCTCTTGTAGCCACAGTATTTATGTGGTTGGTCCAGTTAAGTTTCTGGTCAATGGTGACCCCCAGGATGTTGATGGTGGGGGATTTGGCGATGGTAATGGCATTGAATGTCAAGGGGAGGTGGTTAGACTCTGTCTTGCTGGAGATGGTCATTGCCTGGCTCTTGTCTGGTGCGAATGTTACTTACCACTTATGAGCCCAAGCCTGGATGTTGTCCAGGTCTTTCTGCATGCAGGCAGGGACTGCTTCATTATCTGAGGGGTTGCGAATGGAACTGTACACTGCAATCATCAGCGAACATCCCCATTTCTGACCTTATGATGGAGGGAAGGACATTGATGAAGCAGCTGAAGGTGGTTGGGCCTGGGTCACTGCTCTGAGGAACTCCTGCAGCAATGTCCTGAGGCTGGGATGATTGGCCTCCAACAACCACTACCATCTTCCTTTGTGCTAGGTATGACTCCAGCCACTGGAGCGTTTTCCCCCTGATTCCCATTGGCATGCTTCCAGTGACCCCTTTGCTGCTAGGTGTTTTCAGTTGGTTTTGCTCCCTTCCCAGACCTCCAAATGGTTTTGTGCCTCCAGATGTGCACAACCCTATCCCCTGCTTCTGGTTGGCAATCAGCTTCAGTTTTCTTGTCCTTAACCCTATCTCCTGCTGACTCAGGGCTACTGATGGGCTTTGAGTGTTGCTTTCTGTTTTTTTTTTGATGGGTAGCAAAATAGGTTGTTGTAAATTTAGTGTGCAAGCTGAATACAGCTTACCTACCCACCCTACTGCTCCCAGGCTTGCCTTGTTTGCACACCTGCATAGCCTGAGTTCTTCTTGGCCCAACTACTCCTGTGCCTCTAAAATTGCTTGCTTGCCCAGTTGATTTTTAGCCTCTCAAAAGGCGAAGGAGAGCAACGAGAGTGTGAGAAGTGAAGGAGATCGAGCGAGATGGAAGTGGAGGAGGATGACAGAGAGATGTGTGTGCTGGCTACAGAGCAAGAGAAGCTCAGTTCTTTTGATGAGAGTTGACACAAAAACAAATTGAGAACTGCTGAGTTTTTATTTCTTTATTGTTATGCATAATTGACCCCTGAGTTTCAAAATATAAAAACAAAATAATTTGCTTCTTGCCCTCCCAAGAGATGTGGTGGCGACACTTAAATCTTACTCATGTCCATAAGACACCTCTGGCTTGCTTCCCATCTAAAAACATCTTCATAGCCTCTTAGAATTATGCACACTCTTCCAAAATGCTTCTCTTTCCTCCCCCCTCCTTCCCCACCCATTCCCAACACATTTCTCCCAGCTTCTTACTCTTGTCCTTCCCAAAGTGCTTTTCCAAGCGGCCACACCTGGCTTTTCCCTCTTCTCCTGCCCTTCCAAAGTGCTGCTACCAGGTCCTGTCCTCTCAATGTGAACGGTTGGCATGTATGAATTAGTGGCTATTTTGTGTAAGCCTGTGTGCAAACTTATTTCACATTGGATCCTTTCAGACAGAGGATAATTTGACCCCATCAATCTGGGCTGAATTTGAACCCATAGAGGTGAGAGGCCAGTGTTCGACCGCATTGTGTGTTCCATGTGTGTAGATTTAATACCTCCCTCTTCATTTTGCAAATAGTTTTCTTTTTCAAGCTCTTGAACCAACTACCTGGAGGTGTTATGAGTGATATGGGCCAATTCTCCCTCTGATCTTGATGCATTTATTTTACTTCAATCGCTGCGGGGAAAGCATGTCTTCTATTTCCCCCAAAGGGTTTAGACAGTTTAAAAGCCCATCTCCAGGGGAACTGAGGGGTGAAGAAACTGCACCGGCTACATCTGTGCTGCAGTGCTTTTGTTTATCTGGGAATACTGTACGTAGGGTGAAATACTCGCGTGAATTCAGTGTTAGTCAATTGCAATGTAAAGAAATAGGACATGAAAATTGTTAAACATCATTTCTTACACTTTCAAAAATTCCCAATTGGTCTTCAACATTTTATATTTAGTGTTGAAAGTGACTTTTAATATATTTTCAACATTGCAGAGCACTGATGAAATTTAAGTGTTTGTAAAATAGTATTGTGCTTCTTTCAGCAGGATATAATAATTCATTACCAGTGTATTGTAATTTTATTTATTTTGCTTTGTTACAGATCAGGATATGGTTACACATCCCTGCTGTTATGCAACATGTTATACCCTTTAGAACCTATGTTATAAGGTGAGTGACCAGATAAATTACACTGTGAAACCTTCATATTTGTAATTTGCCTTTTTAACATTTCATTTTAAAAAAACGTTATTGCAAATATTTGTACTTCCTAAGTTGGAAGAATATTAAGATGCATATTTTTTAAAAATCCTATTTTACATTTTTTTTTTAAATGTTCAAATCTAGGTATTTGTGTAAACTTTCAGACCAGGAATTACGGCAAAGTGCTGCACGCAACATGGCAGATTTGATGTGGAGTACGGTTAAGGAGCCCTTGGATACAGCACTGTGTTTTGACAAAGAAAGTTTGGATCTTGCATTCAAGTACTTCATGTCACCAACTCTAACTATGAGGTTGGCTGGACTCAGTCAGATTACAGTAAGTCATTATCTTGTAAATGTTGATTAACTGAAAACGAATGCAGTGACATGCAACAGCTGACTACAGCCAATTGTAATTTATTATTTGTGCTCAAATTTGCTTTTTTAAAAAAACACTGCCTTTACATCGAATCACGTAGAATGTACATCACAGAAACTGGCCATTCGGCCCAACTAGTTTATGCTCCTTACGAGCTTCCTCCCATCCCTCTTCATCTAACCCTATCAACATAACCTTCTGTTCCTTTCTCCCTCATACGTTTATGTAGCTTCTCCTCAAATGCTTCTATGCTATTCACCTCAACTACTTCTTTTGATAGTGAGTTCCATATTCTAACCACTCTTTTGGGTAAAGAAGTTTCTCCTGAATTCCCTATTGGATTTATTAGTGACTATCTTGTATTCATGGTCCCATGTTTTGGGCTCCTTCACAAGTGGAAACATCTTCTCTACGCCTTGCCTATCAAACCATTTCATAATCTTAAAGACCTCTATCAGATCGCCCCTTAGCCTTTTTTCTGGAGAAAAGAGCCCCAGCTGGTTCATCCTTTCTTGATAAGTATATTCTCTCAGTTCTGGTGTCAATCTTTTTTGCACCTTCTCCAATGCCTCTATGTCCTTTTTTATAATATGGAGACCAGAAATGTGCACAGTGCTCCAAGTGTGGTTTATCCAAGGCTCTACACAAGTTTAACATAACTTCTCTGCTTTTCAATTCTATCCCTCTAGAAATGAACCCCAGTGCTTTGTTTGCTCTTTTTTAATGGCCTTATTAACCTGCGTTGCTGCTTTTAGTGATTTGTGTATCTGTACCTTTTAGATACCTTTGCTCCTCTACTCCATTTGGACTCTTATTTTTGAAGGAGTATGTGGCCGCCTTATCCTTCCTACTAAAATGCACCACCTCACACTTGTCTATATTGAAATTCATTTGCCAATTGTGCACCCATTCTGCAAGTTTATTAATGTTGTCTTATATTCTCTTGTACTTCCTCAGTATTAACTATACCCCCAATTTGGTGTCATCTGCAAATTTTGAAATTGTATTTCCGATTCCAAATCATTTATGCTTATTTTCAACATGCAATTATGTTTTGCATCAATGTTACTGGCAAGCTGCATCTATACCTGTTCTAATTTTCCACTTTGACATTTCCAAATTATGCAAGTTTCTGATACCAATGAAATAAAAGCAGAAGTATTGTTTAAAGATAATGGAGTGAATTACTGTGGGGGTTCTCCTGCGTGTCTGCTTGTAATTCAGCAGGAAAGGCACGCAAACCATGGAAAAACGATGTAAATGGTGTTTACTCTTTTTCTAGGGTTTCTGCAGTTCTTCCACTGAAGTTATGGTAGATGAGTGGGAGAACATCATGGAAGTTCACCCCATTAACTTTTAAGTCTGTTTAGTATATGTAATTTGGAATACACTCCAATTTAAGTGCTTCCCAAATGTTAAGTTAATTTTTAACTTGCAAGTGAACATTTAAGATGTTAGTAGATTTGTGAAACTCTGAATTAATACGGAACTCCTATTCTATGTGTGATGTGTATTAAAGTTTACTAATATATTTGGGAAAACCTGGGAGATTAAGTATTGGTTCAGTTCAAATACAAGTGCCTTTAAAAACAGAGTACAAGCAAGATTTTGTTTCTCTTTTACTTCAGAATTGAACATGTCTTTTGTTTGATGTGGAACATATATAGTTTGAATTTGAAAATAGTTCCACAGGCTGTTGAGCCAAAAATATCAGTGTTCTAGCAAAGGTTTGAAGTGCTATTCACAGTAGAATACAGACAATTTACTATATGTTTTATTGCTATAAACTCACTCCAAAATATTTTTTTTCTCTTTTTATTCCCTTGAAGGTATTGTAAAAGTGCCAGCAATGCCCATGGAATAAGTTGCACTTTTGGAGTGAGGAATTGGTTTATATTCATAACCATATGTTTTACTCTTTTTTTTTTTCTTTTTCTTTTTCTAAATTTGACAAGCTTTCTCTTGCTTTTCATTTGTGCTTTCATTTGTTCTTCGACAGTCAGAACTGCATTTTTGGTGGATCCAAAACAGTGTTGTGCAAAGCATGCACAGGTTCCACCATCTATTTTCTATCTTTTCCTCCCAGTATTACGTATTTTTGTGAAAATTTTAAGTGGTGCTGAAACAGAAAAGGCAAACTTCACCATATTGGATCCCAAATTGAGTTTTTATTCCTCCTTTTGCTTATGTTCAATAACATTTTATGGTACTAATGTCTTGTCATGTTTAGAAAATGCATTTACAGTTCATGATGAAAAATGATTCATTAATGGGGAAAGATCTACTGTGGTATTACTTTTTAGGAATGCTTGTGTTTTCTAGTCATGATGTCTGTTAAACTCAATATTTTACACCGTTTCTCTTTGACTCAGCAACACTAATCAATAAACCTCTGTTATTGATTTACAAATCAATGTAAGGTGGCTGTAAAATAAGCTAGTTAAATCAATTTTACAACTTTTTTTCCTAACAGAATCAACTTCATACATTCAATGATGTTTGTAATAATGAATCTTTGGTGTCAGACACTGAAACGTAAGTAATGACGTTTTTAACTTTTATTAGAGAGATGACTCCTGTACGATCAAATGCATATATGGAAAGATTTCTTTTTATTGTTTTCTAACCAATGTCCTTGAGACTTTTGAAAGAAATCTAAAAGTGCAGTACTCGGAAGGTGGGAAAATAGGGAGAAGAAAGAAATTTTTTTGTGTTAATAGATTCCCTTTTTCTTTTGTCACACAGGTCAATTGCAAAAGAACTTGCAGACTGGCTAATTCATAATAGTGTTGTTGAACATATCTTTGGACCAAATTTGCACATTGAGGTTTGTCTGGAACACACTCTCTCTTGTTTTCTTCCCCCATCCCCCTCACCAGCTTGCAAAATCTGTTTCCGCCCTTCTCAAACCTTTCATTATTGGTTTGCAGATCATCAAACAATGCCAAGTCATCCTGAACTTTCTGGCTGCTGAAGGAAGACTTAGCACACAACATATAGACTGTATTTGGGCAGCAGCACAGGTACTACTAATAAACTAGATTTGTAATTTTGCAGACTTTTGGTGCTTAAACCATATTGAGGTATACAGTGTAAAAACCACAACCTAATCAAATTTTTTTCATTTTTAAAAAAAAAACCTGAACTGATACTTTGTGATATTCTGGAAAGTTACTCTAAAGAAATTAATTTGCACAGGTGATGGTTTAGTTTTAGTATTTATGTTGGATGACGCCACTTGACAAATGTCAAAACCTACTGAGAGACTAATAAGTGATTTTAAATTTTTGTTTCATTTAAAAGTTGTCTTAATTTGTGTCTGCCAGTGTAATTTAGGGTAAGGTTTTCCCTTGATTCAAAGATCTCATATACGCAAGAATATACATGCATGTATTTATGCAAACACAAACCAATTAGCTATTTATTTGGATCCTCTGCTAGGAAATCAGCAACCAATTTAGCAGTTCTGCAAGCTTAGAAAAATAGGAGCAAGGGTAGGCCATTCGGCCCTTCAGGCCTGCTCAGTCATTCAAAATGATCATGGCTGATTGTCTAACTCAGTACCCTGTTCCCGCTTTTTTTTCCAATATCCCTTGATCCCTTTAGCATTAAGAAATATATCTATCTCCTTCTTGAATACATCTAATGACTTGGCAGTAGAGAATTCCACAGGTTCACCATCCTCTGAGTGAAGAAATTTCTCCTTATCTCTGTTCTAAATGGCATACCCCGTATCCTGAGACTGTGACCCCCGCTTCTGGACTCCCCAGCCATCGGGAACATCCTCCCTGCATCTAGTCTGCCTGTCTAGTCCTGTTAGAATTTTATATGTTTCGATGCGATCACCTCTCATTCTTCTAAACTCTAGTGAATATAGGCCTAGTCGACCCAATCTCTCCTCAAGTCTGTCCTGCCATCCCTGGAATCAGTCTGGTAAACCTTTGTTGCACTCTCTCCATGGCAAGGACATCCTTCCTTAGATAAGGAGACCAAAACTGCACACAGTACTCCAGGTGTGGTCCCACCAAGGCCTTGTATAACTGCAGTAAGACATCCCTGCTCCTGTACTCAAATCCTCTTGCAATGAAGGCCAACATACCATTCGCCTTCCTAACTGCTTGCTGCACCTGAATGCTCGCTTTCAGTGACTGGTGCACAAGGACACCCAGGTCTTGTTGCATCTCCCCTTTTCCCAATCTATTACCATTCAGCTAATAATCTGCCTTTCTGTTTTTACAAACAAAGTGGATAACCTCACATTTATCCATGTTATACTGCATCTGCCATGTTCTTGCCTACTCACCCAACTTGTCTAAATCACATCGGAGCCTCTTTGCATTGTCCTCACAGCTCACATTCCACCCCAGCTTTGTGTCGTCTGCAAACTTGGAAATGTTACATTTAGTTCCCTCATCCAAATCATTGATATATATTGTGAATAGCTGGGGCCCAAGCACTGATCCCTGCAGTACCCCACTCATCACTGCCTGCCACCCGGAAAAAGACCCGTTTATTCCTACTCTCTGTTTCCTGCCTTGTCAACCAATTCTCAATCCATGCCAGTATATTCCCCTCAATCCCATGTGCTTTAATTTTGCACACTAACCTCTTGTGTGAGACCTTATCAAAAGCCTTCTGAAAATCCAAGTCCACCACACCCACTGGTTCTCCCCCATCTATTCCACTAGTTACATCCTCAAAAAAACTCCAGTAGATTTGTTGAGCATGATTTCCCTTTCATAAACCCATGCTGACTTTGTCCGATCCCGTTAATGCCCCCCAAGTGTTCTGTTATCACATCTTTTATAATAGATTCTAGCATTTTCCCCACTACTGATGTTAGGCTAACTGGACTGTAATTCCCTTTTTTTTTTCTCTCCCTCCTTTTTTAAATAGTGGGGTTACATTTGCCACCCGCCAGTCTGTAGGAACTGTTCCAGAGTCTATAGAATTTTGGAAGATGATCACCAATGCATCCACTATTTCCAGGGCCACTTCCTTTAGTACTCTGGGATGTAGATTATCAGGCCCTGGGAATTTGTCAGCCTTTCGCCCCATTAATTTCCCTAGCACTTTTTTTACTAATACTGGTTTCCTTCAGTTCCTCCCTCTCTCTAGACCCTCGGTTCCCTAACATTTCTGGGAGGTTATTTGTGTCCTCCTTTGTGAAGACAGTACCAAAGAATGTGTTTAACTGTTCTGCCATATCTTTGTTCCCCATTATAATTTCCCCCATTTCTGACTGTAAGGGACCTACAGTTGTCTTCACTAATCTTTTTCTCAACATATTTATAGAAGCTTTTGCAGTCAGTTTTTATGTTCCCTGCTAGTTTACTCTCATACTCTATTTTTCCCCTCTTAATCAACCTCTTTGTCCTCCTTTGCTGAATTTTAAACTGCTCCCAATCCTCAGGCTTGCTGCTTTTTCTGGCAATTTTATATGCCTCCTCTTTGGATCTAATACTATCCCTAATTTCTTTTGTAAGCCACGGTTGAGCCACCTTTCCTGTTTTATTTTTGCGCCAGACAGGAATGAATAATTGTTGTAATTCCTGCTCAGAAGCTTAGACAGTCACTGTTTTTTGATTCTTTTTTGAGTAACTACCTGTTCCTTTAAATCTATTAATTTGCCGTGCATAGTAGAGGTGCTCATTTAACCCTTGATGTGTTATGAGAAAACACTCCTCAACCATTAGAAGGTGTTCCTAGCCTTAGCTTCTTTATTGAGAGTCTCTACACTCAATATTTCATCTTCATGAGAGGAAATGATCTGGGAATATTAATCGGCTAGATTTTCCTGGGTGGGAGGTCTACCAGTATTGTCTCAAGAACTGTGTACAGTGGGCATCGGGGTCACATTGCCCACTCGGTTGTATAGCGACATTTTTCTGGGTGTGTTTTTAGTATTTTTTTCTGTTACCAGTAAGGGGCAGTCAATACATTAGAAGTCTCTGTTTTATAATTTAACACTAAGTCATGCACTCTTTGAGCTAAAAAGATATTCAGAACTTTCCCATGATCTTTTCAATTCTATCTTTTTGTCAATACCTTCATACCCCTTGAGGCTTATTTTGGTTTGGTTCTAATCATTATATTCTCTGTCTGAGTTCTCAGCTCAGTTTTAAGGTTTGGATCTAACGTTGCTAATATTCACAGCAGCTGTTGGTTTCTTTCTGATGTTGCACCCAGTTCCAGAGGTGCAAAGTTTGTCCCAGATTTAGAAAAATGGCTCCTTGCAATCATCTGATTGAAGGGCTATCCTTCATTCTTTCAGTGGTAATTGAAAATTATCCTTTTTTATTTAGTTTTTTTTAAAATTGAGTTTGCAGGAATTACAACAATTATTCAATTCCCTCATCAATATTTTAATTGTGCAGTTAAATTTTACTTTATCATCTCTAATATCTCCATTCACTGACACTTATAATTGTGCATATCTAAAATAGAAGTAGATTTTGACATTTTGCTTTTTTTTTCCCCCCACAGTTGAAGCACTGTAGTCGGTACATCCATGATTTGTTTCCTTCCCTTATTAAACACTTGGACCCTGTACCACTCCGTCACCTTCTTAATTTGGTATCTGCTCTTCACCCAAGCGTACACACAGAACAGGTAAGACATCGGCATAGATCTACCTAGCACTTTCTATAATATGCATGGATATCTCATTTTTTCTTTCTATCTCACTCTCTGGACCACTCGGGTAGATGTAAACGATCCCATGGCACCATTTGAGGCAGAGCAATGGAGTTCTCCTGTTGTCCTGGCCAATATTTATCCTTCAACCAACATTGCCAAAAACAGATTATCTGGTCATTTATCTCACTGCTGTTTGTGGGACATCTTGCTGTGCACAAATTGGCTGCTGTGTTTATTGTAACACTGACTACACTTCAAAAGTGTTTCATTTGCTGTGAAGCACTTTGGGGCATCCTGAGGTTATATAAAGTGCTATATAAATGCAAGTATTTTCTTCTACATGTAAATTGCTGACTTTCACTGAAGAGTGTTTGGATGTGGGCGGAAGGTGTTATGGAAAGGACACCGGGTGATGGAAGAGTGAACCAGGGTATCATGCAGGGAACGGTCACTTCAGAAAGCAGGGAAAGGAAAATGTGTTTGGTGGTAGGATTATCGAGGTGTTGGAAACAGCAGAAGATAATTTGGTGAATGAGGAGGCTGGTTTGGTGGAAGGTGAGGACAAGGGGGAACTGCATTATGTTTGTGAAGTTGGGGGCTGGGAGGCAAAGGGTGACAACAGAAGCATAGGAAATGGGATGAACCCAGCCGAAGGTCCTGTCTACCATGGCGAAGGGGAATCCTTAGGAGAAAGGAGGACATTTTAGAAGGTCCACAGTGGAAGGTGGTGTCATTGAAGCAAAAGCAATGGAGAAACTGGGAGAAGGCATAGAGTCTTTTCAGGAAGCGGGGTGGGATGAAATAGATAGTTGAGGGAGTCTGTGAGCTTGTAATAGAACGCATACTGCTTGGTTTGTCCTGAAAATGATTAATTTAAGGTAAAGGGCCTGGTACCATGTGCAATTAAATTTATGTCTAGCATCTATTACATGGCTCAGGCTTGGCCCTGCAGGATATGGATTAATCGCCCAGATGCCTGACAGAACAGACTTGGAGTGGCAGAATTTCTAATAGCAGGGATGGTTCACAAAGTGCCTCTGTGGGAGGGGTGAACAACTAAAGGGCCAGGCAGACAAATGTATTTGACACCCTGCTACAGCTCTTGTTCTTGTCCTACTGTAGTCCAGGGATGTGGATGTAACTCAGAGATTTTTGAAACCTCAACTTACATTACATTGCTAGTCCAGATTTAGTATTGCGAAAACAGTTATAGAATCATAGAAAGGTTACAGCACAGAAGGAGACCATTCAGCCCATCGAGTCCGCGCTGGCTCTATGCACGAGCAATCCAGCTAGTCCCACTCCCCTGCCCTATCCCCGTAGCCCTGCACATTTTTTTGTTTCAAGTACTTATCCAGTTCCCTTTTGAAGGCCATGATTGAATCTGCCTCGAGCAGTGCATTCCAGATCCCAACCACTCGCTGTGTTTATATATTTTAAAAAAAAAATTTCTCATGTCACCTTTTGGTTCTTTTGCCAATCACCTTAAATCTATGCCCTTTGGTTCTTGACCCTTCTGCCAATGGAAACACTTTCTCTCTATCTACTCTGTCTGGACACTTCATGATTTTGAATACCTCTATCAAATCTCCTCTCAACCTTCTCTGTTCCAAGGAGAACAATCCTAGCTTCTCCAGTCTATCCACGTAATTTAAGTCCCTCATCCCTGGAATCATTCTACTAAATCTCTTCTGCACCCTCTCTAAGGCCTTCACATCCTTCCTAAAGTGCGGTGCCCAGAACTGGACACAATACTCCGAACCAGTGTTTTATAAAGGTTCAATGTGACTTCCTTGCTTTTGTACTCTATGCCTCTATTTATAAAGCCCAGGACCCTGTATGCTTTTTTAACTGCTTTCTCAACCTGCCCTGCCACTTTTAACGATTTGTGCACATATACCCCCAGATCCCTCTGTTCCTCTACCCTTTAGAATTGTAACCTCTAGTTTATATTGCCTCCTAATTTTTCCTACCAAAATACATCACCTTGCATTTTTCTGCATTAAACTTCATCTGCCACATGTCCGCCCGTGCCACCAGAGTGTCTATATCCTCTTGAAGTCTATCGCTATCCTCCTCACTGTTCACTGCCCTTCCAAGTTTTGTGTCATCTGCAAATTTTGAAATTGTGCCCAGTACTCCCAAGTCCAAGTCATCAATATATATCAAGAAAAGCAGTGGTCCCAGCACCGTACCCTGGGGAACACCACTGTACACCTCCCTCCAGTCTGAAAAACAACTGTTCACCACTACTCTCTGTTTCCTGTCATTTAGCCAATTCTATATCCATGTTGCTATTGCCCCCTTTATTCCATGGACTGCAATCTTAAAGTGCAACATGGTAGGCTTGCTATTATCAAATGCTTTTTGATATTCCATATACACCACATCAACTGCATTGCCCTCATCTACCCTCTCTGTTACCTCATCAACAAACTCTACCAAGTTGGTTAAACACAATTTGCCTTTAACAAATTCGTGCTGGTTTTCCCTAATCAATCCACACTCATCCAAGTGACTGTTAATTCTGTCCCGGATTATTGTTTCCAAAAGTTTCCCACCACTGAGGTTAAACTGACTGGCCTACAGTTGCTGGGTTTATCTTTACCCCCTTTATTAAACCAGGGTGTAACATTTGCAATTCTCCAGTCCTCTGGCACCACCCTGTATCTAAGGATGTCTGGAAGATTATGGCCAGCAATTTCCCCCCTTACTTTCCTCGGCATCCTAGGGTGCATCCCATCTGGAGCAGATGACTTATCTATTTTAAGTACAGCTAGCCTTTCTAGTACCTCTATCAATTTTTAGCCCATCCAGTATCTTAACTGTATCTTCCTTGACCAAGACTCTGGCAGCAGCATCTTCCTTGGTAAAGACTGATGCAAAGTACTCATTTAGTACCTCAGCCATGCCCACTGCCTCCAAGAGTAGATCTCCTTTATGGTCCCTAATCCACCCCACCTCTCCTCTTACTACCCGTTTACTGTTAACATGTCTGTAGAAGACGTTTGGATTCCCTTTTATGTTGTCCGCTAGTCTATTCGCATACTCTCTCTTTACTGCTCTTATTTCCTTTTTCACGTCCCTTTTAAACTTTCTATATTCTACCCGGTTCTCACTTGTGTTATCAACCTGACACCTGTCATACGCCTCTTTTTTCCGCTTCATCTTACTCTCTACCTCCTTTGTCATCCATGGAGCTCTGGCTTTAGTTGCCCTACCTTTCTCCCTCGTGGGAATGTACTTTGTCTGTACCCAAATCATCTCCTCTTTAAAGGCTGCCCACTGTTAAATTATAGTTTTGCCTGCCAACCTTTGATTCCACTTTGCCCAGGCCAGATCTGTTCTCATCCCACTGAAATTGGCCCTCCTCCAATTGAGTGTTTTTACTCTGGAGTGGTCTGTGTCCTTTTCCATAGCTATTCTAAACCTTATGATACTATGATCACTGTTCCCTAAATGCTCCCCCACTGATACTTGCTCCACTTGGGCCTTCTCATTCCCTAGAACCAAGTCCAGCAAAGCCTTGGGTCGGAAACGTACTGGTCGAGAAAGTTATCCTGAACACATTTCAAAAATTCCTCCCCTTCTTTGACCCTTATTATTACTATTCCAGTCTTTTTGAGGATAGTTGAAATCCCCCGTTATCACTACTCTTTGGCTTTTGCACCACTCTGTAATTTCTCAGTATTCAGAACTTAGCAAACTGTTGCTGCTTTCGTTATTTTGTACCTGACGGTGTGAATTAAAATTTCTGTGATCAAGTGAAATTTGCTGTACTGGCTTTGTGCTACTTTATTCTTGCTTTTAATGAGCCTGATTTGTAGTTTATAGCCTAAGTTGAATGGTCTAGTGGTTTTTTTTTTGCTTTCTGAAGACTGAAAAAGACACGAGAGGGCTCATAATTCAGTGAATTAACTATAGTAGACAAAGGGTTTTTGTGCATTTCCTTGCCAATGGTACTTTGAGATTTGCATGTAAAGTCACATTCCAGTTCATGGGGCGTAAAGGCTTGCTTACGGAAGAAATATCTGGTGAAGTCGTAAAAACATAATCGTAGCCTTCCCATTTACTTTCTAATTGGTCCAACAATGATTAACCAGATTACAAAAAGTGGTTAACGGTATGCATATCCATGTCAACAATGGTATTGGGTGAGTATTCCAACCTACCCACGCAGACAGTGACGGTGCGTTAGCTGCGATCTCCCAATGGCGCCATGATGCACATGAGAAACCAGCAATTTTTTTGCTCTGTTTGCTGGATGCTTTGCTGCTGCTGCACAGCCCTCAAACCCATTCATCATTGACAAAGTCCCAAATCCTCTGGTCTATCTGTGAGCACTGCCATATCAAATTGACTGGGTTACTCTAAGTATTGATACTGTAGTGTGGTTTAGAATGCACAATGATTTGTAAGTATTCTATTGATTCATTTGTGAATTGCAAAGAAGGCTAAATATAGTGGTTTGGTATTGCCAACCTATCCTCCCTTATCTCGGCGAAGTATCCATTCCATCTTAAAAATTAATCATTGATGTATACTTTTGCAGTTATAGGATGGTGCTGAATTAATCTTAATTTAACTACTTCATTGGATTAATGCAAATGCTATGTGGGTGCCGAAGTAAACTAAACCTGTCACTTGAATGTGCTAGTAGTGAAATATGTCAGCTTTGCAGCTTATCTGGAAAATAAACTATTCTTCATTTGTTTTGATCTTTTTATGCAGGTAATTGTATCTAGGCGGATCATGTTCGTTTGGCACCCCATTTTAAATGTTTCACAAAATCTGAACCAATTTCATTTTTGCTTGGTCAGGAGTTGATGCACCACCGTGGTTCTTTGGTCTGGTGCATTTGGTTTCTCCATTATTTGCAACTGGAGACTAAATTAATTGAGTAGAAGTATTCACTCAATACTCCATTTTTGGCCTTGTTCACAGACGCTGTACTTGGCATCAATGCTCATCAAAGCCCTCTGGAACAATGCACTTGCTGCTAAGGCTCAATTATCTAAGCAGAGCTCCTTTGCTTCTCTTCTTAATACAAACCTCCCTATGGGAAATAAGAAAGGTAAGTGCAGTGCTAGAGAATGGATCCACTTTATCGATTTTAAAGATGTGTTTATATGTATAAAATGTCATCTTCCAAGCCTATATTCATTTACTAATTTGAGCAGAAGCTTGCATGAAAATAAGATTGTACAAGATTTTGAACTCTCTATTCTTGCCCATTTTCAGAAATGCCGACTGAGATTCTAGTAGAAGCTAGGAGTACTAAAGTAGTTTAAAAGCGTTCAAAATGACGTAACAGATGCTGTTTCAATGAATGCAAAACTGCCAGCATAGTCTGATCTTTCACTTGCCTGTTTGTTTAAATCTGAGCACAATGTCAGCATATTAACAATACAGTAGTGGAACCATTCTATTTTTTTGTATGTGGAAGGCACCTTATTATACTACACTGTGCAAGTATCCTGTGAATTATGCATACCAAGCTTTAAATATGGTTTTTCACATGGGTAGAAATAATAGGCCAAATCTTATGGTAATGAAATCCCAAGTTACTGTCTTTTTGCTGTGCTGGGGCAACATTATTATAAATTTTATGGAAAATCAGGCATAATATTGTAGAATTTATTTAGTCAATGTCTTTATGCTTTAACAAGTACTCTGCAGAGACTGAAGGGGGAATTTTAAAAAAAAGTCTCAAACAGATCAGTTTACAGCAGGTAAGGGATCTCCATATTTCTCATCCCAGCACGTTTGCTGAGTCACTCCCAAACAAAAGACTTGATTTTTCCACTTGTGGGGGAGTCCAAAACTAGGGGTCATAAATGTAAGGTAGTCACTAATAAAGAATTCAGGAGAGACTTCTTTATCAGAGAGTGGTTAGAATGTGGAACTTGTTACCACAAGGAATAGTTGAGGTGAATAGCATTAATACATTTAAGGGGAAACTAGATAAGTACATGAGGGAGAAAGGAATAGAAGGATATGCTGATAGGGTTAGATGAAGAGGGTGGGAGGAGGCTCGTGTGGAACATAAATACCGGCATAGACCAGTTGGGCCGAATGTTCTGTTTCTGTGCTGTACATTCTATGTAATAATGAAAACTATGTAGGATTCCACAGAAGAGTCATTTAAATGAATTTTTGAAAGTTCTAGCTTGTTTAAAAATACAATATCCATGTGAAAGATCAGCAGATATTTAAGCAACTTGTAGTTCTGGTCTAATTTAATTATTTTTTCAAAAAATGAAGAGAACACAGTTGTTTTACTGAATAGTAAAGAGATGCATAAAGGATATTGAAAAAGGAGTGGATCAGTGCATTCAAAAATATTGTAAAGCTTGTATTATTTTAGTTAACTACCCCTTAGATTCCCCCAGATTGAATTGGAAATGATCCATGCCATTGACCCAATATTTTTATAATGTATAATTTATTTTAAATTCTGCTATTTTTAGGCAATGACATGAAATAACAACTCTCAGGAAATTGATTTAATTCTTCCAATATAACGATGTGTCAAAAATGTTGACAATTTAATTGTTTAAATTTGTTGAAAAAGTTTTTGTTAATTGATGAAATTATCAGGTCACAATCACTATATGCTACTTAACTCAGTACATAAGTACTGACAGTATTATTTCATAAACATAGTATGCTGTGTACAAATCTCATTCTGTTCAATTTACAATAGTTTTTCACTGCATTATACCTGAGTGTAATGTGAACAGATAAAATAAAGGGAAAATTTGTACCGAATAGAGTATGCTTGGGAGTGACAACATGGTAGAAATTGAGGGGTGTGATGATGGCTACAACTATAAGAGGGATCTCTTGTATTTTGATAGCTGCTTCCCTTGCCACCCAAGCCCTATTTCTCTCTTGTTTCTCTTCAGTCTCTCCCCATGCCCTCTGCAAGTTCATTTCATCCACAAGACCCACCTCCTGTCCCTATTCCTCAAGCCGATTCCCACAAAGTAACTGCCCACCCAACATCCCTTCCTGGCCCACATGACACGTAAATGGTTCCCTACCCTCATGTACTGTCCTCCCATGTAAAAACCACAATCATTACTTCCCCCCCCCCCCCCCCCCCCCCCCCCCCACCTCCAAAAAAAAAGAAATTGTCCTTTACGTTGAGATATTGATCATGCAATACCTTTTTCCTTTTTAAAGACAGATAATCAGGCTGCCCAACATGTATTTAATATTGAAGATTTTCTTACTTGCCCTTATACTACTTAAAAGGGAACTACTGACAGGTTGAACTGAATTTGGTCAAACTCCTTGTTAGAAGTAGTGGGCTCTCATTAAACTATTTGCCATGTTCCTGCTATACCTAGAAGACTACACTGAAATATGGATGGCTTCAAAGGCGCTAGGAAGTCAGTTGAATTCTTATTAGATTATGATCCTGTGGGTACATGAAGGATAACCCTGTGGTAAAGAAACGAATGTTATCTACTTGGGGTCTTTCTCCTTCTGGGCCATCTTCCATGTATCAAACAGCTCAATTGTTCCTTTGAACCTTTTCATATATATGTACATAGGATGCTTTTTTAAATACACATATTAAGTGACTTACAGTTCATTTGCTCTGAGCAAAAAGACCCAGTGATTAGCCCAGAATATTTTCTGTGCAGCAGATGGCTAATGCTGTTTACAGTGACTGATTAATAATTGTGATGCAACTGCTGGTTATGAAAAGACAATGGTCAGTGTATAGATTTTAATAAGAATTCAAACACTGTTGAGTATTTGTTAACAGCTTTTAATTTTAAAAAAATACAAAAATTTAACTTAGGATCCCCTGCAGCTAGTCCACAGAGCAGTGACAACAGTGACACTCATCATAGTGGAGGCAGCGACATTGAAATGGATGAGCAAATGATGAACCGAGCAAAGCGTGCACAACAGCGACTGTCAGATACAGAGGTAAGAAATGATGCAAGGAAATTCAGTGGGGCAGGCAGAGTTGGTGGTGGGGCTTAGCTGATCATGCTGGTGTTGTGCTCTGCTTGGTGACATAGTGAATAAATGATCATGTAGTATTTAGGCTCTAAGCTCAACAGTATACATTGATTTAAGTAGATGACAAGATGAAATGACAAAAGGTTTGACCCATGATTAGTCAAAAATCTAAAGTATGAGGCATTGCTATTTTAAAGTTGTCTTGAAAATTCAACTGCACTAATTTTATTTTTTTATTAATAAAGTTAATGCATTAAGCAATGAATACAATTTATTTATTTTTCTAGGAGTCTATGCAAGGAAGTTCTGATGAGACTGCTAATAGTGGCGAAGATGCCAGTAGTGGGCCTGGCAGTAGCAGTGGGCACAGTGATGGTTCTAGCAATGAAGTAAATTCAAGCCATGCTAGCCAGTCAGCTGGAAGTCCAGGAAGTGAAGTCCACTCAGAGGACATGGCAGATAGTGAAGCTCTCAAAGAAGAGGAAGATGATGATGAAGAGGAGGAGGGAGAACATAGCCCCCAGAACGAGATCAGGAATCCTGAATTACGAACTCTGAGTGCAGAGTCACAGTCAGGAATTTGTATGTCAGAATCGCCTGGTGGAGTAGAACGTGATAGGCCTAATAGTGGATCGGGCAAGGACATTTCGTATAGCACTGATGCAGTTCCATCAGGGGAGAATCGAATCCGGCTGCTGGATACTTGCTCACATCCTGAAGACTCTGAACATGACATGTCAGGGGAAATAAATACTGCACACATATCACAAGGTTCTCAGGACTCGTGTATCACACGAACAGGAGATTTTTTAGGGGAGTCAATTGGGAATGAAATATTTAACTGCAGACATTTCATTGGTCAGCAGCATCAACATCACCATCATCATGATGGGTAAGTTTGTTCTGCTTAATTTTGTTTTCACCTTGAAATGGTTCATAGTATCATATTGTGCCTGTGCCGGCTCTTCGAAAGAGCTATCCAATTAGTCCCTTTCCCCATGGCCCTGTAAATCTTTTCCCTTCAAGTATTTGATACTAAATTTAAGCTGGATGATGCAATTTCTCATTTAAAACTGATCAGGCACTGAATCTATAATATACTTGGCATGTATTTAAAGGCCACCAGTGAAATGTAATGGTTATTTTATTCTGGGGTGCACAAACCTGAATTGGGAAGGTGACCAATTCTTGGCTTGAGGTTTTGAACTGTGTAAATCATGCAATGTTCATAGTAATCTCGTTAGACCTAATTTACCATAATAGTAACTTGCACAAACGAATTGCCTGGAATTTTAAATAAATCTATACTTAAGTCTGTGTACCATGCAAGTGAAGGGTACAATCCAACAGAGAAAATTTCTAGGACTCCATGCTTTTTAAGAGAAATTTCTTAGGCCCAGATGTGTGCCATTTTGTTTCCTAACGATAAGCACTTTACCCTTTTTATAGTGTAAATTTTACTGTGTGCCTGGTTTCAAATTCTGATATTACCTGCAAGGAGGACATTTTGGTCTAGTACAGAGACAGATGGAACTATGAAGAAATGTTTTTGTAGTAATGCCTTTACTTAGCATTCAGGCTGTAACACTGCAAATTCTGACAAGTTAAATCTGGCCGTAATTTAGGATATCCAATTAAATATTAGTTACAATAATAAAAATATACTGCCCTGACATGTAAAAATAAGGTATTTTGTGTATGATAGTGAATTTAATATCATATGATTGTTGTTGATGAAGGATGTAAAACGGAGGTGAAGACTAACTTTGAAAAACAATTATGTTTTGGTACAACAAATTGGTACAAAATCAAAGCTACCAACCACAAAAGAGTAAACACTTGGAAGGACCAGATCTGAGAACTTCAAAAATGCCATAGGATAGTTAGATTGACAACCTCAAATGGATGGCAAGAGGCAAATAAAATATATACTATGCATAGTCTGGCTACATGATTGTTTGGCAGTTCCATCTATTTCATGAGGGAGAAAGTGCATGTGAGTTGCAAGAGTCTTTATTTTCCTCCATATAGTACAAGTAGTTTGAATGCTCTGTTAATAAACTAATTAAAGTAAATGTTAAGTTTGAAAAGTCATTTAATTACTTTTAATCACCTGGCTTAGCCATAGCTCAGTGGTAGCACTTTTACCTCTGAGTGAGGAGGTTGTGGGTTCAAACCCTGCTCCAGAGACTTGAGCACATAATCTTGGCCCACTTCAGTGCAGTGCTGAGGAGTGCTGCACTGTACGAATGTGATGTTAAACCGAGGCTGGCCTTGCCTGCTCAGGTGGACATAAAATGGCACTATTTGGGGAAAAAAAGCAGGTGAGTTCTCCTAGTATCTTGGCCAACATTTATCCCATAACCAACATCACTAAAACAGATTATCCAGTCATTTATTGTTGAGTGCAAATTGGCTGCTGCATTTGCCTACATTACAACAGTGACTACACTTCATTGGTTGTGAAGTATTTTGGGACATTCTGAGGATATGAAAGGTGCTATATAAATGCAAGTTTGTTCATTATACATAATCCTTAGCTTCACTTAAGCTGTAGAAATTATACAATTTTGCAGCAGTCCTTCTACATTTCCAGTGTATGTTCAATCTAGAATAATGCCCTTGTTTCTGTAGAAACAAGTTGTCGTCTTTTTGCTGCATCCATCCTGAGGCTATAATCCTGTTCAGGAAGTACAGTGAGGAGGGTGTCAAATACTTTGGTTGAAGGGGAAATGTCAACATTCACTGTACACCCTTATAAAACAGATGCTGAAATGTCTTCACATTGCTGCAGAACATCAACGCTTAAAGTTGGGTGCCTTTTTTTTTTGCAAGTTGGATTTTTCCTGCTTATTGGCAGTTGCCATACTGGAGCTTTTGGATTATTGTAAATAAGGAGGCAGAGGAGTTTGTGAAGAGTCTAGTGCCTACACACAGTCTGCCCAGGAACTGCTTTTCTGACCCAGGCACAAGCTACTTGGGCATGTATGAAGAGTCTGCCTCAGCAGGGAGGCTGTTGCTGAGGCTGATGCACAGTTAGACCGATTGGTGTGTTAGTATTGACTGATAGAACTTTAAGCCAGAAGCAGTACTTCAGCTCCTACATTAACGGTCTTATGATCACTGTTCTCCTCATTAGGTTGAATTCTCCTGCCTTCACTTATCAATCTTGTGTTTGCTTCCAACACCAATATTCATTTGCCCTTTCTAGCAAATGAAATATACCAAAAAAATTTATTTGCCTACTGCAATTGTGTGTCCCAGCTCTACAGGGATGATGAGTGGAATAGCCTCCTTTTTAGTGCTGTAATTTCGGATTTGTAGCCTTGCCCAAGCTCGTTACCTGACCACTGTTCAGTTACAAGGTGAGGAGTCTTTTCCTATATCAGTCCTGAGAGTGTATCTGCAATGAAACACGACCAGGACGTTTTCTTTTCTCAGAACGTCAGGCACTCAATTGTCCAAATGTTCAAGGAGACTCCAGTTTTGATTTATATCCTACCAGTTCAGGTACTTTTCTCAAAGTTTTGTGTATATTGAAAAGATTGTCACAAGCTAATGGAAGGTGGGTGATATATGCTGCTGTGCTGTCAAAAGATATGGCTCAAGGTCATAATACAAGCTAGTTTCAATGCTGCTACTTTTATGATGCTCAAAATTATTGCAGCTTTGGTCCATTCTGGATTTCCAGAGTTTGAACAAGTTACTGAAAAGTCATAGTTGATCCAGCTACCAATAGTTATTTTACCCAGGAAATATTGACCTCCACGGATATCCATATCATTTTGATTGTCTAGGTGACCAGTAGTTGTTTCCATTCATGATATCACTATTTGCTCTGTCCCTCAGGGATTTTAAAAATATCTTCAGACCTGCAATTTCACAATCTTTGAGTAGTCATATCTCAACAACAGGCTTGTTAGATTACATGGCCCATAACTGGCACCTGGTCAACCTTACCCTCCCAAAAAAAAAATGCATTCTCAGGTGATTCAAACATACCTGGGTTTCACAATGTTTTTGTTTTTTTTTAAAAAAGTTGAAAAGTCATAGCTGGAACCTTGATATGCTGTTCTCCATGTTCTTGGTAACATCCCCTATTAGTTGTACTTTCTCATCTCCCTTCTAGGATTATCACTACTATCCCCAGCCAAGGATTTGAAGGAAGTATTTTTCCAGCAATGCTGCTCTGAAACAGGCTACTAGCCAGTGTGTAGGAGTGGCCCTAATTTTTTTCAAGCCCAGTTTCACACATTATGGGCAGTTCATATGGGTAAGATGCTTCCCCCACCCTAGGCTACAAAACACTGCCACTGGAGATAACTCTTATGGCGGCAGCATTCCTAACTTGCTAGAGTTTTGCTACCAATAGAAAGAAAGACTTGCATTTATATTGCCTCAGGGCGTCCCAAAGCGCTGTACAGCCAATGAAATACTTTTGAAGTGTAGTCACTGTTGTACTGTAGGAAACACTTCCAGATAAATATTGGCCAGGATATGGGGGTAACTCCCCTGCTGTTTTTCAAAATAGTGCCATGGGATCTTTTACGTCCACTTGAGAGGGCTGATGGGGCCTCAGTTTAACGTCACTGAAAGATTTCACCTCTGACAGTGCAGTACTGAGGGAGTGCTGCACTTAGTGTCAGCCTAGATTTTGTGCTCAAGCCTCTGGAGTGGGACTTGAACCCACAACCTTCTGACTTAGAGGCTAGAGTGCTGCCACTGAGCCACGGCTGTGGTCTGAACGAAAAAAGGTGATCTCCAAACCTAGCAGCAGAATTCTTGCAATGCCTCGAAGCTTGGAATTGATAGCATCTATCTTTGCTATCCTTGATGTCCTGTTCTTCATTAGGTCAAGGCGGTGATTCTTTACAGCCTTCACATTTTTTAAAATATATTTTGTTGGTTGTCAAAGTGGAACATTATTAGTCTGCATTTACCAAATTATACTTGTGCTTAATGCTGGCATTACAAAATTTCTTGTAATTAGAGTTAACACAAATCAGAGCATAGCCTTGACCTTGAAAGTGGTTGTCAGGATGTTGCTTTCACTTTTGGTGTTTAACTGAAAGGACTAATTAGGAAAGTAATGAAGATAAATGTGTAGGGGAAGAGGGAAGGATGATAGTCTTTGCAGAAATGGAAAGAATGTTTGGAACTAGTTTTTGGGCGGAATAATTTTGGGTGAAATATTCATCACGCCATAGGCCAGTTTCTTTAAGGGTGTCATTTTGATTTCTAAAACAGTGAGCGGTATTAAGACAATTAAGTGCCAATTCATGCGTTTGCTTAGTATGTAAATATTCCTTGACCTGTTCTATAGAAGTTACCATCTGTACAGATAGGATAAAAAGGGTTATTTGTGAAATCCTATAATTGAGATTTGTTTTACAGGCACTTGGGCGATGATATGATGAGTGCAGATGATGTTAGCTGTAGTAGTTCTCAGGTCAGTGCGAAGTCTGAAAAGAACATGGCAGACTTTGATGGGGAGGAGTCGGGTTGCGAGGAAGAACTGGTACAGATCAATTCTCATGCAGAGCTCACATCTCATCTTCAACAACATCTACCCAATCTTGCCTCTATCTACCATGAACACCTTAGTCAAGGTATGGGAAATGTGCATACATTTTCAGAGTAAATGAAAAATAGCAAATTTATTGTTTTTTACCATTGTTGCTTGAGAGTTGTGAATTAACCTTTTGATAATTTTTTTAAAAATTATTTTATTTTGACTTAATTTTAGAAGCAAGTGGCAATAAGCTTACCAGGAGGATTGGGTGGTGGGAGTTTACTGTACATGACAATGCAGCAAGGCTGATTTTAGCCTCCGTAGCTAAAATGATACCTAATGCATCCTGAGTTAATGACACTCTTTTTGGTGATAACAGAGGGTAATAATGACACTGTCAATTGAGCCCAAAGTTTTACTTCCATGATTTCAGCATGTCTACTTCTTTATGAGCAAATCTTATCGCATTATATGCTCTATCACTTTGGTGGTGATTGTTATAAAGCACATTCATGAGAGTTGGTTTTCGGTATGGGCGTGAGAATTTAACTGGTTTGTGAGAGCAGCCTTTCGGGAAGAGGCCAAGATATATTAGATAAATATATCCTCTGGTAGAAACGGCTGATTTGCCAGCGGGGTTGTGAGAATAAATCAATCAGACAAACAGAATCGTCTGACTTTCTCAGCGGGAGTGCAGTGGAATGAGACCTGCAGTACCATAGATTCCTGAGGCAGGTCCTGACTGGAAAGATAAATCTAGGAGTGGGAGCTGTATATGAGTCCACTGCACACCCGCTGAGAAAATTGGGGAGCACTGCTTGTTTTATTGCCATGACTCTACTGGAAGAATCCAAAGATGTGTTAGTGACTGCGCATTTAAAAAAAATGTAAATTTAATATAAACGAGCTGCTGCCTGGGACAAAGAGACATAAGCAAATTTTAAAGGTCAGGGCAAAATGGCTAAAGAGTTTGTGGAATGATTATTCACGACTATGATCAGTTAGTGGGGCGATCGTAGTAGTGACATTCGACGAGAGCTGTAATCACAGTTGGGCTTGAGTAAAGAGTGTGATTTTCTTTCTTTTATTATTTGTATAGCATGGTATTTTTTGATATTTGATTTAATTGAGAGCAGAGTTCAGCCCATTGGCCTTGCTTGGGTAATGTATTATTATTTGCTGATGGCCATGTTAGTGCAATGAGGATTATACATGTTGTCAAAACCCCTAATGTTCCAGATAGTAATAGAAATATAATTTCTTAAATTGAAGATTGTTCTCCGCAGAAATAACAGAGAAGGATGATTGTAGGATGATTGGGAAGGTAGTATAAGGACAAGATTAAATATGCTGTGAAAGAGGTAGGCATTTTGAAAACTGCCTGTTGGAAGTACAATTAGTTTGGATCATTACACTATAGTATGTAGAGAATTTGGGTTGCAGAATGAAAACTGCTGCATCTTAAGTGAATAATTATCTATTTCTGAATCAGTGTTATATTTTAGTACTTGAATATTGTACCTTCTTTCCTCAGCTCCTAGTGTTCATAAGCATCAGTACAACACCAATGCAGTAACAGACATCAATTTAGACAATGTTTGCAAGAAGGGTAATACTCTTCTTTGGGACTTGGTACAAGATGAAGATGCGGTATGTTTACCTCCATACCATCGATTTTAGAATTGTTTGAATGTAGTGCCGTTGGTTACTTTTTGTTTTGTTTGTACAGGTTCATCTCTCGGAGGGATTGATAAATGAAGCTGAGAAGCTGCTCTGCTCCCTCGTGTGCTGGTTTACTGACCGGCAAATTAGAATGAGATTCATTGAAGGCTGTTTAGAAAATCTAGCAAATGATAGGTAGGGATGAAGTTGAAATAATGTTTCAGTGTAAGATAAAGTTCAATTACTGTTAACTCTCTAAATATGCAGTGAGCACTTGCTTCTTAATATGAGCTCACTTATATGATTGGAAATTAAAACTCCTAGGTAATCAACTTTTAATGTCAATTAAATGTCAAAATTTTAGAATGCAGCTTAATGAATAAAAATCACAACTTGCGAAACCCTTTTTACAATGTTTTATTTCTTTATAAGACAAAGAAAGCTTGTGAGTTATGTGATTATTTACCCTCAAAAAATTAAATGATTACTTTAATACTAATAGTGCCTCGATTAATTCTCTTTACTCAGGTCAGTGGTAGTTTCACTTCGTCTTCTGCCTAAACTCTTTGGCACTTTTCAGCAATTTGGGAGCAGTTATGACACACATTGGATAACTATGTAAGTAACCCAAGATTGTCAAATGCATTGTAATTTTTCAAGTTAATGGCTGTTCAGTCTACTTACAAATTACTAATGTAAAAGAAGACAATTTTTAACTTCTGTAGCACTGTATCGCATCTCCTAAGTATCTCAGCACTTCACATAAAAACCATTGCTGGGCTTCTGAATTATATGTAGGCAAAGGAAAATTCAACAGCCATGTTGTAAAGAGCAAGATTCCACAAACAGCAATGAAGTTAGCAGTTAATTTTTTTTTAACTGGAGTTGGTTGAGGGAAGAAGGTTAGTCCGAACACAGAGTTCCTGGCTGTTCTTCAAATAGTGCCCTGGAATCTTCAACATCTTTTTGAACCACTGGAACATATAAGGTTTAATGGCTCGTGTGTATTGGGCAAAAATTAGTGATTGGTTGGAATAAACACTTAAACACCGAAATAAGCAAAAGGGTCGGTAACCAGAGGACGTCGATTTAAGGTAATTGGCAAAAGAGCCAGAGGCGAGATAAGGAGAAATCTTTTTACGCAGTGAATTGTTATGATCTAGAATGCATTGTCTGAAAGGGTGATAGAAGCAGTTACAATAATAAGTTTTAAGACGGGATTGGATAAATACTTGAAGGGGAAAATTTGCAGGGATATAGAGAAAGCCTCCTTCTGAGCTATATCATTCTATGATTCTATTTATTAAGTTACAAATTAAATATCTGGGCATATAAGAAAAATTCTGTATGTTAAATCTGCATCTTTAGAGTTGTACGTTTCTCCCTGCTCTTGTGGAAAAACAATATTCGGTGTGTACAATGAAGAATCGGGTAGACAATTCACAAGAAGTGTGAGATGCAAGTTTGGAGGGGGGAGGGTGGGGAGAAAATGTCATGTTTTTGTCAGGATTTTATACTGTTTGTCATTAAATAACAATTCTGAGCTCGTGTCTGTGATGAAATGGTGTTTTACTAAGGTGGGACTGATGTTTGTGCTGGGGCCAGAAGAGGTGCTTTGATGCTAACTTTGGACTTAGCAACTGGAGCCAACCACGGTGGCTTGGACCCTGACAAATGATCAGATTCAGATATTGATCACTGTAGTCACTCCAGTGGAGAAAAACCTCCCTGAGCAATATTACACCAATAACAACATTAGCAAGAATAATCCACCAAGACAAGAGATGTTTTTTATAATTGTATAAATAACTGAGAAAAAGAAAGGTTTCATAAACTAAGTAAATGGGAATAAGTGGTTTGAGGGACGGAAGATCAAAGTTACTTGCTTGCACCATAGACTAGTTTTATAAAGTGTTAGATAAATCGTATTACAAATATATCTGCGAAGCCGGTATCTATCCATACCGGTACAATGTGTAATAATTTTACCTCAAATTAGTCATGAGATATTTGCTTTAATAGTGTAATACAGTAATGGGTGAACTGCTGTTTAGGCTGCAGTGGAACTGTAATGAAGATCAAAAGATGCACTCCAGGTCTGGACTATGCATGAATAATGCCATGAAAGATCTACATGTCAGTTAATCATGTATTTTTTTTATTTTGTAGGTGGGCAGAAAAGGAACTAAACATGATGAAACTTTTCTTTGACAACCTGATACACTACATTCAGGCAGTTAGAGAGGGAGTGCATAAACATCTGTTGTAAGTATATTCAACTAATGACTTTTTAAAAAAAAAATTGAACTTAACATGAATTTAAACATCTGGTTAGTTTTTACTGCTAGGAACCACTTAAACTGAAATAGTAGACTATGTAATACCCAAAATCTTTTTCCTATTTTGAAAAGGTATAAATTGTGCAGTTAATTTTCTTCAGGGACATACTTTGCACATTGGTATTATGAATTTTGTGGTTGAAGGTCCCAATTATCAAATGCAAGATAAATTTGGAGTATATGCTTAAATCAAGGAAATATCAAAAAAGTTCATAGTTATGTACGGAAACAATATTGGTAGAGAATGGAATTAAGTTTTAAGAACATAAGAACATAAGAAATAGGAGCAGGAGTAGGCCAATTGGCCCCTTGAGCCTGCTCCGCCATTCAATAAGGTCATGGCTGATCTGATCCTAACCTCAAATCTAAAGAACACAAGAAGTAGGAGCAGGACCCGGCCACTCAGCCCCTGGGCCCGCTCCGCCACCCACAGGGTCTTGACCGATCCGAACTCAGCTTCATGTCCAATTTCCTGCCTGCTCCCCGTAACCCCTAATTCCCTTTACTTCTAGGAAACTGTCTATTTCTGTTTTAAATTTATTTAATGATGTAGCTTCCACAGCTTTCTGGGGCAGCAAATTCCATAGACCTACTACCCTCTGAGTGAAGAAGTTTCTCCTCATCTCAGTTTTGAAAGAGCAGCCCCTTATTCTAAGATTATGCCCCCTAGTTCTAGTTTCACCCATCCTTGGGAACATCCTTACCGCATCCACCCGATCAAGCCCCTTCACAATCTTATATGTTTCAATAAGATCGCCTCTCATTCTTCTGAACTCCAATGAGTAGAGTCCCAATCTACACAACCTCTCCTCATATGTCCACCCCCTCATCCCTGGGATTAGCCGAGTGAACCTTCTTTGTACTGCCTCGAGAGCAAGTATGTCTTTTCTTAAGTATGGACACCAAAACTGTATGCAGTATTCCAGGTGCGGTCTCACTAATACCTTATATAACTGCAGCAATACCTCCCTGTTTTTATATTCTATCCCCCTAGCAATAAAAGCCAACATTCCGTTGGCCTTCTTGATCACCTGCTGCACCTGCATACTAACTTTTTGATTTTCTTGCACTAGGACCCCCAGATCTCTTTGTACTGCAGTACTTTCCAGTTTCTCGCCATTGAGATAATAACTTGCTCTCTGATTTTTCTTGCCAAAGTGCATAACCTCACATTTTCCAATATTGTATTGCATCTGCCAAATCTCCGCCCACTCACCTAGCCTGTCTATATCCCCTTGTAGGTTTTTTATGTCCTCCTCACTCTCTACTTTCCCTCCCATCTTTGTATCATCTGCAAACTTTGATATGTTACACTCGGTCCCCTCCTCCAAATCGTTAATATAGATTGTAAAGAGTTGGGGACCCAGCACCGACCCCTGCGGAACACCACTGGCTACTGGTTGCCAGTCCGAGAATGAACCATTTATCCCAACTCTCTGCTTCCTGTTAGATAACCAATCCTCCACCCATGCCAGAATATTACCCCCAATCCAGTGATTCTTTATCTTGAGCAATAATCTTTTATGTGGCACCTTGTCGAATGCCTTCTGGAAGTCTAAATACACTACATCCACTGGTTCCCCTTTATCCACCCTGTACGTTATGTCAAGACTGTTCCACACCCTTTCTGAAGTATATTTAACTGAAATTTCTTGCGTGGTTTTGTTTGACATTGTGGATAAGTTCATTGGAGGAAATGGAGAGAGTTGTACTCTTGAGAAATACATATAATGACCCTAAATTTCCTCGCATTTTACCATGCTCTCGGGGCTTAATGATGATGGGGGAATCATGATAGCAGTGCATTTTTTTAATGTTATTCGTTCATGGGATGTGGGCATCGCTGGCAAGGCCAGCATTTATTGCCCATCCCTAATTGCCCTTGAGAAGGTGGTGGTGAGCTGCCTTCTTGAACTGCTGCAGTCCATGTGGTGAAGGTTCTCCCACAGTGCTGTTAGGTTGGGAGTTCCAGGATTTTGACCCAGCGACGATGAAGGAACGGCGATATATTTCCAAGTCAGGATGGTGTGTGACCTGGAGGGGAACGTGCAGGCGGTGTTGTTCCCATGTGCCTGCTGCCCTTGTCCTTCTAGGTGGTAGAGGTCGTGGGTTTGGGAGGTGCTGTTGAAGAAGCCTTGGCGAGTTGCTGCAGTGCATCCTGTGGATGGTACACACTGCAGCCACAGTGTGCCGGTGGTGAAGGGAGTGAATGTTTAGGGTGGTGGATGGGGTGCCAATCTAGCGGGCTGCTTTGTCCTGGATGGTGTCGAGCTTCTTGAGTGTTGTTGGAGCTGCACTCATCCAGGCAAATGGAGAGTATTCCATCACACTACTGACTTGTGCCTTGTAGATGGTGGAAAGGCTTTGGGGAGTCAGAAGGTGAGTCACTTGCCGAAGAATACCCAGCCTCTGCCCTGCTCTTGTAGCCACAGTATTTATGTGGCTGGTCCAGTTAAGTTTCTGGTCAGTGGTGACCCCCAGGATGTTGATGGTGGGGGATTCAGTGATGGTAATGCTGTTGAATGTCAAGGGAAGGTGGTTAGACACTCTCTTGTTGGAGATGGTCATTGTCTGCCACTTGCCACTTATCAGCCCAAGCTTGGATGTTGTCCAGGTGTTGCTGCATGCGGGCACGGACTGCTTCATTATCTGAGGGGTTGCAAATGGAACTGAACACTGTGCAATCATCAGCGAACATCCCCATTTCTGATCTTCTGATGGAGGGAAGGTCATTGATGAAGCAGCTGAAGGTGGTTGGGCCTAGGACACTGCCCTGAGGAACTCCTGCAGCAATGTCCTGGGGCTGAGATGATTGGCCTCCAACAACCACTACCATCTTCCTTTGTGCTCGGTATAACTCCAGCCACTGGAGAGTTTTCCCCCTGATTCCCATTGACTTCAATTTTACTAGGGCTCCTTGGTGCCACACTCCGTCAAATGCTGACTTGATGTCAAGGGCAGTCACTCTCACCTCACCTCTGGAATTCAGCTCTTTTGTCCATGTTTGGACCAAGGCTGTAATGGGGTCTGGAGTTGAGTGGTCTTGGCAGAACCCAAACTGAGCATCGGTGAGCAGGTTATTGGTGAGTAAGTGTTATTTGATAGCACTGTCGACGACAGTTTACATCAATTTGCTGATGATTGAGAGTAGACTGATGGGGCAGTAATTGGCCAGATTGGATTTGTCCTGCTTTTTGTGGACAGGACATACCTGGGCAATTTTCCACATTGTCGGGTCGATGCCAGTGTTGTAGCTGTACTGTTTTGGAGCACAAGTCTTCAGCTGGGATGTTGTCGGGGCCCATAGCCGTTGCTGTATCCAGTGCACTCAGCCGTTCCTTGATATCACGTGGAGTGAATGGAATTGGCTGAAGACTGGCTTCTGTGATGGTGGGGATATCTGGAGGAGGCCGAGATGGATCATTTACTCGGCACTTCTGGCTGAAGATGGTTGCAAACGCTTCAGCCTTGTCTTTTGCACTCACGTGCTGGACTCTGCCATCATTGAGGATGGGGATGTTTACAGAGCCTCCTCCTCCCGTTAGTTGTTTAATTGTCCCCCACCATTCACGACTGGATGTGGCAGGACTGCAGAGCTTTGATCTGGTCCGTTGGTTGTGGAATCGCTTAGCGCTGTCTACAGCATGTTGCTTCCGCTGTTTAGCATGCACGTGGTCCTGAGTTGTAGCTTCACCAGGTTGGCACCCATTTTTAGGTACGCCTGGTGCTGCTCCTGGCATGCTCTTCTACACTCCTTATTGAACCAGGATTGATCCCCTGGCTTGTTGGTAATGGTAGAGTGAGGAATATGCCGGGCCATGAGGTTACATATTGTGCTGGAATACAATTCTGCTGCTGCTGATGGCCCACAGCGCCTCATGGATGCCCAGTTTTGAGCTGCTAGATCTATTCTGAATCAATCCCATTTCGCACGGTGATAGTGCCACACAACACATTGGATGGTGTCCTCAGTGCGAAGAAGGGACTTCGTCTCCACGAGGACTTGTGCAGTGGTCACTCCTACCAATACTGTCATGGACAGATGCACCTGCGACAGGTAGATTGGTGAAGACGAGGTCAAGTAGGTTTTTCCCTCGTGTTGGTTGGCTCACCACCTGCCGCAGGCCCAATCTGGCAGCTATGTCCTTCAGGACTTGGCCAGCTCGGTCAGTAGTGGTGCTACCGAGCCACTCTTGGTCATGGGGATTGAAGTCCCCCACCCAGAGTACATTTTGTGCCCTTGCTACCCTCAGTGCTTCCTCCAAGTGGTGCTCAACATGGAGGAGGACTGATTCATCAGCTGAGGGAGGATGATAGGTGGTAATCAGCAGGAGGTTTCCTTGCCCATGTTTGACCTGATGCCATGAGATTTCATGGGGTCCAGAGTCAATGTTGAAGACTCCCAGGGCCACTCCCTCCCGACTGTATTTCACTGTACTGCCACCTCTGGTGGGTCTGTCCTGCCGGTGGGACAGGACATACCCAGGGATGGTGATGGAAGAGTCTGAGACGTTGGCTGAAGAATATGATTCTGTGAGTATGGCTATGTCAGGCTGTTGCTCGGCTTGTCTGTGGGACAGCATATTTGGGTGGTACCTGTTTTTTCTGGGTTTCTGCCTTGTTTTTGGGCTGCTGCGATTTCTGGTCTGTGTAGTGGTGGAATCCTCCCAGCCCTTTAGCAGCAGACGCTTTATATTGGACGGGAATATCAGGATGATCCGTTACTATCTTCCTTCTTGTACGAGTATATAGGCCCAGGTGATCTTATGAGTATATGAATGAGAATCTGTACCTTAACAGGCTTAGATTCACAAAGGAAGCGCTAGATGACCTATGCCGGCTTGTATACACAGATCTGCAACTCAGATCAAGTGCTTGAATAGTTCTACTGTGGCTACAAAAACGAATGCAGCTCTCAACTTTTAAGCCACTGGTTCATTTCAGACTGCAACACGGGACTTCTGTAACATCACCCAGCATTAATTAAGCAACAGATGCCATCTTTAGGAGAGCTGGGGAATTCATCAATTTTGGTGTGACTCCAAGGTAGCAACATGAGAGGGTTATTCAGTTCTACAATGTTGCTGGTTTCCCTAAAGTTCAGGGGCAATAATTAGACCAACGTTGCACTTCGGGCCGTATTGTGAACTTATTCAGTTTCCTGAATTGAAAAGGATTACACTGCCTAAATGTTCAAATTGTTTGTGACCAGCAGCATCAAATTCTCCATCTCTGCCAAACTTGCAGGGAGTGGTCATAGCCCTTTTAACATGAGGCTGTCCATCCTCTCAGCTCTATTCTTCATTAATGAAATGGAGTGACACTCCATGGAAGAGAGCATGTCATTCCGCTTTGCTTCGGAGTGGTGACTCTTTTAGCCAAAGCCATATCCTGCAGTCTGAGCATGTGCACTGTGTGCAGTTTCCAGGAAGCATCAGTAGATGATGGCATGCTTCTTTCTCAGTCTATAGCAAAATCTATTTGGTTTTTCAAAATTATTTGAAGAAAAGCTAAAGAGCAAGTTTTAAAAGTTATTCAGTTAATGTTTATATTGAGTTTTTCTAGAACAAAGGATGTGTGTTTGTGTTTGCTAATGTATGTATAATATATTTGCCACTGTACTGTTTACCTACGATAACATTTTTTTGAATTATAAATGCTGCAATCTTCAGAAGTATATTAAGCTGAGAGGTGTACAGATAGTGTCTTTCCTCTTCCTCATTTGAGAGCTTTTAATTTAAAAAAAAATGAATTTTGAAAGCAATCAAAATTTGAAAGCAATAGATTATTGTCTGATCTATCAGCTGCGTTATGTTGATTCAAAAATGGACACAGACAGATGGACTTCCAGGAACCAGTCACAAAACACCAAATTTAATGTATATGGAGATTTCTTAGAAAGTTACAAACCAATGATGTCAGACCTGGAATGCCCATGTCCTCCCCTCCTCTCCCTGCTGACAGACACTAGAAATTCAATGAGCCAAACTCCAGATTCAACCCCCTCCAAACCCCAATTCTCCCAAAACGCAGATTCCAATTTTATAGGTTGATTTTCCAGCCAGGTGAAAGTCCCTGAGTCTTGAGCTAGGTCTAGGTCAATCTATGATGCATTAACGTGTCAAAACAGGCAGGGGTTTTCCCTAATAATTATGCATTGATAGTCCCTGGAGCCCGACAGTGTCTGGATGAGTAAACTTGAAACTTTTACGAGAGAGCGAACACATGCGCACGAGTGTGCGCGCATGCAAGCACGATTGTTGTATATACTTGAATATAAACAAGATCTGCCTTTTCTTACTAACTTCCCAACATTAACTCTACTTCTGCTGGCTATTTCAATACAGGTACAGCCATGGCGCAGAAGTTCAGGTTCGCTTGCAGTTTCTGACGTGTGTTTTTTCAACTCTAGGATCTCCAGACCATTTTAGTAAGTTTTTTTGCTGTTAACAACTGGAATGCTTCTTTAAGAAAAATTCCTTTTGGCTTATTGGCAACGTATTATGTGGTGAGGTACTGAGCCACAGAGACCAGAAGGTCCTAGATTTGATCACTGACTTATATTGAGTAAGCTTATCTCAGCCAAGATGGTGGGAGCATGGAGCTAAGGTGTGTGATAAATGAGTCATGCCAGATAAACAAAGCTTGACCTTAGAGGAGTGTGGGAACTGGTGGTCTTTAAGGAACAATTTTGCAACAAATTGCAAGAGTCTGGACAGACACCAGTACTACAATGACATATATAAATAAACTTGTGACTTCTTCCGGACTCCTATGTCTCAGATATGACACCTGAGTTGTCATAACCTGACCTTTCTTTCTGCTTAACATTTCACAGAGGTGGAGAATGTCATGGCAGATTCCTTTGAAGTGGCCTAGGGTCCAACTACTTGAGTGGATCTAGAAGCAATCCAGATAACTTTTGATGGATGAAATTACCCAATGATTGATTTTCTGCCAATTTTTCAAAATAAATCGCTGCTGAGGTTTGGCAGCATGAGGCCATACATTTGAGCTATAGGATTAGTTTTATTTCCTGTATTATCCTGTCATACCATGGGCTATTTACATGATTTGGGAGGAAGGAATGACCATAATTCTGTTGCTTCCATACTGGCTGAGGAGCACTTGAAAGTGAACTTTAATTTGGATCTATAAATTGCTACTGGCCGAACCTGTCCCCTCAGATTAAAAGCGAATGTGACCCAATGCCCAAAGAATCCCCAATTCTCAGCGTGGCTTTTAAGAGTCAGTCTAACTATGTAAGGATTTCTTCCTTCCATTTTTGCCATTGGAAACCGTATCAATTCTAAAAGCTTAATGCCAAATGCAAGTAACTTATTCATTGCTACCAGGGTGTTGAATGCAATTGTTTAGGGTATGATAATCTGGCCCTTTTTATGTGTTGCAGTCTTCAATTACTTAGGATCTCACACCCAGCTCTGTTGCAGTCCACCTCCAACAAGAAATTCAGTTTGTGAAAATTTAGTTGTGACCATATTCATGAAAGGTGCACAGAGAATTGAATGGTTAGTGTGGCAAATAACATGCTTTGTGCAAATGAAATTCAAATCCAAACATGGTGGTATTTAAACTCCTATTTTTCCAGCACACTAGAGTCATCTGCTGGGTGGACCTACATTATATTTTAGGTTTAAGACGATATTGAAGATTAGGTCCCCAAGTTGTGCTTCATTTATCTTAAGTGGTCAAACTACCAGATTTTTTTTTATCTACTGTAAGATGTTAATCCAAAAAGGAACTAGTTTCCCACAAAAACTGTACTATTGGACATGATCCGGATCTTGTCATACAAGTACATGTTCAAAATACATTCTCACAGCACTAAACTATCCATGTTTTGGTACTAATTAGTTTGCATCTTTAGAGACCACAGAGATAACTGATGTGGGGAATAAAAGTGTCGCACTTGTGAAATTCAGTGTTTTGTTAGTTTGGGGTTAAAACACAATCGTGGGCAGAGTTGAAACATAGAAAATAGGAGCAGGAGTAGGCCATTCGGCCCTTCGAGCCTGCTCCGCCATTCACTATGATCATGGCTGATCCTTTATCTCAATACCATATTCCCACTCCCTCCCCGTACCACCACACCCCCCTCCCCGTACCACCACACCCCCCTCCCCGTACCACCACACCCCCCTCCCCGTACCACCACACCCCCCTCCCCGTACCACCACACCCCCCTCCCCGTACCACCACACCCCCCTCCCCGTACCACCACACCCCCCTCCCCGTACCACCACACCCCCCTCCCCGTACCACCACACCCCCCTCCCCGTACCACCACACCCCCCTCCCCGTACCACCACACCCCCCTCCCCGTACCACCACACCCCCCTCCCCGTACCACCACACCCCCCTCCCCGTACCACCACACCCCCCTCCCCGTACCACCACACCCCCCTCCCCGTACCACCACACCCCCCTCCCCGTACCACCACACCCCCCTCCCCGTACCACCACACCCCCCCGATGCCTTTTGTGTCTAGAAATCTATCTATCTCCTTCTTAAATATGTTCAGTGACTTGGCCTCCACAGCCTTCTGTGGTAGAGAATTCCACAGGTTCACCACCCTCTGAGTGAAGAAATTTCTCATCTCAGTCCTAAATGTCCTAACCTGTATCCTGAGACTGTAACCACTCCTTCTCGCTAGTCCCTTGGTTCCTTAGCATTTCTGGGAAGTTATTTGTGTCCTCTTCCATGAAGACAGAACCAAAATATTTGTTTAATTCCTTGTTCCCCATTATAAATTCTCCCATTTCTCACTGTAAGGGACCTACATTTGTCTTCACTAATCTTTTTCTTTTTACATACTTGTAGAAGCTTTTACAGTCCACTTTTATGTTCTCTGCAAGTTTACTCTCATACTCTATTTTCCCCCTCTTAATCAAGTCCTTTTCTGCTGAATTCTAAACTGCTCCCAATCCTCAGGTTTGCTACTTTTTCTGGCAACTTTATATGACTCCTCTTTGGATCTAATACTATCCGTAATTTTTTTTGTTCGCCATGGTTGGGCCGCTTTTCCTTTTTGTGCTTTTGCACCAGAAAGGAATGTATAATTGTTGCAATTCATGCATTCGTTCCTTAAATGTTAGCCATTGCCTATCCACCGTCATGCCTTTTAATGAAGCTGCCCAATCTATTATAGCCAACTCACTCCTCATACCTTCGTAGTTTTACTTTGTTTTGGTTTGGACTACGTCACTTTCCATCTTAATGAAGAATTCTATCGTGTTATGGTCACTCTTCCCTAAAGGACCCTACACAACAAGATTATTAATTAACTCCTTCTCTTTGCACAATACCCATTCTAGGGTAGCTTGTTCCCTGGTTGGCTCCTCAACTTACTGGTCTAAAAAAAACATCTCGTACACACTCCAGGAATTCATCTTCCACAGTATTATTGCTAATTTGGTTTGGCCAGTCTATACGTAGATTAAAGTCACCCATGATTACTGTAGTACCCTTGTTACATGCCTCTCTAATTTCCTGTTTGATGCCATCCCCTACATTACCACTACTGTTTGGAGGCGTATAGACAACTCCCACTAATGTTTTCTGCCCCTTGGTGGTGCTTAACTCCACCCAGACTGATACTCCATCTTGATTTTCTGAGCCAATATCCTTTCTCACTATTGCTCTGATTTCATCCTTTGCTGACAATGCCACCCCACCTCCTGTCCTTCCTAAATATCAAATACCCTTGGATATTCAGCTCCCAACCTTGGTCACCCTGCAGCCATGTCTCCGTAATCGCAATTATATCATATCCGTTTACCTTATTACGAATACTTTGTGCATTCAGCTACAGTGCCTTTAGATTTGTCTTTTTAACATTTTTAGACATCTTAACATTTTTTTGTACTATGGCCCTATTTGTCTTCTTACCATTTTTTCTTACCCGGACCCTATTTGTTCGTGCACTCTCTTGTTTGTACGCTCTGTCCCTTCCTGAAACAATCTGGTTATCCTTACCCCAATCGCTTTCCTCCACTGCTTCTTTGTCTTTTCTGTTTTAGCATTCTAGATTTCTCTCCACTGGGACCATCCCCTTCCCCCCCATTTAGTTTAAAGCCCTATCTACCTCCCTAGTTATTCAATTCACTAGAACTCTGGTCCCAGCATAGTTCAGGTGTAGTCCGTCCCAACGGAACAGCTCTCTTTCCCCAGTACTGGTGCCAGTGCCCCGCAAATCAAAACCCACTTCTCCCACACCAATCTTTGAGCCACGCATTGATCCCTCTGATCTTATTTACCCTATACCAATTTGTTCATGGCTAAGGTAATAATCCAGAGATTATTACCTTTGTGGTTCTGCTTTTTAATTTAGTCCCTAGCTGCTCAAACACTCTCAGCAGAACCTTTTTTCTTAGTCCTACCTATGTCGTTGGTGCACGACAACTGGATCCTCCCACCCCCCCCCCCACTCCAAGTTCTTCTCCAGCCTGGAGGTGATGTCCTTAACCCTAGCACCGGGTAGGCATCATAGCCTTCGGGGCTCATGCTCCTGGCTGCAGGGAACAGTGTCTATCCCCCTAACTATACTGTCGCCTACTACAACCACCTTCCTTTTTACTCCCCCCACTCGAACAGCTTCCTGTACCACGGTGCTGTGGTCAGTTTGCTTATCGTCCCCGCACTTGTCCACAAGAGTTGCAAGAACCTCAAATCTATTGGACAAGCGCAGGGACTGAGGCTCCTGCAATACTACTTCCTGGATCCCCACGCCTGCCTCACTCGCAGTCACACTCTCCTGTCCCTGACCACATGTCAATTCTGAAGTATTTAATCTAAGGGATTGGCTGCCTCCTGGAGCAAAAGGTTCAGGTAGCTTTCTTCCCTCCCTGATGTTTCGCAATGTCCGCAGCTCAGACTCCAGCTCCTCAACTCGAAGCCGAAGTTCCTCGAGCTGCATATGTAGGCGCCCTGGACCAAAATGTCCACAAGCTCCCACATATTGCAGCAGCAACACATCTCCTGTTCTCCCATTATTATATTTATTTATTTAATTAATTTATTGTTAATCAAATTATTTACTTCGTTTAATTTATTAAAGGAGCTCTATCTTGCACCTGTATCAGAAAGTGCTTAATGCTGACACTAGATGTAAAAAGTTGTAACATTTCATACTCCCAGCATCTTGAGTATAAAAAATGAAAAAGTACAAATAATTTACTGTTATGGCAGTTGACCATCCATAATTATCTTTTTATATCAATTTCCTAGTTGCTTTTTAAAGCATGCTATAAATATTTTTTCTTTTTAGAATCAATATGAACAATTGAGTATTAACCCCTCCAAAGGCACTGATGATAGTGTTATGAAATTAATGCCCACTTTGGATGGTGTTGTACCACTTTGCTGTAATTTATTTTCAAACTCCGTGGCATCACAAAGCTGTATTCAACTTGCACTTATCTTTAAAGTTTAGATTTAAAATATGTTGATGTATTTTTCTATTCCCCACCCCAAGAGCCTCAACTGTAACATCTGTGTATTTTACCTTAGGGCTAAGTCTTGACCAGGTGGATATCTTGTGGCACTGCCTTGTGGAGGACCCCGAATGCTATGACGATGCATTGCACTGGTTCCTGAATCAGGTTCGCAGTAAAGACCAGCATGCTATGGGCATGGAAACATACAAGCATCTTTTTTTAGAGAAGGTTGGTGATACTTTGCAGTTTACATCCCTGGGTATTGCTGTAATCGTTTTTATTTTGCTTGTGAACAGCAGTGGTGTAAACTTTAATACATTTTCATTAGCTCAAATCATTAAGTCGTGTCTTTGTGCAATTTGGAAGATATACAAGTTTTGTTGTTAGGAATGTCAATAACAAATTATGTTAGCTCGTAACAGTTTAATAGATTAAATTTAGAAAATCTTTCAATTGTAAATCAAAATTTAGACTCGTGACTACAGGTTTTTTATGTATAAGATTTGTGTATATAATGAATGAAATGCCAATAAAGGGTAAGTTACTAGACAATGCACTATGTATTATGTAACAGATTTTTGCCTTATCCATTATAGCTTATAATAGATGCCAGTTTCAATTGTTTTCCCATTTTGTCAAATTGTGTATTATACACTTTCAGATGCCGCAGTTAAAACCAGAAACCATCAGCATGACTGGTTTAAATCTGTTCCAGCATTTATGCAATTTGGCCCGTCTTGCAACTAGTGCTTACGATGGTGGTTCCAGTTCAGAGGTGAGAGAAAAATAAAAATTACAGTAGAGAAAATCCTGTACAAAGCTGATGTAAAGCAGAATTGCATTGGGCAAAGTAATTTGAATTTAAAGTAGTTACCACTACATTTCCTACAATCACTTTTATGTACCTTTAGTGTTCTGTAGTTGCCTAGAATTGTACATTACATTTTAAGTATTTCACTGGAAATTGCCATAAAACAAATTGCCTGGAAGCTGTGGGAAATGTTGACATGTGAAGCTTGAGGCTGACTGTGAGTTGCCTTTTAGTTTTCACAGAAGTTCCAGCTGAGTTTCTAGCATGTGAGCTAACCACAGGAAACTTTGACCACTTTTACTTTGAAGACCAGAAGCACATTTTATAGATGATTTTGAAGCATCTTAACTGGAATTTTCAACCATTTGTGGTAGATTTGATCCTTGATGGTCTGTCAGTGATGTCAATGGGAACAATTTCTTGATCTAAATTCTTCAGCAAATACAGAACACGTTTTTGCTCTAAACTGATGCTTGCTATTACATTTCATTTAAAACAAATATGAAACAAAATATGTACACATAGCATTGTACCTATGAATTGTCATTAACCATTTTGTTAAATCAACATCAGTTAGGGTTTCTGGTTCTAAAAATGAATATAGCCACTTGAGAGAACTGAAGACCATTTTGGATAGGCTTAGGTGAACAAGCTCCAGCATGTCATTATTTTAGACCAAGAACCCTAATCACATGGAGAGCTTTGACTGATGCGACAGCTTCTTTCGTTCCAAATTTTATTACACTTGCTGGGATGCAATTCTGTGGCATGTCACCCATGAAACCATATTTTGTATATAGGCCTAGAGAGTGGGTGTTGTCGGGTACCATGGTGGGAATCACAGATCAAACGGTCTTCAGCCTGATCTTTATATATGCACTTGCCAGCAGAGGTCACTAGATAGCAACCAGAAAAGGGAATCCTGGCTGATTTTCTCTCTTACCCCAGAGCTGGAAAGGAAGGGTATGAGGTTAATTGTAGCCCTCCATCTGTTGCTCTGGCTAACATTAGTAAACTCAGCACTTTAGATTAAACTCAAAATCTTCCTGTTCTGTGTGGCTTAGTGCTACCCACTAAGCAAGGAATCCAGATTTCTTCCATTTTATAGTATACCGTATGGTGCCATAATTATGAAATTGATTTTTGAGGTTCCTTGAAACTTGGAATACTTTCTGGACCAAGCTTAAAACAAAGCTTGGTGAGGGTCCATGTAACAGGTGTAGCATTTTCTTTTCATTTTTTACTCATGAAGGCTTCTAAAATAAACAGATGAACAGTGATTCTGGTGTGGGATCTGAACCTGATTTACCCAAACTGCTGTGCCTGTTGTTTGAGTACTATGTAATTGTGACCTGAAGATTACTTGGAAAACAGTAATGCTGTATGTCTGGTATTTAGAAGAAGGTCCAATAAATTTCAGGACTTTTTACTGCATCAAACCAACTTTGAATTTAATGATGGTAGGACAGAAAGCATAGAGTAATGGTCAGACCAAGTATACAGTGTTGTCCCGCAGGGTTTGGTATTAGTACCACTGCTCTTTTTGATGTGTGTTAATGACCTGGATATGGCTATTAAGGGCATAATTTAAAAGTAAGCAGATGACACTAAACTCAGACATGTAGTAAACAGCGAGGAGGATAGTAGCAAACTTCAGGAGGACATAGATAGACTGATGAAATGGGCAGATACATGACAGATGAAATTTAATGCAAAGAAGTGTGAAGTGGTGCATTTTGGAAGGATGAGGAGAGGAAATATAAATTAAATGGTACAATTTTAAAGAGAAAGCAGGAACAGAGACACCTGGGGGTTCACATTTGTACATTTTTGAAGGTGGCAGGACCAGTTGATAAAGCTGTCAAAAAGGCATACGGAGTCCTTGGCTTTATTAATAGAGGCATAGAGTACAAAAGCAAGGAAGTTAAGCTAAACCTTTATATATCACTGGTTAGGCCTCGGCTGGAGCATTGTGTCCCATTTTGGGCACCACACTTTAGGAAGGATGTCAAGGCCTTGGAGAGGATGCAGAGGAGATTTATTAGAATGGTACCAGGGATGAGGGACTTCAGTTATGTGGAGAGACTGGAGAATGCTGGTTTGTTCTCCTTCGAGCAGAGAAGGTTAAGGGGAGATTTAATAGAGTAGTTCAAAATTATGAAGGGTTTTGATAAGAGTAAATAAGGAGAAACTGTTTCCACTGGCAGGAGGGTTGGTAACCAGAGGACACAGATTTACTGTAATTAGTGTTGGAAGCAAATTCAGTAGTAACTTTCAAAAGGGAATTGAATATAAACTTGAAAAAGAAAATATTGCAGGGCTATGGGGAAAGAGCAGGGAAGTTGAACTAATTGGATAGTTCTTTCAAAGAACAGGCACAATGGAAGTATTGAGAATTCATTCTAATTTCCTTCTGCATTCCACTGATGTTGATAGTTAGCTATTCCCATTTTGTCACAGCCACATTCTTCAGAGAAAGACTGGCATACTAAGTGAGCTGAAATCTGTGTTGGAAGAGACTCATAGAAGTAATACTTTTTAAGCAGATTGAGCATTATGCATCTGTCCCAGGATTTACTTTCCTATTCCATATAAATAGTGTGTTCCTCTTGGATGTGATATGTTGCTTTTCCTGAAATGTAAGAACACACACTGAAATACATCACCGTGGTGAAATAATTTTGAATGATTAAAAATATGTGCAGAACTTTTGGGATGATAGAGACATGGGCCATGGACAAAGAAGTTGGACAACTGCACAGTCTATGGTGGATCCTTTCTATTTGAAGAATGAATATACCTGATGAGGCATCTCTCAATTTGCATGCTTCACATACACTACAGTTGTAAGTGGTATTCCTGTGAGGAGGGTAGACCTTTCTAATGCTACATTAAGAATGGATCTGCCAGGACTTTAGAAATGGACAGTTTATTTGTTATATAACTTGTGCCTTTACTTTCTTTACCTTTTACTTTAAACAGAGACCTTTTTCAAATAGCAACTGGAGTGTGTATCCCATTGATATGAAATAGGAAGAAAATCTCATGGAAGGATAAGGGGTCAATTTGCCCAATCCATTGCAGTTTCTTGGGCTAATCTTAAAAATGTTGGCATTCAGAATACATGTGAGAATGTCATGTTTAACAATCTTCTAATATTTATTGAGCATTATTATGGTTTAGATCTCTAAAACTCTGGCAGATCTATCCTTATTGCAGTGTTAGGTCTTCCTCCATGGGGCTATTCCAGTTGTAATGTATATGGAGCATGCAAATTGAGAGAGATGATTTGGGTATATTAGTTCTTAAAATGAAAAGAATTCTTCATATACTCTGCCTGCCCAACTGTGTTGTCCATGTTGCTGCCCTGTGAAAGTCTCCAAAATGTGTCTCTAACTCATCAGCCCCAATGTTCTGCATATATTTTTAATTGTTCAAAATAATTTCACCACCACAATGTACTTTGGGTGTTCTTGCATTACTGGGAAAACAACTGATCACATTTAGAAGAAACACACCATTAATAAAGCATGGGAAAGGAGAGACCTGGGATAAAGGCATGATACTCAAAACTTCTTAAAAGCATTGCTTTTGCAATTCTTCCTATTGGTAAGCTGAACCATCTGAGGCCAAGTCATCATGGGTTGCTTTTGCTTCCCTGTTTGCTGGATTAGCATCAGAGACAGAGGCCTTTGAGCATGTTGCCACTTCCTTTTCATTGTCTGAGAATGGGGCGGAGAGGCAAATGGAACAAGCAGAAGATTTTTTTTCCCAAAAGGATTGTTTCACTATATATTTTTTTCAACTATGAAATTGCTTTCTGTGAGCAGTGAAATCACCAACTGTTTTCGAATTATCAACACTACTGATTCTAAAACATGGAATTTGAATCATTTTGATGAGGAATTATGTAGATATACAAAAAAAGTGTTTCTTTTTTCAAAGCAGCTTTGTGGAATGGATCAACTCTGGGGCATTGCGTTAAGGGCTCAAACAGCTGACGTTAGTCGAGCAGCTATCCAGTACATCAATTCCTATTATATTAACGGCAAGTAACTTGCTTTTATTTTCCTGTCTTAATTATCTCACAACTGATAGCATATAATGATTTTCTGAACCATGAAATATGGATTTTTTAAAAATTACTTGTATAGTGAATTCAGAATTTGCCAGGAAATTATAAAATTTGGAAGAACTCCATTTTTTATTGGGGGGGTGGGGGGAGGGGAGGGGAAGAGTAGACTATAGTGAAAATATTGTCACTTGTAAGAACTATTTTTGCTTTTATTATATCCATCTATATATCTATAATAAATATTTTGTGTTTGCGCACACTTCCTGTCTGCCATTTAACTTCCTGTTAGGTTTTTTTTTGCCAATTTTTCATAAATTACAATGTCCACGTTATAGTGAAACATGCATATGTAAACTCATCACTGTGTAATTTAGCCACTAGATTCCAACAATTCTCTCAAAATGCTTTCTGAAATGTTTTTCATCTGCCAACTTTTTGCTCCATTGCTGAAATTTCTAATCAAAATAAGTGTTTAACCAAAATAAAGAAATTACATATTTCATAACAATGTGATTAAATGTATCCATTTAATTGTCTTTTAATGCCCTTGTTAAAGTTTTTACTTGAATGCTTCAGCCTTTCCTGAAAGCCTGGCCTGGAATTGATATTTTTGCCCAGAGCTGTGAGCTGAATTTGGCTTGTACAGTTTGAGCATGTGCAGTGTACCCAATTTCTCAATGTATCTGTACAGTGAAGTCAGCTATATGAAGGAATTTTTTTCTTGAACTACTAACAATTCAAAATTGTTTGGCGAAAAGCTAGAGGACAAATTCAATGACTTTACAGAGTAAAATTCAGACATTTTTTAAAAAAATAGGCTGCATGCGTGAGAAAAAAATGACTGTCCTGATTCCACACCTGTTGTAGCCTTTCTTTTGTGTTGGGAAAGAGAGAGCGAGCCAGACGCTAGAGTCGGAGGATAAGAGGGATGGGCGGGGGGGAATGAAGAGGTGTGTTTCTTGCTTGTAATGTTACTTACATTTTGAAAAAAAAAGCACCAGTTGAATTTTGAAGACAGCTAATTACCTCACCTGTGTTTTGTTGACCATTCGGAAAAGATCAGTAGTGTTTGCATATACCCATGAGATGGATTATAATTTCCAACACCTGTAAGCCAGGGAAAGACACAGAGATAGGCAGACATGTGTCTTTCCTCATTCTAATTTCATTTTTTTTTCTTCAAAAAGTCAAATTTTGAAAGCAAGCAAAGCATCTGAGGGAAACCAGTAAGCTAGATAGGGTGGGAGAGAAGGGAAGAATCTGGTTGAAGGTGAGGACCTAAGGCCCTTTGCTGCTTGACCTTGGGGGAGCGAGTGAGAGTGGAGAGATTGGATGGAGGGCTAAAGGTAAGCAAGTGACAGTGGAGGAAGGGGAAGTTGAGGATAAAGGCTTTGAGCAGTACTTCAAAGGAGAGTGTTAAAGGTAGCAATGGAAGTGTGTGTGTGGTACTGGAAAAATGAAGGGGATGTGGACAGGATGGGAGTGAGGGGGTGGGGGAAGCATGAGCGTTTGGGGAAGGTGTTGGGAAGGGAGCTTCTGAGGGCCACATTTTCCTGGCAACTCTACCCTAAAAGCAACCTGCAGCTGTTGGTGTCTCCTTTCCCCATTACACCATACCATACTGTCCACTATGACCCAGCTGAAAGAGAAAGAGTAGCACAAGGCCAGAGAGGGAAGGAAAAACAGTTAAGGGAGATAGAGGAGAGAAAAGGAGATACAGCAGAGACCGATAAGACAGAGACCATATTCTTCGACTTATTGTGTAAAATGGCACAGGAGATCAACTAGTAATGTACAGTCACAAGATTTTTGATACATTTCCTATCTACAAAACCTTACTTCCTGTTGCCATGTTTTTGTCACCCATCTGTCAACTTTTCCATTATAAATTCCAGTGCCCACATTTGTAATAGAAACTGCCTATATAAACTTGTCACACTGCAATTAAACCCTTCTGCCAATGGTGACATTGTAGCTCCTCAGCCTGCACACCAGAGAAACTCCTATACCAAAAGTTTTGCTGTTTATCTATGAATAAAGGATTATATAAAAATAAGACCAGAATGTATGAGTTTACAATGGGAACTGAATTATAGCTGGTTCAATTATCCTTCAACCTATAACTCCAAGCACTTGGTCTTGACTCCCCGTATGTGACCTCAAAGGACAATAACTTTTTAAAAATATGTATCTAATAAATATTATGGATGTCTGGAAATGATAGCTGGTCATGGACATTTACAGAGATAATTTTTCAGATAAGGTTTATTTTATGACTTAACATTCAGAAAATTGAAACAAAGAAATAACTGTAACTAAAGGGGTGTCCATTTTATTTTAAAACACCAATGTTACAGGTAAAACTGGCTTGGAGAAGGAGCAAGAATTTATCAGTAAGTGTATGGAGAGCCTTATGATGGCATCAGAAAATCTTGATAAAGAACCTCAGTCCAGTCTTACTATCATTGAAAGGGGACTCCTGATGCTAAAAACACACTTGGAAGCATTTAGAAGGAGGTAAATAATTTTTTAAAAATGCAATTTGTTTAAAGGTTATGAATGCTCCCTATGCTATTTATCTTAAATTTAATTCAAACTATTTATAAATTTCTGCAGACTATAACTTAACTAATCATTAGCTCTTCTGCTTTCTCAAAAAATAAGTGATAAGTGGCAAGTAACATTCGTGCCAGGCAATGACCATCTCCAACAAGAGAGAGTCTAACCACCCCCCCTCCCTCCCCCACCCCGGACATTCAGTGGCATTACCATCGCTGAATCCCCCACCATCAACATCCTGGGGGTCACCATTGACCAGAAACTTAACTGGACCAGCCACATAAATACTGTGGCTACAAAAGAGGGTCAGAGGTTGGGTATTCTTCAGCGAGTGACTCACCTCCTGACTCCACAAAGCCTTTCCACCATCTGCAAGGCACAAGTCAGGAGAGTGATTGAATACTCTCCACTTGCCTGGATGAGTGCAGCTCCAACAACACTCAAGAAGCTCGACACCATCCAGGACAAAGTAGCCCGCTTGATTGGCACCCCATTCACTCCCTTCACCACCGACACACTGTAGCTGGAGTGTGTACCATCTACAGAACGCACTGCAGCAACTTGCCAAGGCTTCTTCGACAGCACCTCCCAAACCTGAGACCTCTACCACCTAGAAGGACAAGGGCAGAAGGCACTTGGGAACAACATCACCTGCATATTCCCCTCCAAGTCGCACGCCATCCTGACTTGGAAATATATCGTCGCTGGGTCAAAATCCTGGAACTCCCTACCTAACAGCACTGTGGGAGAACCTTCATCACACAGACTGCAGCGGTTAAGAAGGCAGCTCACCACCACCTTCTCAAGGGCAATTAGGGATGGGCAATAAATGCTGGCCTTGCCAGCGACGCCCACATCCCACGAACAAATAAAAAAACAAATAAACTGTATTGGGGAGCCTTCTCTCAGATTAGTATATGTAATGCAACATTGGTTGACCCCTTTAATTATGTATTATCAGCTCCTAGATTCTTTGATTTAACCCAGATGCATTTATGATGGCTGAATAAGTATTTAACATATTCACTTTTCAATTAGACACTTTGTAGCAAATACCGAAATTAACCATTGATTAACCTCTGAACACAGTTGTAAAGTTGTTTTATTTTTGTTTCCCTGGAGTATGATTGTTTATGCTTTGCATCACAATATGGGATTGTTCAACAATTCCCTATATAAGAATATTCTAACTTTGCTGTGGATTGGGGTTTGTGCTTCTCCACAGGGAGGGGGTAAAAATTGTAGGGTAGTCACCATAAGCTGCTTTCTCGAACCTAACCTTTTTCTGAATTGCGAGTAACGTCTGCAGAGCTCGAGAAATAGGTTACTTTCCCTGTAGCTGGTGGGCGGAGGACATAAAATTATTTCAGGAGATGTAAATAACTTATAAATCCCCACCCCAATTTACCTTCCTTGCCCTATCTCCCTTTCTTGGGTTCAGTGTCCAGTCGATATTCACCACAGTTCACTGGACAGCAAATGAGACTGAGAATCTTGGCTGTTTTTTTTAAGGCACTAACATTAATTGCAGCATCCCAGGACACCATAGTAATTGTGTCAAATGCAATTTTGTTTTAAGTGTCTTTCTGTGGTGTATACATGCTGATGCTGAGGCTCGGAGGCCTATTGTCAAACTATCAGACTATAAATTTTACCACGTACTGACTTCAGTCAGTCAAAAGGCAATAGGGACACATTAGTCTTGTAACTTCCTGTTAGTTTGCCAACAGACAGTTAGACTATGTTTTTTTAAAAGCTGTAATTTTTCAATATGTCAAAGTGGCTTTTTTTTTACTGAAACTTGGAACTGAGATTTTATTGGAGTGGAATGCTTTATTTAGTTGGTTGGTAACATTTTTGACATTTCTTATTAAAATGACAGAAACCAATCATATTTAGCTTTGTAATGGAAGTTTTTAATATGAAGTGCTAGTTTTATGTTCTGAGAAATCAAACACACTAAAGGAAAATCCTTATCCAAGAAGTTTTCTTGCAGGTGATGAGATGATACCTGTTGATAGTAATTTTGATTTTGGCTTGCATTTTTCCCTTAGGTTTGCATACCATTTACGGCAATGGCAGATAGAGGGTACAGGTATTAGCAGTCACTTAAAAGCCCTTAGTGATAAGCAGTCTTTACCATTACGGATCGTTTGTCAACCAGCTGGACTGCCTGATAAGGTAATTAGAATTCTGTGAGATGCTGCTAAGAATAGTTCCATTCATTCTCAAGCCCCATTTTTACAATATTGCAGTAAATTTGCATTTCTTGTGATTTTGTTTATGTTCTACAATAAAATTGACAGTGTAAGTTTCAGAATTCATTCTTGCAAGTAAAGAAAAGAAAACTGCAAATGTTGGAAATATGAACTGAAAGCAAAATCTGCTGGAAATGCACATCAAGTCAGCCAGCATCTGTTCAGAGAAAAGACAGGGCACAGTTTCTTTCTTAACTCTCAATACAAACTAAAACTGGCAAGCAAAAGAATGTGCCAGGTTGGTGGAAAAATTGTCAACCAAATTCCAGTCTCTAACTGCTTTGTGTATAGTAAAATGCATCACAGGTGTCAGGCTGATGATTTGAAAAGATCTCTCATGTGATCCCAGGTTGGAGAAGACCCAAGTATAAATATTGTGAATCACATTTAGTTTGAATGCTTTTGGACCAAATTCAAATGTTTAAATAAGCAATGTATGAACTTCCTTCAACACCATTTACATTACAGCACTACATTTTTGTTCTGAATTTATTGCCGCGTTCCTTTCTTACTCTTTGCGATGCCTTGGAATTTTTTTTTCTATGTTAAGGGCACAATATAAATGCAAGTTGCTGTTGCTTTAATTCAGAAAGGTCAATGAAACTGCAAATTTGCTTCTGCTATTTTGATAGAGCAAAAACTCAAACCTTGTTGCATTTTATCTGAGGAGTTTAATCCCTGCTTTGCCTCTGAGGGCAGTGACTCCTGCTGGGGTACAGTTTAATCGGTGCTGGCCACCTTGTGATCCCTGATGCAAGGGTTTTCTTCATCTATGACCCTAGACAGTGAGTGTCAGCTGGCAAATTGACAGTGGGAGCATCACAGTTGAAGCCATTCTTGGTGTCTTCATGTGCATGTGCATGTGCACTTTCCAGCCTGGACACTTGGACAATAATCATGAACTGGAAAACTGGCTTTTTTTCCAGTCCTAGCTCATTGACACTCAGGCCTCACTACCAACCTAGCTAAGATCAACTAAACACAAATGAATTACAACTTAACATTCTGTGGATGTAGTCCAATATCTATATACAATGCCAATCTAATTCTTTTACAGCAGTAAAGTTGAAGTGATGAAGGCATTGTAGTTTCCTTCTCCCCCAATGATTACTTACAAGCTTTTATAAATTGTTAAGATCTTAATCTTGATAACTCAAAACAAGCACTTACACTCCAAGCTGACTTCAAAATTAAGTCATCAGTTTGCATCTCCATTTTCTAAATTAGTATGGCATTATTGGGTTGTATGGAGAGACTGAATGAAGGAGGAAGAATATATGATTTCCTATTTATATTTGACGTACTTTTCCTCATTCTTTACATGTATTTTAAGTCTCGTACAAAGCTTCTATTTGCCTTTTTTCTCCGGATTTGGAACTTCCTACACTTGGGTGTGTTTCTTCATTTTCTTACATAATTTCAGACTTTGCTATTTTCTCCTTTTGGAAAAACTGAAGTATGATAACAGCATAAGGCCTTGTATGGAGCAGGGGATGGATCATGACTGAAATAGTTTCTATGTTGAACCATACTCTTTTAAAGGATAGTGTCCCAGTGGTTTATTTCTAGTTTGGATATCGGCCTACTGATTTGTACATTGAGGTGGAACTACATTCAAAGAATGAAGAAGACTGTACCAAAGGCAGGTTGCCTTTCCTTGTATTTTGTATTGTTGGTGTCAACACGTCAAATTTTCTTTCCTCATTTCCTCTAGCCATTGGTTTTGCACAAAGTGGCTTGTTGTTTGGATGTGTATAGTTAACAAATATTTGCATTTGTTGACCTATAAAGGGAACATATTTTTAATATTTAGAAGTTTGCTAATCTCCTGTACAAGATTGATTTTTTTTTTGATGTGTGATGTTTGGGAATCTTTCAAAATAATCATTATGAAACCATCATTTCATAATGAAAAATGCATTAACTTTATTGCAGGTTAGTCTACATTTGATAGGGCAGGTATCACTTCTAAAATGTGCATAGCTGATTATGATACCAAATTCTTGTTCAACATAGCTTTTTTTTTCTTGGCTGAACAGTGAATACTTTGTGCAGTTGATGTCATAAAAGGCAGTGGGCAGCATCTGATGGTGGTAGCAGCCATTATGAGTAGATGCAGCCCTGGTGATCAGTTGCTCACAGGCAAATGGCAGCACGAGATGATGGTCATTGGTCATTCTTATTAACAGACACTGTCCCTCTCAGAAGCAAAATCTAATTCTATTTGTAGCAATAAATTTGCACAGAACACATTGACAGAAAATGGCAATATTGGATCGAATACTCATAATTGTTTGGAATAACTAACAACAACATTGAAAGGTCACCCATCTAAGTTATAGTTGTATTAGCACAATCTCTTTCCTTGATGTAAGTATTGCTTTTTTACTTAAGGTTGTTTAATCATGACTGTAAAACAGTTGTTGTTTAGATTCAGTATTTATAAAATTTAACCTTTTTAGTTACGGATGCCAGCTTTGACTTGATTTTAATATTTACTCCTTTTGCAAGTGCATTAAGACAAAAATGGTCTGAACCAAAAGGGCTGTGCGGATTTTCTTCCTACGCCCCACTCGACAGTATTCTATAGTTGCCAAATAGGATGATGATCCAATTAATTGTATGTAAAAGGTTTAATATCTGGAAATAAATGCAGTATCTGGTTTAGAAATGAAATATCCCAAATCTTTAGTAAATGCATTTTATCTCCACTACTTTTACTCTGCAGATGACCATTGAAATGTATCCCAGTGACCAAGTTGCAGACTTAAGGGCTGAAGTTACCCACTGGTATGAGAATCTACAGAAGGAGCAAATGAGTCAGCAAGCTCAGCTTCAAGAGTTTGGCCAAAGCAGCCGGCAGGGAGATTTTCCTGGTGAGCCAATGGAGAAACGTGTGTTTGCTGACCTACGTTGGCTCCCGGTCCTGAAATGCCTCTATTTTTAAAATTCTCATCCTTGTTTCAAATCCCTCCATGGCCTCGCCCCTCCCTATCTCTGCAACTTCCTCCAGCCCTACAACCCTCCGAGATCTCTGCGCTGCCCCAAATCCCCAATTTAAGTTGCTCCACCTTTTGCAGTCGTGTCTTCAGCTGCCGAGGCCCTACACTCTGGAATTCCTTCCCTAAACCTTTCCGCCTTTCTACCTTGCTCTCCTTTTAAGATGCTCAAAACCTACCACTTTGACCAAGCTTTTGGTCACCTGTCCTAATACCTCCTTATGTGGCTCGGTGTCAAATTTTAGTTTGAAAATCGCTCCTGTGAAGCGCCTTGAGATGTTTTACTATGTTAAATGTGCTATTTAAAGCGCTTTACAGGGCAGAAGGAAATAAAACAATGGAAGTGTTTTTCTTATGTAATACCGTGTGTCTTTCTTCCTCGCCCCCCCCCCCCCCCCTCCACCTCAAAATGCCCTGCTCCGGCCAGGCTTACTGTACTAATGTGACTGCTTGCTGTCGTGTAGCTGCTTTCTCTGGGCTCCAATTCTGATCTGGCAACTCATTCACTTCCCCTCTTGGGGACTCTAGCTCCCTTCTGTCCACTTACTTGGCTTTACCTTCCTCTCTCCTTGCCCTGTATCTCTGCCATGCCTTTCCCAGTCTCTATCCTGCACACGTTCTTTGGCTCTCCTTTTCAATCTCTAGGTGCCTTGCCATCTCCATCTTTGCGTGCAAAAGCCCAGCTGTATCATCAGCCCCTACTTGCATTCTTTTCATTCCTGCTTGGCTTCCATTGTTTTATTTCTTTCTGCCCTGTAAAGCGCTTTAAATTGTTTTTCTGTACACGAGGAACACAGTAAAAATGTAATTGGTAGTGCACAGTTTACATTTAATTATGCAAGCGCTAAAATAGAAAACTTAAATTTGGAATAGCTCAGTTTTGAAACCAGGCCTCTTAGTTTTTGTGCCTTTTTTTGTTCTTGCCGCATGTGTCGGTTCCCAAATGGTATACACACGCTTTCAGTGAGATTTTAGTGAGCATTGCTTGCATTTCTGGTTTGACAATATTGTTAATCCTTAGAGTTCCCTAAGTGACTGAAAACATTGTTGCATTTAGAGATCCCTTCTAAAACTGAAGTGCAGTCTTTCCCATTTGCAGCCAAAAATGAGATTTATTTGTATTTGAGTTGTCTTTCAGCTGTAGGCCCTTGATAGTAGTTAATGCATTGATCCTGTTTGGAAAATACCATAGAAGGGCAAAGGTCATGAATGGAATATCACCTGTGGCAATAGTTTCTGCCTCCTATATAGTTTCCCAACCATTTCCAGTTACATGAAACAAAATCTAAAATTCTTCTATGTGGTTTCATTTAGCTGATAATTCGGATCAATTCAAATTATTGAACTGTTACTATGTCAGGGTATCAACAAATGTTGACTTCGAATTTTCCGTGCTTGCTTTCCAGGAGGTCTTATGGGACCTGTGAGAATGATTTCTTCAGGACATGAGCTTACCACAGATTATGATGAGAAAACACTCCATGAACTTGGATTTAAAGATATGCAGGTACTTAAAATGTTGGTTCATTTTTTTTCTAGTTAGAGAAATAAGTTGTACAAATCGAACCAATGGTATAAAAGTACAAAGTTGAATGCAAAGTTCCCCCAAATCCCTTTTCTCGTAGATTCTGAGGAGAAATGTCTGCTTTCAGTAGATGATTTATATTTCCTTACGTGATTGTTCAACAGTGGCTAACTTAATTGTGCTCCTTTTACAGATGGTATTTGTATCACTGGGAGCCCCGCGTAGGGAGCGCAAGGGAGATGGTATTCAATTGCCTGCGTCTTGTCTTCCTCCACCCCAAAAAGAAAATATTCCAATGCTTTTGCTCCTTCAAGAACCACATATTACTACCTTGTTTGACTTGCTTGAGATGCTGGCATCATTTAAACCACCTTCTGTAGATCAAGCTATGGAAGATAGCGAGGTAAGGTCTTTGCTTCATAACTGAATAGCCTCATGGTTAGATCGTAGAAACACAAAATGGTATGGTGATTTGACGAAGAAATTTTCTCTTGAATAAACTACTTAAAGCTATTTTTCCATTCTGTTTTCTCTGTGTAGAGCCAGGGGTACCCTTAATTAGTTTGGACGTCCACTGATGAGAAATGTTAGGTCCAGAGTTCGCAAATAAATACAAGTGGGTTGAAATTGCATTTTGCAATATTAACAGCAATGCATTAAATGGTTTGTGCTAAGTAATGTAAGTAACTCTTTCAAGTGTCAAAGCTGAGCAGCACTGACGCATTACAAGTACCATGTTCAAGAAGGCACTCCTCCTCTTCCTTCCCAGCCAGCTCATGGAACCATGCTTCTTATGTGCTTTCACCCCCTCCCCCAATCCACCCACTTCACTGAGGCATTCCCTCCCCAATGCAATTCGAGAATCCAACTCTGTTGCACGTGGTAGGCTTCTTACCATTCTGTACCATAAGCACAAGAATGTATTCACTCTTCAAATTTGTCAGTTTGGTGTGGGAGGGGGGGGTGTTGGTGAGTTAGCAAATCCATTTAATGGAGAATAGTGCATATTTATATAATTCACTATTCAGAAGAAATTAAAAACTATCTCGTGAAATATTACTTTGCGAACTTATTAAATAGTGCTTTATTAAATGGGCAAAAGGCTGGTGATGTAGCTTATGTCAGTGCATTAGCTTGTGCAAAATGTAACACTGTCAAATAAATTGATCTCTGGTAATTTGATGACAGAACGCAGTAGTAAAATTCCAATTAAGTGTTTTCATTTTAAAAAGAATCAAAGTTTTATTTGTGCATAATAATATGTTGCCGGTAATGCATTATATGCAATAATCCAGTTGTTCAGTTGATTACCCACTGAAATTTTACTGCTATGTTTTATGATGTCACTTGAAACCCTTGATTTGGATTCTTGCCTCGTCATAGATGGACATCCATCCAGAGTCCCCTGCTTGTCCCATTTTGTGGCAAAAATAGGAAAATGGCAGTATTTATTTTAAAATAGTTGAGTTGAGAGAGAAGCCGGCTTCCCTTACCCAATTTCAAACTGATGGCTCAGGGACATATTGTCTATATGGAATCATCTGGAGATTAATCAGGATATGGAGGATTTATTTTAGGTGTTATTCAAATGGTCAGTCAAGACATGAACAGGCCATTGAATCCCAGATGGTGTAAGCACTTGTTCAGCAGCATTCTATTGAATAATTTGCACCATTGTGTCTAATCATGGATGATTGACCAATTTGATTTCAGAGTTTTTGAACTGTTTACTGGCATATTTGCTAATAGGCTTCAGTTCTGGCTGGAGATCCAAATTCTGTGAATGAACTGAGATTCAAATCATCCATATACAACATTACATTATGAAAATCTGAACAAAAGACTTTCATCTAAGAGTCCTGTCACTTATCATATGTTCTAAAAGGGTTATTTTAATCCTTTGTAGATGGATGTAAAGGTTGTTTTTAAGTATTGTGATATGATTCAGTTCTTTGCTGTATGATTTGACTTTTGTATATTAATTAATTAAGTAAATCTTGCCAAATAATTTTGGTCTGTTGTAATTTGTGCTATTCAGGAGAGAGATGAGCATCCCACATGTTATGTACCAAAATTAGGGGGTAATTTTTAATCTTGGGCACACTTTCATACATGGCACATATAAGGTTTTGGATCATAGGAGATTCGTCTGCTTGTAGAAAATGCTTTTATTCCATGAACTGTCACAAGGCGTTAGTTAATAACTATATAATTTGTGGTAGATGATGTGGAATAAAAAGAAATGCTTGCGTTACTTTATCATGTCTCTCAAAAATGTTTTGAACTTCACATACAATGAATTACTTTGTAATACAGTGAACGTTATGTAGCCAAATCTAGTGAGATGAATGCACAGTTATTCTGTTTCTGGTAGTGGTGGTTAAGAGAAAAGTGTTGGCCAGAACACAAGGAGAAATTCCTGCTCTTTAAATAGTTTTTAACATTCATCAGGACAGGCAGATGGACCTGGATTTTAACATCTCACTCAAAGAATAGCAGCTCCAATGATGTAGCAACTCTTCAATACTACACTGATTGTCACCCAAAATTATGGTCAAGTTCTTTAGTCGGCTTTCTGACAACCTCTTTACACACAACTTGAATTCTATAGTGATCTTCACACACTGGAAGACACCTTAGAGCCACGAGTGATAAACTTAAGCCAAGCTGATTTGTAACGATAACTTCTGGAAATATGTTAACTCATAACAACTCCCACAATTGACGGTTATGAGTCGATTGAAAGTACTTTACACCTTTCTTCCCTCCCCCAATACTTTATCATTTAAACACTAATTTTGTAAGCATTGAGTGTAAAATATTTGAATTTTACAAAGGATATAACATTAAGAGTAGGTGAGAGTGAGAGAACTTGTGTTTATATGGGGGTACTTCACAACCAAATTTTTTTTGAAGTGCGGTCATTATTAGGTAGGCAAGTGCAATTTTGTGCATATCATCAGTTTGTCTGCTGTTTTTCTTGTAGTGGAGTAATTTATGTTGGCCAGGGCACTCTTTTTTTAAACTTGGATTTGGGATCTACACCTCTGTCCCAATTTGTACTACCACTTGCAAAGTCATAGAGCACTGAAACTGCTCTGTCTTGAAGGAAAGGTTGTAGTATAATAGCAACCTTAAAGCAGTATCAGAGCTAAGTAACACCATATATATGTTTTTTTTTTATTCACCACACGCTGCAGTCCGTGTGCTGAAGGTACTCCCACAGTGCTGTTGGGTAGGGAGTTCCAGGATTTTGACCCAGTGATGATGAAGGAACGGCGATATATTTCCAAGTCAGGATGGTGTGTGACTTGGAGGGGAACATGCAGATGGTGGTGTTCCCATGCTGCCTTTGTCCTTCTAGGTGGTAGAGGTCGCGGGTTTGGGAGGTGCTGTTGAAGAAGCCTTGGTGAGTTGCTGCAGTGCATCTTGTAGATGGTGTACACAGCAGCCACGGTGTGCCAGTGGTGGAGGGAGTGAATGTTTGAGGTGGTGCATGGAGTGCCAGTCAAGTGGGATGCTTTGTCCTTAATGGTGTCGAGCTTCTTGAGTGTTGTTGGAGCTGCACTCATCCAGGCAAGTGGAGAGTATTCTATCACACTCCTGACTTGTGCCTTGTAGATGGTGGGGAGGCTTTGAGGAGTCAGGAGGTGAGTCACTTGCTGCAGAATACCCAGCCTCTGACCCTCTTTTGTAGCCACAGTATTTATGTGGCTGGTCCAGTTAAGTTTCTGGTCAATGGTAACCCCCAGGATGTTGATGGTGGGGGATTCGCCATTGAATGTCACGGGGAGGAGGTTAGCCTCTTTCTTGTTGGAGATGGTCGTTGCCTGGCACTTGTGTGGTGCGAATGTTGTACTGCTGTCATGGAGTCCACACTGGATAAATGTGCTTGATTCATACAATCACAGAATCTGGATAAAGGCAACCCTACCCATCACAACATGATCCATATATCCAAGAAGTGCAGAGAATAACGTCAATTAAATGACCCATACCATAGAAATTAGGTTGTCAGAAAATAAAATAAAGAGAAGGATATTATAGCTAAGTTATCAACTGCTAAGGTATTTTGACATACCATCACAGAATGTTTTGCTGTGTTTTAGTTAGAAAAGTGCTCATTATAATGCTGTATTTGATTATTTAGGAATATTGGGCCAGATTTTGCTGTCAAAATAACGGTGAGGTTAATGGCACTCGCTATTATTTATGCACGACTTCAGTCGAGGGCAGATGTGACTTAAACTTAAAAATCCAAAAGTTGCTATCCGAGTTGCACCGCTCCGCCATTAACTTGGCAAAAATGGCATCTCACTGTCTGCCCCTCCATTGAAATGCATTGAATGGCATGAAGTTGCTGTATTTGCGTGGTAGAAGCAAACTAAACTTGCCACAGAAAATTAAGTCTTGTCCATTCCAGTCTAAGTACCCTTATAACGACATAAGTGTTAATTACTGACATAAGACCATAAAAGATAGGAGCCAGGAGTAGGCCATTTGGCCCTTCGAGCCTGCACCGCCATTTAATGAGATCATGGCTGATCTGAGTTTTTTTTACCTCAACTCTACTTTCCTGCCTTTTCCCCATATCCTTTGACTCCCTTGCTGATCAAAAATTTGTCTAACTCAGCCTTGAGTGTATTCAGTGACTCAGCCTCCACTGCTTTTTGGGGTAAAGAATTCCAAAGATTCACGACCCTCTGGGAGAAGAAATTCATCCTCATTTCCGTCTTAAACAGGCGACTCCTTATTCTGAGACTATGCCCACTAGTTTTAGATTCCCCCATGAAGGGTAACATCCTCTCAGCATCTATCCTACCAAGTCGCCTCAGAATCTTATGTTTCAAAAAGATCTCTTCTCATTCTTCTAAACTCCAATGAGTATAGACCCAACCTGTTCAATCTTTCCTCGTCAGATAACCCTTCCATACCCGGAATCAACCTAGTGAACCTTCTCTGAACTGCCTCCAACGCAAGTTAGTCTTTCCTTAAATAAGAGCACCAGAACTGTGCGGAGTACTCCAGGTGTGGTCTCACCAGCATCCTGTACAGTTGTAGCACGATTTCCCTGCTTTTATACTCCATCCCCCTAGAAATAAAGGCCATTATTCCGTTTGCCTTCTGGATTACCTGCTGTACCTGTATGTTGACTTTTTGTGTTTCATGTACGAGGGCACCCAGATCCCTCTGTACTGCAGCATTTTGTAGTATTCCTCCATTCTAATAATATTTTGCCTTTTTATTTTTCCTCCCAAAGTGGATGACTTCACATTTTTCCGCCTAATCAGCCAAATTTTTGCCCATTCGCTTAAGCTGTCAATATCCCTTTGCAGACACTTTGTGTCCTCCTCACAACTTGCTTTTCCATCTATCTTTGTATCATCAGCAAATTTGGCCACAATACACTCTGTTGCTTCATCCAAGTCATTGCTATATATTGTAAATAGTTGAGGCCCCAGCACTGATCCCTACGGCACCCCACTAGTTGCAGATTGCCATTTTGAAAATTACCCTTTTGTCCCGACTCTTTGTTTTCTGTTAGCCAATCCTCTATCCATGCCAGTATATTACCCCCAACACCATGAGTTCTTATCTTGTGCAGTAACCTTTTATGTGGCACCTTTATCAAATGCCTTTTGGAAATCCAAATCTACTGCATCCATTGGGCCCCCTTTATCCACCCTGCCCATTACTTCCTCAAAGAACTCTAATAAATTTGTCAGACACTATTTCCCTTTCATAAAACCATGTTGACTTTCCTTGATTGTATTATGAGTTTCCAAATATCCTGCTACTACTTCCTTAATAATGGATTCTAGCGTTTTCCCAATGACAGATGTTCGGCTAACTAGTCTACAGTTACCTGCTTTCTGTCTCACTCCCTTCTTGAATAGGGGTGTTACATTTGCGGTTTTCCAATCCGCTGGGACCTTTCCAGAATCCAGTGAATTCTGGAAGATTACAACCAATGCATCCACTATCTCTGTAGCCACTTCCTTTAAGACCCTCTGATGCAAGCCATCAGGTCCAGGGGACTTGTCAGCCTTTAGACCCATTAGTTTACCTAGTACTTTTTCTCTCGTGATTGTTTGTTTTTAGTTTCCCCCTGTCCCTTTGCCCCTTGATTATCTACGATTATTGGTATGTTATTAGTGTCTTCTACTGTGAAGACAGATACAAAATATCTGTTCAATTCCTCTGCCATTTCCTTGTTTTCCATTATTATTTCCCCAGTCTCATCCTCTAAGGGACCAATATTTACTTTAGCTACCCTCTTCCTTTTTATACACTTGTCAGTAAACTAGCAAGAAATATAAAGACTCTAATAATTTATTTTCTCCCTCTTTATTCTTTTTTTAGTCATCCATTGCTGGTTTTTAAAGTCTTCCCAATCTTCAGGCTTACCAGTAATCTTTGCCACGTTGTATGCTTTTTCTTTTAACCTGATACCATCCTTGACTTCCTTAGTTAGCCATGGTTGGTTCACCCTTTTTGTGGAGTCCTTCCTCCTCACAGGGATATATTTTTGTTGCGAGTCATAAAATATCTTTTTAAATGTTTACTGCTTATCCACCATCATGCCATCTAATCTGTTTACCCAGTCCACTTTAGCCAATTCCGCCCTCATTCCTTTGTAATTGCCCTTATTTAAGTTTAATACAGTGATTTCAGACCCAAGATCCTCGCTCTCAAACTGGATGTGAAATTCTCTCATGTTATGATCACTGCTTCCCAAGGGATCCTTTACCTTGAGAGCGTTAATTAATCCTGTTCCCTGGTTGGTTCCCTGACGTATTGGTCTAAGAAACAGTCCCGAATGCACTCTATGAACTCCTCCTCAGGGCAACTTTTGCCAATTTGATTTATCCAATCTATGTGAAAGTTAAAATCGCCCATGATTATTGCATTACCTTTTTTATTCGTTCATGGGATGTGGGCGTCGCTGGCATTTATTGCCCATTCCTAATTGCCCTTGAGAAGGTGGTGGTGAGCTGCCTTCTTGAACCGCTGCAGTCCGTGTGGTGAAGGTTCTCCCACAGAGCTGTTAGGAAGGGAGTTCCAGGATTTTGACCCAGCGACGAACGACGATATATTTCGGAGTCGGGCTGGTGTGTGACTTGGAGGGGAACGTGCAGGTGGTGTTGTTCCCATGTGCCTGCTACCCTTGTCCTTCTAGGTGGTAGAGGTCACGGGTTTGGGAGGTGCTGTCGAAGAAGCCTTGGCAAGTTGCTGCAGTGCATCCTGTGGATGGTACACACTGCAACCGTTGTGTGCGGTGGTGAAGGGAGTGAATGTTTAGGGTGGTGGATGGGGTGCCAATCAAGCGGGCTGCTTTGTCCTGGATGGTTTCGAGCTTCTTGAGTGTTGTTGGAGCTGCACTTATCCAGGCAAGTGGAGAATATTCCATCACACTCCTGACTTATGCCTTGTAGATGGTGGAAAGGCTTTGGGGAGTCAGAAGGTGAGTCACTCACTGCAGAATACCCAGCCTCTGCCCTGCTCTTGTAGCCACAGTATTTATATGGCTGATCCAGTTAAATTTCTGGTCAATGGTGACCCCCAGGATGTTGGTGGGGATTCGGCGACGGTAATGCCGTTGAATGTCAAGGGGAGGTGGTTATACTCTCTTGTTGGAGATGGTCATTGCCTGGCATTTGTCTGGCGCGAATGTTACTTGCCACTTATGAGCCCAAGCTTGGATGTTGTCCAGGTGTTGCTGCGTGCGGGCACGGACTGCTTCATTATTTGAGGGGTTGCGAATGGACCGCAACACTGTGCGATCATCAGCGAGCATCCCCATTTCTAACCTTATGATGGAGGGAAGGTTCTTAATGAAGCAACTGAAGATGGTTGGGCCTAGGACACTGCCCTGAGGAACTCCTTCAGCAATGTTCTGGGGCTGAGTTGATTGGCCTCCAACAACCACTACCATCTTCCTTTGTGCTAGGTATGACTCCAGCCAGTGTAGAGTTTTCCCCCTGATTCCCATTGACTTCAATTTTACTAGGGCTCCTTGGTGCCACACTCGGTCAAATGCTGCCTTGATGTCAAGGGCAGTCACTCTCACCTCACCTCTTGGAATTCAGCTCTTTTGTCCATGTTTGGACCAAGGCTGTAATGAAGTCTGGAGCCGAGTGGTCCTGGCGGAACCCAAACTGAGCATCGGTGAGCAGGTTATTGGTGAGTAAGTGCCGCTTGATAGCACTGTCGATAACACCTTCCGTCACTTTGCTGATGGTCAAGAGTAGACTGGGCGGTAATTGGCCGAATTGGATTTGTCCTGCTTTTTGTGGACAGGACATACCTGGGCAATTTTCCACATTGTCTGGTAGATGCCAGTGTTGTAGCTATACTGGAACAGCTTGGCTAGAGGCACATCTAGTTCTGGAGCACAAGTCTTCAGCACTACAGCCGGGATGTTGTCGGGGCCCATTTGCTGGATCCAGTACACTTGGCCGTTTCTTGATATCACGTGGTGTGAATCGAATTGGCTGAAGATTGGCTTCTGTGATGGTGGGGATATCGGGAGGAGGCCGAGATTGATCGTCCACTCAGCACTTCTGGCTGAAGATGGTTGCAAACGCTTCAGGCTTGTCTTTTGCACTCACGTGCTGGACTCCGCTATCATTGAGGATGGGGATGTTTGCAGAGCCTCCTCCTCCCGTTAGTTGTTTAATTGAGGAAAAAAGGGTGTAAAAGAAATGACAGCCACCCGTGGCTAAGTAAAGAAATCAAGGATAGTATCCGACTAAAAACAAGGACATATAAGGTAGCCAAACTTAGTGGGAGGATAGAAGATTGGGAATTCTTCAAAAGACAGCAAAAAGTAACTAAAGGATTGATTAAGAAAGGGAAGTTAGATTATGAAAAGAAATTAGCAAAAAATATAAAAACAGATAGCAAGAGTTTCTATAGTTATATAAAAAGAAAAAGGGTGGCTAAGGCAAACATAGGTCCCTTAGAGGATGAGACCGGGAAATTAATGGTGGGAAACATGGAGATGGCAAAAATGCTGAACAAATATTTTGTTTCAGTCTTTACAGTAGAGGACACTAAGAATATCCCAACACTGGACAAACAGGGGACTCTCGGGGGGGAGGAGCTAAATACGATTAAAATCACTCAGGAGATGGTACTCAGTAAAATAATGGGACTCAAGGCGGATAAATCCCCTGGACCTGATGGCTTCCATCCTAGGGTCTTGAGGGAAGTGGCAGTAGGGATTGTGGATGCTTTGGTGATAGTTTTCCAAAATTCCCTGGACTCAGGAGAGGTCCCGGCAGATTGGAAAACTGCTAATGTAACACCGTTATTTAAAAAGGGTAGTAGGCAGAAGGCTGGAAATTATAGGCCAGTTAGCTTAACATCTGTGGTGGGTAAAATTTTGGAGTCTATTATTAAGGAGACAGTAACGGAACATTTAGATAAGCATAATTTAATAGGACAAAGTCAGCATGGCTTCATGAAGGGGAAGTCATGTCTGACAAATTTGCTTGAGTTCTTCGAGGATATAACGTATAGGGTGGATAAAGGGGAACCAGTGGACGTAGTGTATTTAGACTTCCAGAAGGCATTCGACAAGGTGCCACATGAAAGATTATTACTTAAGATAAAAAATCACGGGATTGGGGGTAATATTCTGGCATGGGTGGAGGATTGGTTATCAAACAGGAAGCAGAGAGTTGGGATAAATGGTTCATTTTCGGACTGGCAACCAGTAACCAGTGGTGTTCCACAGGGGTCGGTGCTGGGTCCCCAACTCTTTACAATCTATATTAACGATTTGGAGGAGGGGACCGAGTGCAACATATCAAAATTTGCAGATGATACAAAGATGGGAGGGAAAGTAGAGAGTGAGGAGGACATAAAAAACCTGCAAGGGGATATAGACAGGCTGGGTGAGTGGGCGGAGATTTGGCAGATGCAATATAATATTGGAAAATGTGAGGTTATGCACTTTGGCAGGAAAAATCAGAGAGCAAGTTATTTTCTTAATGGCGAGAGACTGGAAAGTACTGCAGTACAAAGGGATCTGGGGGTCCTAGTGCAAGAAAATCAAAAAGTTGGTATGCAGGTGCAGCAGGTGATCAAGAAAGCCAACGGAATGTTGGCTTTTATTGCTAGGGGGATAGAATATAAAAACAGGGAGGTATTGCTGCAGTTATATAAGGTATTGGTGAGACCGCACCTGGAATACTGCATACAGTTTTGGTCTCCATACTTAAGAAAAGACATACTTGCTCTCGAGGCAGTACAAAGAAGGTTCACTCGGTTAATCCCGGGGATGAGGGGGCGCACATATGAGGAGAGGTTGAGTAGATTGGGACTCTACTCATTGGAGTTCAGAAGAATGAGAGGCGATCTTATTGAAACATATAAGATTGTGAGGGGTCTTGATCGGGTGGATGCAGTAAGGATGTTCCCAAGGATGGGTGAAACTAGAACTAGGGGGCATAATCTTAGAATAAGGGGCCACTCTTTCAAAACTGAGATGAGGAGAAACTTCTTCACTCAGAGGGTGGTAGGTCTGTGGAATATGCTGCCCCAGGAAGCTGTGGAAGCTACATCATTAGATAAATTTAAAACAGAAATAGACAGTTTCCTCGAAGTAAAGGGAATTAGGGGTTATGGGGAGCGGGCAGGAAATTGGACATGAAGCTGAGTTCGGATCGGTCAATGCCCTGTGGGTGGCGGAGAGGGCCCAGGGGCTATGTGGCCGGGTCCTGCTCCGACTTCTTGTGTTCTTTAGATTTGTGGTTGGGATCAGATCAGCCATGATCTTATTAAATGGCGGAGCAGGCTCGAGGGGCCGATTGGCCTACTCCTGCTCCAATTTCTTATGTTCTTATGTTCTTATTGTCCACCATCATTCACGACTGAATGTGACAGGACTGCAGAGCTTTGATCTGATCCGTTGGTTGTGGAATCGCTTACCTCTGTCTATAGCGCCCCCCCCCCCCCCCACCTTATTTCCTGATTTATATTTTGCCCTACAGTGTAACTACTTCCACCAGTGATTTCTTTCCCTTGTTTTTTCTTGCCTCCACCCTAATTGATTCGACATCTTGATCTTCTGAGCCAAGATAATTTCTCACTATTATACCAATTTCATCCTTTATTAACAGAGCTACCCCACCACCTTTACCTTTTTCCTATCCATCCGAAATGTTAAATAACCCTGAATATTTAGCTCCCAACCTTGATCACCTTGCAGCCACGTCTCTGTAATGGTCACAAGATCTTACCCATTTGTTTCCATTTGTGTCGTCAATTCATTTATCTTATTACGAATGCTGCGCAAATTCAGATAAAGAACCTTTAATTTTGTCTCTTTACCATTCTTTCCTACCCCAGCCCCATTTGCTAGTGCACTCTTATGTTTGTACCCTCTGTCCCTTCCTGACACACTCTGTTTATCATTACCCCTGTCGTTTTCCTGTACTACTGCCTTGTCTTTTCTCTTTATCAATCTAAACTTCGCCCCACCTGAACCCTCACTTTTCTCCACCACCCTCCCCCCCCCCCCCAACCTTTTTAGTTTAAAGGCTTCTCTACTGCCCTAGTTATTCGGTTCGCCGGAACACTGGTCCCCGCATGGTTCAGGTGAAGCCCATCCTAACGGAACAACTCTTTTTCCCCCAATACTGGTGCCAGTGCCCCATGAATCAAAACCCACTTCTCCCACACCAGTCTTTGAGCCACGCATTCATCTCTCTGATCTGATTTACCCTGTGCCAATTTGCTCGTGGTAATCCAGAGATTATTACCTTTTGTGGTTCTGCTTTTTAATTTAGTCCCTAGCTGCTCAAACTCATTTAGCAGAACCTCTTTCTTAGTCCTACCTATGTCGTTGGTACCTTTGCGGACCATGACAACTGGATCCTCCCCCTCCAAGTTCCTGTCCTGAGGAGATGTCCTTAACCCTGGTACCAGGTAGGCAACACAGCCTTCGGGACTTTCGCTCTTGGCTGCAGAGAATAGTTTCTATCCCTCTAACTATACTGTTGTCTACGACAACTACATTCCTTTTTACTACCCCCGCCCCCCACCCCCCCCCACTTGAATGGCTCCCTGAACCATGGTGCCATGGCCAGTTTGCTCATCCTCCCTGCAGTCCCTGCACTCGTCCAAAGGACTGCAAGAACCTCTTATCTATTGGACAAGTGCAGAGGCTGAGGCTCCTGCAATGCTACCTCCTGGATCCCCGAACCTGCCTCACTCGCAGACAGACCCTCCTGTCCCTGACCACGTGCCAATTCTATGGTATTTAGTCTAAGGGGTGTGACTGCCTCTTGGATCAAAGTGTCCAGGTAACTTTCCCCCTCCCTGATGCATCGCAACATCTGCAGCTTGGACTCCAGCTCCTCAACTCAGAGCCGAAGTTCCTTGAGCTGCAGACGCTTCCAACAGATGTAGTTGCCCTGGACAAAATTGTCCGGTAACTCCCACATATTGCAGTTGCAACACATCCACTGCCCTGTCACAACTATTTTATTTAATTGATTACTTCAATGCCAATCAAATTATTTTTAGATTGAACCAAGCACTAGCCTTGTTTAATTTGTTAAATTAAGTTTAGGTTTTTTTTAAAATTTAGTTACTTAGCCCACAGTCCTAAGAAAGAAGAAAATAGAAGAGATACCACCAATCACCTACCTGCCTTATCTGTGACGTCACACTGCAGTTTTGTTTTGTTGACTGAACAGTGCCTATCAACCTCTGACACTGAAAATTAACTATTACAAGTGTAGTGTCTCATTCCTTCGGGTTTCAAATGTTGTCTCATTCCTTCGGGTTTCAAATGTTGGAGATTTTAAAAATGTTAAATTTTTAAAAAATTTTTCCTTTTGTCTCTTTTTTTCTCTCAATCCAATCTTTCTTTCCCTCTCTATTTCTCTTTCTGTACTTGATTTGACATTGAATTCACCCACTCTAATTTACACTTCCTTCTCAGCCCTTGCGCTATTAATTTCACACTCCTTCAATTTGATTAGTTAAGGAGGTACACAGTTGCTTGCCCTGTTCACTCAGGTCCTAGATACCCTATTTCCCTCTCTGCGACATTATCAGCTCGCACTTTCAGCAACTTGCCATGCAAAAAATTTAAAAACCTAAACGTGTACGGGTAGACACCATTAGATGACCCGCCATAGCAAATTATGGCCCATTAACTTTTCCTTCACTATGACTAATTTAAAATTTATTGGAAGTATTTACATTTTGGTTTGTTAGTGTGACTAAGAACACAGTCCATGGTTAGCCTGAGCCACAGGACTCACTGGGCTGATAAAATAAATAAGCTAATTTATTAAAGCTTCAGTATTGAAGTAAAGCCAAAGGTTTGTGGATATATTCCTTCCGCTCCCCAATTGGAATTTTTGGGAAATATTTTAGAATTGAAGAAAATTGTGGGGTTGCACAGTTTTAGTATTGCGTGTGTGTGTGTACTTAGATTCTACAAATTTGTTTTCTCTCCTAACTTTTGTTGGATTTGTAATTTGAGTTAACAAAATGTTTTTATTTCCTCCATGCTGCATTCAGATTGCACACTGTGAAGAATTGCATCTTCATGCAGAAAATCTGTCCAGACGTGTTTGGGAACTGCTAATGCTTCTTCCTACCTGTCCAAACATGCTGCAAGCTTTTCAAAACATCTCTGAAGAACAGGTGAGGCAACCATTGCATGTTTCCTCTTACTTTGAAATTTTACAATGATTTTTTTGTAGTATTAATGCATGTTTCTCGCTGCAGGAAGTCAGGATTATAATAGAAAGGTACCTTAGTGCTTTTGTTATCTTGGAGCTGTTGGCTGCAAATTATTATAATTTAATGCACTGTATGATGCATGTGTTTAATGCTTTCACATTTAATTAGTTGATGGGCATGGTAGTGTAATGGTTATGTTACACGACTAATAATCCAGAGGACTTGTGCTCACATCCAACCATGGCAGTGTAAGAATTGAATATTAAAAAAAAAACTGGAAATGGAAAGTAAAAGTGATTATGAAGCTTTTGGATTGTCATAAAAACCCGACTGGTTCACTGATGTCCTTTTGGGATTGAAAATCATCGTCCTTACATAGTCTGGCCTATACATGACTCCAGTCCCACACCAACGTGGTTGACTCTTAACTGCCACTTTGAATTGGCCCAGCAAGCCACTTAGTTGTACCAAACCAGTAGAAAGAAAAACCGGATGGACCACTCGGCTGTGACCTAAGCACCGAATCAGGACACGTAAAATTTGTTTCATTTATCCAGCCCACAAAAAGTAAAATAGCCTGAGGTTCATCCACATGGAGGCCTAGAGTCACATATGGTTTTCTCCTGAGGTTGAGGGTGGGGTGGGGGCAGTAGTGGGTCTTCCAACAGCATTTTTAAAAAAAAAGTTGTAACCTTTTAATTTAAAAAGAAGAAAATATAACTGGTTTGAATAAATAAAAATAATGTTTGAATTGTCTTACTTAAGGAGAATGCCATGTCTGTTTCTAAAAGCCATATGTAGGCCCAGTACAGCTCACAGAATGCATAAATTATTCAATCCTCTTTGTGTACCGAATTTTCTGACATTCGTTCATGGTTGTATATTTCAACGTTATAGAATCATAGAAGTTTACAACATGGAAACAGGCCCTTCGGCCCAACATGTCCATGTCGCCCAGTTTATACCACTAAACTAGTCCCAGTTGCCTGCACTTGGCCCATATCCCTCTATACCCATCTTACCCATGTAACTGTCCAAATGCTTTTTAAAAGACAAAATTGTACCCGCCTCTACTACTGCCTCTGGCAGCTCGTTCCAGACACTCACCACCCTTTGAGTGAAAAAATTGCCCCTCTGGACCCTTTTGTATCTCTCCCCTCTCACCTTAAATCTATGCCCCCTCGTTATAGACTCCCCTACCTTTGGGAAAAGATTATGACTATCTACTTTATCTATGCCCCTCATTGTTATTAACATTCTTTAATGTTTTTCTATTGAAGGGCAATGATGGACTTTGTTGGAAGGACTTGCTTCGAATAAAAAGTCCTCATAAACTTCTGTATGCTCTCGAAATTATTGAGGCCTTGGGGAAACCTAACAGGAGAATAAGAAGAGCATCTACGGTAATTGAAATGTTTGTTTACTTCATGTAGATCTCTTTATTTTGGAAAATTATGACCATGCAAGTAATGTCAAACAGTGACTGAGAAATCTCTTTCAATAATGCAGTGATATTTAAAAAGTGAACATGGAATTTGGCTTTATGCTGAAATAAAAACAGAAAATGCTCAGCTGGTCGTCGACCTGAAACCTTCCTCTACCTTCCTCTCTTCACAGATGCTGCCTTACCTGCTGAGTGTTTCCAGCATTTACTGTGTTTATTTTAGATTTCCAGCATCTGCAGTGTTTTGCTTTTTGGATTTTTGCTGTGTGTTTTTGACTAAATATATAACCGTGGTCATCCAGTTCTTCCTACCAACATTTCCTTGGCACCTTAAAATATTTTTAGCTGTACTTGTGTTCACTAAGGTGAAGGTTTTCAGCTATAGGGAATGGGATATTGCTTCTTTTCACACCAAGTGCCTGCATCACAACAAACCTGTCAGTGACCACCATATCTACCACTACATAATCGCATTTCATTTTGTAAGTAGCTGGCAAAACTCTGAGACAAAAAAGTTCCAAAGAACAGTGTCTCTTGTATGCATCACATCAAGAATTGAAAGAATAGTGTTCTAATAACTATCCCATTGAATCCTCTCTTTATTGTTATACGCTAGTGCAGTACACTTTCCCATCCCCACCGTTTTAAAAAAAAAATCCAAATACAGAAAGTATAAAACCATTTTACACCATAAATAAATGAATGTTTTAAATGTTTATTTTTAGATTGCTGTCTTGTGATTATTGAATTATTGCAATTAATTTTTGATACAACTTTATTTCAGGGTAGCTACAGTGACCTATATCCTGATTCGGATGATTCAAGTGAAGATCAGATAGAGAACAGTAAAAATTCTTGGAGTTGCAAGGTTTGTTTCATGCTTTCTTAAAACGGAGTGAGTATGACACCACTGTGTCAGCCAATAAGTTGGGAGATGGAGCGGGACTCTCAATCAAAACAGAATCTATTTACTCAGCAAACAGAGTCTATTTAAAGAGTCTGTACAAAGTACAGTAAACAGTCTCCCGATAAAAGCAGGATTATTTCTCCAGGAAAATGCAGTGAATGGAGGATAATTAATAATACAAATTCTGTACCTAAAATCAATCCCAGTTACTTATAGCATATAGTGGTAGATATGGTGGTTACTGGCAATTTGTTGTACATCATTTCAGACCTCTTGAACAAACTATTTCATGGAAAAACTACAAATGCTAGAAATGCACAGCTGGTCTTGTCTTCATGTGGCAGAGAAAAGACAGATTAATGTTTCAGGCTGAGATCCTTCAACAGAAGTTCATAATTCTCATGAAGGAAAATTACCAGAAATGTTGCTGTCTTCTTCACATGCCAATGGCCTGCTGTACATTTTCAGCATTTTCTATCTTTGTTTAATAATCTGGGTGGAATTATATTGTGTTGTTTCCCCGTCTACGTATCTGATAACACAAAATTGTTACCTCAGTGCTTGAACTTAATTGTCCTCTCCTCATCAAGCACTGAATTATTATTTTTGGAGATGGTACCCTAACACATCTGATTTCTTTAAAAAGCTGTTTGTATTACTAATAACTTGGATATTTTACCATCAGGACTGCTCTTAAAGAATGGCAATTCACCCTCAGTATTTTTAAAGTTTTTTTTTGAAAAATGTTTCATTTCAACATTTTGTATCTTTGTTAATGTCTTTTGAACCTAACTCACCAAACCCTTCTACTCTTCCACATGGCCCAGCTTTCTACCATTCGAAGTATAATTTTTTTATACCAAATTGCACTACCTCAAATTTACTGACATTAAATTTCATCTGGCACCTTTTTGCCCATTTCACCATTTTAGCAATGTCCCCTTGCAGCTTCCTTTTGGTGCTCAATTATTTATTATGCCTCCTATTTTAGTGTCGTCTGCCATTTTGGAGACCACCCCCTCCAAATCATTGATGTACATAGTGAGCAGAAGTAGTCGCAGAAAAGAATCCTGTGGGGCAACATTTTCAACTACTCTTGAGAAACTGCCCTTAACTCCCATCCTCTCCCTGTCCTCCCTTCTAAACAGTTTTTAATCCAAGTTGGTAAGATGTACTACTCACCATGTTGCTCATGAGAAGTTCCTGCTGCCTCTAGTAAAGCCTCAATCCTATGCCTATCACTTGTTTAATGACCAACTAATTACCATCCTAATTGGTCGGGGGTGGGGGGGAGGTAAAGTAGTAAGTGGGGTCTTGGGTTGAGATGCCTCCAATATATACACTTGGTGATGGAACATTAAAACCACATCAACCCTCTGTGTGGCAGATTTAGTAATCTGGTATCTGAGCCAAGCAGGTCTGCAGTGCTCGGAGTACTGCTCTAATAGACAAGTCAGTCTGGAGTAGTAAAACTGTAATTGGAGGCTGATATTCCTCCTACTTAATTCTGGATAACTCTTCAAGCCAGTACCATAATGGCTAAGTTGGTCCTGGCTGCCAGTGGGAGCCTTAATAATGAACCCTACTGGTAGACTTTGTTATTTTAGCTCCTTAAACTTCAGCTGTACTCCTGCGCATATTCAGGCTTTTGCTAAAATTGCACCTATGCTTTCTGAACTTATGTGAATGGTGTTTGTCAATACAGAAAGTGTGTACTCTGTCGAGCAACAAAAACTCTATATGTGAATTTCTCAATAGTTTGATTTGGATACTTATAAGCATGCTGATGGCTTTCTGCATGTGTAAGATACCTGGACGACCAAAGAAAAACTAAGTGACCACACGTTATGTAAATAACCATCAATCAATCAGGCACAGGTTTACCTAGTAATGGGAGACTAATTTAGATTTCCTTGTAATCTATTGCAAATTTATTTCTTGTACCACAGTAATTCCAAAAGGCGATTATTACTCTCTTTAGCTATTACAACACTGAGGCATTTTCAATAAGAAGCTGCTGAAATTTTTAATAAGGAACCCCTGTAAATGTTTGTACTTCTGTTGGGGGATGGGGGGGGCTGGGGAAGAGAAGAAATCTGCACATTTGCATGTAACTGCTAGTATTTTTAAATACAAGAGGATATTTTTGTCGACCATATGAGAGGGAATAATCTCTGGGGAATGGGATCAGATGATTGTGAACAGTTTAACTGCACTGGAGATTTGGGCCACAGTTCTTGCTTACATTAGCACTCAATAGCATATGTCCAAAAGGGGCACAGGCATAATACCCTCCCCCTCCATCTCTACCATCCTGAGGTGGTTTACATTTGAAATTTGAAACTCTTAATTTGGCAGGTTTTGCAGAAGCAAATGGGCTGAAATGTAGATTATTTCAATGATAATCCAGTCTCTATTGTCACTCTAATGTGATATGGGATTTTTCTAGCTTCACGCTGAGGTCACAGTCAAACTCTGTTTACGAAACAGCTTTATACCGAGTTAAACACTTCGTAATGCAGTTTGTTTAAAAAAAATTCACCTCCGGAGCCATGGGTCCAGTATGTTTTGCACTGAAGTAGCTGCTGTATAAAGGTTCAGGGTCCTGTTCTGTAAATCCCCACCACTTGACTTTTCAGTCCTAATATACAGGTGGCTCAAATCTAGCCATTCCAATTCATATGCTTATAGCTTGCTAGAACTCAATTTTTCTTAGAGCTGTCAAGTGTTTAAATAATTTTCTACATTTCTAATAGCATTTCACATTTTCTAATAGCACTTGCAAAACCCAAATTGCAGAATAAATGGGTTCTTTCCTGTAGTAGTTGTATTTTAGAGCAGATAAGTAGTAATAAACTACTATTACTACAGCCTTAGCATTAAACAGTGTCTTTCTTTGTGTTGTTGGTTCTAGAGACTTGCTTTGTGTTTTGCTTGCTTAAGTTAACACATTTGTATTTTATTGTGGTATTTGTACTTGGTGCTTGCTCATTTCTAAATATCTGTTGCATTTAGGATCAGAAATGTGTTTGCTTTGCATTGTTCTAAGAGTATATGTGTATTTTTCTAAACATGTAATAGTAAAACTTCAGCTCCTCCACTGATATCACTGTTTTCTTGAATAACTAGTAATTGGAATAAAGTAAGCATTGTAATCTTATTCAAAATTTGGAAATAAACAATAATGATCCAAAAATAAGAGTGTACGAAAGTGCTCTTATTTAAAATGAAAGGGTGTTAGTGATGTAAATTTGCTTCTAAATTTAATACCAAGGCTATGGGGCTATTTGCTAGGTAGCACACTGAAAGGCATTTTGAGTGGATTTCATACCTTTTGAAGTTCCTGCGACCACAGTGAAGATTCCACTGGCAAAAGATTAAGACATCCATCAAACAGTGGCACACACAAACAGTTAAATATTACAAACCAAAAATGTTCTTAACATTCAAAGGACAGTTCAGAAATTCTGAATCACCATTCTGATCAGAGATTTGGAGAGATCAACTGCATAAACACAAATTGGGAGCTGGAACTTTCAGCAGAAGAGGTGATGGCCAGAAGGTTTTCAATACTAACTCCTTCCCATACCCCACCCCCCCCAAAAATTGCCACGGATAAAATAGAGCGGTGGGGAGACAAAGCTTGACAGTTGAATGCAAGATCAACAACAAAAGGAAAATCATGGATACCAGAAGAATATTGGCAGGATTGCTGAAGGAAAAAATTGCATTCACCTGTTGAGTAAGGTGTGGAACTAGAAGGGAACCTCTTGGACAAGTGGCAGCAAGGGACAACTGGGATACGGGCAGCAGAATTTTGAATCTGAAGGTTATTGAAGGTGGAGGATAGGAGGCTGGCCTGGAGAGTATTGGAATAGTCAAGCCTGGAGGTAACACAGGCATGAATGAGGGTTTCAGTAGCAGATGGGCTAATGTAGGAATGGAGTTGATGATGTTATGGAGGTGTAAGTAGGCGGTCGTTGTGATGGAGAGGATACGGCATCGGAAGTTCAGCTTGGTGTTGAATAGAGTGCATGCCATTACAAACAATCTGGTTCAACCTGAGATAGTGGATGGGGAGATGGATGGAATTGGTGGCAAGGGTACGGAGTTGGTGTTGGGGGCTGAAGACTATCTATGCCTTCTATCTCCCAATGTTTAATTGGAGGAAAATGTGGCTCATCCAAGACTAGCTATTAATACATTCATCTCAACTGGTTTTGATCAGTTGATTCTAGGCTTCCCTGGCCAGTGTTGGGACATCACCTTTGGAGCAGTTTGTTGACATTTCTGTTGTATCTAATGCATTCCTTGCTAATTTGCAGTTGCAAACCCCTCTATATTACTCAATTATGTGGCATACAAGAAACTACAAAGATTCCCCAATGTTTACATGTGTCCTTAGCAGTGGTTGCTGGGTAATGATCAGGATTGTAAAGCATTTCTTCCCTCTCCCTACTCGTCCAAGCTCGGAGATACTGTACCTCGTACTACTCGGAGTAAGTAATGGTTGCATCCATCCCAATCAGCCTTTATCCAAAATGCAAAAAAAAGCTGAAAATTCTGTGTTTTTAAAATGTGGCCTGACAATTTTAATCCTACAATTGCCAGAAGCTTGCATGTAATTGAATGTTACTCCATATTGTGTTGTTTTGGTGGTTTTAAGAACTCCAGAAAGAGTTTCTGACACAGCTCCAACTTACTGGGTTATTGTTGCTAACTATATTTATCTATCTACCTTATTTGACATGTTCTCCATGTTTCAGTTTGTTGCTGCTGGGGGTCTTCAGCAATTGCTGGAAATTTTTCTGTCGGGGATTCTAGAGCCCAAAGAGCAAGAATCGTGGACTGTGGTAAGGGCTGATAATTCTAATACCCAATGTGTTTTAATGATTGCATCTATGTTTTATAGAAATGTTACTTTTGTCATAATTGCTGGTACTCTTTTAATAAGGGAAGCCAATTCTGGAATATTTTACTTATTTTTACTTGTTGCAAATGAAAAAGTAGAATTTCTTCATTTACTTGAATTTTTGTAATTATACCGTTTTAATAATTGGTTATTGAAAGGTTCTTTTGGTCTCAATTCGACTTTTAAAAATGTCTGAAGTTGACTTGATTTTTGGATTTGAGATGAAGTAAAAGCTGCGTAGATGGGAAATACAGCGACTTCAGATTTTAATGTTTAATACGTTCTTAAAACCAGAGCAAATTTACTGAAATAAATGTTTTCCCAGCAATTGAGTATTACAAGTGTAACGTTGAATGAAGTGCCATGATGCTTTTCTTAGAAATGTAATCCTTGAGTCATATTGGACAATTTTGTTAATTTGACTACATTTTTGAGTGATATTTCAATTAGCCCCTTAAATCTTATAGAAAGAGAAAACTTTCATCCCGTCATTCTGGCTGGATTTGAACCCAGGTACTCTAGATGAAAGGACAGTATGCTAATACTTTGTTCATGAGATCGTTCGTAATCCCTAGGTTTCAATGGCTCTCATCTATATTTTCAGCAATGATGAAGCATGACATTTTGTTGCAATATATTGCGCACTAGTTGAAGTATTAACAAGAGAGAGTCTAACCACCTCTCCTTGACAGTCACCGAATCCATCATCAACATCCTGGGGGTCACCATTGACCAGAAACTTAACTGGACCAGCCACATAAATACTGTGGCTACAAGAGCAGGTCAGAGGCTGGGTATTCTTCAGCGAGTGACTCACCTCCTGACTCCCCAAAGCCTTTCCACCATCTACAAGGCACAAGTCAGGAGTGTGATGGAATACTCTCCACATGCCTAAATGAGTCCACGCCAACAACACTCGAAGCTCGACACCATCCAGGACAAAGCAGCCCGCTTGATTGGCACCCCATCCATCATCTTAAACATTCACCCCCTCCTCCACCGGCACGCTGTGGCTGCTGTGTGTACCCTCTACAAGATACGCTGCAGCAACTCGCCAAGGCTTCTTCGACAGCACCTCCCAAACTCTCAACCTCTACCACCTAGAAGGATAAGGGCAGCAGGCGGGTGGGAACAACACCACCTGCACGTTCCCCTCCAAGTCACACACCATCCTGACTTGGAAATATATCGCCATTCCTTCATTGTCGCTGGGTCAAAATCCTGGAACTCCCTACCTAACAGCACTGTGGGTGTACCTTCACCACATGGACTGCAGCGCTTCAAGGCGGCTCACCACCACCTTCTCAAGGGCAATTAGATATGGGCAGTAAATGCTGGCCTTGCCAGCGATGCCCATAATCCCATGAATGAATAAAAAAAAATTATGCCAATACAGAGACGTGAAAGAGTTGTAAATGAAGCAGTTCGGTTAAAAACGGAGACTGGTTGTCAAAATGACATTAATCTTCCCCCTAATTTGGAGTTGGGAAGCAACACCTGTATTAAATGCAGTCTGTTTGGAATATAAGCCAGAGCCGTTTGAAACTATTTTTTGTTTAAAGTTCTATATTGTATAAAAAGTTATTTGTATCGGTGCTTCAAGCACAGGTAACAGAAAATAATGCTCAGTCATAATGCTGATTTTGTACTGTTAATGAATGGTTCAGTGCCTCATCTTTCATTTTAAACTTTAAACATTGTGTTTATTTCATATATTTGGCACTCAAAATCTGACACTTCTTTTAAAACCAACATGCTTAAGAATGGAATTTAACTTGGTTATTATCTTTCGTATTCCCAGTGGCAGCTGGACTGCCTTGCCTGTCTGCTGAAGCTAATGTGCCAGTTTGCAGTTGATCCAGCTGACTTGGATCTGGCTTATCACGATATTTACGCCTGGTCCGGTGTATCAGACAGTCATAGAAAAAGGACTTGGCCTGGTAAATCAAGGAAAGGAGCTGGTGATCACGGGAAAGGATTACCTATACCCCGTTTGACTGAGGTTAGTGCCTTTAATTCTTTTGCTATTTTATCAAGCTTGTCCTATACATTTATTTGTCTATTATACTTTGTATAAGACCAAATATAACTCTCATATTTCTGTTTTAGGTATTTCTCGGTCTGGTACACGGGTCTAGTTTGATTTATCGATTAATGTCTGTTGCTTACACCTATAACAACTTGGCCCATAGGTAACTGCATGCAATTTTTAATTATTTAAATAATATTTGTGTGCTTCATGCAATGGTTCAACAAGAGAGTCCTCCCAAATATTTTGAGTTCAAAATGTTGTATTTGTAACTAATTCTGTTTTCACTCATAATTTAAGAAGCAGCCTATTTTTCAATTTCTTTTTTTATTAAAAATGTAGGGTGCTTAAAGCTCAGTCTGATCACCGATCAAGGCATGAGGGTAGGTTATCCTTCAATTTATATAATATAACATTAATTAGCTTTAATATTTGGGAATTTACAGTGTACAATTTATTCATAGCAGTGTTTGGTCTCACAATTTGTTTGAAACCGCTCTATCCATTAAAATTAATTTTTTTAAAAAAAATTCAGAATTGAGAATTATTGAGTCCTTCACTACGATAAGTGCCCAGGCATTATAAAGAAAACATTTAAACTGCTAACAAATTACATCAGAAACAATTGAAATATAAATTGGACTTTGTAATTTATTACTGATAACACCTTTTATGTTTTGAGTGTTTACATCTACTTGGGGAGGGGAAAGTTTATAAATGGGTCTCCTCTTGGTACTAACTAATATGTGGCTTAAAACCTTTTATATATTTTGAGTATGTTTGCCTCTCCTTCTTACTAAACAATTTCTTATTTTACCTTCCAGTTACTCATTATGCCATGTGGCTATTAGTGAGTTGGGCTCACTGTTGTTCGCTGGTGAAATCCAGCCTGGCAGACAGTGAACATTTACATGAGTGGCTGAAAAAACTCACTCTTCTTGTACCGGAGGTAAGGTGTTAAGCCTCAAACTTAAATATACAATAATCTATGAATATGACTAGTTTAAAATTTTTGGGGGCTATAATTGAAATTTTTCTATTTGCTTGTGTAAGTTGGCTGGTTCTTTTATGTTGTTTAACTTCAGATATTTTGTCAAAAACTGACTTTTTGTTCCAGACTTCAGTTCGACATGAAGCTTGCAATGGACTGTACAAGTTGTGCCTATCAGGTTTGGATGGTGGAGAATCAATAAATCGCTCTTTCCTTTTACTAGCTGCATCAACATTACTTAAGTTTCTTCCTGATGCCCAAGCTTTGAAGCCTGTCCGGGTAAGAGTTGCTTTGATCAGTTGCAGGGTATGGAGGTAGTTGCTGTCCATTTGGAAAACTGCAAAATGCTTAGGGGTACTCTATTAACTCTTTTGGTGCTGGGTGTCTTTAGGGTTTTCAAAATAACTGGCTGTGTTAAAGATATGTAACCAGAGGAGGTTCTGTATTGTAGCATGTTGGAGTGGTGAGATTCAGACCTAAATTTTCAGTCCAGTGAGTTCAAAGGTGACACCTTTGGGGAAAGAGCCATCCATGGGCTGCTTGCAATTCCTGTTAACTGGTTGAGGCCTAGGAGCATGTTGCTTACTGTCAGCCATAAATAGCTGTTGACCAAAGGGATTTGAGTATGGGGAGAAAACAAAGGAAGTTTTACCTCAATTTTTTCCTTTAACAATTACTACTATTTAACCAGAATAAGCTCACTGTTTCAAATTGTTGAGGCCCTGGGATAACCTCGCAGAAGCATAATGCTACATATTGCAGAAAAATGTCAAATAATATTTGTTTCTAATTGTGTGAAGTTCCTGTTAATCCAATTTTTAATTCAAATGTTAAGTGGTAATTTGTTTGAAGTCTACTGTATGTATTCTAAAATCCTGAAGAGACAGCTGTACGATTATTCTTTTAGGCATAATACTGCGTAAAGTGAATTTCAGGAGAAAACGTAATAAAAATGGAAGTCTAGTTGTGCACAAGAAATGTGAACTTAACAGTGCAGCATTGCTTTTAAAACAGTTATTCTTTATTTTCAGGAGGTAGATTATGAAGAGGAGCCAGTATTGCGAGCAGGTTGCAAGGAATATTTCTGGTTACTTTGTAAACTGATTGATAACATTCATGTAAAAGATGCCAGTCAGGTATGCAGTTGTGACTCCTTTTGCTCCCTCATGTTGAAAAATAATGACCTACCAATAGCCTGCTCTTTCAACTATGTGCCGACACTAATTTTCATAATCCGAATAGTGAATTTCTTCTATGTTTTTCTTTGTCTTTAGCGTATATTGCTAAAAGTTGCTTTAATCCATCCACCTTCTCAGGATATGGGGTAGGATATTTAGGACTAAGATGAGGAGAAATTTCTTCACTCCGAGGGTGGTGAACCTATGGAATTCTCTACCACAGAAGGCTGTGGAGGCCAACTCACTCAATATATTTAAGAAGGAGCTAGATAGATTTCTAGACACAAGGCATCAAGGGGTATGGGGAGAGAGCGGGAATATGGTATTAAGATCGAGGATCAGCTATGATCATATTGAATGGCGGAGCAGGCTCGAAGGAACAAATGGCCTACTCCTGCTCCTATTTTCTATGTTTCTATTATTTTTCTATTATATTTTAAAGCTTTAGTGGATTAAATCAACTTTTAGCAATTTGTGATCAGGCCTGAAAATACAACATAGAAGAAACTTACTATGTTAAGTCATGTTTGAAGACTCTTTGCTTATCAGCTCAATTTATTTGAAAGTGGCGATTAAAAATTTGAACATGTGAGAATCCGAAGATAAACTCGTCTCCAGTTAAACTTGATTTTACTTCCACTTTACTAGATAAAGTCTCTTCCCGGGTTATAGACTTGCATGTTAATTGGTCTTCAGCCAGGACTGTCATCCCAGCTGACTTTTTCCTCAAAGGAAATGATTTTCTTTAACTTATGTGAAATGTTTTAACAGTAATCCATCTAAAAGATCTATCAGTATTGATTTATAGTAACAATTGCTGTTTACACATTAAAATTTCCTCATTTCATTTAATAATAGAACTTATTTCGGATTTGTTGGAACAAAATATTGAATACTGAGTAAATTCTACCAAATTTTGAAATCACCAGAAGCTTGAAATAAATTGTAGCTTCTTTCTCGTCAAAGAATCTCATGAATTTCTTAACTATTTTACTTATTACAAATATTGAGTCTGCATGCACTTCCTGTTTAACACTTGCTTCCTTTAATACTTTTTTTGTCACAGTCAGGGTGCTTTTCTGTTCCATAGAATTACATAGATCGCATAGAATTTACAGCACAGAAACAGGCCATTCAGCCCAACAGGTCCATGCCGTGTTTATACTCCACACGAGACCCCTCCCTCCTTCACCTAACCCTATCAGCATATCCTTCTGTTCTTTTCTCTCTCATGTGTTTATCTAGCTTCCCCTTAAATGCATCTATGCTATTCGCCTCAGCTACTCCTTTTGGTAAGGAGTTCCGCATTCTAACCGCTCTCTGGGTAAAGAGGTTTCTCCTGAATTCCCTATTGGATTTATTTAGTGACTATCTTATGTTCATGGCCCCTAGTTCTGGTCTCCCCCGCACAGTGGAAACATCTTCTCCATGTCTACCCTATCATACCCTTTTATCTTAAAGGCCTCTATCAGGTCACCTCTCGGTCTCTTTCTTTTCTAGAGGAAAAAAGCCTCAGCATGCTCAATCTTTCCTGATTAAATATATCCTCTCAGTTCTGGTATCATCCAAGTAAATCTTTTTTGCATCTTTTCCAGTGCCTCTATATCCTTTTTATAATATGGAGACCAAGGTTCTACACAAATTTAACATAACCTCTGCTTTTCTATCCCTCTAGCGCTTGGTTTGCTTTTTTTATGGCCTTATTAGCCTGCATCACTACTTTTAGTGTTTTGTGTATCTGTACCCCCAGATCCCTCTGCTTCTCTACCCCACTTAGAGTCTTATCCAAGCAGTATGTGGCCCCCTTATTCTTCCTACCAAAATGTAATACCTGACACTTCTCTATATTGAAATTAATTTTGCCAATTACACGCCCAGTCTGCAAGTTTATTAATATCTTCCTGTATTTTGTTGCAGTCCTCCTCCTTAGTATTAACTATACCCCCCAATTTGGTGTCGTCCGCAAATTTTGAAATTGTACTCCAGAGTCCAAATAGTTTATGTAAATAGTGAACAGTGGTCCCAGCACCGATCCTTGTGGTACACCACTTCCCACCTTTTGCTAGTCTAAGTGACTACCTTTAACCCCCTACTTTCTGTTTTCTGTTCTTTAGCCAGCTTGCTATCCATTCTGCTACTTGTCCCCTGACTCCACATGCTCTGACTTTAGTCATGAGTCGACTATATGGTATCTTATCAAAGGCCTTTTGAAAATCCAAACATATTACATCTATTGCATTACCCTTGTCTACCCTTTCTGTTACTTCTTCAAGGAATTCAATGAGGTTGGTCAAGCAAGACCTTCCCTTTTGAAATCCATGCTGACTATTCTTTATTATGTTTTTGGTTGCTGGATGTTTTTCTGTTGCATCTTTGAGTAAAGATTCCAGTATTTTTCCTATCACCAATGTTGAGCTTACTGGTCTACAGTTCCCTGGACTGATTCTATCTTTTTTAAATATAGGAATCACATTAGCTGTCTGCCAGTCCTCTGGCACCATTCCTTTTCCTAATGAATTTTTATATATATGTAATAGTGCCTCTGCTGTCTCTTCCCTAACTTCTTTTGATATGCGTGGATGCAATCCATCCGGACCAGGGGTTTTATCCTCTCTAAGTTTGATTAGTTTATCAATTATCTCCTCCCTTTCTATCTTAAATGTCTTTGTATATCTTTTTTGATCTCTTCTTCTAATGTCATGCCCACCTTGTTAGTCTCCCTGGTAAATACTGAGGCAAAGCAATTATTTAATATTTCTGCAGTTTTGTTGTCATTACCTGTGAGTTAATCTTGTGTATCCCTTAGTGGTCCTATCCCTATCCTGATTTTTCTTTTGTTATTTGTGTCTGTGGAATACTTTATTTCTTTTTATATTCCTTAATAATTTAGTTTTGTAATTTCTCTCTGCCTTCCTAATTGTTCTTTTTAACTTCTTTCCTAACCTTTTCGTATTCCCTTTTGTCATCCTCCCCTTTGTTGTTGATGTACTTAGTGCATGCCTTTATCTTCAGTTTCAAGTTTGCCCTGATTTCTTTATTCATCCATGGTGTATCATTACTGGCTAGTTTGTTCTTTTTAGTGGGATATAGTTCTCCTGGACTCTCATCACCATTTTAAATGTTTCCCACTGCTGTTCTATTTCTTTGTCAGTAATTTTTTCCCGTTTATTTTCCTTAGTCCCCTTAAAATCAGCTTTTTTCCGATTTATTACTTTGGTCTTTGTCTTACTTATGTCCTTCTCAATCTTTATCTTAAACCTTATGTTGTGATCGCTACTGCCTAGATGTTCCCCTACACTTACTTCTTTTATATGTTCTGGTTCATGATCCATTACTAGATCCAGCAGTGCTTCCTCTCTTGGGCTTTTTGCATACTGAGTAAGAAAGGAGTCCTGCACACACTGTAAAAACTCCATTTACTGTACCCCTTTACCGACCTCTTGCCAGTTTATTTGGGGATAGTTAAAATCTCCCATGATTATTCTATGTCCTTTACTCATTTCACATATTTGCTTATATATTTCTTTCTGCACCTCCTTTCCACAATTAGGCGGACTGTAGAATACCCCTAATGGCATGATCGATCCCTTATCTTTTTATTTCAATCCATATGGATTCTGTTTCTATCCTTCTGCTAATTATATCCCTTTTTTTCTACTGCCATTATGTTATCACTAATTAGTACAGCTACTCCACCCCCCCCACCACTTTTTCCTTCCCTATCCTTTCTGATTATGTTATAGCCTGCAATATTTAGTTGCCAGCCCTGTGTTTTTTATGTAGCCATGTTTGTTATTCCTACTACATCTGGTTCCTCGCTATGGATTATTGCTTCCAGTTCCCCCATTTTATTTTGGACGCTGTGTACATTACTGTTCAGTTTGTCTTCAATAATTCCTTTTACTTTATTTTTAACAGTCCATTTATACTTTTTTATAACTGCATTTATTCCTTGAACGTTTGTTACCTTTATTCCTTACTCTGGTCTGATGTTTACATTCATCTCCTGTTTCTTATCTTTTTAGGCTTTTGTTATTGCTACCAGATCCCTCTCCCCATCTTGCTAGTTTAAAACCTTATCCACCTTCCTATTTATCCTTTCCGCGAGGATTCTGGTTCAGGTGGAGCCTGTCCCAGCAGTACAGCTCTTTTCTGTCCCAGTACTGGTGCCTGTGTCCCATGAAATGGAACCACTCCTACCCACATGTTCACCTTTCAGATCTGCCTATGCCAATTAACACGTTGCTCGGGTTATAAACCTAAGATTACCACCCGTGAGGTCCTGCTTTTTAATTTAGTTCCTAGCTTAGGTTCCCTTAGCAAGACCTCCCGCTTGTTCTTCCTTATGTCATTGGTGCTGACATGGACCACAACAGCTGAATCCTCCCCCTCCCTTTCTAAGTTCCTCTTCAGTTGCTCCAAGATGTCCTTTACTCTTGCACCAGGTAGACAACGCACCCTCCTGGACTCTCAGTCGCGACTGCAGAGGACGCTATCTATCCTCCTGATTATAGAAACCCCTATGGCTTCAACCTTTCTATTCTGCTCGTTCACCACCACCCCCCCCCCCCCCCCCACCACCTTGGACTGCCTCATGCGTCACGGTGCCATTGTTAACATTCTGGGCATCCTCCCTGCAGCCTTCGTTCTTATCCTCACGGGTATCAATTACCTCGTATCCATTGGATAGGACCAGTGTTTGTGGGACCTCCTTCTCTATCTCCCCCTCCCTTATGTGGCGTAGTGTCTTGAAGTCGCACTGCAGCTCAGACTCTGGACCGGAGTTTCTCAAGCCAGAGACATTTACTGCAGATGTGGCAATCTGGGCCAGTCTTGCTGTCCACAAACTTCCACATATTACAGTCCTGACAGTCCATTGATTTTATTTGCCCCTTTGCTTCTGCATTACTTGGTCTCCATATTGCCTTACTTATCTTTTGAGATCTCCAAAGTTAGTCTCCTGCCGAGGGGACCAGCTTGCATAATTTGGGTAGGTTTAATTGAACTTTCAAAAATATTTTAAACTTTCAAAACTTAATGAGCTCCTGCATTGTCAAGCTGGTCCTATGCATTCGCCCCACTCCAAGCTAGTTACACAGCCCACATGCCTGTTCGGCTAGCATTTTCCACCAAATCCTGCTGCTGTGCTCTGGCCTCTGCATCCAGCTACCACCACTTCCTCCTTCTTCTTCCTCCTCCCTCCTCCTCCTTCTCCTTACCTCTTCCTCCTTCTCCTTACCTCTTCCTCCTTCTCCTTACCTCTTCCTCCTTCTCCTCCTTACCTCTTCCTCCTTCTCCTC